>NC_138779.1:188473695-189073695 GCF_965119305.1 Pelophylax lessonae | reverse complement strand
TATTTTGTAAAGCTCAGTTCCACATGTATCAATTTGTTTGTGTGTGTATATATATATATATATATATATATATATATATATATATATATATATATATATATATATATATATATATATATATATATATATATATATATACACAGTATCTCACAAAAGTGAGTACACCCCTGACATTTTTGCAAATTTTTTATTATATCTTTTCATGTGACAACACTGAAGAAATTACACTTAGCTACAATGTACAGCTTGTATAGCAGTTTATTTTGCTGTCCCCTCAAAATAACTCAACACACAGCCATTAATGTCTAATCCACTGGCAACAAAAGTGAGTACACCCCTAAGTGGAAATATCCAAATTGGGCCTAAAGTGTCACTATTTTGCGTGGCCATCATTATTTTCTAGCACTGCCTTGCATAGCGTTCACCCGAGATTGACAGGTTGCCACTGGAGTCCTCTTCCACTCCTACATGATGACTTTTTGGAGCTGGTGGATGTTAGAGACCTTGCGCTCCTCCACCTTCCATTTGAGGATGCCCTACAGATGCTCAATAGGGTTTTAGGTCTGGAAACATACTTGGCTAGTCCATCACCTTTACCCTCGGCTTCTTTAGCAAGGCAGTGATTGTCTTGGAGGTGTGTTTGGGGTCGTTATCATCTTGGAATACTGCCCTGCGGCCCAGTCTCCGAAGGGAGGGGATTATGCTCTGCTTTAGTATGTCACAGTACAGGTTGGCATTCATGGTTCCCTCAATGAACTTTAGCTCCCCAGTGCCAGCAGCACTCATACAACCCCAGACCATGACACTCCCACCACCATGCTTGACTGTAGGCAAGACACACTTGTCTTTGTACTGCCACACACGCTTGATACCATCTGACCTAAATAAGTTTATCTTGGTCTCATCAGACCACAGGACAAAGTTCCAGTAATCCATGTCCTTAGTTTGCTTGTCTTCAGCAATCTGTTTGCGGGCTTTCTTGTGCATCATCTTTAGAAGAGGCTTCCTTCTGGGACGACAGTCATACAGACCAATTTGATGTAGTGTGTGTCTGAGCACTGACAGACTGACCCCCCACCACTTCAACCTCTGCAGCATTGCTGGCAACACTCATACATCTGTTTCCCAAAGCCAGCCTCTGGATCTGAAGCTGAGCACGTGCACTCAACCTCTTTGGTCGACCATGGCGAGGCCTGTTCTGAATGGAACCTGTCCTGTTAAACCCGCTGTATGGTCTTGGCCACCATGCTGCAAAAGCAAAAGTTTTCACCTAAAAAGGGAGAAAAAGTCTTTATGTTCTAAAACTGAGAAAATATATTTTGCTAGTATTTTTTGTCAAAATATAGTAAAAATGAATACAGAATTTATAAAAAGTAAAACTGCTAGATTTGGCACTATTGTGTTTTTGTTACATTTGTTTCATAGATGTTGTTCCTTCTTCGGATGGCTTGAGCGGTGGTGCAATAGCTGGCATTGTTATCGGGGTTTTGGCTGGTGTTGCTATAATTGGAATTGCTGTGTTCTTCATTGTGAAGAAAAGTGAGTTTTTTTTTCCTAAATTTAACTTCATTGTGTTATTTTGCACTGTTCTGCTTTAAACCGAATTCTGGTATAAAGATAACTAGTATTAAATTAGTTCTAAAGACTGAAATTTTTTTACCCTCATGCATTTAATGGGGCTGAGCCATGCTCTGTGTGTCTTATGGACACATAGAGCAGGGCTAGGGAGTGAGCACGCACAAATGCCCCTATAGCAACCAGCTTGTAATAGCGGCCCTCAGCAGGGGGAAAAAGCCAGGAGTTCTGACTATTGCACAGAGCAAGTAAGTATAACACGTTTGTTCTTTTAAAGAAAAAAAAATGGGGGGCGTGGCGACCGCCGAGCAAGATGGCCGCTTGACCGAGGAGCTCCAGCCAGTGCTCAGCCTTAATCATATCTACGGCCCGACATAGCCACTCCGCGACCTCGGATGCAGCCATTCCTTGCGGGGGAACAGCCAGTGCACACCACCGAGATGACCCGAAGGAACAAGGGAGTCCCGCCGGTCCGCAAACTGTCCAAATTCTTCGGACCGCTGCCGCCTGGTCTCTGCCAACATGGCGGCGGAGACATCCCATCATCCGGCCAGCCGTGTCCTCTACAGCCCGAGTCGCGGGCGTGTGACGTCATAACGGCGCCAATTGCGGCGCGAACACAGGACACACTCCCGATGCGGCTGGCGTGGTCAGCGGACTCTTCTCCCTCCACCCCGTCGGCCCAGAGCCCGGCGAAATCTCGTCCACGGAGAGACTCCTTAACGATGCAGGCGACCACATCATCCATGGAGGTGAGCAACACGTCTAACGCCCCATGCACACCTTGGGCCTACTCTCCACCGCCAGACCCGTTTGCAAACATAACAACCACGGGACAACCAGTATCAGACACTACCCTCAAAGACATGCTGTCAATGCTACACTCGTCCATGCAGGCTAATATCCAAGCCTCCATCTCCTATTGCCCGAGGGAACTGCATGGCTTAGGAGACAGGGTGCACAATGTAGAGGAAAGGATGGAGGAATTCACTGTATCCTACAATACCCTAGTGGACGCTCACACATCCCACCAGGAAGACATGCACCGCATGCAGGCAAAGATTGCTGATCTCGAGGACAGATCGAGGCGTAACAACCTCAAATTAAGAGGGATCCCTGAAACGGTCCAACCCAACCAATTGCCCTCCTTTGTGCGTGATCTGTTTCACAAAGTGGTGCCTGAACTTTCTAATGAGGACCTCACTATAGACCGCATTCACCGAATCCCCAAGCCATCCTTCCTGCCGCAGGACATCCCTAGAGATGTCCTCATGAGGATACACTTCTTTCAAGCTAAGGAGAAGATATTGGACTCATTCAGGAGGAAAGATCGCCTCCCGGATAGTGCATCGACCCTTCAGGTCCTACCTGATTACTCTCAATATACACTCCAATTGAGAAGGAATCTGAATTCCATAACTAAGGCCCTGAGGAACAATAAAATCATATATAAGTGGAAATATCCTGCCAAGTTGTGCGTGACCCACATGGGGTCCACCTCCCAAATCACTTCTATGGAGCAAGGCCTCCGTCTCCTCAAGCAGTGGCACATCCTCCCAGACGCCACCGACCAACGACCTAGACCTGCAGACCCTCCACTACCACGTTTGCAACCTGAATGGCATACAGTGTCTAGGCCTTCCAGATCCAGGTCCTCTCATCGCTCAAAATGATGGTGACATTTACACTTGAGGCTGGGCACACTGGCCCTCCCGCTCTTTGTAGCACCTGCTAACGTGCTAGCAACCCCACCGACCGCGCAGCAACAGCTGCTCTTATGGTCCATCAGGACCGTGTTCTTTTTACCTTTCTTGTTTTTTCTTGTTTTACACAATTTTTTTTCAGAACAGGACTCAGCTATGAATGCAGCAACACCCATGAAAAGTTTTTCCAGATCTCCACAATGTGTTCCAGACTTCCATCTCATCTTCTTCTACGCATACCGCCAACCTTCCTGCGACCGATCCCTGGATGGTCTCCACTCTCCACCTCACAGCTGCTTCTGTGACCTCCTACCAGGTACCTCTAAATCTTCTCCCACACCATGTTCTTATGGTCTACTCACGCCCATACACCAAGGTCCCACTACGGACTTTCTGAACTTCCACAAACCCAGCCATGTCCTTGCAACTTTTGTCGTTGAATGTTAAGGGGCTAAACCACCCCGTGAAACGTTTTTCAATGTGGAAGGAGGCGAAGTCACACAAGGCGGATGTCCTAGCCATTCAGGAAACCCATTTTAAGCAAGGATCTATACCTCGCTGCTCACACCCGGACTACCCCCATGTCTTTATGGCTAACTCCCCTGAAAAGAAACGAGGAACCCTGCTGGCTATTAGCAACTCTGTGACCTTCACCTACTCTAGGGTGGTGGAGGACACAGACGGGAGATTCATTATTTTGAACTGTAATATTGATGAATGTGATTATACTATTGTAAATGTGTATGCCCCCAACCGACACCAGATCAAATTCCTGAGAAAACTATTTGCAAAAATTCGTAAACTCCAAATAGGCAAACTGATCATATGTGGAGATTTTAACACTGTAGCAGACCCTGCCATGGACTCGACCTCCGGAGGTAAAACCTTGTCCTCATCCATGGCAGCTCTCCTACATGCGGAAAATCTACATGACATTTGGAGATACCAACATGCAGAGGAGAGGGACTATACCTTCTTCTCGGCTAGCCACTTAACCTACTCCAGGATCGACATGTTTCTGATAGATTCGACAACCCTGCCCTTGGTGCTACACACGTCCATCTCCCCCATCACGTGGTCAGACCATGCAGCCATACATATGTCCATTTCTACCTCGGCTTCCCAGCCGTCGTCCTACATATGGAGATGTAACAACTCAATCCTGTCAGACCCCGACTGCCTCAAACATCTCCAAACCCAACTCAGGGACTTCTTCACACACAACGCCATCCCAGACACAGACCCATTCACGCTTTGGAACGCCCATAAGGCCTATGTGAGAGGAATCCTCATACAATTAGTGTCCAGGTTAAAAAAGAAGTATCAGAAATCGCTTAGAGACACCCTCGAGGACATCAAATCCCTGGAAGTGGCCAACAAACAACATCCCTCCCAAACACTAGCCTCCAAATTGTCTACCCTTAGGACAGAACTTCGCAGGCTCCTGCTTGTCAACCACGACAAAATGCTGGCGAAGCTCCGTCTCCAATATTATTCGGCACACAACAAGGCTGGCAAGTTTCTAGCCTCCAGGCTTAAAGCCAGGAGGGTCAAATCTAAGATAGCGTTCGTCACCCACCCCAACACGGGTAAAAAACACACTCACCCCCCACAAATTGCGGATGCTTTCGCCGACTACTACGGATCCCTATATAACCTTCGCGATGACACGGCCACACACAACCCGTCGACGTCTGAAATCCACACCTTCCAAAATCGCATGAACTTGCCCACCCTCAAGCCTGAAGACCTAGCATCCCTCAACGCCCCCTTCACGCCTAAAGAACTTTCTCAGACCATTCAGTGTACACCTTTAAATAAATCCCCGGGCCCAGACGGATTGACAAATGAGTACTACAGGTCACTCCAGGACATTCTCTCACCCCACATGTTGTCAGCTTTCTCCTCAGCCGCTGCCTCCGGCACCTTTCCTGCGGAGATGCTCCAGGCAAACATTATAACCCTCCCCAAACCGGGCAAACCCCCTACTACCCCAGCGAACTTTAGACCCATATCCCTGCTAAATAACGATGTCAAACTATATGCCAAACTCCTCGCTAACCGCCTTGCACGGCTTTTGCCGACATTGCTTGGGGGAGACCAAATGGGCTTTGTACGGGGAAGGCAAGCCCCTGACGCGACCAGGAGGGTGATCAACCTAATGCACCATACCGAGAGTTCCAGAACGCCTTCTCTGCTTCTTTCCATAGACGCAGAGAAGGCGTTCGACCGGATCCACTGGGGTTACATGGACTTGGTTCTACGCAAGTTTGGGTTCTCAGGTCAGATCCTGTCTGCCATTGTGGCTTTATATTCCTCTCCATCCTCCAAGGTGCTCTCCACTGGCATGCTTTCTAAATCCTTTAATATCACCAATGGTACGCGGCAGGGGTGCCCCTTGTCGCCCCTCATCTTCAACTTGCTAATAGAACCACTGGCGGAACTGCTCCGCACCTCCCCCATGGTATCAGGCTTCAAATTTGGCTCCTCCAGGCATGTCATCACTCTATTTGCAGATGACGTTATCTTGAGCCTAACAAACCCTATAGTGTCCCTCCCAGCGGCTCATAAAATTCTTCAGGACTTTAGTAATGTGTCCTTCTATAAAGTGAATTTTGGAAAATCCGAAATCTTAGGCATGAATATACTTGAAAATACCCGCAAACACCTCCAAACACAACTATCATACACATGGACATCTGGAACGCTAAAGTATCTAGGGATCCAGCTAGCATTCCCTACATCCAATTTGATACATTCCAACATGAAATCCCTACTCTCCACTCTAACAGCAGATACTAATGGTATCAAGTCATCCGAAATCTCCTGGACGGGACGAATAGCGGCATTCAAAATGCTTTGCATACCAAAAATTTTATATATATTTCGTACCCTCCCGGTACAAATTACTGGTACATACCTCACTTCCATATCCAAAATCCTTCGCACATTCATATGGCAAAGGAAAAGGGCCAGGTGTTCTTACTCACATATGATACGTCACAAAAAGGCAGGAGGGCTAGGGCTACCGGATATAACGGACTACTACCACGCGACGAGACTAACCCCCCTCCAATACTGGTTCTCTTCCACAGACCGCCTCCCCTGGTTACCAATAGAAGCGGCGCTAACGCGAACGCCGGATCTTAGTTTATTGCTTCTTGCAGATGCATGGAAACCTCTAGATCTGAGGACATTGCCAATTACATCTCAAGCGTCACTGCGCTCCTGGCGGGTCCTTATCGTAAGGGGAAGCCCACACATCCGACAGACCTGTTGATTTCTGTACCTTTAAAAGTGTTCAATGTTCTTCTTCCGTATACGACGACCAACGTATTCACGGCCGCGGGCGTACAGACAGTATCCCAAATGTATCAGCAAGACTCACTCAAATCCTTCCATGATCTCCAAATTGAATTTAATCTCCCCCACAAAGCTATGTTCTCATATAACGCCATAGTCAGTTTCTTACGCAAGAATCCCCTGCCCAAACTACGGATACCTTCCCCCTTGTGGCGATTCCTTACTAATACAGAGACCCCTGTAAAAGGCATTTTCCTCTTTTACAACTATATGGGATGCAAGACCACATTTCACAAAACGTCACACATGGTCAAGTGGGAGGGAGAACTTCAGACACCCTATTCCGATTCCCAGTGGAAAACGGCGATTCAAACATCCTACACTGCCTCCCGTTGCATAAACCACTGGGAACAAATGCAAAAACTTCTGACCAGATGGTACCTTACACCGTACCGCCTGTCTAACTTCTTGAATTCCCAGAGCCCGCTTTGCTGGCGCAATTGTGATCAAGTTGGCACTATTTCCCATATCTTCTGGCATTGTAAAAGTTTAACCAGCTTTTGGAGGAAGGTGTTTGAGGTTCTTTCGGTCACCACGGGTATACTCACCAAACCCTCCATGGCCATGGCTCTAAACCTGGGAATACACAACATACCCTTAAACATGAGAACGGTATGCTTCCACATCCTGGTGGCTGCCAGAACATTAATTGCTAAACACTGGAAGCAGGCCATAGCCCCTTCCCACCTGGAAGTAATCAGAATGGTTAACATCCAATATTCCATGGAGAAGGCATACGCCTACTCGACCCACAAGGGAACTACTTTCCACTCTGCTTTGCACGTGTGGACCACCAGCAAATATTTCACCCCCACCCGCTGACCGGGGATGGGCCATACATGACATAAGCGCAATCACAGTTGGAATGACGTAAAACAGCTAGAGATTGTTAATGTTTACTTTTGAGATGATAAACTTTCTTGATGACTGAGTTCTGAAAATGTACCTCTTTATGTTTTGTTCGGAAACGTTATACATACATATAAATCTGAGTACCTTCATAATTTGTTGTACTGTTTTATAAAATCAATAAAAATCTATTGAAAGTAAAGAAAAAAAATGTGCCTTTAGTATCACTGCAAAAGCCAGAAAAGCCTCTGAAATGCTCCTCAGATTTAATTTCACTTTGCTGTTGACTTTCCCTGACTTCGTGACTAAGCTCCACCTACTGCTACCCCCCTGTCCATTGAGAGTGTCCATTGCTAATCACTGAAGCAGAAAAAAATGTTTCTGAACAAGAATGGTAAAAGCAGGCATCTTATAGAGTCTTAGACAGGACGTTTTAAAATTTGAAATGGAGTTCATGTCCACTGTGCTTGGCTGTTTATCTTCTCCTTGCAACCATTGTGCCATCTGCACACTTGCTACTAATTTACTTTCGTTCCACCTGGCTATTAATATTTTATAAAAAAAATTAAAAGTAATATTCTGATAAAGAATGACTATACTCACTTATCAATTACATATTAGCTAAAACTCTGGTTTGTAGATCCAACTTTAGGTTGGGCTCCCCAGAGATGGATTAGGATGCAAAAGGCCCCCAGGCAAGGAAGCAGTTGCTTTCTAACTCATCACTTCAATTGAAGTTGAAAAGAAGTGAGGCAGGTCTGTGTCCGCTCCGCTATGCAGAGCAGACATGGATGGACACAGTCCCACTCTCCTCTATGGGGCAATCAGATGGAAACAGACCCCCTGTCTATTTCCACCTGATGCCATCTGATACGATCCGCTGGACAGATGGAAAATAGGACCACCATCCCTCTGTTTTTGGCAGACAGGATCGGATTGCGGTGGGTGTCAGTGGACATGTGTCCACTGATATTTGTGACTCCATAGTGGACAATGCAATGTCCTTTCAGGTCCGCCTAAAAAACTGACAGGTGGACCTGATCAAGCAGCCCGTGTGAAAGGGGTCTTATGGATAATTGGGCACTTGCCTTAATCAATTTCTAACTTAGGTGATTTAGTCTTCAAGAGATTTGACCATATGAATGGTTAGATCCACAAGACCCCCACACACACACAAACAAACACACACACACACAAACTCAGCTGCCAGAGTCAATGGTTACATTTCCTCCAACCAACAGGCTTCTTACTTTTTACTCAAAAGTGGAAAATCATTATAAATAATAATTTACTTTTCCCAAAAGACTTTACATATGCTTAATGATATAATACAACACAGATGCTTTTGGTACTGTAATTTAATTATCATCTTGTTTTTGTTTCTAAAGGCTTTACGAAGCATCGGTCATTATACTCAACAGGTTAAAAAGGCACCAATATTTGCATTTACTTACTACTACATTAAATATATATATATATATATATATATATATATAATAAGTCGCGCTAAGTGATCTAGAACAAATAAATGTCCAAAAAAACACAAATAGTCCCAAATTGTGAATGTGAATAAATTGAAGAAATGATGGTTTAAAATCTCGATCAGCACACAAGCAATCCAGAGTCTCTTAGGTAATATGCTTACCAGATAAGCAATTAAAAATTGCGGGATTCATATGCCAAGCTGACTTGATTGTGATAAAATTCAGCGTTGGACACCCCATGAGGTGTCATAAATCATGTAAAAAAGAAAATAACTCCATAGCGTGATACCGTAACAGTAAATATTAAATGTTAACCTTAAACAATTCCACCACAAAAAGGTGTGAGTATCTGTCACCAGTTGTGAAACTGCTTACCGGAAGGATATATAGAAAAGACATATACAACAATCCCAGTGTTGAAGAAGGAGGGAGAACCACCACTGACTGTAAAGCCTCTTACCAGATTGAAAAATGTAATCAGCAGAAATAGGAAATATCCTGAGTACACCTGACCAGTGACACTCAATGACACTATGAGCCCCTTACCGAACCAAAAAATTCAGTTGTTCAAGGTATATTGTTGCTCTGCGCGCTCCCCCAACGTATGCAGCAAACAATCTCAGGGACCAGGATGATGTCAGCAGATGAAACCAGACCAATCCGGACCAATCAGGATAATGCCAGCAGATAAAACCAGACCAATCCAGACAAAAGAAAAGCGCCAATAGTGTAAAACCTTAGAGACTAATTTATTGTATAAAAGAATGCACTTACAGACATAAGATGAATAAAAGCACGAAGGAATGTAGATGCCGCCGATATTTAATTTTCACATTAAATATATGTCAACTTTGACGTTCTAAGGTATCCTGTAATTTGAGGACCATTAAAACTGAATATATACAATATAAAACAGTATAAAACAGTTCCATCATAGATTTGTTGGTGCCGGACTTGCTAATACAAGAGAAAAAAAATCACCGCAACATATCCTGAATCTTAGATTCATACCTTCAGCCAAAACCATTTACTTTCTCAAAAACAGGATGATAAAAAAAATACTAAGGAACACTTCCTCCTCCCTTCTCAATGTCCTCTGTAATAACTGATCTACGGGATTGTACATTTTGATCTGGAAGACATAAAATACATATAGACCTTTAAGAAGGATTCTTATTTCACCCAAAACCAGTCAGGTTCTTCATTTTAAATAACCAGTCAGATCCTAATTTTTCTGTTTAAAATGTAGAAACTTACACTGCTACATGTCTACTCCCAGTTTAGAATGTCAAGCATACCTTCCTAAAATGTGAACAGACAGAGATTAGATTCATGCAAATATTTATCTTGGCATTTAGGCTGTATTTCATCTGTAATTCTGAACATTCTTTACTTCCTTATCCTCTCTCCAACTAAAACCTTTCTATATCCTGCAGAAAAACATAGTGGACGTAACAAAAGGTAAGTCACATATGTATAAATAGGCTTGTCTCTCTTAAGGGTGGGGTCACACTGCTTTAATAGAGTCTCTTTAATAGGTGTCTTTGCCTACCTCTATGAGCTGGGGCTTTAAACCTGGTTAAAAACCCAGTCTGGGCACAAGGAACACTTGACCCTCCCCCCCAATTAAGACTTGCCATGTGGAGAGTTGGGAAGTGGGTATAGCCCTATGCATTTTTGGACTGTCTCAAAAGCTAAAAATTATACTAGAATATTGGAAGTTCCAGTATAAGTAATGTACAGGTTAAGCATTGTAAGTACTATAATTGAAGGGTCAATCCGCTTTGAACTTATTCAGTTCTGTATAGTTTCTAGCAAGCTGGATCGCATTTAGCCTTTTATATGTCTGTCTATTGATAGGGAACCTTACCCTTCCTACTCAGTTTTTAATTAATCTTAGGTCCTAAAAAATCCTATGGTAGGAGACTATGAGGGATAAAGGAATTCAGCCTACCATTTTGGTTTAACCTAATAGTGCATTGATGCAAAGCTACCAATAATTAATTGGAACTTTTTGCATTTACTTTCTGTGCATGGAAACATTTACATATTACCTGTAAATTATATTAATAGCGTGTTTAGGATTTAGGGGTTTTTTTTAAGAGCAAAGAAATTTGTAAAGAAAAAAAAAGCACATGGACTACCCTTTTACTAAGAAATAGAAGGCCTATTTGTTACATACTCACTGTCTGTTACTTTAATGTTTATAATAATTGACAATTTTGTATAGTAATTATTATTATGATTCTAAGTAACTATGCCTTTCCAAAAATGTGAGACTTTTTTAAAATTACCAAAATTCTGGAATTTGTGATCGTCTTATCAAAGTCTATAAAACAACAATAAACTGTAAGAATGAACGCCCAATTATCTACCTGATTAAAATGATTTAGGATGGACTAATAATCTGCTTATGTTTTGAGATTTGCTGGGCAAATTGTTGGGGGTTAGAACCTCTATTTTTTTCTGCGTTGACTCTATTTGGAAGTTTTCTTTCACTTCCTGTCCAAGGAACAGAGAATATGGATAGACCGATATGTTTTTTTCAGGGCCGATACCGATCAATTGGTCACAAGGTATCGGTATCGGCCGATACGGGCCGATATTTTGTACATCCTATGTCAGGGTCCGAGACTAATCTTCTCCTCCTCCATCCATTAGGGGGTGATGTTCATGTAAGGGGAAAATTATGTCACATAGCATAATTTCATTTACAATTGTTATTGAGTATGCCACTCACATATGTACAAATTAAAGATATAAACAATTCCACATTAACAGATCTGCTGGCAGATCGGTATCTCTCACCCACTGCCATAAGTGATATAATACTGATATAATAATACTGCTCTGTCTCTCACCTGCTCCATCTCCCACCCACCCGATACCAATCCGTCTCTCACCCACTTGCCGTAAGTGACACCAAGGTGATACTGCTCCGTCCGGCATACGATCACTTTACCCTTACATGAGCAATATTTGGAATATCGGCAATATCGGCCAGTTCCGGAGCCGATACAGATATATCGGCAAAAGTCAATATCGGCCTTACGATCATCGGCTTTGCCGATAATGGGTCGATCCCTAATAGAGAATCAGATCACCAGATTTTATTTTTTTTGTCTGAGTGTTTTTTGTCCCAATGACACCCGGTCCCCTCATTTGCTGTCTGAGTGACACTAGGTCAGAAACTGTAAATCTATAGGCAAGTACAATAATTGCGCCACAATCAACAGCTAAAAACAGCAGAGGTTCTAACCATTGCCTACCTTATCTTAACCAAATAAAGTTTTGGTTGGAGTTTGAGTTTTCAATTATTTCTGGTGTATCTCTTACTGCACTGATGGTTTGTCAGGGGTAAGTTTAGACCAAAATGTATCTAAAACTTACATTTTAGAAACAATCCAGTAAAAGCATATGAGACAGGTTTTCAATGACTATTCACTCCTTTGTTTTTCAACTCATATTACTTCCTTATTTGATTAAATGTCCAATGTTCCATGAACTTTTAAGCGTGACTATTTACACTTATGAATTAGACATTGATCTCTAAAGCTCTTGTGAGCTCTCTTGTATTCAAGGCCACTTCCCCTGTAGTCACACAGTTTAGGTTTACATAGAATAGTGCTACACCAAATTTGTTGAAAGCCTACTAAAGCCAGCCAGCAACTTGTTTAGAGTGACAGCCGGCACTCCCATTAAATCCCCAAAATGGAGCTGAAGGTTGCTTTAAAAAATTTTGACAGCTAAATGTTATAGCAATTAGAAAATGTACCACGTGTGGTCACTATAACAGTTATGGACAAAATTGGACAAAATTGTCAGGAACCTCTGCTAAAAGATTTGGCAGCTGTAGTTCAGAAGCTATATGAGCAGATTTAATATTGCCCAAGTAATAATAAATGATCACCTTTGAGTGATATACTGTATATGGTGTTAAATTCATAATGAGAAATATTAAAAGGTACAAGTAAAATAGACAATTTAAAAAGTGTACCAGGCTCTGTATGTTTATTTAAGTGCAACGTAAACCAAAAAAGTCAATTTGATAATATTCAATAACTCAAGAAGTCCTACATATAGTGTCTCAGTTTACAAGCCACAGATGTGTAGCTAGAGATAAAAATATATTAAAATGTATAATAGCATAATACAAGATAGCATGAGATACCCTTGCTGAATATGTAATTATATGCACTATATCACCAAAAGTATTGGGACGCCTGCCTTTACACACACATGAACTTTAATGGCATCCCAGTCTTAGTCCGTAGAGTTCAATATTGAGTTGGCCCACCCTTTGCAGCTATAACAGCTTCAACTCTTCTGGGAAGGCTGTCCACAAGGTTTAGGAGTGTGTCTATGGGAATGCTTGATTATTCTTCCAGAAGCCCATTTGTGAGGTCAGGCACTGTTTTTGGATGAGAAGGCCTGGCTCACAGTCTCCTTTCTTCATCCCAAAGGTGTTCTATTGGGTTGAGGTTAGGACTCATGGATGAGTGACTTTGGGGTGGAGGAACTTTACTGGCCTGCACCTCAACCCGGTGAATTATAACTGCGAGCCAGTGTTGAGCTAGAAGCATGTCTAAACTAAATATAAATTATTTCCTCCACAGAGTAAGTGAACCTGAATTCCACCTAGGTAAAGTACATTTTTTTTTTACATAAACAATATGTTTGTGGTATATATATTTTATTTAACATTCTCACATGAACTTTATGGACTTCTAAACACCTCTGGAAATGTACAGCATTTCAAGAACAATCAAAATGAACTTCCATCATAATCTAAGAATTGCCCCACATGCCACAACTGAAAGTCAAATGGCTTTGTGTGCCATTGAGAAGGTGATTAGCTATACCTGATTAGGTTCACAAATCATTTTGAGGAAGGGGGGGGGGGGTGATCCTTTTTCCAATTCAGTGATTCTGTTTTTGAAATATCTTCATTTTTTTCTTACGTTAGTGTTTTATCTTTCGCTTGGGTGTTATAAGAGTAAATACAGCTGGATAAAACAAAACATGTCTCCATCTTCACTTCAGGCTGCAAAGCAACAAAATGTGAATTTTTAAAGGGGGGGGGGGTGATTGTTTTCTTTATCCACTGTATCTGGAACCCATAGATTACATCATGTATATCACTGATAGTAAAAAAAAAAAAAACTGCATTTATCGGCGTATAACCCGCACCTAAATTTTAGGAGAGAAATTTCAGGAAAAAAACTGAAATTTAAAATAAACAGCTTTGAACTCAGAACATTTTTATTTTTAATCAAATGCAGTCTCACCAGTGCCCACAAATGCAGCCTCATTAGCGCAGTGTCCTTAAATGCAGCCTTGCCAGCACAGCAAAAAAATATTTATAGAAGTTTCTGAGTTGGTATGTCAATGGCTGATCGTCATTGAATTCAAAGTCCTAATAATAAAAAGTATTCAACAAACATTGGAATCCTTCACTGGATCATCTGACAGATCACTTTCTTTTCAAAATGTCCTTATTCAAGGGTTATTTATATATATATATATATATATATATATACACACATACACTGTATTTATCTGCGTATAACACGCACTTTTTCCTCCTAAAAATGGAGGAAAAAGTAACAGTGCGTGTTATACGCCGATATAAAAAAAAAGGCCAGGAAGCAGCGCCGAGAGGTAGAAGGGGGTGGGCAGCGCCTAGGAGAAGGAAGGACGCACTGTCATCGGAAGTCCCGCCGCCTATGATAGACGTCGGCATAGGAGGCAGGACTTCCGATGACAGTGTGTCCTTCCTTCTCCTCGGCGCCGCCAGCCCCCTTCAACCTCTCGGCGCTGCTTCCTGGCCTTTTTTTTTATATCGGCGTATAACACGCACTGTTACTTTTTCCTCCATTTTTAGGAGGAAAAAGTGCGTGTTATACGCCGATAAATACAGCATATATATATAAATAACCCTTGAATAAGGACATATTGAAAAGAAAGTGATCTGTCAGATGATCTAGTGAAGGATTCCAATGTTTGTTGAATACTTTTTATTATTAGGACTTTGAATTCAATGACGATCAGCCATTGACATAGCAACTCAGAAACTTCTATAAATAATTTTTATTATATGATAAATTCATTTTATTTATCATTGTATCTCATTGGGTTTTAAAACAATACTTTTACACCCTTTACATTTTATCTTCTTTTTAGAAACACCAGAAAATCAAGTGTATGTAAATGTTCCTGAACAACACATCTATGATACAACATTGCCAGGAACTCAGGTAATAGAATTATTATTGTTATTTATTTATTTGTGTAATAAAAAAATCAGGTAAATTCCACTAAACTGTCACTGGAACTGGATCATGGAAAATTCCTAGAATCTCATGCTCCAGTTAGTATAACAAACCCCAGGATAAACAAAGATTTAGGGCCCTTTCACATGGGCTATCTGATCAGGTCCTCATGCCAGTTTTTCAGGAGGACCTGATCGGACCTTGTCACCTCTATGGAGGGGCCGCTGACACCCGCCGCCACCCTATCTGATCCTGTCTGCATAATCCAGACAAATAGTGGACCTATTTTCCATCGATCTGGCGGATTTTAAAAAGGTTCCTGCACTACTTTGGAGCAACTTTTATAGGACTTGAGTGCTTTAGACTACTCCGGTCAAATGAAAGTAGCAACCAAGTCGGACTGCCTAGTAGCACTGGAAATCACAGAACAATGGGGTTGCAGTGTGAACCGAGCCTTAGTCCACCTCAATACCTTTATTTGGAAATGTATTTATACTGGAATGTGTTAGGTATACAGGCACATAATAATCCGTATTGGACTTTCCATTTAGCACAGAAATGCCAGAAATGCATTTATTTGTGATACTGGAATGCACCTACTGGCTCATTGATGTGTAGTGAAGAAATGTCAGTATAAGATTTCTTTGGAAGTTTGTAGTAATATTAGTTCTGCTAAATCTATCACTTCCTGCTCCAGCTGGAGATTTAGCTCAGTAGGCAGGTGATCACCCAATTTAGTTTGCCCATTTGCCAAATAGGCAAAATTCAGACTGAATTGTTGTTCAGTTCTAATCTGAAGCTCATCCCTACTGATCATATACAGTAAGAGATACAAATCACTCCTTTACCTGACTATTATGGCATTGCATTTGAAATGGGGACTTTTTTTGGACCCATTCTAGAACTTCACGCCTAGTGATTAATAGCAAATAGGTATTACAATAGCAGGGGGCCTGTTTGTTTGCTACCCTAATACCAGCCACTTGGGGGTCTAAATATAAAACATTTGCTGCGCAAATGTCAGAAGTATTTGTGCTCACTGAAAAAATGTTCCATAATTTTTGTAAGAGAATAATGCCGATATCTTAAGTTCCATCTAGTGACCAAAATGCGGTATAGTTTTGTCATTGAGGTGTTTTAGAAAACTATGCAGCACTTCAGACACTAGAGGGCGCTAAAGAGATTGGAATTAAAATATAACAAACAACAACATTTTTTTTTTTTTTTTGGATGGAGTGCAGAGAGATTAGAACACCTGTCAGGTTTTTTTTTTTTTTGCTGTTTTTGCTTCTTTTAAAGAGGAAGTAAACCCTCCTCGGAAACTTGTACCTATAGGTAAGCCTATGATAAGGCTTACCTAAAGGTACTGTAAATATCTCCTAAACTTGCACCGTTTAGGAGATATTTACTTTGCATGCCGCTCGTGCCGTTCCTTCAGAGCCCTGTGCCGTGACAGTGACATCGCGGCTCCAGTCAATCAGATGGCCGGATGCCGCAAACCCGGAAGAAGGGCGACCAAACATGTCACCCGTGAGAGAGGTGAGTGGACGGCACTGCGAGGCTTCGTTCTAAGGTAAGTATTTCATAATGAGCTAGTATGCGATGCATACTAGCTCATTATGTGTTTGTCTTTCAGGTGTTTTTTTTTTTTTTTTAATTTTCTGAGGTTTACAACCTCTTTAAGGAGATTCACCCTCTCAAGTTGTC
The DNA here is from genome assembly GCF_965119305.1 of Pelophylax lessonae. NCBI lineage: Eukaryota > Metazoa > Chordata > Amphibia > Anura > Ranidae > Pelophylax > Pelophylax lessonae. The sequence goes on along the minus strand of NC_138779.1, from coordinate 189,056,742 downwards.
CTATTAAAAGTGAAAGTAAAAGAAAATATCAAATTTTGGGTTGTCCTCAGAAAAGTAATAGATGGGAAATCTTCCAATGAGGACACTAGCTCTGGTAACCTGGGGGTCCCCAAGAATTTACCTTAATTTTGCAGGGATTTCCTCTAACTTCCTGTTTGGCTATGGGACAGGAAGTGAAGCAAAATCTCCGCAATGGGACAGAAATGGCAGAAGAAAACTCTTACTGGTTTATAACCCTTCCTTGCTCTATCCAAAATGAAAAAAAAAAATACGTTTTGCCCATAGCTCTGCTTTAATCTCTTACAAATAATACAGTGAATTGTATTTAGCATGCATTAATGCTTCAGATATGTATGCAATGTTTATAAATGGAGTCCTAGGTGTGTATGACGACAATCTAAAATAACACAATCATTTATTAGAGGATTGCAATAAAAAAAAAAAAAACAGGTCTGATTCTCAATCTAGGTTATTGGTCCACTAATCTCTAATAATAACTAAGATTTTATTACTGGTAACCCTTGCTCTTTTCTGTATGATGCAATATATGTGTCTTTTATATGCAGGGGAAAACAAGTCAAGAATCTCACTATGAGGTAAATATTATATATATATATATATATTTTTTTTTATTATTAAAATCAATTTGTAACCTGGGGATTTGCACAAAAATATGTTTCTGGCTGCTATCACAGTGCATGTAAAATAATTATTGGTGTTCTGGTTATACTGCACTGTTAGCAGAATGCTGTACCGAGAAATTCAATAGTACTGTATATACTCGAGTATAAGCCGAGATTTTCAGCATGTTTTTTCATGCTGAAAATGCCCCCCTCAGCTTATACTCGAGTCACTGGCTTCAGTGTCTTTTTTAAAAATGGCGCCGCTTGGTGCCGATGTGTCACTGCGCATGTGCCGCATGCCCGGGAATAGCCGAACGTGTTCGGGCTTTCCCGAGCATCGGCAGCGCATTTGCGGTGACGTATTGGCGCCGGGTGGGGCGATTTTTAAATCGAAGACGCCTCACCGACAGGTAAGTGAGACTCCTCCGCAGCCCCTGCATTTCCTCATGCAGTGCTGCGGGCATGGTACAGGACATTCTCCTGTACCATGCCCACAGCACTGCATCTCCTGTGCCATGCCTGTACATACTGTGCCATGCCTGTACATACTGTGCCATGCCTATACCTACTGTGCCATGCCTATACCTACTGTGCCATGCCTGTACCTACTGTGCAATGCCTGTACATACTGTGCCATGCCTGTACTTACTGTGCCATGCCTATACCATCACCTGTGCTATGACTATACCATCACCTGTGCCAAGCCTATACCATCTCCTGTACCATGACCTGTACCATCACCTGTGCCATGCCTTTACCATGACCTGTGACATGCCTGTACCATGACCTGTGCCATGCCTGTACCATCACCTGTGCCATGCCTGTACCATCACCTGTGCCCTGACCTGTGCCATGCCCTTACCATGACCTGTGCAATGGCTATACTATGACCTGCGCCATCTCCTGTACCATGCCCGCAGCCCCTGTTTTGTGTCTCGTGATGGTCCAGTTGGGTCCAGTAGCTGCTGCATTTCCCACCCTAGGCTTATACTCGAGTCTATAAGTTTTCCCACTTTTTTGTGGTAAAATTAGGGTTCTCGGCTTCTATTTGGGTCGACTTATACTCGAGTATATACGGTAACAACTTTATATGAAGAAGATACAGAATATTTTTTTTATTTTACTTATACTTGAAATCCCAGTCCTATAATTATGTTCCAGCCAAGCTAACTGCCTTTTCTTTACGATTAGCAACTAACACACAAGGACAAATCCATCTACAGCAACATGGTGTCTACTGCTAGAAAATAATGAAGGTAACAACACATTTATGTATATCTGTGTAGTTATTGCATATCAATTACCCCCTCCCATAACCATTTCCCCATTTTACATTAACACTTTCACCAAAACCATATTTTTTTTGCGCACAAATATTAAAATGCACTTTTTTTTTTTTTTTAGGTGAAAACGCACCTTAAGCCTCAAAGTAAAACTGTGTAAAGCAAGACCTATATAAAATGAACCCTTTTTATGGGAGCTAAATATGTGGTTTTATTTTAGTTCAAAATAAATGTTTAAACCATGGGTGACCAACCTGCAGCCCCCCAGCTGTTTGCGCAACTACAAGTCCCATCATGGCTCTGCCTTTGGGTGCCAAATTCCATCATGCCTTTGCCTTTGGGAGTCATGCCTGCAACTGTCAGCCTTGCAATGCCTCATGGGACTTTCCTAGCAATGCTTCATGGGTCCTGTAGTTCTGCCAAAGCTGGAGGGCTGCAGGTTGGACAACTATGGTTTAAACAGTAATACAATTCATTGTCGTTTGATGTAAAGCACCCCGAAAAAATCCCAATACTCAGTTTCCAAATTTGTTTCAATATACGGGATGTGGTGCGTTGATTTATTGGCAACCCACTTACATTTATTTTCCACTAAAATGTTTTATATTTTCTAACATCAGAGCCTGTAGAATAAAATGGTGATGGATGGAATATTTTTATGTCATACAATATTTATGCTACTGTTTATCACATCCATATTCTGTAATAAAATACACTCAAATAAATTTTAGAGCAAACACAATATAATCCCTGATTCCATGATAGGCTATAAAAGATAAGGTTGTATCTAGATAAGAAATACAAAACAGGCCAATCCTCTAAACTGCGTGCTCCCGTAATATAGCAAAAAACTATGGTACCCAAAATTGTCCATGCTTTAAAAGCTCAGATCATAAATGATGGCCTTAGAATTATAACTCTTACTCTGTCGTGTGCACCTAATATGTATGGCACAATTTTTTAAATTTTGTATTGCCGAGATCAGAGGGGCACACAAGCTTCTGGGAGACAATTCAGTAACTTAAAATAAAATTTATCACTCACAAAACAGATTACAGGCTGAGGCTTTGTCTTCAGGCGCAGCTCAAACATTGCAAGTAAATCTTCTCATCAGAACAACAGAGTCTTATAGAAATAAGGTTTAGTGTCCCGGCCACAGCATATGGGCTATAGCAAAGTCCCATTTACAGTCAAGTTCACACAGCAGTAGGGTTGCCGCCTCATCCCTTTAATACCGAACACATTAATTACACAGGTCCTGGGGTCAATTTAATGCAGATAAGGCACTAAGTCAATTTAATTAGCACTGTAATCAGCCACAGAACCTGTGTAATTATTATGTGCTTAGTTTTAGAGGGATGAGGTGGCAGCCCTACCCAGCAGGTCAAAGTCAGATTATGGAGGCTTCCATGCAGCATCCAGGTCTTCTTACCACAGACAGCAAAACAGCCATACCCCAGCCTCTCTGACCAGCTGCTTAATAAGCAGGCTTGAAGGGAAAGTACCTGCCCTCTACAATTAACCCCCTCCTAAACCTGCTCCAGGTTAACTCTCTACAGCAGCTATGTCCAAACTATGGCCTTCCAGCTGTTCAGGAACTACAATTCCCATCATGCCTAGTTATGTCTCTGAATGTCAGAGATTTACAATGCCTCATAGGAATTGTAGTTCCTGAACAGCTGGAGGGCTGTAGTTTAGACACCCCTGCTACAGTATACATATGTATCCGATGTATGAATTATGTTCAAATGTGTGTATGTTCTAGAGATGTTTTTTTTTTTTTTTTTACTTAATAATTATCACAAGGTGGCTGACAAGTGTTTAAACACAGTACAGGTAACAGGTTCTCTTTAATGAGACATAAGGTGTCTATTATACCCATGATGTCACCCCTGTGCACAGTTGAATTTAATCAAGCACAGACTGTGCCTAATTAGCTTCTTCCTCAGCCAGAGTTTGACAGCTCTGAACCCCGATGTTCTCAGAGCTGAGCACTTCCAGGTTCATATTACTCAGGGAAAATCTGCAAATTGTTATCTATCTATCTATCTATCTATCTATCTATCTATCTATCTATCTATCTATCTATCTATCTATCTATCTATCTATCTATCTATCTATCTATCTATCTATCTATCTATCTATCTATCTATCTATCTATCTATCTATCTAGCTATCTATCTATATATATATATATATATATATATATATATATAATGTTTGTCATTTTTTAAATTTCAATATTTGTCTTTAATTTTCCCTCCAGCATTTTCCAGATGTAACCTACTCACATAATGCACGTGATCCCCAATCAGCATGAGGACATCCTTTCCTCCGTGAAATCGTGAAATTCTCCCTGCATCATCAGATCTGCAAAATATCAACATGCTCAGTGCAGACCAGACCTGGCCATACACTTTTTACTGCTCTCTAAATAAATAATACTTATATAGTGTATTGGTCAAAGAATGAGGCCGCAGGCAAGTCTGATATAGGTAATTTAAATGCCACTGAAAAAAGTCAGTGACCAAATAAGTTCAAATAATTTTATTTCACCCATAGAACAGGCAGAATGTTTGTTTAGCTGTTACCTTGCAATGCTGGGTGCTGGATTAAAACATACTGCTGGTTTGTTGGGTTTCTACCTAGGAATGGATTAATGACCTTTGTAAGAGCATCCGATTGTAAGCTACTTCAGGATGTATATGAGTTTCAGTGTTGACTCTGTAAAGCTCTGTAGAATATGATGAGGCATTCTTCTGATGAAGTCAAGGGACTTCATCAAAGGAGTAAGGAGTATGTAACACACACAGTGCAGGGGTTAGGAGTACTTAATGCACAGAGTGCAGGGGTCAGGAATGTGTAGCTCAAGAGTGAAGTGGTCAGGAGTTTGTAATGCACAGAGTGAAGGGGTCAAAAATGTGAAATGGACAGAGTGTAGGGGTCAGGAGTAGGTAAGGGATAAGGTGCAAGGATAAGGTCTCTGCAGAAATAGATGAGGTAAGCTCCTTGAGGGCAGGAATTGATGTGAAGGTACAATATGTAAAGCACTACCTAAGTTGTTGGCTCTATATAAATGTATACCTTGCTTTTGTGTGAAATGCCACACGTATTATGTAACATGTTTTTTTTTTCCTTCTCCATTCCTTTCCACATTTTGCCAGCATATCTGCTTTCAGGCATGTGATCATTTTTTTTTTATGTATACGTGAGGGACATTGTCTCTCTTGGCATGGGTAGAGTGTAGCCACCCTGCCTTAAGCAGGAGCCAGCATTTAAATTTAGTATATGCTAAGCTGTATTTAGCCTGAGTTAAATTAATAATTCAACCTTCTTGAATCCCTTCCCTGGACCTCTATTGCCTTACAGTCAGGAGCTGCTTTCACAGAATTCTGAGTTTGCTTGAAGGTCCTGTATCTGTGAGGAGCGTCAGTAGTTTGGACCCCTTATCTTTAGCCTGCCTAGTCTATGGGTGTCCTGTACCCTAATTCTCTCCCCCCTGGAGTGTTGAGTGAGAGCCAATAAACTTAATTTCTTGCATCTATAAGTGACTGCACCTGTCTGTACACATTCCTTCACTATTGCCGAGAAGTAGAAATGTGACCCACCTCCAGATGATTTAGTGGTCAGGGGGTGCTACATCCTAAAAATATACCTCAGCACATTTTGGTACTTCCTCTTTCCAATACACTGCACATGGTTGTGTATTTATTATTGGTATGTCTTGATGTCTCCTAATAAACTTTCAACGATAACTAAAGCATATGAAAACTGATTCTGTCTGTTTCTTTATTATAAGTAGTGATGAGTAAGCTGTTCTTGGTTTGGTTTTCCGGAGGATGAGCTATACTAAATTCTGTCAGTAGATTGCATTGAAGTACAAGGAATCACAGACCCACTAGAAGTAGCTAATCACCAATAAAAATTCCAGTACATATACCATCATTTGTAGATGCTATAACATTCACAAAAAAACAATTATAATACACTTTTTGTGATTTTTTTTTTACGAAAAATATATAGCAGAATACATTTTGGCCTAAATTTAGGAAAAAAAATATTTTTTCCTTTATATCATAAAAAAAAAAAAAAAAAAAAAAAAAAACAGTGGTGATCATATACCACCAAAAGAAAGCTCTATTTGTGTAAAAAAAATAATATAAATGTATTCTGGGTATAGCGTTGAATGACTGCGCAATTACCAGTTAATGTATCACAGAGCCAACTAGCAAAAAATGCCCTGGTCCTAAAGGGGGTAACATCTTCCAGAGCTGAAGTGGTTATTTAGCCATAGCATATGCGATGGAGGGCAAGTATTGATGTGAATGTAAAGCGCTGTGTAAATTGTTGGAGTATATAAATATCTGTATGTAACGCTGTGCATTGTTAATGTGAATGCAGGTTTACATTTGACCACAAGATGGCAGTGTTTAGCATTACAGTTCATCACAGCCTTAAGGCTATAGTAAACCGCTGTCTTTTTTTTTTTTTTAAGTGGCTGTAAATTTTGTTACACCACTTGTAGCTACAGGTAAGCCTATAATTTATTTTATTTATTTATTTCAGGTACTTATATAGCGCTGTCAATTTACGCAGCGCTTTAGATATACATTGTACATTCACATCAGTCCCTGCCCTCAAGGAGCTTACAATCTAAGGTCCCTAACTCACATACATACACAGTAAGGCCGATTTTTTTTTTTTTAATACAGGATCCAATTAACCTACCAGCATGTCTTTGGATAAGACTTACCTGTAGGTACTGTGAATATCTCCTAAACCTGCACAGTTTAAAAGATATTCAGAGTGCATGTGACCGATGACTTCTGAAGGTACCCTGCTGGACCTTCAGAGCCCATGCCGCAAAAAGGTGGCTCACGCACACATGCACGGGAGTGGGGTTATAGCGGCTCCGTCCGCTCACAGCGAACCCGATGTCACGTCCTTGCTGAGGAGAAGACCATGTGCCTGAAGGAGTCTCTTTGGGGGAACCCAATCCGGTCGCCAGTGGGAGGAAGTGTATGGATGTGATTAGTCCTTCCCTGCCACAGACTCCACCATACTCTGGGCGTTTTTTGACCATGTGGGGTCTATTCAGTCGGTAAGAGTACCTCATTATACTGTTCGGTGGTTGATTCTCCTATTTGCACCCCTCCATCTCTACGGATTATGTGGACTCCATCATTGCACTTGGGACTTGTTATCTCTCTTTTTTGTCAGCATTGTTTATGTATTTGGATTAGCGCGACACCATCTCACACCATTTCCCTGAAGATATAGTTTTCTTGTCTTTTTGTGTCAGCTGCTTTCCTTGCAAGGATTATATTGGTTTTTATACTTTTTATGCTATTATCATGATTATAGCGCAGCAAATTTACCATATCTAAACACCGGGGAAGATGTCAGCCATCTCAGCGGTGAGCGGGCACCGCTGGAGGAAGGGATTCGTTCTAAGGTATTTCATAATGAGCTAGTATGTAATGCATACTAGCTCATTATGGTTTTGTCTTACAGGTTTTTTTTTCATACGGGGGTTTACAACCTTTTTAACCCTGCAATTCAATTTCATATGTATACTTTGACCTGGTTAACAAGAGGGCTCATTTAAAAATATATTTAAGATACAACCTCATTATGAGTCTGATCGCCACTGCTGCCTTTATGAATTGCTGAGGCCCATGTTTGAGTGTGTATGTCCCTTGGATTCCGGTGGATGTTAATAAGAGCCTTATTGATTATCTCCATTGCCGAACAGAAGCAACTGGGTTCATGACAAGGCTATTCAAAGTCTTGGGTCCAGTGAGTGTTCAGTACTAGGGGGACACGTCTGTGGTGTGGTGATGGTGGTCCAGCCTTGTCCAAGCTAACACCGTGGTGAATTGCATATGTGTCCGGAATCGCATGAACCAATATGAACTTTACAGACCTCTGTGCAATTTATTAAGTGTTTTTTTTATCACATTTAAGGACAGTGTTGTATACATTCAATTTTTATACATAATTTTATACATGCATTTATGGTTTTATACAGTAATATTTATGTATCATTCAGTTGAGCGCTGCTAGTGTGTATAGGCATTCCAGCCAAGAGTCTTATTCACACCTTTTCGATAGTGGTAGATTTCAATCAGGCAATGTCCCTTTAACAGTGTTTCTACAGTCGCAGATTTGCTTTGCTGAGTGTAACAGGTTTTTCCCTCTGTTTAAATGATCCTTTTCCTGACAGCAACAGCTTTTTTCCTTTAAAAATTAATCATGGCTCTATTCGCTTTTTCACCACAATAATTATAGTCAAAGGGTTTGCCAAGTATAAATTTCCTCATGCAATTCCAAGTATAAGTTTCCTCCTACAATGTCCTTTTAATATGTTTAAGTCTCTCCCTCATCAGCCTCCTTGTCCAACCTGTCACGCACTGTGCACTGTGTCCCTTTTGCTCTAGCAATCCAATCTAGTGTCCCCATCGGAGTGCCTCCTTACATCAGTGTCCCCATCTGAGTGCCTCATTACATCAGTGTCCCCATTGGAGTGCTCCCTTACATTAGTGTCCCCATTGGAGTGCTCCCTTACATTAGTGTCCCCATCAGAGTGCCTCCTTACATCAGTGTCCCCATCAGAGTGCTCCCTTACATCAGTGTCCCCATCGGAGTGCCCCCTTACATTAGTGTTCCCATTGGAGTGCCTCCTTACATCAGTGTCCCCATCGGAGTGCCTCCTTACATCAGTGTCCCCACTGGAGAGTGCTCCCTTACATCAGTGTCCCCACTGGAGAGTGCTCCCTTAAATCAATGTCCCCCTCGGAGTGCTCCCTTACATCAGTGTCCCCATCGGAGTGCTCCCTTACATCAGTGTCCCCATCGGAGTGCCTCCTTACATCAGTGTCCCCATCGGAGTGCTCCCTTACATCAGTGTCCCCATCGGAGTGCCTCCTTACATCAGTGTCCCCATCAGAGTGCCTCCTTACATCAGTATCCCCATCGGAGTGCTCCCTTACATTAGTGTCCCCATCGGAGTGCTCCCTTACATTAGTGTCCCCATCGGAGTGCCTCCTTACATCAGTGTCCCTTTATGTGTCCGGGTCAGAGTTCCCCTGTATGAGCCCCGGTTAAAGTGCCCCTGGTCAGAGTCCCCCTTAATAATGCGGTCAGAGTCCCCCTTAATAATGCGGTCAGAGTCCCCCTTAATATTGCAGTCAGAGTCCCCCTTAATATTGCAGTCCGAGTCCCCCTTAATAATGCCGTCAGAGTCCCCCTTTAACCACTTAAGCCCCGGAAGATTTTACCCCCATTCCGACCAGGGGGTATTTTGCGATTCGGCACTGCGTGACTTTAACGGACAATTGCGCGGTCGTGCGACGCTGTACCTAAACGAATTTGGCGTCCTTTTTTTCCCACAAACAGAGCTTTCTTTTGGTGGTATTTGATCACCTGTGCGATTTTTTGATCACGCGCTATAAACAAAAAAAGAGCGTCAATTTTGCAAAAATAGCAATATTTTTCACATTTTTTTATATGAAATTCCCCCCCAAAAAAATTTAAAAATCAAAATTTTTTTACTTTTTCGGCCAATTTGTTTTATGCTACCTATGTTTGGTAAAAAAAATCGCAAAAAAGCGTATTTTGATTGGTTTGCGCAAAAGTTATCGCGTTTACTAACAAAGGGAAAGATTTCTGTCATTTTTGTTGGTTTTTTTTTTTAACGTGTAATGGTGGCGATCTGCGATTTTTTTTGCGGTACTGCGACATTGGGGCGGACAGATCGGACCCTTGACTGACATTTTTGACACTTTTGGGGTTACCAGTGACATTTCTACAGTAATCAGTGCTATATATATGCACTGTTACTGTAAAAATACACTGGTAGTGAAGGGGTTAACTTTATTTGGGAGGGAGGGGCTGTGTGTATCCCTAGGGGCGTGCTTTCTACTGTGATTGGCTGGGGCTTGAGCTGTATGGACACTGATCAACGGATCTACATACTAGATCCGAGTGATCAGTATCCTAACAGCAAGGAGAATGACAGGTGGCTTGTTTACACAAGCTGCCTGACATTCTCCCTCTCCCCCGCCGATCGCCGAGTGACCGGCGGACATCGGGTCCGCCGGTCACACGCGCGGGGGGGTCTGTGACCACACGGGAGCGCGCCTCCGGGGGCGCGCGCTCGCTCCCTAGACCCTCACAAGCTAGTGACGTAGCCCTACGTCACTTTGCCTGTGAGGGGCTGACTGCCGACGTAGATCGGCGTTAGGCAGTCGGCAAGTGGTTAATGTGCCCCGATAAGAGCTGTGTTTGTATTCTCTAATCAGACAATATTCCCATATATATATATATATATATATATATAATACAGTAAACCCCCCTCCATTGCGGGGGTTACGTTCCGGACCCAGCCGCGAAAAGTGAAATTCCGCGAAATAGAAAAACCCTAATAAAATGCATTGTAGACATGATTTTTTTACTGTCACTGTACGTGTAGAAGCATTTTAAGGTCTTTAAACACACTTTTAAAACAATAGAAACTCATTTAAACACATAAAAGATACTTAGAGACAGAGCAAGAGCTATGAAAAACACAAAAATCTTTCATTTTTAATGATTTATATAGTAAAATAACATTACAAAAAAAAAACGCGAATTAACGGGACCGCAAAAACTGAACCGCGATGTAGCGGGGGATTACTGTATACACAGTACAAAATGTCAGCTTCACAGAGTAATGAAACGTCTCCTACTCTCTCTCTCTCTACTTATCTGCTATGTAACCCCGATGGTGTACACAGAGCCTATGTGTGCTGCTGAGCAGATAACTTCTACTGTCTGATTGGTAGGTGGGAGTGGTTTATGCAAATTACCCACAGAACTGCAGAGCTGATCACATGCTGAAGTGGAATGCTGTATTTATTTGTTTCTAATATATATATATTGTGCAGAATTAAATGTAAAGTCTTTAATATATATGTGCATTATGAAGTACATTGAATACAACATTTAAATGGCTTTTATTGTTCATGACAGAATTCATCAACGTAATGTGAAAAGGCAGTTGTTATGGGCTGGCAGCAGTGACTGCTGGCTATTCACTCAGATGCGGCTGTGGATTGTCACCCACAGTTTGGGAAGTCCTGCCCTAACAGACTGAAGTAAGGCGGGCAAAGTCTCTGCGCTCCCAACGGCTGTCCGTGGAGCACATGCGCAGTAGCACAATCCCATAGACACAGGGACACTTGGATTATATTTATATATATTTAAAGTGTTTAACATTACTACCAAGGAATACACACAATGATGCAATGTATGTAAAATACATAAAGTACTGAGATTTAGCAATTACTATTTATTTTCATGAAAATCAAACTTGTACATAATACATTCAAACATCCAAAAAAAAAGAACAAAGACAATATTTAACAAAAACCTATAGGAAAAAAAATATTAATTTATTGCAAAACAACATTTTTACAAAATTTGAAATGCATATGTAAACCAGTTGCACAGAAAAAAAGTCAGATTATAAAAAAAGATAAATGACTGAAGTAGGTACATTGTACAATATTTAAATTATATAGGACTTCATTTGATAACACGCTTTCTAAAAATAAATAAAATAAAGTAGAATTACAGCCAAAATGAAGTAATTTATGTGTTTAGAAAGAGTGGAGAAAAGCACATATTAATGCAAAACAACATTTTTACAAAATTTGAAATGCATATGTAAACCAGTTGCATAGAATAAAGTCAGATTATAAAAAAAAAGATAAATGTCTGAAGTAGGTACATTGTTCAGTATTTGTATTATATAGTCAAATGTAATCATTTACTTAATTTGATAACACATTTTCTAAAAATAAATAAAATAAAGTAGAATTATAGCCAAAATTAAGTAATTTATTTGTTTAGAAAGAGTGGAGAAAGGCAAGAATATCTGTCTCATATATATTACTGCCTGGGTCCCTGTTATGAAGATAGAAGCTCTAATCTTTACAGACTATCCAAAATGGCTAGAATTCTACTTTAAAATTTCAGAACACTGGAATACAGCCAAAAACTCCCAGAGCACAGTTTAAATGTGTTCCTTATATTAATATTATACAGGCATTATTCCTAAATGCAGTGAAAAGCTAGGTCTAATAAAGAAGCATGGAACAAACAAGGAAATTCCACTTTGTTCTGCTGAATGACAGGAATTCTTTTTAATCCTAAAAGAAAAAAAAATATTTAACGGCAAAACAATAAGTTATATTGGCCAAATACTATGCAATTTCAGCAAATGATGCATCAGCTATAAATGTCATTTGATGTAATTAAAAAGGCTGATGGCGGGATTCATTTAAGGATGTGTATATTGTGAGTAGTTACATGTCTATGAGAACTAATTGTTTAAATTATTATTAACTCCTCGGTTATTTACTCCTTTTCAGGTGCTGATTTAATCACTTACTGAGTTTGTAGCTTTCTTTTTTTTTTTTTTTTTTAAACCTTGCCTATGTTCTTGTTTAAGCCAGTGCCATGACCACTGCTCTAGGTTCAATGTTTTAAGGGTGGCTCCTTTCTCCCACAGTGTCCTATGGAGCCACCCTTGCATGCAGGGACTAGAGTTGTGTCTCTCTACACCAGGGATATGCAAACTGTGGCCCTCCAGCTGTTGCAAAACTACAAGTTCCATCATGCCTCTGCCTCTGGGTGTCATGCTTGTGGCTATCAGAGTCTTGCTATGCCTCATGCGACTTGTAGTTCTGCAACATCTGGAGGGCCACATTTTGCATACCCCTGCTCTACACAATCAATAGAAACACACAGCTCCAAAGCTTAGGATGGCAAGGCACACCCCTTCTTTCTCCACCTCCCCTCTCCCTTCTCCAAGCTAACAGACTGGCTGGAGACTGCACTGTCCACTGTTAACTCTTTTCTGTGTAGGCTGGAAATACAGGGAAAGAGCACTGAGAGAGCACTAGCCAGCACCATTAAAAGATGTGAGGAATCTATTGGTTTATCAAGACAGCCAGTGATCGCCATGTCTGCTACAGTAAAGAAAACAAAGCAATGTGATTTTATTTAGGTAAACTTATCTAACCAATCAATATGGTGAAATTTATGGTTAAAGTGATAATAAGCAAACAATGTTTAACCACTTGCCGACCGCCGCACGACTATCTACGGCGGCGGTCAGCCCCTCACAGGCAAAGTGACGTAGGTCTACGTCGCTCGCCTGTGAGGGTTTAGGGAGCGAGCGCGCGCCGCCGGAGGCGCGCTCCCGCTCCCGCGTGGTCACGGACCCCCCCGCGCGTGTGACCGGCGGACCCGATCGCCGCCGGCCACTCTGCGATCGGCGGGGGAGAGGGAGAAAGTCAGGCAGCTTGTGTAAACAAGCTGCCTGTCATTCTCCTCTCTGTATGAGAGCTGATCACATGGATCTACTATGTAGATCCATTGATCACTCTGCATACAGTTGAAGCCACAGCCAATCACAGTTAGAATCACGCCCCTAGGGACACACACAGCCCCTCCCTCTCAAATAAAGTTAACCCCTTCACTACCAGTGTATTTTTACAGTAACAGTGCATATATATAGCACTGATTACTGTAGAAATGTCACTGGTAACCCCAAAAGTGTCAAAAATGTCAGTCAAGGGTCCGATCTTTCCGCCGCAATGTCGCAGTACCGCAAAAAAAATCGCAGATCGCCGCCATTACGCGTTAAAAAAAAAAACAACAAAAATGACAAAAATCTTTCCCTTTGTTAGTAAACGCAATAACTTTTGCGCAAACCAATCAAAATACGCTTTTTGCGATTTTTTTTACCAAACATAGGTAGCATAAAACAAATTGGCCGAAAATATTAAAAAATTTTGATTTTTACATTTTTTTTGGGGGGAATTTCATATAAAAAAAAGGGAAAAATATTGCTATTTTTGCAAAATTTACGCTCTTTTTTTGTTTATAGCACGTGATCAAAAAATCGCACAGGTGATCAAATACCGCCAAAAGAAAGCTCTGTTTGTGGGAAAAAAAGGACGCCAAATTCGTTTAGGTACAGCGTCGCACGACCGCGCAATTGTCCGTTAAAGTCACGCAGTGCCGAATCGCAAAATACCCTCTGGTCGTTTAGCAGCCAAATCCTCCGGGGCTTAAGTGGTTAAATGCCATTAGCCTGTCTATTTATTTAATAAGATCTTGCCACTTTTTTTTATATAAAAATCATCTGATTACCTTTTTTAAACTGTAGGGATGGGCGAACAGTTCGGGCCAGAGCATGAGTTCGGGCCAAACATTTGCCTGTTTGGCCATTTGCCGAACACCCGAATTTGCAGGATGTTCGCCCCGACGAACACCCTGTAATGCTGCACCCTGATTGTACAAAGATTTGCCCAATCAGGGTGCAGTATAAGTTGGTTGTTAAGGAGCGGGACCGGGAAGCCAGACGTGACATCCTTAACAACCGATGAGTCATCAGCTGTCAATGGGTTTCCCCGCTGACAGCTGAAAAAAAAAAGTGCCAGTTAAAAAAAATAAATAAATAAAAATTCCTTTAAATATAGTGCCAGGGGGCCTCTTAGTCTGCCTGTAAAGTGGCACATCTTTAGCATGCATTAAACATGGTAAAGCAAAAATGAAATTTCTAAAGAAAAAAAAAAATTGGCAAATCACATTTGAAATGACTCGTGGTTACAATTGCAGACTCCTAAAAAATGAAAGAATAAAATGGTGTGAGGTCTCCTCAAAATGTATACCAGACCCTTATCTGGTCCCACAGCCTGGCAGGTCAGAAAAGGGGAACCAAAGCAGACCACATGCCCTCAACATGGGGGGATGCTCTTGGGCAGGGGAGCTCTGATGTTGATGGGGACAAGGGCCTCTTCCTGACAACCCTGGGCTGTGGTTGTTGGGGTCTGCATGCAGGGGGCAATTCAAAATCTAAAAGCCCCTTTAACAAGAGGGCCCCCAGATCTCAGGTGCCCCCATGTGAATGGGTATCGGGTACATCGTATCACCAAAAAAAGTGTACAAAAAGTAAAGCCTTGGAAAGAGTGTGGCTGTGAACGTGGCATACTTGGATTTTACAAAAGCGTTTGACACAGTTCCCCACACACGGCTAATGTAAAATCAGCAGGCTTGATATAATCAGTTTGTAAATGGATAGAAAACTGGCTAAAAGATCGAATTCAGAGAGTAGTGATTGCTGACCAGCGATAAACCAGTACGTCACCGGATTTAAAATGGCTATACTGGGATGATGCCCGCACCTCGGTACCACTTTTTAGAGATGGCGGTGGGCTCTCTCGTAAAAACAATCCTAGCGGTTAACTAGCTGCTGGATTGCTATTACAATCAGCAGGAGGGGAATAAAAACAACAGTGTAAAAGTAAAAAAAAATTAAAAATATTGATTAATTTAAAAAAAGAAACAATTAAAGTGCCCTCGTCTCTCTTTGCGCGCATGCAAAGGCAAACATGTGTTGGTTCTGCACACACAAATAGCGATTGTCCTAAAGAGAATAAGGGAAAGAGTATAAATATTTGCGGCTGGTTGATGCAAGCTCTCTTCCTCCCCAGGGGTGTATGTGCTGGAGTTGCTTGTTTAGGCCTGTCTGCAAAAAGGGGCCTGAAGGTGACTGGGCCTGGAGTTTAGATCCAAAAGCAAATGATACTGTCCTTCTCTGAGTGCAGGATGCAGTCCAATGGAAACTGGTTGACTCTCCTGGAGAAGGAGGCTCGACTTAAAGGTCTAATTACTGCGCAGTGATGCATGAAGTAATAGCGTTCTGCTTTAAGCTGAGCATCTGCACCCCCTAACCCTCTCCTTTTTGTGCTTCCCCTAAAAGTGACTGGCACCCATCTGTCTATATGTTAAACTATGCCTAAGTAATCTACCCCTGGAATAAATGTCAGCCACCACACTCCCAGTGGTCATGGGGGTGCTACAGTTATTTATATATATATATATATATATATATATATATATATATATATATATATATATATATATATATATATATAACTATATAAGCACCGTCCTAGTTATGCTGCTGGGTAAATGTAGTTCTTGGCTTGCTCTGTAATAATCAGAGGAGCAGTGATTGTTTGTTCTCCTCTGTTCAGGGTTTCACAGGCTGGGAGTTTGATTGCTTTCCCCTGTCTGTAGAAGAACTTTCTAGAGCATAGAGAAGTAAAATTCAGCTAACCAGCCTGAATATTTGTCATAGCCTGGCCAATCTCTGGGGTTGTATGCCCAGATGGTGATTGAGCTGCTGTTAAATAGTCTGAAACCCTAAGAAGATTATCTCCTCCTCCCACCCTGCTGTGGGGAAGGAACTTTGAGCTGAGAGGAAACTGATCTGCAAGCTTTAGGGAATTGTCTTCCTCTGGCCTGGCTGCTGGACAACTCTCCAAAGGACAGAGCCCACTGAATTGTTCTCTACCTCCAGGATCTGTGAGTAGAGCCTGATTCCTGAGCTGCAGTTTATCCATGGTCTCCAGCTGTGGATGCTTGAATTGTTTCAGCTTGCCTATTTGCGCTGCAAAATGTCCAACAATACCTGTGCCATAGCCTACTGGTATTCAGCCGTGAACTGTTGACCGTTCTGAATCATCACTGACTGTGGAAACTTCACACTGGACCTCATGCAACTTGGATTCTGTGCCTCTCCCCTCTTCCTCCAGACTCTGGGACCTTGATTTTCAAATGAAATGCAATTTTTTTCACAGTCCGTGATGATTTGGGGAACCATGTCATCAGCTGGTGTTGATCCACTGTGTTTTATCAAGTTTAAAGTCAGCGCAGCCCTCTACCAGGAAATTCTAGAACACTTCATGCTTCCCCCTGCTGGCCAGCTTTATGGAGATGCTGATTTAATTTCCCAGCAGGACTTGGCACCTGCCCACACTGCCAAAAGTACCAATACCTGGTTTAATGATCATGGTATGCTTGATTGGCCAACAAACTCGCCTGACCCAAACCCCATACAGAATCTGTATTATATAGAGGAAGATGAGAGACACCAGACCCAACAATGCAGACGAGTTGAAGGTCGCTATCAAAGCAACCTGGGCTTCCATAACCCCTCAGCAGTGCCACAGGCTGATCGCCTCAATGCCACGCAGCATTGATGCAGTAGTTCATGGAAAAGGAGCCCCAACCAAGTATTTATTGAGTGCATACTTTACTGTACACGGACATACTTTTCAGTAAGTCAACACTTTTGTATTAAAAATCCTTTTTTGTTTTTTTATTGGTCCTATGTAATATTCTAATTTTCTGTGATACTGAATTTTTGGTTGTCACTAGCTGTAAGCAACAATTATCAAAATTAAAAGAAAGAAATGCTTGAAATATATTACTCTGTGTGTAACACATCTATATAAAATATTTGAGTTTCACTTTTTGAATTGAATTACTGAAATAAATTAACTTTTTGATGATATTCTAATTTTATTAGATGCACCTATATACTGTATACACACACATATACATGCACACACTCTCTGTTCATGTTTGGTATCATTTTAATTGAGTTTTTAATACTATTTGGGTAAACTTGCAGCTTCTTAGTATAGTATAGTATACAGTGTACAAAAAGTGTAGTATAGTATAGTATAGTATAATATAGTATAGTATAGTATAGCGTATTATTTACTTACCTATTATTGTGATGTTGGTGTTGCAGCATTTCTTTCCACCTGTGAGATGATATAAAAGATGTATTGCTATTTTCTTACTATAAATTGCACAGTTTGCTGAAAAAAAAAAAAAAAATTTTTTTTGTAATGGCTTTAGGGCAGTGAAACAGCGATGTTTCAAGACCCAGATCTCCATAAAGGGTGGCTTAATTCCTCATCTTTTGCAAGGCTAGTGGTGGCAGGGTCACATTAAATAAATGAACTAGAGTGTATAATAAAGCTTCCTATTCAGTAGTGTAAAGCAGTTCATGATTCAAGATGATACAATTTTTTTGTTCAACCTGCGGTTTGAATGAAACAAACTGACCCCGTTATCCTATCCGCACACTTGATGTGGATGGGGGAATCCTCCCCATTAAGCTATTGTATTCTGACAAAGTGGAGACATCCCTGCTGTCAGAATACACTGATCGGCTCTGCACTCTACATCCTGCAGTACTAATTGAGAAGGGAAAATTGTTAGAACCTCAGTGCCCATACATGGATCAAAATTTGGCAAGTTCTGCTAAAGTAGCCAATTTTCAATCCACGTATGGCCAGCTTAAGCCAAATAAACTTGACTACAGCCTAGGGCTGACTTTCAGTGGCAGTTGTAGGATGAGCAGGAAAAGGAGAAGCAACTACAACATGGTCCATTTTAGAAAACCGCACAGTGAGGCAGAATAGAAGTCATGTATTCGACTATTATTTTATAATCTTAAGTGTATTCTAGAAGAACCTACTGTCATGATTTCTTCATAGATGTTTGGAGGGATTACTTCTGCATTCCTATTTTTCAATACCACGGGAGATTCTGTGAAAAAAAATCATATGTCACTCAATTCAATTTGAAAGGTTTATCTGATTGTCTGTTCTAAAGATGGCGAAAAATTTACAACATTTTGCAAATAATTTAAGCTTGGAGAAAGTTGTGCACTTGCGTTAGGATCCTCTTGTATCAGGGGCGTAATTACAGGGGTTGCAATTGAAACTGGGCCCTATGCTCCAGGGGGCCTGTGTGGCTCCCCTGCACACCTGGATAGGAGGGGCGGCGGGGGCAGCATGTAGAGAAATCACTGTCCTCCTTTTTCCTCCTGTAGCTGCAGGAGGAAAATGGAGGAGATTGGTTCCTCTGTATGCTCTCCCCGCCACTCCTCCTATCCAGTTCACTTGTGTTCTGCTGTCTCTGGGCCCCTGTGTGCTCCCATGCCCCACCCCCCTACTATGCTCCCTCCCCTCTCCTGCAGGCTATTACAGGGGATGTGTCACAATAGAGAACCGGGAAGGGGTCAGTAAATATGTAATTTACCAGCTCCTTCCTGTTCTGAATGGACAGAGTCATAGTCAGTGACATTGTAGAAAAATAAAATAAAATGATAAAAAATAATACAATTAAAATACCAAAAAATAAAAACAACTGACACCAGCGGGTGAACTTCCAGGATCGCAAAGGTCACACTTGCAACCGGGCCCTGGCATTCCACCAGCATGGGGAGGCCCCAAGATGGCAGGAAGGGGGCCCACTGCAGAACTTGTGAAAGGGTCCCGCTGTGGTACCGTAATAAAGGGCCCCACAACGAGAGTAAAGGGCACCGGGATCAGTGGGAAGAGCCCCAGGCTTGAAGGGAAGGGCCCCTGCCAGGGGTCCTGGGGGCCCTTCATGGTTTCATGCACCGGGGCCCTGAAGGTTCTAGTTACACCTCTGTCTTGTATTGTTAGAGGCACTGCAAAAAGTAAAATGTACACTTAAGGTATATAAACATTAAAGTGACACGAAACAATATCTTTTTTCTCAAAAAAGTAATCCATTCACATCCACTACTTAATGGTCCTGTAATCTAAGTACAAAACCTATTCCAAAAAAAGTTGGGACACTGTACAAATTGTGAATAAAAACAGAATGCAATGATGTGGAAGTTTAAAATTTCAATATTTTATTCAGAATACAACATAGATGACATATCAAATGTTTAAACTGAGAAAATGTATCATTTTAAGGGAAAAATAAATTAATTTTAAATTTTATGGCATCAACACATCTCAAAAAAGTTGGGACAAGGCCATGTTTACCACTGTGTGGCATCCCCTCTTCATTTTATAACCGTCTGAAAACGTCTGGGGACTGAGGAGACAAGTTGCCCAAGTTTAGGAATAGGAATGTTGTCCCATTCTTGTCTAATACAGGTTTTTAATTGCTCAACTGTCTTAGGTCTTCTTTGTTGCATCTTCCTCTTTATGATGCGCCAAATGTTTTCTATGGGTGAAAGATCTGGACTGCAGGCTGGACATTTCAGTACCCGGATCCTTCTTCTACGCAGCCATGTGTAATGTTTTGGTACCTTTTGGGTACCCTAGTTACTCTTTCATAAGTGTATGCGCCCCACCATTCTCTTTTGGTAAGGTGCGCATACACCTTTAAGACTGATGCTGTCATCACTGAGCGCCGGACTGGATGGCTATTTAGATCGGCGGCTCTCACTCACATGTGTTCGTTCAAACTGCTTTGTGCCTTGATGCTAACCTGTCTTGAAGCTCTCATGCTTGCAAGCATACCTCGCTGTCGGAACCACGCTGCGCTGATCCCTGTATCCCGCTACCGGATCATCCGCTCTTGCCGAACCTCTCCTCTGCTACATTGCTATTAGTGATAAGTACCCCACAGGGGAAACCTCTATAACCTTTATACTAAAGCTTACACTATCTAGCTCTGCATACTAAGGACTATTACTACACCTGCATTATCTAAGATTGCTAGCTCTTGAGCCTACTACCACCTGTTCTTGCACTGGGTTGATCTCTCTTGTATGTCCACCTGCTACTCTGTCATCTGCTACCATACATGATTGCTAAACCTATCTGCATCCCATCTGCTACTATCTTACTTTCAAGAACATTTCCTTTCAAGTGTCTGTCATCTACCATCTCTACCCAACCTGTCTCTTCAGCCTATCATCACTGTGTTACTATATACATAAGTCACTCTAGGAAACATCTTATTGAGTGTGTGTATTTACTTGCTGAATTGAGATCATCCACACATGATGTGTCATTGAGAGTTGGGATTGGTGTCTCAGCGTTTCTCTACATGACTACTGAAGTGGACTATTTCTGCAGCTGAAAATCCACATCATACGTAAAACGCAGGAGCGTTACAGATTGAACGAACCACAAATGGATTCAGCAGAAATAACCACTCAGATGACACAATTAAAACAGCAAGTACCTGCGTTAATACACGCACTTGCTGAATTAAAAGAAGACAATCAGGCTCTGTCGCAGGAGGTAATTAGACTGACACAACTTACCACTGCTCAGTCCCCTGAACCCAAAATAAATCCTCCTTTGGTATTTACAGGCGATCGCAAAAAATTTCGCGAATTTAAAAATGCATGTGAGTTACTTTTATTGCTAAAACCCCGTACCTACCTTACTGATCACATTAAGGTTTGTACTATTATTTCTTACCTAACAGGCGATCCTCGGGCCTGGGCAGACTCTCTTTTTGAGAAAAACGACCAGCTTCTCAACTCCTATGCCTTGTTCCTAGCAGAACTCACTAGCCTATATGATGATCCCAATAGGCAGAGTACTGCCGATCCTTGAAACAAGGTGGGAGACCTGTAGAAGACTTTGTCGCAGAATTCAAGAGATGGACCCTTGATTCAGAATGGAATGATGCATCTCTGAAATCCCAATTTAGGCTTGGCCTATCAGAGGCCGTTAAAGACGAGCTCGCCCGAGCGGATCTGCCAAAAACCCTGGATGCATTGATACAACTCAGTATCACCATAGATAGAAGACTACGAGAAAGAAAGGCTGAGAAAATGGGAATGCCATTATCCAGTTCTTCTCGGATTTCGGCCGTTGACCCCGTTCCTATGGAGGTAGGAACCATACGCCCACCTCTATCAACTATGGAAAGAGCCAGAAGACGATCTGGTAATCTCTGCTTGTACTGTGCATCCCCGGATCACAAGATAAACGTCTGTCCCCTAGTCTACAAAAAGAAGGGTGAGTGTTCACATATCCTCCTAGGGGGATTGACAACTTCAATCACTAACCCTTACCTTTCTGTTTGCTTAACATTACAGTGGGACCAGAACAGGATTACTACTAAGGCCATGATTGACACAGGATCTTTTGGAAATTATATTGACATACGTTTTGCTGCTTTAAATAAAGTTCCTATTATTTCTAAACTTAAACCTGTTTCAGTGAGTCTTATTAACGGTGTTCCTTTATCCTCTGGTCCGATCACTGATCAGACACAGGCACTCCTAGTCACTACTAACGGGTCTCATATGGAGACCACTACCTTCGATCTAATACCTTCACCCCACTTTCCCATTGTGTTGGGACTTCCCTGGTTGCACACACATCAACCAACCATAGATTGGAAGGAACGGACCCTGACCTTCCTCTCTTGCTATTGCAAGGGTACGTGTAACCTCCCGTCTTTCGGGAAGATCCTGTCTGTGGTGACAGATGAGATTGCACCACTATGTTATCAGGATCTCTCTGAGGTTTTTCTTGAGAAAAATGCTCAAGCACTACCTCCCCATCGAGACTATGATTGTAGCATTGATCTACTCCCAAATAGCAAATTGCCGTTCGGTCATGTTTATCCTCTTTCACAGGATGAACTTTCCCATCTCAAAGACTATTTGGATGAGAATTTGGAAAAAGGTTTTATTAGACCTTCCACTTCTTCCACAGCAGCAGGACTCTTTTTTGTCCGCAATAAGGACTCAAGTCTCAGGCCTATCATCGACTATAGGCAATTGAATGCTATTACAATAAAAGATCGCTATCCTCTACCGCTTATCCCTGAGCTCATTGAGCAGGTGCGTGGAGCTACCTATTTTTCAAAATTGGACCTGAAAGGAGCATACAATCTCATTCGAATCCGTGATGGACACGAGTGGAAGACTGCATTCAGAACCAGATACGGATTGTTCGAATATCTTGTAATGCCATTCAGGCTATGCAACGCCCCTGCAGTTTTTCAACGATTTATAAACGATATTTTCAGAGACTTACTAGATGTCTGTGTTGTGGTATATCTGGACGATATACTTATATATTCACGATCCCTGTCTGAACACATAAGACATGTAAGACTAGTATTATCGAGATTGCTTGCACACAACCTTTATGTGAAACTGAAAAAATGATTGTTTCATAAAGAAGAGGTACTGTTTCTAGGCTACATCATATCCAAAACAGGAATCGAGATGGACATGAGTAAGATATCCTGCATTCAGGATTGGCCTACACCAACCACACGCAAGGCGCTACAGCGATTCCTTGGATTTTCAAATTTCTACAGGAAGTTCATTAGAAACTTCTCTGCCATTGTGAGACCCCTCACACAGCTCACTAGCATTAAAAAACCATTCAAATGGTCAGATGAAGCAAATAAAGCTTTTCACCTGTTAAAGACAAGGTTTACTTCTGCTCCCTTGCTACGCCATCCAGACCCATCCCTCCAATACATGCTGGAAGTAGATGCGTCAAACATGGCAGTAGGAGCAGTACTCTCCCAACGACCAACTCACACTTCACCACTTCATCCAGTCGCCTTTTTTTCGAAATCCCTACGCAGTCCAGAGATAAATTACCCCGTGGGTGAAAAGGAACTGCTTGCTATAAAATTGGCTCTGGAGAATTGGCGACATCTACTCGAAGGCACCAAATTACCAATACTTATATACACGGACCATAAAAATCTCGAATATCTTCAGACTAACAAAACTCTCTCGCACCGACAGGTACGATGGTCACTATTCTTTCTAAGGTTTAACTTCCTAGTGACCTACACACCTGCAGATAAGAACAAAAAGGCGGATGCACTATCACGACTAACTGAAGAAAACTACTTTGAAATCCCTTCCGTTCCTATAATACCTCACAAACGCATTATTGGAGTTGTCCGTTCCTTGAAGGAAGAGGTTTTGCATGGTATAAGTTTGGATTCACCCCCACCACAACTAAATACTGATGCAGAAGGCTTCCTCTACTACAACAACAAACTTTACATACCACCTACCATACGCACCAAGATCTTGGAATTATCGCATGATGTGCCTATGGCAGGACATATGGGTATGACAAAGACTCTTAATCTGATTACCAGGCAATTCTGGTGGCCTGACATGAAAACATCTATACAAAAATTCGTCTCTTCATGCAATGTCTGTGCCAGGTCCAAAATTGACACTACGAGACCATCCGGCCTACTGTGCAGTCTACCAATACCCCAAACTCCATGGGAAGTTGTGTCCTTGGACTTTATAGTGGAATTGCCTCCTTCCAAAGGATTTAATACCATCTTAGTGTCAGTGGACCATCTGACAAAAATGGCACATTTCATTGCTATTCGCAGACTACCTTCGTCCAAACAAACGGCAGAACTCCTGATGAAACATGTCTTTAAGTTACATGGTATCCCAAAAACTCTTCTGTCTGACCGTGGATCACAATTTATTTCCAAGTTCTGGCAAGAACTATGTCACATACTACGGATCGAGCGGAAGCTCACTTCTCCTTACCATCCGCAGACCAACGGACAGACTGAAAGAGTCAACCAATGCATCTAGCAATATTTACGTTGTTACACTTCTTACCAACAGGATGATTGGGTGGATCTTCTCCCTCTGGCAGAATTTGCCTACAACAACGCAACCCACAGTACAACCAAGCAGAGTCCGTTCTACTTGAACTATGGGTTTCATCCCTCTATTCTTCCACCACGCATCCTTCCTTCAAATAACCCAGTAGCTTCAGACTATCTTACCCAAATAAAGGACTCTCTGGGTTTGCTTAATACTACCATTGCACACGCTCATAGTCAACAAAAGAAGTACTATGATCTTTGCAGAAGACCTTCTCCTCAGTACGCTATCGGGGACCTCGTTTGGCTCTCAACAAAAAATTTAAGACTGAAAATCCCTAGCAAAAAGCTTGGACCTCTGTTCTTGGGACCTTTCCCAATCAAGAAACTTATTGGAAAAGCTGCAGTACAGCTTACATTGCCAATAGACCTCAAAATACATCCCATTTTCCATGTGTCGCTACTGAAGCCCCATGTTCCTGACCAAGGAATAAGGCCTACTATCCCACCTCCTCCTCCTGTACAAGTTGAAGGTGGAGAAGAATATGAGATAAAAGAGATTCTGGATTCTCGTATCCACAGAGGAAGACTTCAGTACTTGGTTCGATGGAAGAACTATGGGCCCCAAGACGACACCTGGCTAAACACCTCTGACATACATGCCTCTAGATTAATCCGCAATTTTCATGCGAAGTACCCAGACAAACCAGCTCCAGAGGCCTTCAGGAGCCGGCCTTAAGGGGGGGGTACTGTAATGTTCTGGTACCTTTTGGGTACCCTAGTTACTCTTTCATAAGTGTATGCGCCCCACCATTCTCTTTTGGTAAGGTGCGCATACACCTTTAAGACTGATGCTGTCATCACTGAGCGCCGGACTGGATGGCTATTTAGATCGCCGGCTCTCACTCACATGTGTTCGTTCAAACTGCTTTGTGCCTTGATGCTAACCTGTCTTGAAGCTCTCATGCTTGCAAGCATACCTCGCTGTCGGAACCACGCTGCGCTGATCCCTGTATCCCGCTACCGGATCATCCGCTCTTGCCGAACCTCTCCTCTGCTACATTGCTATTAGTGATAAGTACCCCACAGGGGAAACCTCTATAACCTTTATACTAAAGCTTACACTATCTAGCTCTGCATACTAAGGACTATTACTACATCTGCATTATCTAAGATTGCTAGCTCTTGAGCCTACTACCACCTGTTCTTGCACTGGGTTGATCTCTCTTGTATGTCCACCTACTACTCTGTCATCTGCTACCATACATGATTGCTAAACCTATCTGCATCCCATCTGCTACTATCTTACTTTCAAGAACATTTCCTTTCAAGTGTCTGTCATCTACCATCTCTACCCAACCTGTCTCTTCAGCCTATCATCACTGTGTTACTATATACATAAGTCACTCTAGGAAACATCTTATTGAGTGTGTGTATTTACTTGCTGAATTGAGATCATCCACACATGATGAGTCATTGAGAGTTGGGATTGGTGTCTCAGCGTTTCTCTACATGACTACTGAAGTGGAATATTTCTGCAGCTGAAAATCCACATCATACGTAAAACGCAGGAGCGTTACACCATGATGTTGTAATTGATGCAGTATGTGGTCTGTGATTGTCATGTTGGAAAATGCAAGGTCCTCCCTGAAAGAGACGACGTCTGGATGGGAGCACATGTTGTTCTAGAACTTGGATATACCTTTCAGCATTGATGGTGCCTTTCCAGATGTGTAAGCTGCCCATGCCACATGCACTCATGCAACCCCATACCATCAGAGATGCAGGCTTCTGAACTGAGCGCTGATAACAACTTGGGTTGTCCTTGTCCTCTTTAGTCCGGGTAACATGGCGTCCCAGTTTTCCAAAAATAACTTCAAATTTTGATTCATCTGACCACAGGGCAGTTTTCCACTTTGCCACAGTCCATTTTAAATGAACCTTGGCCCAGAGAAAACGTCTGCGCTTCTGGATCATGTTTAGATTTGGCTTCTTTTTTGGCCTATAGAGTTTTAGCTGGCAACGGCGAATGGCACGGTGGATTGTGTTCACCGAAAATGTTTTCTGGAAGTATTCCTGAGCCCATGTTGTGATTCCCATTACAGTAGCATTCCTGTATGTGATGCAGTGCTGTCTAAGGGCCCGAAGATCACGGGCATCCAATATGGTTTTTCAGCCTTGACCTTTATGCACAGAGATTGTTCCAGATTCTCTGAATCTTTGGATGATATTATGCACTGTAGATTCAATTTTTCTCTGAGAAACTCCTTTCTGATATTGCTCCACTATTTTTCCCTGCAGCATTGGGGGGATTGGTGATGCACATCTTAACTTCTGAGAGACACTGCCATTCTGAGAGGCTCTTTTTTTACCCAATCATGTTGCCAATTGACTGAATAAGTTGCAAATTGGTCCTCCAGCTGTTCCTTATATGTACATTTAACTTTTCCGGCCTCTTATTGCTACCTGTCCCAACTTTTTTGGAATGTGTTGCTCTCATGAAATCCAAAATGAGGCAATATTTGGCATGACATTTCAAAATGTCTCACTTTCAACATTTGATATGTTATCTATATTATATTGTGAATAAAATATAAGTTTATGAGATTTGAGTCCATTCCTTTTTTACTCACAATATGTGTCCCAACATTTTTGGAAATGGGTTTGTAGTTTTATTGTGTTTTTTTCTGCCTCTTAGTAATGTCCCCTGTGAGCTCTTGAACCTCTCCTTCTCCCCTTCACCCCTTCACTTCCTGTTCTTTGGAACTAGCAGTGTACGTTAGTTGCAGTCATGTGCACTGCTCTATGCACACTACAAATAGTACCGTTCGCAGTCAATCTCAGGAGCGAGAAAGAGAGGGCGGCTATGTTTATACGCACATAGGGACCATGGAGAACAAATGTAACCACCCTCTAACAGAAAGCAGGATCACAGAAGCAAAAAAAAAAGAATTTGGAGATTTAGAGGCAGCTGGGAGCAATATAAGAATGCATATACATGAATAGATTTTACCCAGAGTTTACTATCAATTTAAGTTCCCTTGAAAAATGAACATCCTATTTGTCTTAAGTAAATCAACCCCAATGTCTTCATGAGGTGTAAACTGGTGAATTATGCAATCTATCAACATCTACCAAGATCTAAACTATCAACTTTGGGTGGACTGACAGTTGTCATGTGTTGACATGTGTTGTCAGTTGTTAGGCTATCAAAAGAATTAGATGGGTGTCATGGTGGGCAGCACACTAAGTGACTACCACTTGGTGGGCTAAGTGACTACTGCTTCCACCTAGCAGCACTAGGGTCACTGGTTCAAATCCCAACCACAGCATTGCCTGCCTTGAGTTTGCGTGTCTTCTCTGTGCCTGCGTGGGTTTCTTCCAGGTACTCTGCTTTCCTCCCACACTTGAAAGACATGCTGGTAGTTTAACTGTCTCCTGTCTAAATTGGCCCTAGTATGTATGAATGAGAGTTAGGGACCTTAGATTGTAAGCTCTTTAAGGGCATGGATTGTGAATGTATAATATATTTAAAGTGCTACGTAAATTGACAGCACTATATAAGTACCCTTAATAAATCTATCTTTATGGAGACTGTCACTGCAGGAAGAAAACAAAATGCTTCAGGTATGAACTGCAGGAACATAGAGGTGGACAAACTATACAAAAGCTCTCCAAAACCTCTGTCATTGCATTCTGACAATGTTCATTAAAGCTGAAGGGTGAACAAGGCTTCTTAAGGGTTTTATCTAGGGACTAATTGTTAAAAAAAGAGAGACAAGCGGCCCCACTCTAAGTGCAGTATAAAAGTAATAATACATGTATTTATTGAGATTCACTCACATGGTGGAAAAGATAAAAAGGCTTGTAATCATAAGTCCACGCTGTCTGCCAGGGTCCAGGCCTGGGGAAGAAGCATGCATGCTCCGAACGCATGCCATTCTGACCATGCCCACCGCTGCCTCTGTGTTCCCCTGGTGACATCAGGCTGATCGGTGTCCCGCCTACTACTCTGGAGCCCCGGACGCCGCCGGTGCAGCTGATAACGTTGACCGCTGTGGATGACAGCTCCCCACCTGGACCCTGACAGACAGCGTGGACGTATGATTACAAGCCTTTTTACCTCTTCCACCATGTGAGTGAATCTCAAAAAATACATGTATTATTACTTTAATATTTGCAATTAGGGTGGCGCCGCTTGTTTCTCTTTTTCTAATCCACAGAGCTGCTTCTATCTCTGAAAGCAGGCTGCCATCTGGCAAAAGTGCATATGGACTCAATACATTGGGTTTTCTCTCCCTTATACCTATATGCACTTGTTTTTGTTTTTATATGTATGTATATTGATCTTACAACTATTTATATTTTTATCTATGTAACCTGCACCCAGCACTCCCCTCCATAGCACTCAACAAAATTTCTCCTAGGTACTAATAGGCAGAGGTGGGGGACTCGAGTCACATGACTTGACTTAAGTCAGACTTAATTAAGTCACCAGTTTGAGGACTTTAGACTTGCTTGACTAAAATTAATAAAAGACTCGACTTGACTTTGACTTGGTATTCATGACTTGAGACTTGACTTTGAATTAAAACATATAACTCAAAATGACTTTACTTTTTTAAGTTATTAAATATTTGCATTTTCTCAAGATGTGTTAAAGCAAAATTAATGTGCCTGTTATGTTTCTGACACCACAGTCACTTAAAACACCTCAGTGTGTTCTGATTTTTAGGAAAATTACTGTTTAACAAATGGAAATACTTAAAATGTTTTTAGTGACTGAAGGATTTTGAGCTGTTGGGCATTCAAAGTGTTTCTTTAATATGCCAAGAAAAAACCACTAAGCAGTTTTGTTAATGTTGAAAATAAAACAAAACCTTTCCTGAAAACTGACTTTTAACTGATTTAAAGGTGAAAATTGGGGTAGATCAGTATTTTGACTTGATTTGTGACTTGACCAAAATAAATGACTTGACTTGACTTGCTTGACTTCTAGCAGGGACTCGACTTGACTTGCTTGCTTTTCGCCACAGTAACTTGGGACTTGCTTAAGACTTGAAGGTTAAGACTTGAGACTTGCTTGTGACCTACACATGTGTGACTAAAGCCCTGTACACATGTACCGATTGTCGGCCGAACGATCGGCCGTCTTTTGTCCAGGGCTGTCGTGTCTGTTGAAAACTGCAAAAGACTGCACACGAATTTTGTCGGCCAACAACAGCCGACTGCAGAAGTGATGTCATGTGATGGTTAACTTTCCCTGTGTTTTTTCTTTTCTGAGCATGCCCAGTCTTGCAAATCTGATGTCTGTCGGCCGAAATCTGTACTGACTGGCGAACAATCGGCCATTCTGGTGTCGGCCTACAAAAATTTTAATGCCTGCAGGACAGATTCTGTTCGGCCGAAAATGCGCTGTCGGCTGTCGGAAGCATCATATTAACAAGCCTACAATTGGCCGATCGGTCGGCGGCCGAATATTTGCGGCTGACAATCGCAACGTGTGTACGGGGCTTTACTCCCATGTCTGCTAATAGGTACCTGTAATGATGTGTGTCCCACCTAGGGAAGGGCTGGATGTTCGAGTCGAACATAAGTTCAACTTGAACAGCGAGTGTTTGTGTGTTCGCCGAACAGGGAAAAAAGTTCAGGTGAACATTCAAACTCTACTAAAATCTATGGAACACGAACATGAGAAATCAAAAGTCCTAATTTTTAAGGCTTATATGCAAGTTATCTGTATGATGTATGGAGCCTGCTGCAGCAATACTGACATTTCTAAAGGAAAAAATGTAATTTATACTTGCTCGCGGCTGTATAGTATTGTCGGCTCCTGGCAATACAGATAAAAAATTAAAAAAAAATGGAGTGGAGTACCCTCCAAAATCCATACCAGCCTGCATCCTGGAAGGCCAGGATGAGGGGGGACGAGCCAGCACCCCCCCTCCTGAACCATACCAGGCCACTTGTTCTCAACATGGGGAGTGTGCTTTGGGGTGCCCCCCAAAGCCTGTTGTCCCCATGTTGATGGGGATAAGGGCCTCTTCCCGACAACCCTGGGTTGTGGTTGTGCCCCCAGATCCTGCTCCCCCCCTATGTGAATGGGTATCAGGTACATTGTATCCCTACCCATTCACCACAAAAGTTTACAAAAAATAAATAAACACAAAAGACAGTTTTTGACAAATCCTTTATTAAAAAAAAAAATAGTGTCCCTCTATGTAAATCCATCATCAATCACGACGCTCGCCACACCCAAAAAAATAGAAAAAATTCAAAGACACTTCGCATCTTCAGAGGCATCCCGCCGAATGACGCTCTTGAGCTTTGACAGCTGTGTTTTAGGCAAGAGGCAGGGCCACCCGGTTATGCCACCCGGTGGCACCGCCCCCGTCTGCCGTCACGTGACATCATGTGATGTCAGAAGGGACGGTGCCACCGGTTGATGTTGACCGGGTGGTCCCGCCCCTTGCCTATAAAATAGCTGTCAAAGCTCAAGAGTGTCATTCAGCGGGTAGCCTCACAATATACTGTGACACCAACCACTAAATATTTCTTCTATTTTTATCTGACTGACAACTACAATGATTCTGTTATTAGACTATATATCCTATCTTTTGCACCCTGATAATAACCTATTTGTAATACCATACTTGTTGATATACAATGTTCTCTTGTACCACCATTTTATCCCAAATAAAAAGTTTGTAAACAAAAAATAATTTTTCTATTTTTCGGGTGCGGCGAGCGTCGTGATTGATAGATTTACATCGAGGGACACTATTTTTTATTTTTGAATAAAGGACTTATACAAAAAAATAAACACAAAAGACAATTTTTTACACTTTTTGGGTGAATGGGTAGGGGTACGATGTACCTGATACCCATTCACATGGGGGGTGGGATCTGGGGGCCCCACTTGTTAAAGGGAGCTTCCAGATCTTGTTAATCCCCCCACCCACAACTCCCCACAACCACAGCTCAGGGTTGTCGGGAAGAGGCCCTTGTCCCCATCAACACGGGGACAAGGTGCTTTGGGGGGCTCAACATGGGGGCCCTCCCTATGCTGAGGGCAAGTGGCCTGGTGTGGTTCAGGAGGGGGGAATTCGCTCGTCCCCCCCCTATCCAGGCTGCATGCTTGGATAAGGGTCTGGTTTGGGGGGGATCCTACGCCATTTTTTAAAAAAATTTGGCGTGGAGTTCCCCTTAAAATCCATACCAGACCTGAAGGGCCTGGTATGGCCTGCGGGGGAGGGTGGGGGGCCCTATGCCATTTTTTTCATTTTTTTTATCTGTATTGCCGGGAGCAGACAATACATTACAGCCGCGAGCAAGTTTAAATGACATTTCTTCCTTTATTTAAAGGAATTTTTCATTTTTATTGTTTTACTTTAAGCATTATTAAAATCACTGCTCGTGTAAAAACAATCATTTTGATTTTTTTTTTTTTTTTGCATTGATACATATCCCCCAGGGCAGTGCCCGGGTCCTCATAGACTTTTTGGCAATAACTTGCATATAAGCCTTTAAAATGAGGACTTTTGATTTTTCATGTTCGTGTCTTATAGACTTTAATAGAGTTTGCATGTTCACTAGAACTTTTTCCCTGTTCGAGATGTTCTGGTGCAAACTGAACAGGGGGGTGTTCGGCCCATTACTAGTCCCACCGATGGATCTGTTCAAGAGTATCATAAAGGATGAGAAAGTGTGCTTTATAGAGATGGGATACCGGCTTGGGGAATAATAAATCCCAATGTTAAGTTGGCCACACAGGTTACAATTTGATCATAGAGGGGTTGATTTACTAAAATTGGAGAGTGCAAAATCTGGTGCAGCTGTGCATAGAAACCAATCAGCTTCAAGTTTTTTTTTTTATTTTTCATTGTCAAATTGATTTATTAATTGAACAAGCTGAAGTTATAAGCTGATTGTTTTTTTATGCAGAGCTGCACTAGATTTTTCTCTCTCCAATTTTAGTAAATCAACCCCACAATCCCACATCAACCCCACGATCACTTCTACCCCTATCAGCTACTAATTAGTGCTAAGGCCCACCTATAGGCCTATAGATGGTAAATCTTAGAGAAGACTTTGTAGACTTAGATTGCAATGTGTGTGCCTAGCTTTAGACTCCTAAGACTAGCGAAAAATAAAACATACTTTTTCTTCTAAATAAGTAAAATCCAACTGTGCTTCCAATAAGAATCACTCCAAGTAACACTCCAATGACGATTCCAGCTATCGCTCCACCACTAAGACCTGTGGATTGAAGAACACAAAACACAGCTTGGAGTGGGTTGTGCATGAGCAGCAGATAAGTATTAAATGTTAGAATACAGAAATGTTTTTCCTTTTAAGGAATTCACATTCTTAATTATGGTTATTAGGGTAAATGGTAACATGGATCAGTGATTTTTTTAAAGAAACCTGCTCTGAGAGAAACATATAGGTTGCCATTGCTTACCTTTGCCTCTACAAATGTAGTGACAAAAAGATTTTCATTACGAAGGATAGCAAGCAGGCAAAAATAAGGCATTGGTATATTTGGGATCGCCGTGTTTGGCTTATGCATATATACATTTAGAGTGCCCTACATGAGCTGGCCATACATCTACTTAGTAAGCCTATCTAAAAAAAAAAAAAAAGAAGAGCATACTGATGTATGAAGATTCTATTTGCTGCATGCTTTTTTCCAGATCATTGACTTGATAAGTACACACATGGTCAGCTCATGCAAGACACTCTAAATGTATATTTGCATTAGTCAAGCAAAGTGATCACCAAGAAACCATTACCTTATTTCTGCCCACATACTATTCTCAGTAAACATCTGCTATTCCTAGGGTACAATCAATTGGTATGTTGACAGTCAGTGACTCATCACAAGCCTCCACCATTCCCCCAGTCTTTATTGTGTCCCTCCTGTAGACTTAAGCTGGCCATTCATAGCTCAAAATTCTGTGGTTCAGCAGGGGTCGGCCAAATTTTGTTTCATACATACTAGGGGGAGTATATTTGTGGGAATTAATGGTGGAGAAGGATTTGGGGGATTTGGTAGATCATAAGTTTAATAATACCATGCAATGCCAAGTTGCAGTTTCCAAAGCAAAAAATCCTTTCTTGTATTAAGGGAGACCTCATCTGGAATATGCAGTTCAGTTTTGGGCAACAGTCCTCAAGAAGGATATCAGGGAACTGGAGAAAGCGCAGAGAAGGGCAACCAAACTGATATGAGGCATGTAGAAGCTCAGCTATGAGGAAATATTAGAGGAAATGAATTGATTCTCTCTTGAGAAGAGGAGATTAAGGGGGATATGATCAACATGTATAAATACATAATTGGTACATATAATGAACTTGGTGTTGAGGTATTCAGTCAAAGGTCATCACAGAGGACAAGGGGGCACTCTTTACATCTAGAGGAAAAGAGATTTCCTCTCCAAATATGGAAAGGTTTTGTCACAGTAAGAGCTGTGAAAATCTGGAATAGACTCTATCCAGAGCTGGTTCTCGTTAGCTCAGTAGACTGCTTTAAAAAAGACATGAATTCTTTCCTAACTGTACATATTATAACTGGGTACTAACATTTACAGGTAAAGCTGATCCAGGGAATATCCGACTGCCTCTCAGGGGGATCGGGAAGAACTTTTTTCCCCCCTGCTAAAGCAAAATGGATCATGGTTTGCTGGAAATTTTTGCCTTCCTCTGGATCAACTGGGTATAGGATTGTGTATAAAGGGTTGTATGAATTTTTTTTTTTTCTTTATTGGTTGAACTAGATGGACTTGTGTCTTCTTACAACTTTTAACTATGAACGAAAAAAAATACCTCTTGTATGGACAGCTTTACCTCTCTAAATCCCTAAATCTGGCCGTCCATGGGAAGAAAAGATGTTCTAAGGAAGTTAGTTAATTCTTCCAATCAATAGTGGGGTTAAGTCAACGTTTGTTTTTACCGCAGTGATAAGAAAATTCAAAGATGCAGGGTGGACATTTTTTTTTCCAAACAAGCACATTTCCAACAGTGTATGTGATTTTGGTTTGGTAAACTGAATTCATTCTAAAATCAAATGTGAAAAGCAAACGAAATCTTGAATCTTAGTCTAAATGAATGAAAATCAATTGTACTGAGAATATTTATATTAATTTCTCTAAGACTTTTTCTAAGATTTTTAATTCAAATCCATCCATGGCCAGCTTTACTGTTTCTATACAAGTGACATGTTGCATTGTATTACCTCTCATATGGCCCACCAAGATGGCAGGCTCCATCAACTCTGGTTCTGCTCAGGAGTACAGGGCACGGGCAAGACATGGAACTTTTCTTGAGTGATCATGGCCATGACATCAAGAAGAAGGTGAGAAGCAAGGATATTAGCATTAATATATTTTCCACATACAGGATAGTAGCATTTTCCACCCATTTTTTATGGATGTGGCTAATAGCCCATAGGACAGTAGATTACACACATAAAGGTAGAAATGCGTTGGTTAAAGGGTGCAGGAAAGCCAGTGTTCACCTTTTCTCTCTATGAATAATTGAGCAGATATTTTCTTGAAGTACAGAGTTCAGCTACAGCCAGGAAACCAGCAAAGTAATCAGGTCAACAATGGCAGCCCACTTTTTTCTCTCAGTACGTTTTCTTTGAAAGAGGAAACAGGAAACCAATAGTAAAAATCGTTTCTGGGTTATTGTATAAGGCAGCTTTTCTCAACCGGTGTGCCCCGGCACACTAGGGTGCCGCCAGAGGTCCTCAGGTGTGCCGCTGGATCATGGTAGAGAAGAGCTGCTAGATGAGCCCCATCTCCCGATCCCCTGCCAAACTGTACATCAGCAATGCGAGGGAGCTCCTTCAGCCTCAGGAAAGTGAAAGTAAAGGGAGGGGGGAGTGTGCTGTGATCTCTGCTTTCCCTTACAGTGCAGTACCCGGCTGTGTGAGGAAAGGTATTGTACTAGAACTTTTAAAGTTTGTGTGTGTGTGTGTGTATATATATATATGGGTGTGTGTGTCTGTGTGTTTGTACATGTGTTTGTATGTGTGGGTGTGTGTACATGAGTGTGTGTTTGTACATGTGTTTGTATGTGTGTGTGTACATTTGTCTGTATTTGTACATGTGTTTGTATGTGTGTGTGTGTGTGTACATGTGTCTGCATTTGTACATGTGTTTGTGTATGTGTGTTTTTATGTGTCTATATGTGTGCATGTATACATGTGTATGCATGTGTTTGTACATGTGTTTGTATGTGTGTGTGCGCATGCGTGTGTATGTGTGCATGTACACATGTGTATGCATGTGTGTACATTTGTATGTGTGTGTTTGTGTGTTTGTATGTGTGTGTGTGTGCGTGTGTATATGTTTGTATGTGTCTATATGTGTGTGCATTTGTATGTGTGTGTTTGTGCATGTGTCTGTATGTGTGCATGTATACATGTGTATGCATGTGTGTTTGTAATTTTTTTTGTATGTATGTGTGTACGTGTATGTGTGTTTGTACATATGTGTGTGTGTGTATGTATGTATGTATGTATGTATGTTACTTTTAATCCTGACCCCCCCCCCCATTCCTGTACTGTCAGAGCTGCTTTTTAGGGCTTATTTCTGATAGCAGCAAGGGCTGCTGCTCCTTTGAAAATCAATTCTTGCTTAGATCACTTTTCAGAGGCATTTGGCAGGCAGTAAAGAGGCAATATGTTGCTTCTCACCACCTGTTTTAAGCCCGGAAATGCAGCACCACCACACCGCAACCATGCACACAGTTGCAGGGTGGTTGCAGTGCAGCCCCATTCACCCTGGGTATACCTCCAGCTGCAGCCACCACATGTGTACATCCCCAGATGCTGCCTCTGCAGCTAAAGGGGGGCAGCTGAGGGTAGTAA
Source organism: Pelophylax lessonae (assembly GCF_965119305.1). NCBI lineage: Eukaryota > Metazoa > Chordata > Amphibia > Anura > Ranidae > Pelophylax > Pelophylax lessonae. Next base: position 189,020,695 of record NC_138779.1, on the reverse strand, counting down.
AGACAGCTCAACCATGTGGTTTTACTGCCCCTTCAACCTGACATGTGAGCAAGCCCTGTGTGGATGTGTGCTGCATGTAGGGCTTCATTGGGCTTCCCTACCAGCAGAAATGCAGGGAAAGAAGTCCCTGACCCTTTTTTAAACTTGTGCCGCACCGAAAGCACCCCATGTTTGCCAAAGTGTGGGGTGCCATTAAGAATTAATGGCACCCCTAAAGAGCAGAGCATTTGTCTGTGTGTCAGGAACGAGCACGATTCTGCGCGTGTTCTGCGATACACAGTAACATGAATCAAACCTTGGGCAGGGGTGCCTCAAGACTGAAAATACTTTTCAAGGGCGCCCGACTGAAAAAAGGTTGAGAAACACTGGTATAAGGTATACATAGATGCAATAAATGAAGTTTTAGAAATTGCCTGGAGGTGAGATTTAATCCAACTTACTCTTAGCCACAATGACAGTGAAGAGGAGCCTCTGACTTCCAAGACCATGTTGGACTCTGCATTCATATTTTCCAGCATCCTCCCGAGTCAAATTTTTGATCTGGAGACTGGAGCTAGAAATGTTGGATTTCACTGACACTTTCCAGTTAGGTTTGATAGAGATGGGGTTCGGATTATGGTGGTACCAGTCGAAATTTGTTCTCAGTTCAGGTACCATGATCACTGACAGGATTAGTGTCTCTCCAACTTTTAATTTAGTGATGGTGTTGTTCTTATGTCCTGCGTTCTTTGGAGGAGCTTCTAAAAGATACAAAAGCAAACAAAACATCCCATTAAGATGTAATAGCATTTTTAACATTCTTGGTCCAAAGTTAGTTGTAGATTGTTAATGAAGGTCAGGTGTAGCCAAGATAAGGCATGCAAATACCAGTATTTTATTTTTGCTGAACTGCTATGCTAGCAAACCTGTTTGCATTAGTTAAGTGTAACAAGGTCTCCTAACTTCCTCCTTCCCAGTAGATATTCACCTTTCCTTTGCTCCCCATCATTTGTTAAGCTGTTAGAAGTTATAAATAAAGCACTAGGTGAGCTCACAACTGACTTTTTAGAGCTTATACGGATCATGGATTCTCTCTATGCCTCAATATGACAGCTTTGGGCCAATCACCAGGCACCAACACTGTCAAAAAGGAAAAAAAGGAGTGAAACACATGCCTGGAAGTATAAGATATTTATCTTCATACCCAATGATTTAGAGGAACAAATAAAGTGTGAGTATGTTCATTTAGGAATTGGGGGGGGGGGGGGGTACAATGTGACTGCCCTGTAAGAGAAAAAAGTGTCAACTATGTAGACTGGTGCAATCTGTACCACTGCAGGTGGCGCTCAACTGAAGGAAATAGAAGGAAGTTGTGAGAAACTTGGTTCCTCTGACTTCTTGTGGTCAGAAGGAGGCAGCTGTTCGATTGGACCCCATGTGACTCCAGCAGTTTTGAGTTTGGTGCACTTTATGTGAGTGGCTAGCATAGGGGCAGGATCCTTGTCTGTCAAGGAGGTAGGAAAAAGTTGCAGAGGAGTAGGGAAAGTCCAGGCTGCATTCTGTTCCTTGTTGCAGACGCTGTTGTCATCTTCAAGTCTTCAGATAGCTGTTCCAGTTTGTAAGTGGCTCCAGATGAGTGTGCCTACCTGCTGGATCTGAATACATTTTGTTGAAACCTTTCTACAATATAACTTTATTGCCTGACTTAAGCCCCGTACACACGTACCGATTGTAGGCCGTAAATATTCGATTGTCGGCTTGTTAGTATGATGCTTCCGACAACCGACAGCGCATTTTCAGCCGAACAGAATCGGGTGTGCAGGCATTAAAATTTTTGTTGGCCAACACCAGAACGGCTGATTGTTCGTCAGTCAGTACAGATTTCGGCCGACAGACAGCAGATTAGCAAGACTGGGCATGCTCAGAAAAGAAAAAAAGACAAGGAAAGTCAACCATCACATGACATCACTTCTGCAGTCGGCTGTTGTTGGCCGACAAAATTCATGTGCAGTCTTTTGCAGTTTTCAACAGACACGACAGCCCTGGACAAAAGACGGCCGATCGTTCGGCTGACGATCAGTATGTGTGTACGGGGCTTTAGACTCTGTGTGTTTACTGTCCACCACACTACGTTGTGCCTTGCTCAATATATTAAAGTGATTGTAAAGTTTTGTTTTAAAAAAAAAATAAAAATAACAAACATGTTATACTTACCTGCTACGTGCAGTTGGTTTTGCACAGGGTACCCCCAGACCCTCCTCTTCTTGGGTCCCTCGTTGCTGCTCCTAGCCCCTCCCTCCTGTCGAGTGCCCTCACAGCAAGCAGCATATTTATTTATTAGTTAGACGCTGTTTTAAGACGTTAATGCAAATGAACCAGTCGGATTGGTTCATGAGCTAGGCAGAGGACAGAATATGATATACAGGAAGTTAAGGGGGGGAGTTTAGATTTTGAAATAAGCATGTGGCGAGACAAAGGACAGAGTTGGTTTGGAACACTAAGGATGAGGATGTGTGCTTGATTCCATCTCTAAGTTGAGTAAATGTTTAGTTTACTTATTGCATAAATATTGTACATGCCTATTTTGCTAGATAGGATAATTGGCTTGTGCATGATGTAGGCATATTTTGTAACTATGAATTGTTTTTTGTGCAGTTGTACGTGCAGCTTTTATTTGTAATAAAGCATAGATACACACCTTGGCTTTTACCGCAAGAGCCTTTAAAAGACGCAAGCAAAACTCTCATAATTAGAATTCTCTGTTGTGTGGCCCCCTCCAAATTTCTGCAGCAGTTAAAAGAATGGAGAGATCTGTCATAGGCCAACTATGCCCCCCCCCCTTTATGCCCCCTCCTTCATTCATAGAAGCAGTACTATAGCTTCCATGTGGGTTAAAAAAAAAGTTTGATTTTTTTTCACACCTATGGCTCTGTTATATGGACAAATGTATTTATGATTAAAAATTAAATTTCCTGTATTTATCGGCGTATAACATGCACTTTTTCCTCCTAAAAATGGAGGAAAAAGTAACAGTGCATGTTATACGCTGATATAAAAAAAAAAAAGTCCAGGAAGCAGCCCCGAGAGGTAGAAGGGGGCGGGCGGAGCCGAAGGGGAAGGAAGGACGCGCTGTCATCGGATGTCCCGCCTCCTGCCTCCTATGCCGACGTCTATCATAGGCGCCGTCACTTCCGATGACAGCACGTCCTTTCTTTTCCTCCGTGCCGCCCGCCCCCTTCTACCTCTTCGCGCTGCTTCCTGGACATTTTTAAAAGTGATTCGGATAGTGTCACTGGCGCTGGCAAGGCTGAAATTATGGGCACTGTGCTGGCGAGGCTGCATGTATGGGCACTGCACTGGCGAGGCTGCATTTAACCACTTTACCGCTGAGTATTGGAATAGTACTGCGGCAAAGTGGCTCGTTCCCGTCTGACGACGTAGACCTACGTCGCCAGACTCCTCCCCTGTAGGCGGCGCTCGCGCGCCGCCGGAGGTGCGCTCCCACTGTTTTCATTCACAGCGGGAGTCGGGCCAGGGGAGGAGCAGCGGCGATCGCCGCTGCTCTGCCCCGATCGTCGGGGATCTAGTGTGGAGATCCGCCCGCCTGTGTAAACACAAGCGGGCGGATCTCTATAGTGACAGGGAGTCACAGATCGGAGTGTTCAGCATAGCTGGACATCCGATCTGTCCCTGTCTCACACAGTCACCTCCCCCCCACACACGTCAGTAAGCACCAGGCATACATTAACCCCTCCCTCTCCAATAAAATTAACCCCTTCCCTGCCAGTGTCATTTTTACAGTAACAGTGCATATTTATAGCACTGATTACTGCAGTAATGTCACTGGTACCCCCAAAAGTGTCAAAAATGTCAGTCAAGGGTCCGATCTGTCCGCCGCAATGTCGCAGTCCCGCAAAAAAAATCGCAGATCGCCGGCATTACGCGTTAAAAAAAAACACCAAAATGACATAAATCTTTCCCTTTGTTAGTAAACGCAATAACTTTTGCGCAAACCAATCAAAATACGCTTATTGCGATTTTTTTTTACCAAACATGGGTAGCAGAAAACAAATTGGCCAAAAATTTTTAAAAAAATTGGTTTTTACATCTTTTTTGGGGGGAATTTCATATAAAAAAATGTTAACAATATTGTTATTTTTTCAAAATAAACGCTCTTTTTTTGTTTATAGCGCAAAAAGTAAAAATCGCACAGGTGATCAAATGCCACCAAAAGAAAGCTCTGTTTGTGGGACGTCAATTTTGTTTGGGTACGACGTCGCACGACCGCGCAATTGTCAGTTAAAGTCGCACAGCGCCGAATCGCAAAAAAGTGGCCCAGACGTAAGACAGCAAAATGCTCTAGTGGTAAAGTGGTTAAGGACACTGCGCTGGCGAGGCTGCATTCTTGGGCACTGCGCTGATGAGGCTGCATTCGTGGGCACTGGTGAGACTACATTTGATTAAAAAAAAAAATGTTCTGAGTTCAAAGCTGTTTATTTAAAATTTCAGCTTTTTCCTGAAATTTCTCCCCTAAAATTTAGGTGCGTGTTATACGCCGGTGCGTGTTATAAGCCAATAAATAGGGTAATTAACATTTTTTTCAATCAGCACAGTACGTGGGTTCAATGACAAGTGTCCCTTTTGCCAGTGGCTGATGTTTTGATTGAAATCTCCATTCCTTCTGAAAGGAAGCAGGAATCTCCCCCCTTCCTAGGAGATTAAAAAGGGCACTTAAGGGTGTGCTTTTAGTCCATCCCTGAAGGGGTAGGACCTCTACCCTGATCACCAAGGGCGCAAGGCTCCTGACAGGGACAAAGGGTTTACATGGTCTGCCTTGTCAGAAGGCCTGGCAGACCCCGTTCCTCTAGGCCAGCCAAAGCCAACCCCGAATATTTGCTCAAGTGGCTCTCCCGAAGAGAGACCCCCCCAGAGGCAGGGGAGGAGGGAACCTGAGGGCCACACATCTTCCCCATAGGCGTCGGAGTAAGCTCGCAGACTCACATCCTTCATCCGTGAGAAAAACACACACAAATGTGAGTGACAAAACGTGGGAGAAAAATAAATAGAACATAAAAAAGTGGCCGTGCCGAATGTGCATTGACCTAGGCCTTGAGGCCTGGTAGACGAAAATTGCCCCCGGACTTAGCCAAAAGAGCAGTGCAGCAAGAAAAGCATTTTGTGGCTGTGACCATGTGCCTTTTCACACCGTGGGGTCCCACATCCAAGTGTTATTAAGAGCACCCCTAGGGCAACCACTCCCAGGGGGCACAGACACCGCGGACCTTCTGCCCTCCCGGCCCCTGGCCTGACAAGGTAGTAAGTTTAAATCAGGGGGTAATGGGCTCTTCCAACTTTCCCTGGGGAATTACTCTTGTGCCTCAACTGCCTGTGAACTCCCCGGTTTCTGTTCTTTTTTTTTTTTAAGTTATTGTCATAGTGTATAATGTAATAAGTGCAAAGGTAATACTTACCATAGACTTTGAGCTCAGTGATGGACTTTATTTTAACAGTAGAGGGTGGCTGATGTTCAGTCAACATGTAGATCCCCTCATCTGCAAGTGTCAGATTTTTCAGTGTCAGAGATCCACCATCATACATCTGACATCTTCCTGCATACTGGGGAATACATTCAGGAAGGTATCCAGGAATACGGGATGCAATCAGATTATTTTTAAAACTCCATTGTAACAAAAGGGTCTGATCTGAGTTAAACTCATAAAAAGTAATTTCTTTCCCAACTATTTCATTCCTCCTGCTAAAGCTAGATGAAATACCTGAAGGAAAAACACATGATTTTTATGCTGTACACATACTGTACTATACGTATATAAAGTAGAACGAAAAGCCATGTATAAGGGTCACCAGATCAGACTTTACACTGAGGTCTGGTGTCATTTGGCCATGCCTCTAACCGTAAAATCTCAGAGAGAGACTTAAAGTGTTACTAAACCCAGGACCCTGCATTCACAATACCTGGCCTCCTACTGTACACAGAACATGGAAATGCAAATATAAACTGCTAAATACCTTTTACAATCAGCAGTATATAGCAGTCTTTTGACTTCTATCAGTTTCTGGTTAAGCTTGTAGGAGGAGTGGTCTTACTGCACTGGCTGTCCTATGAGGATCTAGGACCCCTGACCCTCTGTCTGGACAGTGCTGATTGGTCCTGTGCTGATCACATGCACTCTCCCAAGAAAAACTCTCTAGCCTTACAAAAAAAACTGAGCATGTGCTGCCTGACTCCAGGAACTTACCTGGACATGTTTTGGAGTCATTGAAAGAAGAGGGGGATCTGTGCATACAGGATCAAACAGCCTTTTTACACAATGCAGAGGATTAACCCCTTAGGTTCTACAGTGAGTATAACATGCATGCTTTACTGCATATACAGACTGATTTTACTGTTGTGGGTTTAGTGCCACTTTAAAAATCACAGGGCCTCTGTGGTAAATATTAATAAGGAACCCTTCATGTATGTACAGTATTTCCAGAATCATCAACATCTGTAAGCTATAGAAGCTAAACATTTTACAAGCAATATGAAAAACTTGACCTCCAAAAGATTTACCCCCGTTCATGACCAGGCCATTTTTTGCTATACAGGCCCTGCGTTAATTTAACTGACATTCATGCATGTAATTGTTTCCCCATAAATAGAGCTCTCTTTTGGTAGCATTTGATCACTACTGGGTTTTTATTGTTTGCGTTATAAACAAAAATATTTGACAATTTAGGAAAAAAAAAACGAAAAAAATACACACACACAAAAAAAAAAAAATAATACTTTTACTTTCTGCTATAAAACACATCCAATAAAAAAATGTTCTATAAAATATCAAATATCTTCATGAATTTAGGCCAATATGTATTCTGCTACATATTTCTGGTAAAAAAAAAAAAAAATCTCAATAAGCGTATGTTGATTGGTTTGTACAAAAGTTATAGCATTTACAAGCTATGGTATGTATACTGGATTTTTTATACTAGTAATGGTGGCGATTAGCGACTTATAGCAGGACTGCGATATTGGGGTGGACAATCTGACACTAACTAACACTTTGTAAGAACCAGTGATCAATGTTAAAAATATGCACTGTCATTGTACTAATGACACTGGCTGGCAAGGGGTTAAACATCTAGGGCAATCAAAGGGTTAAACGTGTGCCTAAAGCCCCATACACACGCACAGATTGTTGGCCGTAAATTGTCGGCCAACGTCCGATCTGCCGATTGTAGGCTTGTTAAGGGCCATACACACTATAAGATTTTCTGAAGACTTTTTCCTTTAGACTTACCAAAACCATATAATATGAGGTCAAACCTAAACACTTTCACTTTGTATGCAATCTGGCAGGCCCTTCACTACATAGAAAAGGAAATCTAACCACAAAAGATGGATAGTGTGTATCCAGCTTTAGTATGATGCTTCTGACAACCAACTGTGAATTTTCGGCCGAAAAAAATCTGGTGTGCATGCTATGAAATTTTTATTGGCCAACAAAGAACGGACAATTGTTCCTCAGTCAGTACAGATTTCGGCAGACAAAAATCAGATGAGCAAGACTGGGCATGCTCAGAGAAGAGAAAACACAGGGAAAGTCAACCATCACATGACATCACTTCTGAAGTTGGTTTTTGTTGGCCAACAAAAGTCCAGTGCAAGTCTAGAGCACATTTCAACCAACAAACAACACTGGACAAAAGACAGCCGATCGGTTGGCCAACAATCTGTGCGTGTCTACGGGGCTATACACAGGGAAACGAGATCCAGCACATCCCTGCTGACAGGACAGAGCTCTGTATGGTTTACATAGAGAGTGCTGGTGGTCATCCATTGGCCAGCACCCACTGAACGGCTTGTGCCGTGACTCATTGCAGTACATGCCCTACCCGGAAGTGCTGAATCACGTACGCATTTTTTTTTTTGACGCTAGCGTTTTTTTTGGCATTTTTTTGGGTTCTTTGCAGTCCTTTTGGAGGCAGGCAAAACATCAGAACTTGTGCACAGTACCACTATACACAAGTTCAGATGTTTTTCCTGACTGCAAAGAACCCAAAAAAATGCCAAAATAAACGCTAGCGTCAAAAAAAAAAAAATGCCCAGGTGTGTTTTTGCTGCCATTTTTTGGGGTTTTTGGAGGCAGGCAAAACATCAGAACTTGTGCACAGTACCACTATACACAAGTTCAGATGTTTTTCCTGACTGCAAAGAACCCAAAAAATGCCTGCTTTTAAACCGGCAAGGTGTTACTTACAGCAGCGAAGCCATATTCCTGTGCTGAAAGATTTCTAATACAAACAATCTTTTTTTTTATGGTTCTGGACATGCTACAGAGCTGAAACTTCACATGTACACTTTTTAGACCCCCAGATACGAAATCCAAAGTAAAAATCAAAAAATCTCTTTTTTTATTTTTTTTATTTTTTCAATAATTGGCTTTTTTATCAAAAATGACAATTTTTAAGAACTTTTTTTGTGTGATTTTGTGTTTGGTGGGTCTAAAAGGTGTACCTGTGAAGTTTCAGCTCTGTAGCATGTCCAGAACCAGGAAAAAAAGATCATATAGGTGTAAAAGGAGGGTCCCACATCCCTGTTCTACTAATAAATTATCTTTTTTTTTTCCATGGTTCTGGACATGCTACAGAGCTGAAACTTCACATGCACACCTTTTAGACCCCCAGATACTAAATCCAAAGTCAAAATAAAAAAATCTCTCTTTTTCTTTTTTTTTTTTTTTCAATAATTGGCTTTTTTATCAAAAATGACAATTTTTAAGAACTTTTTTTTGTGTGATTAATAGTTAATGGGGCATGACCCAGAACCCTAGGCACTTTTTAGGGAAATTTATTGGGTTTTAGGGCTTCAAAATGGTGTTTTTTGATTCCAGAAGTTCGGGTCCCATTGATTTCAATTGGGTTCTGGAATCCGAACCAAACTTTCCTGAAATTCGGGTGTTCTGGTCGAACCGAACTTTTCAAAAGTTCGATCATCCTTAGTGCACAGAGAGACCTCAGGATGGGATAGGAAGGGATGTGCACATAGAGACATCAGGATGGTGCACAGAGAGACATGAGGATGGAATGGGATGGGGGGTGCACAGAGAGACCTCAGGATGGGATGGGGGGTGCACAGAGAGACATCGGGATGATATGGGATGGGGGGTGCACAGAGAGACCTCAGGATGGGTTTGGATGGGATGGGATAGGGGGATGGACAGAGAGACCTCAGGATAAGGGGTGGAAAGAGAGACCTCAGGATGGGATGGGATGGGATTGGGGGGGTGCATAGAGAGACCTCAGCATGGGATGGGAAAGGTAGTGCATGGAGAGACCTCAGGATGGAATAGGATAGGAGGGGATGGGGGGGATGCACAGAGAGACCTCAGGGTTGGATAGGATGAGATGTGCACATACAGACCTCAGGATTGGATGGGAAGGGGGGGGGGTGCAAAGAGAGACCTCAGGATGAGATGGGATGGGGGGGGGGGGTGTACAGAGAGACCTCAGGATAGGATGGAGTGGGGGTGCAAAGAGAGACCTCAGGATGAGATGGCATGGGGGCGCACTGAGAGACCTCAGGATGTGATGGGATGGGATGAGGGGCGCACTGAGAAAGGGTGGGATGGGATGGGATGGGTATGCACAGAGAGACCCCAGGATTGGATGGGGGTGCATAGAGATACCTCAGGATGGGATGGAATAAGATGGGATGGGGGGTGCACAGAGAGACCTCAAGATGGGATGGGATTGGGGGGTACACAGTACACAGAGAGACATCAGGATGGGATGGGATGGGGGGTGCACAGAGAGACAACGGGATGATATGGGATGGGGGTGCACAGAGAGACCTTAGGATGGGATGGGATGGGATAGGGGGGTTCACAGAGAGATCTTAGAATGGGCGGTGGACAGAGAGACCTCAGGATGGGGGTGTACAAAGAGACCTCAGGATGGGATGGAATGGGATAGGGGGGTGCACAGAGAGACCTCAGAATGAGGGGTGGATAGAGAGACCTCAGGCTAGAGAGGCATACAAACAGTCTGAGATTTAGAGCAGAAGTTGGAGGGAACCCACCCGTCTGGGTGGGCAGTGGGTACCCCTATCTGCAGCAGCTATCTTGTTTCCCCCTGTTTCTTGTTTCCCCTGTATGATTCTTTCCGCGCTGCTACTGAAAGCTGGCTGGAGGGAGAGGGAAAAAAGCCAGCTTTCAGCTGATGCAGAGTGAGCCAAACAGGGGATTGGTTCCAGTAATTGTCCCCCTGCTGTGCCAGTCACCCTCCCTGTCCACATCAGATTCACCCAGCTGCATGGGCCCCAATGATGGCCCAGGTCCCGTACAGGAGGACCAGTGGTACCCCCTTATCCATGGCCCTCTGTGTGTCTGGCTGTCTCTTCACTAACTCTGAAGGAGAACTGGTTAAATTACAGTGGCTCCTACAGGGGTGACACTACAACAATATCTGGGACTGTATGTATATCTGTTGAATTCTTAACTCAAAAAGATATCACAACCCGTTTTTGCCCTCTGCTCCCATCCCACTGCCTCCATTTATAGAACATGTACTGTAACTTCCATGAATTAAAAGCGCTCTATTAATAGAGGAGATGGACCTTTCATTGATCCACCCATCCTCCATTCATTCATATATAGCTTTTTATTCATATAGGTTATAGTACGGCTTCTATGAATAGAGAAGGGGCGGGCATAGACAGCCCTCTTAATTGGTTGCCGACCGCCGCACGACTATATACGGCGGCGGTCAGCCCCGGCCAGGCAAAGTGACGTATATATACCAATCACAGTAAAAAGCACGCCCCTAGGGACACACTTAACCCCTCCTTCCCCAATAAAGTTAACCCCTTCCCTGCCAGTGTCATTTTGCAGTAACAGTGCATATGTATAGCACTGATTACTGCAGTAATGTCACTGGTAACCCCAAAAGTGTCAAAAATGTCAGTCAAGGGTCCGATCTGTCCGCCGCAATGTCGCAGTACCGCAAAAAAAATTGCAGATCGCCGCCATTACGCGTTAAAAAAAAAAAACACCAAAAATGACAGAAATCTTTCCCTTTGTTAGTAAACGCGAAAACTTTTGCGCAAACCAATCAAAATACGCTTTTTGCGTTTTTTTTTTTTTTACCAAACATATGTAGCAGAAAACAAATTGGCCAAAAATGTTAAAAAATTTTGATTTTTACATTTTTTTTGGGGGGGGAATTTCATATGAAAAAATGTGAAAAATATTGTTATTTTTGCAAAATGTACTCTATTTTTTTGTTTATAGCGCAAAAAGTAAAAATCGCACAGGTGATCAAATACCACCAAAAGAAAGCTCTGTTTGTGGGAAAAAAAGGACGTCAAATTGGTTTAGGTACAGCATCGCACCACCGCGCAATTGTCCGTTAAAATCACACAGTAAAAAATCTAAAAAAAAAAACCCTGGTCAGGAAGGGGGTAAAATCTTCCGGGGCTTAAGTGGTTAATGAGTACCTGTCCCTCTGTTCTAATAACCCCTGCAGCAAAAAAAGGTTACCCTGCAGGAAATGGGGGAGGGCCAGAGGGTAGAGATTCTTAACTATGACAGCTAGCACCAGCATAATGGACATTTCAGGTTAGTGCTGTCCCTTGTGTGGATTTAATATAGATTTAACCTAAATTTAGGATTTAATAAAGAGATTCTCTATCTAAAATTACCTCAGTTAAATTTAAAAAAAAAAAGAAGGCATCGGAAGATCTTTGGCTTGGAGAAGCTACCAGCCCTAAGAATCCTGACATCATAGTAAAATACCCATGTGCCCCATATAACATTGAGATAATCACAATGGATCCAGGGCTATCCTTCCAAATGTTTTCCTGAGCCTGCGCACAGTCTGTCTCTATCCCCAAACCTTTGGGCAAGGTGCTGAAAGGAAGCTCCAAAGAGGTATTCATGGCTGCTGGAGACTACAGAGTGCTGACCTAGAAAAAGCAACCACAACAGTCCACAAGAGAGGTGGCCAGTGACTGGCAGAAGGAAAAGCATTACATAAACTTTCTCCTTCCTTGAAATACCAGGACACCACAAGACCTTTTTAAGCCAAAGCCCTGTGGGCACCAGCCAACACAGTCTGTGTTCAAAAGGTACAGAAAGACTTTATTAGAAGTGAGATATTTTGAAAAGGTTAGAACCTAGTCTGGTGTTTGATACATCTATGTTGTGAGGACATCCCGATTCATACCCCACCCTCCTTCCCATATGTGGAAAAAAGTTCAGCGCTAATAAATACTAGCAATATAAACGTGTATATATATATATATATAAACCAAGAAAGGTAAATACAAATAAATTGCAAAATGAATAAAAGTGAACATCAAATCAACAGTCCTATATGTGAAGTGAAAAAAAACAGTCCACAACGGTGATAATTGAAGTGCTCACTGGATCCCAACACCAACAAGATATAAAGATATAATGTGCTCACCAGAACGATATGACTCAAAATTCCATGTAGCATATGAGTCAAATCAGCTTGTTGTACAATGGATGGATAATCCGAAGGGATGACAGAGGTCACTGATGTTGAAGTGAAGAGGTAATAGCAGATATGAACCGTCACACCAGAGAGGCTCTCACTCCGTCAAATGGCCAGAAAGGAACCAAAAAACAAGGGAGCACAAAATAGTGTAACACTGCTAAAATTTTTATTAAATAAAAATACACCAAATTGCACTTACAAACATCTCGTGGTAAAGAGCGCATACAGATGCAAAGGTAGGCTGTCAGCAGCGTGGCCTTGACGCGTTTCAGCATAAAATGCTTTTTTCAAAAGATAGTGGCACTTCAATTATCACCGTTGTGGACTGTTTTTTTCACTTCACATATGGGACTGTTGATTTTATGTTCACTTTTATTCATTTTGCAATTTATTTGTATTTACCTTTCTTGGTTTATATATATATATATATATATATATATATATATATATATATATATATATATACACACGTTTATATTGCTAGTATTTATTAGCGCTGCACTTTTTTCCACATTTTGCTATTCACAATTTTCTTGTCAGTTGTTTGGTGTAGCAGCTTTTTTATGGTTAGCGCAATATTTTTGCTTTTCTCCTTCCCATATGGCCACCTTCAATAAACTAGTTCTGTTTTGAGCTTATTAAGGTGGCTGTTGCCCATCATTTTACAACCTTAAAAAAAATTCCAATGTCTAATAATAAATGTATCTGGGTTCTTATTTCCATGTAAGAGTGCATGGGGCATTCACAATCTAGCCAATAGTTATCTGAAAATTTGTGTTTTTTGTAAATCAGTACCAATAGTCCTGCAAAATTATTGTAATATTGTATTATGTAATGATACAAAGTTACTACTTACGATGGACCCGGAGCTCATAGACGGCCTCCCTTATAACTGTAGAAGATTGCTGCTGTGCAGTAAAGCTGTAAACCCCCTCATCTGCAGGTTTCAGATTATCCAGTCTCAAAGTTCCATCAGCATACAGCTTACATCTTCCTGTACATTCAGGAGGATACCCAGGGATACGGGATGCAATCAGTCTTTTGTTAAAACTCCATTGCAACAAAAGCGTCTGATCTGAGAAAGACTCATATAAATAAATAGATCCCTCTTGTGTTCCATTCACCACTTGAGTGGCAGATACAGCACCTTAAAGAAAAACACATGACTGGTATACTGTATGTATATAAAGTAGAAAAGGCAATTACGAGGGCTGTCAGGTCAGATTTTAACAAAACAAACAGTGTGTCATGGCGCTCTACTAATGTAAATAGGTGGTTAATAGAAACCAGGGCTTTTTTTCAGGGGGAACGCGGGGGACCGCAGTTCCGGCACCTCCAACACTGAATGTATTTAGGTGCAAGAGGTGCTGGGGTGTGCTGGATGGTCTATTGATGATGGCCGCTGAGGGATCTATTGTCGCTAGTGGGGAAAGTTTTTTTGCATGGGGGTCTGTTGTTGCTGGAGGAGGAATTGTTGTTGCTGGGAGGGATCTTATATTTCTGGGGAGTCATTTTTTACTAGGAGGGATCTACTGTTGAGAGAGAGGTCTATGGTTGCTGGATGGTGGAGAATCTAATGTTGCTGCTGGAGATCTATTGTCACTGGGGTGGATCTATTGTTGCCGTGGTGGTATTTTGTTGTGGGGGGCGTAGTTGTGTGGGTGATCTCTTGTTTCTGGGGGGGGGGGGGTCTATTGTTGCTGGCTGCAGGGGATCTATTTTGCTGCTTTTCTTGTTATAATTAACACGTTCCATACAAATTACTTAGCACCACAGAATGATACTTGGTTCTGTGTTCTCTAAAAGGGCAGTACTGGGAGGTGGGTAGGGGACCAAAGAATGTGCTTGGGGGTGGGTAGGGGAGGAGACAAGGGTCGACTTAGAAAGGGGGAGTTCCTGCACCTACTCTCTGAGAAAAAAAGCCCTGATAGAAACAATTATAGAGGATGATATGGGGGGAATAAGGAGGGTCCAGTTCAGCTCTGTGGTGGAGAGGCAATATTCAGCGGCTGCCTACTGGAGCGAGGAGGAGCTCTGGAGAACAACAACAGAAAAGAGCGGCGCCAACTTAGTGTAACAGATTATTTATTGGATAAAAGTAACATAAAGACTCACTCATAGTAAGGGTCTATCAGCATGGTAAAGGATGACAGTTCATTTGCTTCTGTCCTATGGGGTGCAACGCGGGTGGAAGCAGTCCTGTGGGAAGGCTGGTGGTGAACAGCTGTATCCCACAGTCCGGTGGCGGTGTGTGACTCACAGCTATGTTTCGGCTTCCAAGCCAATGACGTCACATCCGGTTAGGAGGTAGAGCAGGAAGTGCACATGTTCGGAACATCCATGCTCCTTCGTCAGGCTGTGCAGGGGCCATCTTGGAGCAGGGAATATATACCCTGTTGTATGAACAATGGGGGGGATGGGGAGGGACCCAGGTGACAGGCCAAAATACATTTATATGATAAAAACTACAATAGCATCAGTCTTTTAGGTAAAAAATAAAACATGGGTAAAAAGTTAAGAGGAGACATATGTAAATTAAGGATATAAAGGTAAGAAGTTGAGTGTGACAGAATGAGATTGGTAAGAAAAACAACAATTACAATTATAGAAAAATACAACAATTACAATTATAGAAAAATATAAGAAGATGGGATGGATCATCCCAATGCATGCTCACAAATGCTTGACACGTGGATATACAAGAGATGTATATACAGTGGCATGTATGCATATATGAAACTACACATATATGAGTATGGACCAATGGTTATATGAGAAAAAATGAACTGGAGATGTAAGTATCTGTAGATAGGGGTAGACATATAGCAGTAAGATGGGGTAATTAGTATAATGTTAATACTGGAAATAGTATATATATTGATACTGGGGCATTTGAGTAATGGGGTGATGAAACTAATAATATGAAGAGTACTAGAAGAAAATTCACAAGGAAATGTGTATACATGATAAATGGATGATATGGAATAATGAAATGAGGAGGAACTGAATAGTAGGAATGTAGGGCCATTCAAAGTAAGATATTCATTTCCAGCCCCTCATTCAGGCCTCCAGGCAATAAAGTGTCCAGGGTAAAAATTCAGTAATTCTCTCTAGCACAGAGTCGCCTGTATCGTTCAGCGGGAGGGAGATGTTAAGGAATAGCCTCAAGCACCCATACCTTGAGACCAGGGCCAGACTGGCCTACCAGGATACCGGGAAATTTCCCGTTAGGCCAGCAAGTCCCCCTGCTCTGGGGCTGCTAATACCTATAAAAAAATGGCTGTGGCCAGCCCGACATGCACCATGCCGGGAGCCCCTGCATCTCCTGCACCATGCCGGCAACCCTGCATCTCCTGTACTATTCCCACAGGCCTGCATCTCCTGCACCATGCCTGGAGCCCCTGCATCTCCTGCTCCATGTCTGCAGCCCCTGCCTCTGCTGCACCATGTCCGCAGCCCCTGCTTCTGCTGCACCATGTCCGCAGCCCCTGCATCTCCTGCACCAGGCCCTCATCCTCTGCATCTCCTGCACCATGTCCGCAGCCCCTGCATCTCCTGCACCATGTCCGTAGCCCCTGCATCTCCTGTACCATGTCCACAGCCCCTGCATCTCCTACACCATGTCCGCAGCCCCTGCATCTCCTGCACCATGTCCACAGTCCCTGCATCTCCTGTACCATGTCCGCAGCCTCTGTATCTCCGGTACCATGACTGCAGCCCCTGCATCTTTTGTACCATGCCCGCAGCCCCTGCATCTCCTGTACCATGCCCGCAACCTCTGACATGTCCTCCTGCACCATGTCCGCAGCCTCTGACATCTCATGTACTAAGTCCGCAGCCCCTGCATCTCCTGTACCATGCCCGCAGCCCCTGCATCTCCTGCACCATGCCCGCAACCTCTGACATGTCCTCCTGCACCATGTCCGCAGCCTCTGACATCTCCTGTACTATGTCCGCAGCCCCTGCATCTCGTGAACCATGCCCACAGCCCCTGCATCTCCTGCACCATGCCCGCAGCTCCTGCATCTCCTGTACCATGTCCAGAGCCCCTGCATCTCCTGTACCATGTCCAAAGCCCCTGCATCTCCTGTACCATGTCCAGAGCTCCTACATCTCCTGTACCATGCCCAGAGCTCCTGCATCTCCTGTACCATGCCCAGAGCCCCTGCATCTCCTGTACCATGTCCACAGCCCTGCATCTCCTGTACCATGTCTGCAGCCCCTGCATCTCCTGCACCATGCCCGCAGCCTCTGACATGTCCTCCTGTACCATGTCCACAGCCTCTGAATCTCCTGTACCCTGCCCACACAGCCTATGACCACCTCCTGTACCATGTCCGCACTTTTACCACTTTTAATATATATTTTATATATATATATATAAAGCCCTATATGCTTTCATATCTATCTTATCTATATACAGTATCTCACAAAAGTGAGTACACCCCTCACATTTTTGTAAATATTTTATTATATTTTTTCATGTGACAACACTGAAGAAATGACACTTTGCTACAATGTAAAGTAATGAGTGTACAGCTTGTATAACAGTGTAAATTTGCTGTCCCCTCTAATTAACTCAATACACAGCCAACCTCTGGCAACAAAAGCGAGTACACCCCTAAGTTAAAATGTCCAAATCGGGCCAAAAGTGTCAATATTTAGCGTGGCCACCATTATTTTCCAGCACTGCCTTAACCCTCTTGGGCATGGAGTTCACCAGAGTCTCACAGGTTGCCACTGGAGTCCTCTTCCACTCTTCCAGGATGACATCACGGAGCTGGTGGATGTTAGAGACCTTGCGCTCCTCCACCTTCCATTTGAGGATGCCCCACAAATGCTCAATAGGGTTTAGGTCTGGAGACATGCTTGGCCAGTGCATCACCTTTACCCTCAGCTAGTTTAGCAAGGCAGTGGTCGTCTTGGAGGTGTGTTTGGGGTCGTTATCATGTTGGAATACTGCCCTGCGACCCAGTGTCCGAAAGGAGGGGATCATGCTCTGCTTCAGTATGTCACAGTACATGTTGGCATTCATGGTTACCTCAATGAACTGTAGCTCCCCAGTGCCAGCAGCACTCATGCAGCCCCAGACCATGACACTCCCATCACCATGCTTGACTGTAGGCAAGACACACTTGTCTTTGTACTCCTCATCTGGTTGCCGCCACACATGCTTGACACCATCTGAACCAAATACATTTATCATGGTCTCATCAGACCACAGGACATGGTTCCAGTAATCCATGTCCTTAGTCTGCTTATCTTCAGCAAACTGTTTGCAGGCTTTCTTGTGCATCATCTTTAGAACAGGCTTCCTTCTGCAGACCAATTTGATGCAGTATGTGGCGTATGGTCAGAGCACTGACAGGCTGAGCCCCCACCCCTTCAACCTCTGCAGCAATGCTGGCAGCACTCATGTGTCTATATCCCAAAGCAGTGGCGGCTGGTACTCAAAATTTTTGGGGGGCGCAAAAAGAAAAATTTGTGGCAAAAAACGCAGTAAAAAATTGAGTGACTTTGACGTCACACAAGTGTTAAAGGGGCCTTCAGTAATCAAGGAACATTGCCTTGAAAAAGTATTCATAGTTACCCCTTGAAATAATCCACATTTTGTCATGTTATTTACCACCAAAAATGTAAATGTATTTCATCTTATACGCCGCTGTGTGCCATTTACTATTAATAAATATATAGTGCCAGGCCAGGAGCCTGCTTAGCAGTGAGTGTACACAATATAAGACAGTGCAGGCCAGGCCAATTACATTGTACACTGGTAAAGTGCTATGCCAAGTTAGCATAGCACTTTACCTGATGTACAATGTAATTGGCCTGGCCTGCACTGTCTTATATTGTATACACTCACTGCTAAGCAGGCTGCTGGCCTGGCACTATATATTTATTAATTGTAAATGGCACACAGCGGCCTGGTATAAGATGGTATAAAACTCAGTAAAATTATTAACACAGAAAGTTAATATTCTGAAGAAGAGTAATTGTCCTATGAAAAGCAATGCCATTTAAAAAGTAAAATAATTTAGAGCCTGCACACTGAATTCTCATAAATTAGTAAAGGTCTGCACATGAAGTAACTCCAACACAGATATATACTGTACACAGGCTGTATGTAGGCCTTAGACATGACCAGCGTGCCGTGCCCCCATCATCAATGCAGTGACCAGCTTGCCGTGCCCCCATCATCAATGCAGTGACCAGCTTGCCGTGCCCCCATCATCAATGCAGTGACCAGCTTGCCGTGCCCCCATCATCAATGCAGTGACCAGCTTGCCATGCCCTCATCATCAATGCAGTGACCAGCTTGCCGTGCCCCCATCATCAATGCAGAGACCAGCTTGCCATGCCCCCATCATCAATGCAGTGACCAGCTTGCCATGCCCCCATCATCAATGCAGTGACCAGCTTGCCGTGCCCCCATGCCCCATCAATGCAGTGACCAGCTTGTCTGCTGTGCCCCCCCATCAATGCAGAGACCAGCATGCGTGCTTGCCCCCTTCAAAGCAGTGTGTGGGCCAGGCCCCCTCCCTGAGGCATCACTTCACTTACCTCACTCACACTGGTGCCGTCACCGCGTGCTGCTGCTGAGTTGGCCCGGGACTACTCACAGACACTACTGAGACGCAGACGAGAAGAACACGAGATGAACAAATCCCTCTTTTGTCTTCTTCCTCACGCGCCGGCTCTTCTCTCTGGACTGACGGCGCCGGTGGCGAGAAGGTGATGACGTGATGCCGGGACGGTGAGTGACTGACGCACACACTGCCCCCACGCGTCACGTCACCCGGGATGTCCTCCTGTGTGATTGGTCCAGGCTGGAGTATGGACCAATCACAGCCAGGACATCACTAAAGTGAGGAGTGTCGTGGGCGCATTGCTCTGCGCCCCGATGACCCCCAGAAGGCCGTCAATTGGCGCCTCTGCCTGCCGCACGTGGGGTGCAAACCCCCCCTCCCCATAGCCACCAGTAGGTCCGACGCCCCTAGTGGGCTGAAAATGGGAATTTTTTTCCCTTTTTTTTCTTTGGCCACAGATTGGGGGGGGGGGCGCCCCCTGCGCCCCCTATAGACCGGCTGCCACTGTCCCAAAGACAATCTCTGTACTAGGGATGATCGAACGGTTCGGGTCGACCATCGGTTCGACTGGAACATTGGCTGTTTGAGGTTTTGCTGAAAAAGTTCGGAATTCGGCAACCAGAACTGACCAAAATGCAATGGGACAGGAAATGGGCTTTATAATTGATTGGACCAGAACCATTAGTAAAAGCCAATTTAGGGGGCAGGAGAATGCTAGGAATGTGATTGGAGTGACTAGGGGGTCCATAGGCCAATCATTAGTGAATACGCCCCCCAGTATATAAGATAGCCCCGCCAAATTCCTAGCATTGTAATACAGGGACATGGAAGAGAGTGGAAGCAGTTCTGTTACTTCTGCTTCAAAGGTGTCATTTAGCATTTATTAGTGTGAGGAAAGGGATATCTATTGTAGTTAGGGTGCTATTTTCTACTTTAGTTAGATGCAAAAATTTAGTTTCTGTAGGGAAAGTGTTAAGTGCCAGGGTGACCGTAGTGTAGTGTAGGGTGAACTGACTCTGACTGCTATGGCAGGGTGACCAAACCCTTCCATGTCAGGGTGACCGCTACAGAGAAAACATTGTTTCTCTTAGGTCACTTACAGAGCAGCGATATGGCTTCTCACCGGTCAGCCTGCTTTTTGCTGCAGGCGTTTATAGGGATTTTTTGAGGACAAGTTTGGAGTCAGGCATGACATCTGAACTTGTGTATAGGGGTATATATACACACACATGTCTGTATATATACACCTGCACATATATAGGTGTGAAAGTAGCAGAACACTATACTTTCGCTAATGAAATAATTAACACCAATATGTCTCCGCTCCTATCACACCTATATATGTGTAAGTGTAAAATACATATAAATGTGTGTGTATATATACTCCTATACAGAAGTTCAGATGTTTTGCCTGCCTCCAAAGAACCCCAAAAAAATGCCCAAAAAAATGCCTGCGCCAAAAAAAAAAACGCCTGCGCCAAAAAAAAAACGTCCAGGTGTGTTTTTGCAGCAGGCGTTTTTTTGGGCATTTTTTGGGGTCTTGGAGGCAGGCAAAACATCTGAACTTCTGTATAGGGGTATATATATACACACACACTTATATGTATTTTACACTTACACATATATAGGTGTGATAGGAGCGGAGACATATTGGTGTTAATTATTTCATTAGCGCAAGTATAGTGTTCTGCTACTTTCACACCTATATATGTGTATGGGTATATATACATATAAGTGTGTGTGTATATATACCCCTATACAGAAGTTCAGATGTTTTGCCTGCGTCCAAAAAAAATGCCCAAAAAAACGCCTGCGCCAAAAAAAACACCCAGGTGTGTTATTGCAGTCGTTTTTTTGGGGCATTTTTTTGGGGTCTTTGGAGGCAGGCATGACATCTGGACTTCTGTATAGGAGTATATATACACACACATGTATGTATATATACACCTACACATATATAGGTGTGAAAGTAGCAGAACACTATACTTGCGCTAATGAAATAATTAACACCAATATGTCTCCGCTCCTATCACACCTATATATGTGTATGTGTAAAATACATATAAGTGTGTGTGTATATATACCCCTATACAGAAGTTCAGATGTTTTGCCTGCCTCCAAAGACCCCAAACAAATGCCCAAAAAAACGCCCGCGATAAAAAAAACGCCCAGGTGTGTTATTGCAGGGTTTTTTTTGGGCATTTTTTGGGGGTCTTTGGAGGCATGCAAAACATCTGAACTTCTGTATAGGGGTATATACACAAACACACGTATATGTATTTTACACATACACATATATAGGTGTGATAGGAGCGGAGACATATTGGTGTTAATTATTTCATTAGCGCAAGTATAGTGTTCTGCTACTTTCACACCTATATATGTGTAGGTGTGTATATATACCCCTATACAGAAGTCCAGATGTCATGCCTGCCTCCAAAGACCCCAAAAAAATGCCCAAAAAAAACGCCTGCTGTAACACACCTGGGCGTTTTTTTTTTTTGGCGCAGGTGTTTTTTTGGGCATTTTTTTGGAGGCAGGCAAAACATCTGAACTTCTGTATAGGGGTATATATACACACACACTTATATGTATATATACCCATACACATATATAGGTGTGAAAGTAGCAGAACACTATACTTGCACTAATGAAATAATCAACACCAATATGGCTCCGCTCCTATCACACCTATATATATGTGTAAGTGTAAAATACATATAATGTATTTTTTTTTTTTTTTTGGCGCAGGTGTTTTTTTGGGCATTTTTTTGGAGGCAGGCAAAACATCTGAACTTCTGTATAGGGGTATATATACACACACACTTATATGTATATATACCCATACACATATATAGGTGTGAAAGTAGCAGAACACTATACTTGCACTAATGAGATAATTAACACCAATATGGCTCCGCTCCTATCACACCTATATATATGTGTAAGTGTAAAATACATATAATGTATTTTTTTTTTTTTTTTTGGCGCAGGTGTTTTTTTGGGCATTTTTTTGGGTTCTTTGGAGGCAGGCAAAACATCTGAACTTCTGTATAGGGGTATATATACACACACACTTATATGTATTTTACACATACACATATATAGGTGTGATAGGAGCGGAGTCATATTGGTGTTAATTATTTAATTAGCGCAAGTATAATGTTCTGCTACCTTCACACCTATATATGTGTATGGGTATATATACATATAAGTGTGTGTGTATATATACCCCTACACAGAAGTTCTGATGTTATGCCTGCCTCCAATAGCCCCCAAAAAATGCCCAAAAAAAACGCCTGCTACTAAACCGGCAAGGTGTGAAAATAGCGGAGCCATATCCCTGTTCTATAAGTGACCTAAAACAAACAATCTTTTATTTTCTGGTTCTGGACATGCTACAGAGCTGAAACTTCACAGGTACACTTTTTAGACCCCCCAGACACTAAATCCAAAGTCAAAATAAAAAAATCTCATTTTTTTTTAATTTTTTCAATAATTGGCTCTCTATCAAAAATGACAATTTTTAAGAACTTTTTTTGTGTGATTAATAGTCCCTGGGGCATGACCCAGAACCCTAGGCACTTTTTATGGGCATTTATTGGGTTTTAGGGCTTCAAAATTGTGTTTTTTGATTACCAAAGTTCGGGTCCCATTGATTTCAATGGGGTTCTGAAATCCGGGCTGAACTTTTGGGAAGTTCGGGTGTTCTGGTCGAACCAAACTTTTCAAAAGTTCGATCATCCCTACTTTGTACATGACGCTGAGCAGGTGCACTCAACTTCTTTGGTCAACCATGTCGACCATCTGTTCTGAGTCGAACCTGTCCTGGTAAACTGCTGTATGGTCTTGGCCATCGTGCTGCAGCTCAGTTTCAGGTTATTGGCAATCTTCTTATAGCCTAGGCGATCTTTATGTAGAGCAACATCTATTTTTATTCAGATCCTCAGAGAGTTCTTTTCCATAAGGTGCCATGTTGAACTTCCAGTGACCAGTGAGAATGATAACACCAAGTTTAACACACCTGCTCCCCATTCACACCTGAGACCTTGTAACACTAACAGGTCAGATGACACCGGAGAGGGAAATTGGCTAATTAGGCCCAATTTGGACAATTTCACTAAGGGGTGTACTCACTTTTGTTGCCAGCAGTTTAGACATTAATGGCTGTGTGTTGAGTTATTTTGAGAGTACAGAAAATTAACACTGTTATAAAAGCTATACACCCACTACTTTACATTGTAGCAAAGTGTAATTTCTACAGTGTTGCCATATGAAAGGATATAATAAAATATTTACAAAAATGTGAGGGGTGTACTCACTTATGTGAGATACTGTATAATTCACTCTTCAAATGTGCTTTAAAATGCATGGTTTTCCCTTTTATGAACAAAAAAATATTGGTGTTATGCTGTTGGGCGGGTATAATAATGCTATGGGGCTGGTATGAAATTATTTCCAGGGCTGAATTTTATTCCCAGTCCGACCCTGCTTGTGACCATTGGAACTCTGAGAGTGGTGTTATGCAAAATGTCTGGGGACGATGTGTTTTTTCTGAGCTTTTTCCCACAACGCCTTGGTGCTCACCAAATCGCTTGCGCAAGGTCCGTACGGTGCAACCTACATAGAGTAGGCCACAATCAGGGGTGTACCAAGTGGCTGGCGAGACTGGCGCCCCCGCCAGGGGCGCAGGCCGAGGGGGGGCGCACAAATCATTTGGCAGTGTTAGTGATTTCTGCGCCCTCCGCTCAGCCTGCGCTCCCCGGCGCCCCCAGGCAGCATGCGGCTCCATCCAGGTCTGAAACATTGAGAGCGGCTGAGCGGGCAGACCAGGAGACTGAGACTGCCTCTCACAGCATCCCCAGCCCTCCTCTGCTCTTACTCACACTGCTGCAGCCTCAGCACTCCTCCGGCTCTATCGATTTTTTTCCTCCCTTACTCTCAAAAAAAGAGCAGCTCCTGCACATGACATCCATCCTCGCTTCGGGTCAGCAAGGCAGGTAGCTCCCTCATTCCTCTTTCCCTGCACCAATTCCCCCTCAGTGCCCTACATCAAGCCCTCTGGGAGTTCAGGCCCCTCTCTCTGTCACCACCCTCTTTCTCTGTCACCCCCCCTTTCTTTGTCACCCCCCTCTTTCTCTGTCACCCTCCCCCCTTTCTCTGTCACCCCCTCTCTCTCTGTCACCCCCTCGTTCTCTGTCATCCCCCTCGTTCTCTGTCAAACCCCCTTTCTCTGTCACCCCCTTTCTCTGTCACCCCCCTTTCTCTGTCACCCCTCTCTCTCTGTTACCCCCTCTCTCTCTCTCTGTTACCCCCCCTTTCTCTGTCACCCTCCTCTTTCTCTGTCACCCCCTTCTCTCTCTGTCAACCCCCTCTCTCTCTGTCACCCCCCTCTCTCTCTGTCACCCCCCCTTTCTCTGTCAACACCCACTTTCTCTGTCACCCCCCTCTTTCTCTTTCACCCCCCTCTTTCTCTGTCACCCACCTCCCTCTCTGTCACCCCTCTCTGTCACTCCCCCTCTTTTTCTGTCACTCCCCCTCTTTCTCTGTCACCCCCTCTTTCTCTTTCACCCCCTCTTTCTCTGTCACCCACCTCTTTCTCTGTCACCCCCCTCTCTCTGTCACCCCCCTCTCATTGTCACCCCCCTCTTTCTCTGTCACCCCCCTCTCTCTCTCTGTCACTCCCCTCTCTCTCTCTGTCACCCCCCTTTCTCTCTGTCACCCCCCTCTTTCTCTCTGTCACCCCCCTCTCTCTCTCTCTCTGTCACCCCCTCTCTCTCGGTCACCGCCCGCTCTCTCTCTCTCTCTCTCTGTCTCCCCCCTCTCTCTGTCACCCCCTCTTTTTCTGTCACCGCCCCCTCTCTCTGTCACCCCCCTCTTTCTCTGTCACCCCCCCTCTCTCTGTCACCCCCCTCTCATTGTCACCCCCCTTCTCTCTCTGTCGCCCCCTCTTTCTCTGTCACCCCCCTCTTTCTCTTCTCATCTGCACATCCCACTAACTATGTTCCTGTGAGACACCAGTCCCAGCTATCCCCTGTGGACAACTGCACTCCTGGAACCACAGTCACTCTTTTGTCCTTCTTTTCTTAAACCTTGTGCACTTCCTGACCAGTAAACAGGGCATTCCCAGGGGCAATTACAATGTCCAATGCATATTCAATCCAAATATTGAAAAACTCTTACACATGTAGTGTAAGACAGTATGATGTGTATTATCATACTCAGGAGGAGCAGCAGAGTGTGTTTTGCTGTTTGAAATATAAGTATGTCCATGCTGTATGTGAAAAATATTTTATTAAATTACCAACTTGGTGTAAAAAAAATATATATTTTAGCATTTTCCAAAAACCTGTGGCAAAAAAATGGAGCCTTCAAAATATTCACCACATCTCTAACAAATACCTTGGGGGGGGGGGGGGGGCTTACTTTCCAAAATGTGATTGTTGTGTGGGCTTTTCTATTGTCCTAGCGCTCTAGAGCCTACAAAAATATGATAGGTGGTCAGGAAGTTAGATGCATAATTTCTGCCTGTTGAAAACCTGAACGTGTTCCTTACATGTTGGGCCCCTCTGTGTTGCTAGTCTCACATATATGGTATCTTCATATTAGAGTGTGTTTTGGGGTTTAATGCTAGGTATGCCCATACTGAAGGTTAGGAGTATTTTAATAATTGACAAACTTATGGAAAAAAAATCTTCTGACAAACATCTGCTGATCTTCTACATATGTTGTGGAGATGTCCTAAATCATTTAGATATTGGAGTGATTTGGTGAATGAGACGACTCATTATCACCTATGATTGAAACATTACCTAATAGGTTGTTATTTATTGCACGAAAGAATATAGCGGCTAAATGGTTATCCCCTATCCCGCCCTCTAAGGAGGATTGGAGATTTCAAGTAAATGATGCTTTACTTAGAGAACAACAAATCTATAAGAATAGAAATAATTTTAAGAATTATTTGAAAATGTGGGAGCCCTGGGTAAATTACCCTGATATGATCCCATCTTTTTCCTTTTATCAGTTCGATAGGGCTAATTGAGATTTTTGCTAATGGAAGATGAAAATAATGTCATTATATACAATGTGCTTATACTGACCAAGGAGGGGGAGGGAATGGAGTACTATTACATTTTTTTTTTTCTTCTCTGGGTTTTGTGTGGGGTTATTATTGTTCTTTATTTATATGTTTGTTATGAAAAATTCTAATAAAGATTATTGTAAAAAAAAAAAAAAATGTGTGGTAATTAATGTAATCTTCAAAGGACTCACTGGACTCTCCTAAAAAAATGCCTTGGGGTGTTTCCCCTCATAAATGTGGTAATTTTGTGGGTGTTTGGAGGCCCTGGAGTGACAGGACAATAAAAACATGTGATACAAAGTCATGAAAATCAGATGCCTAATTTCTTTCCCTTGAAAGCTTGAATTTGCTCCTTGTATTTTGGGTCCCAGTATTTGGCTAGACTGCAAAAGAGTCTCATATATGTGGTATCCCCATAATCAGGAGGAATAGCAGAATGTGTTCTGGGGTGTAAGTCTAAGTATGCCAATGCTGTGTGCGAAAAATATTTATAGTGGTGTGTGGAAACAAAATACAATGTCATCTTTTCATAATTTTTTAAAAACTTGTGTCAAAAATTGTATCTTCAAAAAACTCACTCTGCCTCTAACTAAATGTGTTGGAGGGTCTACTTTACAAAATAACAAAGGAATATTCCCCTAGGTTTGGGATTTTTTAGGCACAAGTTTATAAATGATTCAAAGATCAATGCAGAAAATTATAACATTTATTAAAGTGATAAATAAAGTGGTGTAAACATTAAAAAGAAGAACATTACAGGCAATGTGTGATCATCAAGAATACAACCATATCCGTGAGATGACTCTAACCAGTACCCAATATATTTCGGGAAATTAGTTCCCTTCTTCAGGGGTGGTTTCAAAACGGAGCAGTGTTCTAATAAACAAAAACAACAGTATTATAATTATGCCATTGAACATAATAGAGGTATTCTATTAACATATACATCATTCATATACATATAATGTCTCGTAATCCACATATTATTAAAAAATAGGTTACATAGTTGTTGATGTAGTTGGAAAAACAAACACTTACATGGTTAGTCTTGTGATAAAACATGAAGCCTGTAGGGTGATTAAAAACAAGCTGGTCTTCCACATATGTAAGTCCACCGTCCTAGATATTTGTGTATCCCATGGGTCAAAAAATGACCAGTATAATGGACTGTATCATGGAAAGGATCTTATTATAGGTCTTCTGTCTCCTAGTAGGTGTGGGAACCTGAAGTCCCAAAGCAAAAGGCCGAGACACCAAGAAGTAGACAATATGGACCAACTAAGGGGAGAAATATAGCATATAGGGAATATGTTAGTTAGTTTAGGAGTCACTAGAGATCTCCAAAGGATTTGCAGGGCATCTGGGTCATCGTAGATGAAATCCAGTGTGTCCTGTCATAATATATAAAAAAATAGCCAATTACCTGTATGGTCTTGGGCAGCAGGTAACACATATGAGGATCGACCAGCGTGGTCAGAAAGATGTGAGGATTGCAAGGGAGGTGTATGGATTTAAATATTACCTTAATTAGGTCCCATTGTCCACAGCTGGTGCTCTGCCTAACGGGGCTTCCTGGACAGCGGACGCCAGGAACAGCCCCGCCGCCGAGAATGCGCATAACATGCGTCATCGCGCCGGCGGAAACGGAAATGGCGTCCGCGTTCCACCGGCACGGGTCACGTAACCGGAAGTGGATAACCACATCCGGTTTACGAGTGGCCGGGCCCGCCCATGTCTGCAGAGAGCTGCAATGGGCAGGGCCGACCAGAGACAGCGAGCGCCAATACGGCGGTCTGTCTCACCCGTGCCAGGGTTACCATAGAAACCAGGAAGACAGAGAGAACGAGTATATTGAGTAATACATAAAAATTGTAAAGCTATTAAGGCATTATGGTGATTATCTCGCCAAATAAAGCCCAAATGATGTTAAAAGGAAAAGGATGATTATTTCGAATGGGAATTTATCATAGACTTGAAAATAAAATCTATGTAAGGATTATGTGCGGTGGACATTTAACATATAGGGGGACACAGCCTATGATTAATTACTCCTTTACAAATCTGTGTGAACAAGATGGTATAATAGTAGACATAATCGACATTGAATATTAGAGGGGAGGTGCATATATATGGAAAGATATGCATCATATAAAATACAGACAGATGTATAATGCATCTATTTTTGTTTTTACTTTTCCATTCCACCTGAAGTGAAACCCTCCAGAAATGGCTTGAATGACAGGGTTCCATTCAAACCTGGGGGTTCAGTGGCTTTTAAGGAATGTATCCACCTCAACTCCAGCTGGAGGAGACTTTTGTTCCAGTCTCCTCCCCTGGGGCTAGGGTGGACACGATCCAATATTAGGAATTTAATCCTAGGGAATTTGCCTCCATGGACCAGACTCACGTGGCGTCCAAGAGGGAGTTCAGGGTCTGGCTTGCGCATGCTAAGAATGTGACGGTACGCGCATCGCCAGAACTCCTGTTTTGTTTTTCCTATGTAGAAGCATCCGCATGTACATAGGAGTATATAAATGACACCGATCGTGCGACAATTTGCAAAGTGTCGCGCTTTAAAAATTTGACCATTCGGTAGATTGGGAAATTTTTGTGTCAACATAAAGCCACAGTAGTGGCATGAACCACATATATAGGTACCCTTATATTTGCAACATGTCATATCACTACTGTTAAATTCACTCCGGACAAGCTTGTCACGGAGGGCCGGAGCTCTTTTGTAGATAAAACCTGGTGTGTTGGAAAGGTATTGTCCTAGAATAGGATCGGAAGTTAATAAGTGCCAGTGTTTGGTCACTATTTTTTTGATCTTATTATGTTGGTACATATAAGGGGTGATTATCCTGATGTTATTACTATCATTGGTTTTCTTATCCTTGGAAGGATTAAGAAGTTCCCGTCTATCACTTAAGAGGGCCCTCTTATATGCCTTTTTGAGAGACATATTTGAGTACCCTCTTCGTGTCAATCTTTCACGTAGATCGTTTGCAGCGAGTTGGAAAGTTTGCAGGTCACTGCAATTACGCCTTAAGCGAAGATATTGGCTTGTTGGTATCGATCGGATTAGTGGCTCAGGGTGGAAGCTAGAGCCATGGAGGATGGTATTCCCTGCCGTGGGCTTACGATAGAGTCCACTGTGCAGGGTACCATCTTCTCCTCTAAAAATCTCAACGTCCAAAAACGTCACGCGGTTAGGGTCCAGATTCATTGTGAAGAGCAGGTTGAACTCGTTCCTGTTCATTCTTTCCAGGCAAGTATATAATAGTTCAAGGGGACCCTCCCAGATGAGGAACACGTCATCTATATAACGGGTCCACATAAGAATGTGGTCCGTATATATTGACATGGCCTCATCGTCTAGGAAGGAAGTCTCCCACTCCCCCAGGTACAGATTGGCGTAGGATGGGGCACAACAAGTGCCCATCGCTACGCCCTGCACCTGGAGGTAGTGGGAGCCATTGAACATAAAGATATTATGTGTAAGAATAAACCGTAAGAGGCTAAGTATAAATTCACTATAAGCATCACTCTGTACCTTCTGCGAAATAATGTGTTGGATAGCGGCCATACCTTTTGCATGGGGTATGGAGCTATATAAAGCTTCAACGTCAATGGTGACAAGTGTTGCCATGGAAGAAACAGGAAAGCCCTCAACCTTGCTCAAAAAATGAATCGTGTCCTTCGTGAAGGATGGTAAATCCTGTACGAAAGGTTGTAAATAATTATCCACCAAGCGACTGGCATTTTCAGATATAGACCCTCTCCCTGATATGATGGGTCTACCAGGGGGGTTAGTGGGGTTCTTATGGACTTTGGGAAGTCCATAGAACGTTGGTATTTTAGGGAATTTAGTACGAATAAAGTCCCACGTATGCTTGGTAATGATGTTATTTAAATAAGCTTGGTCTGTTAAGAGGTAGAACTCCTGATAGAATTTAGCCACAATGGTGGGGGTGATGCGTCTGTACCAGTTGATGTTATTGAGGATCTGGGTACACATCTGAACATACTGTGTATCATCCATTATGACAATATTGCCCCCCTTGTCAGCCTGTTTAATAACTATTTTTTTATTGTCAGAGAGTTTATTAATAGCTTCCCGATGTGAGGGGGAAATATTGGCATGGGGGGTGCAGTCAATTTTCATTTTCTCAATTTCACTGGTGACAATCTTCAGAAATGTATTAATGTTTTGGTTTTGGATGGGGGGATAAATATCTGATTTCTTTTTTAAACTTGTGGAACTTTTGTTGTCCTTTATTGTATCAGAAGTTACGCCTGACAATAATGAGTCAATATCGACACGGTCAATTAGGTTTTCATTTTCCTCTAGCAGGGAGATTAGAATATCCAGGGCAGGGTCTTTTGATATATTTTTGGTGTTTTCTTTATGAAATAATAGTTTGAGATTTAATTTTCGTGCAAACAGATGTAGGTCTTTTATGACCTCAAATTTATTTGTATTTGATGTGGGGCAGAAGCTGAGACCCATTTGAAGGATCTCTGTTTCTGCTTGAGTGAGGGTATGGTGAGATAAATTAATAATAGAAAAGTCCTGCACCAAGGAAGGGGTGTGATCTAAAGTGATGGTGTTGGATTTTGGGATGGGGGTGTGACATTCGTGGTGGGTGTAAGATGAAGTGCTCGCTGGTGAACCAGGTCTAAAAAAGCAAAATCCTGTAAATCAATATTAGTGGAAGTGTTGATTGGGGGAGGTGGGATAGTTGGATCCTGAGATTGCTGTAGTGTCGGAGGTAAGACTTCTCGTGATTTAGTGTGTGCAGGAAATAGGGAAATATTCTCTTTTTTATTGGAAGGTAAGTTTGACTTTTTTGTTTGCTGTTGAAAAGCTAGCTCGTCCTGATATGGACGCTTGGTGCGGTCACTTGTTTTGACCGTTTTGCTAGTAGATATGTCTTTTTGAGTAGGCATAGAGAGGTCATCCTTTTTGAAACTGAAATTTGTGTTTCTATTTTGTGCCCATAGATATGCTCTACCTTGTTGGGAAATGGTTTTGCTTCTGTTAAGAATTTTTTGTTTTTTCATTAAGATGTTTTTGTTAAAGGTATCTAGGTGATCCTTCAGTTTTTTCTCACGTTCGATGTAAGTTTTGTGAGTTTTAAATTTTTTTATTTTTTCACAGGTTTGAGCAATGTCCGTGTCCAATTTTTTGGCTCTTGATGAGTATTCCTCAATGAGGAGCCCCATTAGAGCTCCTGAACAGGTTTGTAGGGTGTCCTCCCACCTGGCCTTGAAAGCAGGCGTTATATCCTCTAACGAGGGGAACACCTGGATCCTTAGGCCAAATGGGCTGACACCCTCTATGATATGATCCTGAAAGGATTTACAATGCCAGAAAAATGTTGATTTTTTCTCAAGCAGTTTGGATAGTTGGAACAACAGAGAGGCTAGTTCAGTTTCAATGAACTCTTTGTGTTCATATTCGGCCAAGTAGCCAGCCATTAAGGTGTTCCAGTCATCCCCAATAAAACCAGACATTTCTAATATACTGCAACAGTGAAGAGAGTGTCGAATGTCTAGATTACACAAAAAGGTATGAGTATTAAATAATATTAGTATGTGCTAATTATTACCAGACAAAATGACAATAGGTTTCAACTAGAAAGGAGCACCTATCACGAGCTTCGGGGAAAGGTATTTGCTACCTGGTTAATCAAGAAGAGAGGTTTGCTCGTGGTAGGTGGACCAAAAAAGTGTGCCACATCCCTAAATACAATAACAAAGGAATATTCCCCTAGGTTTGGGATTTTTTAGGCACAAGTTTATAAATGATTCAAAGATCAATGCAGAAAATTATAACATTTATTAAAGTGATAAATAAAGTGGTGTAAACATTAAAAAGAAGAACATTACAGGCAATGTGTGATCATCAAGAATACAACCATATCCGTGAGATGACTCTAACCAGTACCCAATATATTTCGGGAAATTAGTTCCCTTCTTCAGGGGTGGTTTCAAAACGGAGCAGTGTTCTAATAAACAAAAACAACAGTATTATAATTATGCCATTGAACATAATAGAGGTATTCTATTAACATATACATCATTCATATACATATAATGTCTCGTAATCCACATATTATTAAAAAATAGGTTACATAGTTGTTGATGTAGTTGGAAAAACAAACACTTACATGGTTAGTCTTGTGATAAAACATGAAGCCTGTAGGGTGATTAAAAACAAGCTGGTCTTCCACATATGTAAGTCCACCGTCCTAGATATTTGTGTATCCCATGGGTCAAAAAATGACCAGTATAATGGACTGTATCATGGAAAGGATCTTATTATAGGTCTTCTGTCTCCTAGTAGGTGTGGGAACCTGAAGTCCCAAAGCAAAAGGCCGAGACACCAAGAAGTAGACAATATGGACCAACTAAGGGGAGAAATATAGCATATAGGGAATATGTTAGTTAGTTTAGGAGTCACTAGAGATCTCCAAAGGATCTCTAGTGACTCCTAAACTAAAAAGGCCCCGTTAGGCAGAGCACCAGCTGTGGACAATGGGACCTAATTAAGGTAATATTTAAATCCATACACCTCCCTTGCAATCCTCACATCTTTCTGACCACGCTGGTCGATCCTCATATGTGTTACCTGCTGCCCAAGACCATACAGGTAATTGGCTATTTTTTTATATATTATGACAGGACACACTGGATTTCATCTACGATGACCCAGATGCCCTGCAAATCCTTTGGAGATCTCTAGTGACTCCTAAACTAACTAACATATTCCCTATATGCTATATTTCTCCCCTTAGTTGGTCCATATTGTCTACTTCTTGGTGTCTCGGCCTTTTGCTTTGGGACTTCAGGTTCCCACACCTACTAGGAGACAGAAGACCTATAATAAGATCCTTTCCATGATACAGTCCATTATACTGGTCATTTTTTGACCCATGGGATACACAAATATCTAGGACGGTGGACTTACATATGTGGAAGACCAGCTTGTTTTTAATCACCCTACAGGCTTCATGTTTTATCACAAGACTAACCATGTAAGTGTTTGTTTTTCCAACTACATCAACAACTATGTAACCTATTTTTTAATAATATGTGGATTACGAGACATTATATGTATATGAATGATGTATATGTTAATAGAATACCTCTATTATGTTCAATGGCATAATTATAATACTGTTGTTTTTGTTTATTAGAACACTGCTCCGTTTTGAAACCACCCCTGAAGAAGGGAACTAATTTCCCGAAATATATTGGGTACTGGTTAGAGTCATCTCACGGATATGGTTGTATTCTTGATGATCACACATTGCCTGTAATGTTCTTCTTTTTAATGTTTACACCACTTTATTTATCACTTTAATAAATGTTATAATTTTCTGCATTGATCTTTGAATCATTTATAAACTTGTGCCTAAAAAATCCCAAACCTAGGGGAATATTCCTTTGTTATTGTATTTAGGGATGTGGCACACTTTTTTGGTCCACCTACCACGAGCAAACCTCTCTTCTTACTTTACAAAATAGGGTCATTTTGTGGTTGATTATCCTGTTCCAGCACTTCAGGGTATCAAGAAATGTGAAAGGTAGTCAGGAAATCAGATGCGTTGTTTATGCCCCTTGAACATCTGAATGTGCTCTTTGGATTTTGGTGCCTTCTTTGCAGCTTGGCAGTGAGATCTCCCATTACTGGGGAGGAGTAGAAGAATGTGTTTAAAGGTGTAACTGTAAGTTTGCCATTGCTGTGTGTGAGAAAACTTGTTAAAATGATTAACTTGTTGAAATATTTTCTTAATTTTCCCCAAAAATGTAGCCCCCTTGAACTTTGCGGCCTTTTGCCACATTTCAGGCTTCAAACATAAATATATAAAACTGTAATTTTTTTTGTGAAGAATCAACAACAAGTGGAACGAAATTTATTGGATATTTCAAACTTTGTTAACAAATAAAAAACTGAAAAATTGGGCGTGCAAAATTATTCAGCCCCTTTACTTTCAGTGCAGCAAACTCTCTCCAGAAGTTCAGTGAGGATCTCTGAATGATCCAATGTTGACCTAAATGACTAATGATGATAAATAGAATCCACCTGTGTGTAATCAAGTCTCCGTATAAATGCACCTGCACTAGGATAGTCTCAGAGGTCCGTTTAACCACTTGCCGACTGCCTAACGCCGATCTACGTCGGCAGTCAGCCCCTCACAGGCAAAGTGACGTAGGGCTACGTCACTAGCTTGTGAGGGTCTAGGGAGCGAGCGCGCGCCGCCGGAGGCGCGCTCCCGCGTGGTCACGGACCCCCCCGCGCGTGTGACCAGCGGACCCGATGTCTGCCGGTCACTCGGCGATCGGCGGGGGAGAGGGAGAATGTCAAGCAGCTTGTGTAAACAAGCCACCTGTCAATCTCCTCGCTGTAAAGACACTGATCACACGGATCTAGTATGTAGATCTGTTGATCAGTGTCCTTACAGCTCAAGCCACAGCCAATCACAGTAGAAAGCTCGCCCCTAGGGATACACACAGCCCCTCCCTCCCAAATAAAGTTAACCCCTTCACTACCAGTGTATTTTTACAGTAACAGTGCATATATATAGCACTGATTACTGTAGAAATGTCACTGGTAACCCCAAAAGTGTCATAAATGTCAGTCAAGGGTCCGATCTGTCCGCCGCAATGTCGCAGTACCGCAAAAAAAATCGCAGATCGCCGCCATTACGCGTTAAAAAAAAACAACAAAAATGACAATAATCTTTCTCTTTGTTAGTAAACGCGATAACTTTTGCGCAAACCAATCAAAATACGCTTTTTGCGATTTTTTTTACCAAACATAGGTAGCACAAAACAAATTGGCCGAAAAAGTTAAAAAATTTTGATTTTTACATTTTTTTTGGGGAATTTCATATAAAAAAATGTGAAAAATATTGCTATTTTTGCAAAATTGACGCTCTTTTTTTGTTTATAGCGCGTGATCAAAAAAACGCACAGGTGATCAAATACCACCAAAAGAAAGCTCTGTTTGTGGGAAAAAAAGGACGCCAAATTTGTTTAGGTACAGCGTCGCACAACCGCGCAATTGTCCGTTAAAGTCGCACAGTGCCGAATCGCAAAATACACCCTGGTCGGAATGGGGGTAAAATCTTCCGGGGCTTAAGTGGTTAAAGCGCAGAGAGCATCATGAAGAACAAGGAACACACCAGGCAGGTCCGAGATACTGTTGTGGAGAAGTTTAAAGCTGGATTTGGATACAAAAAGATTTCCCAAGCTTTAAACATCCCAAGGAGCACTGTGCAAGCGATAATATTGAAATGGAAGGAGTATCAGACCACTGCAAATCTACGAAGACCTGGCCGTCCCTCTAAACTTTCAGCTCATACAAGGAGAAGACTGATCAGAGATGCAGCCAAGAGGCCCATGATCACTCTGAATGAACTGC
Source organism: Pelophylax lessonae (assembly GCF_965119305.1). Taxonomy (NCBI): domain Eukaryota; kingdom Metazoa; phylum Chordata; class Amphibia; order Anura; family Ranidae; genus Pelophylax; species Pelophylax lessonae. Next base: position 188,985,093 of record NC_138779.1, on the reverse strand, counting down.
AGAGATCTAGAGCTGAGGTGGGAGACTGAGGTGGGAAGAGTGGCAGGAAGAAAGCCATTTCTTAAAGATATCCATAAAAAGTGTTGTTTAAAGTTTGCCACAAGCCACCTGGGAGACACCAAACATGTGGAAGAAGGTGCTCTGGTCAGATGAAACCAAAATCAAACTTTTTGGCAACAATGCAAAACGTTATGTTTGGCGTAAAAGCAACACAGCTCATCACCCTGAACACACCATCCCCACTGTCAAACATGGTGGTGGCAGCATTTGGGCCTGCTTTTCTTCAGCAGGGACAGGGAAGATGGTTAAAATTGATGAGAAGATGGATGAAGCCAAATACAGTACCATTCTGGAAGAAAACCTGATGGAGTCTGCAAAAGACCTTAGACTGGGACGGAGATTTGTCTTCCAACAAGACAATGATCCAAAACATAAAGCAAAATCTACAATGGAATGGTTCACAAATAAACATATCCAGGTGTTAGAATGGCCAAGTCAAAGTCCAGACCTGAATCCAATCGAGAATCTGTTGAAAGAACTGGAAACTGCTGTTCACAAACGCTCTCCATCCAACCTCACTGAGCTTGTTTTGCAAGGAGGAATGGGCAAAAATTTCAGTCTCTCGATGTGCAAAACTGATAGAGACATACCCCAAGCGAATTACAGCTGTAATCGCAGCAAAAGGTGGCGCTACAAAGTATTAACTTAAGGGGGCTGAATAAATTTTCAGTTTTTATTTGTTAAAAAAGTTTGAAATATCCAATAAATTTTGTTCCACTTCATGATTGTGTCCCACTTGTTGATTCTTCACAAAAAATTACAGTTTTATATCTTTATGTTTGAAGCCTGAAATGTGGCAAAAGGTCGCAAAGTTCAAGGGGGCCGAATACTTTTGCAAGGCACTGTGTATATGTATATATATATCATAAAATTCTCAGATATAAAATTTTGGTACAGTGTTGCATGGCTGAGTAATTGTCATTCAAAGTGTGACAGTGCTGAAAATTAAAAAATGGCCTGGACAGGAAGTGGGCTCAACATGTCAGACTTCAAGGAACCCATGATGAATCTAATTCCAGAATCATTTATAGAACACCTTGTATTTTTTATTACAAATAATGTGTTCTCTAATTGGGCAAGGTGGAGATTGTAATGTCACCAGCCCTGCTCACCACCTCGTTCAATCAGAGAATTACTTGTTTTTGCTAGAAATTAAAGAGCGTTCAATATAATGCCGAATGAGCAACCCCCTGTGGTCAGTGCCCAATGGGATATTCACTTGGAAGAATCTGAGTGAGACCCAGGAAAATATGGCCATCATCAAAGTGGTGCAGACTTCTACAGTGATTTCCAGCTTTGGCGGCAGCCCATCAGGTAAGGTACTTGGGTTTAATGAGAAGTATCCCTTGTGCAGGTGACTGCTGTGTTAGCTGAAATCTTTTGCCCTCTGCTCCCCACACTACCTCCATTCATAGAAGCTATACTATAACTTCCATGAATGAAAAGTGCAGGTGGACTTTTCATTCCTTAACCCTTCATTCATTCATAGGCAAATTTGAATTTATATGAAAAAAAACTAAAACAAAACTAAACTTAGGCTTTAAAGTAGAAGTCCACCCTAATTCATATCTCATTCTCCTTCCATTATGGCAACCTGCAAAAAAATTGTTTTTTTTTTTTTGAGCTAAGGGCTCATGCATACTGGGCTCAAAAAAACGCCACTTTTGCAGGCATTTAACATTTTTTTCTGCCTGTAAATACACCTCAACCATGTTCGTTTATGTACCCATGCACACATACTGTAGGCATTTGTAGGCATAAAAAACACCAGGGTGTTCAGGAGAGGAGCATTTGGGCAGAGAAAAAAGGCATTTAGGGGAGCTTATGCGTTAAATTAATAAATTAATTATAAATTATTATTATTTTAAATTATTCCATCAAATAGAATGCATATATGTGCTATGTGCTGTTTGAAGCCTTTACTGCATTTTTTTAATCAACTTTTCTTCTGCCAGGAGATAACGTGTTCAAGTGAGCTGAGCAAATGCCCAGTGTCCCTGAGAAAAGAGCCATGCCTGAGATGAAATTTGCGTAGGCATTTTTTACATATAAGGATGCTTGGGACATTCACAATGTAGCCGTTTGCCATCTGAAAACCAGTATTTATTGAAGATCAGTACAAATAGTGCTACAAGAATATTGTAATAATGTACTGTATATAATAATAAGCACAAAGGTAATACTTACTATAGACTCTGAGATCATAGACAGCCTCCCTTATAACAGTAGAGGATGGCTGCTGTGCAGTCAAGCTGTAAGCCCCATCATCTGCAAGTGTCAGATAATCCAGTCTGAGAGTTCCATTATCATACATATGACATCTTCCTGTATACTGGGGAATACAGCTAGGAAGATAACCAGGAATAAGGGATGCAATTATTATATTTTTAAAGCTCCATTGTAAGAAAAGCGCCTGATCTGAGAAAGACTCATAAAAATAAACCGATCTCCCAAGTATTCCATTCATCCAATAAGTGGCAGATAAAGCACCTGAAGGAAAAACACATAATGTTTATGTTGGAGATACAACAGCTTTCAGCTTAGCAGATTAACTGCAGTTCACAAATAGGACACTAGATGTCGCTAATGCTCAGTGATATGCTATGCATTTCTATGATGTGTTGTAATATCCTGTACACTGTACTGAACTTGTTTGTTATCTCTTCCTGTCTGTTGTTCTTATTACAATGAGGTGACATCTTTGATTTCTGTGATATGCTCCAATAAAGAAGCCAGTTCCTGTTTACTCCACAATGTCTGATCTGAATGGACTCCTCTGCAGCCAGTGATCACACCCGGCAACAGTTTATACTGTGCTCATACTGTATATATACTTTAAAGTAGAAAATGAAAGTCAAGTACAAGGGTCTCCAGATCAGATTTTACACTGAGGTCTGATGCCTTTTTTGGAGAAAGATAATAAAAAGAGGGGCGCACCGACCTAGTGCATTACCACTAAAAATATTCATTAAAATAGTAAAATGCATAAAATAAAATCACAAACATGGTTTTAAAGTACACACATATCAACAAGTCAATAAATCAGTAAAGACGTCTCCAAGCTAGCCAGGCACTGCGTAATGCTGGACGGCGTGCGGCAAACCGCACGGAGCTGCTGTGGCTAGGCCTTTTTTGGTCATGCCTTGACCTGTAAAATCTCAGACAGAGACATAACTAAAAACCACAGGACCTCTGTGGCAAATATATATAAGGAACCCCCAATGTACATATTTCCAGAATTATTATCATCTATTAGCTATAGGAGCTAAACATTTTACAAGCATAGTTGATTACGAGTTCAAGTTCACAGTAATTGTTTATCTTGTGCCTATACAGATACCCCTGTGAAGATTCCATTGCGATTAAACTGAGATGGCACCAACTGAAGACATTTTACTCAAGCTTAAATGGTCTGTTACCACAAAGATTGCTGAGGGCGTGTGCTCATGGCTTGAGTGTGTGCTCCCAGTAATTGCCTTCAACCAGGGCCAATTAGAGGTTAACGTGCCCACATCCCAAAATCGCAGAATACAACAAAGAACCCCTCTAGAACGGGACTTTTAAGGTTAATAAAAGACAAAAAATATAAGAAAATTTAATTGAGTATAAAGAAAGTACAAAGAGAAAAAAAAAAGGGAAAAAATTCTCAAAACAATCCAAAGTTTATTTCCTGAAACATATAAAAATACATATAACAAGAGAACAAACTCTGGATTAAAACAATTCCTTGCGGTTGACCATTGACATGCACAACACCTGACAGTGGAGAAGACAATATACAAAGACATAGGCAGCTGAGACCCAACGCGTTTAGAAAATATTGCAAACTGGTACTGACTAGTATTCTAGCATTTCTTTTCTCCCTTAGTTTCTCTTCTTCTGCTTGCTAATGTGACCCCAGTGCTGATGGAGAGGGGAAGAGGAGGAGTAAACAAGCATTCTATGCAAGCACCTGTCATTCATCTTATCAACCAGTGATGTCATTGGTTGTCAGGATGCCAGTGGCTTGACCCGCATGGTACCAAGGATTGTAATGCTGCAATGTAAAAACCTATTTCAATTTGTTACAATTTTTAGGCATTTTGCCAAGGCACTCCTGAAGAACCCAGGAGGCACACCAGGGTGCCACAGCACACCAGGGTGCCACGGCACCCTGGTTGAAAAAGGCTGCTGTAGAGTAAACCGTATAATTAAAAGAATCAAGCCCAAGATGTTTCGTGCAAGGCTCAAAAAGGTCAGTGCAAGAGTGGGCCGCAGACCAGGATCCAACCCCCCCCCAGCGTCCACGAGGGGCATAAATGAGAGACCTCCACCCGTCTGTAAATGGTAGTGTACTCGGTAGATAGTAGGATTGGGTTTAGTATATAAGGTAATTAACAGAGCAAATTTCCAGAGGGGAAGCCACTCAGGTCTACTGCTCAATATGGGACCTGGTTAAACACAGCTCATCAGTCCATGACCACACTCTGCTGATTAGACCTCTACTATGCATGATGGATTTAGTAAAGGAGCTTGGATTACCAAACATCAGGAGAGGTTTAGGAAGGTAGTTCTGCCTTTAAATACAGATTACTGTAAAAAATGTTATTTCTGTTATACTGTAGAAAATGTGGCATTTGTTATTTAACGCTAAATTCTTAGTGAATTGAACTTTCACAACTGATTTATCACATGCGTTATTTTACCATATTTAACTCTTAGTGAATTGACCCCTTAGAAAGGATTAGAGCCTACTCAGGTGTTTAACACCATCTATACTGCATTTTGGAGACATCCTGATTCATACCTCACCCCCTTCCCATATTGCAGCCTGCAATAAAGTAGTTCTGTTTTGAGCTTATTAAAGTAATTGTTGCTCATCCTTTGTACAAGCTAACAAAAGAGCCATGTCTGAGATTGAATGTGCCTAGGCTCTTATTGTCATGAAAAAGTGCTTGCGACATCCGCAATGTCATCTGCCATCTGAAAATGGTTCATCATAGTTTGAACTGGATGGACTGGTGTCTTTATTCAAGCTTACCAACTATGTAACTAAAATCAGTATCTATGAAAGATCAGTAACAATAGTGCTATAAGATTATTGTAATAATGTATAATGTATTAACAAAGTTAATACTTACTATGGACTCTGAGCTCATAGATAGCCTCCTTTATAACTATAGAGAGTGACTGCTGTGCGCTCAAGAAGTAAGTCCCCTCATCTGCAAGTCTCAGATTATCCAGTCTTAGAGTTCCATCATCATACATCTGACATCTTCCTTTATACTGAGGAGCACATTCAGAAGGGTAACCAGGAATACGGGATGCAATCAGATTATTTTTAAAACTCCATTCTAACAATAGTGTCTGATCTGGGAAAGACTCATAAAAATAAATCGATCTCGAAAGTGTTCCATTCACCCCCTGAGTGGTAGATACAGCACCTAAAAGGAAAAACACATTCATTTTATATTGTGCACATACTCTATAGCCTGGCTATTGATTTTCAAAGGATGTGGATGAAGGATAGAACCATCTGATCTTGGAAAGATATACTGCCATACAGTTTAACTACTCTTTACAAGCCTAAATGACCTAAAAAGTGTAGACTTTATTGGGTCTACTACATCTGGTAAGCCTTCACTTTGGTTGTCTTAGTGGTGATGGTTATGCACCTGAGATCATAGTAGAAGATATATCAACACATGTATACACTCATGGTGGATTCTATAGACTATCGCTTTGATCAACAGTGTCCTTAACAGCATCAGCTCTAAATTGTTTATGCACTTTATAGTTAAGTATTATGTTGGTTTATACTGCACAGATTATGTGGTTTTTAGGAAAAATCTGTGTTTTGTTATTGAACTACAGCAATATACACGTTTTCATATGTTATACACTTTAGCACCTTAATTTGCGAGAGTTTGCACACTTTTCTCTGGTTATAGAGATATGGGTATGCATATTTCTAGATGTGGCATACATTAGCACTTTAATTACATGAGTTTACACATTAATTTGCTAAACATACATTTATAGAACACTGTTGCACTTTATAGCCTAATTATTTATATTTATCAGCGCTGCACATTTTATAAATAGATTTTCATTGGCTTCCTATATATGGTTGCTATGGCTCTGAAATTTAGGACTCTCGATGCTCATGGGCTCAAAAGCCCATATAAGTGAAAAGCCCTCTGGGAAAATGCTAAAAAGCATTATGGGGATATACTTTGTGTGCAAGAATCTCATTTTGGATACTTCCTCCTCTCATGCTTCAATTCCTCAAACGCTATAATCCCTGTTGCATCAAGAAGCCCTATATGATCCCTGGCGCTGTCTTTACCCCTCCGCTAGCGATTATTAATATTTTTCAGATCAACCCCAATATTTTTTCTAGCATTTCACATATCTATTCATATATTTATCACTTGGCACTTTATTGCTCATATTGCACATGAATTTAGTTTTTAATGTATATGATATCTATTGCTGATTTATGTTTTATAGGTAGTGTTGAGCGAACACGGACTGTATTATTCGTGTTCGTACCGAATAATTGGATTTTTTGTACCCGAACACGGACACGGACACTTAACTGTATGTTCGGGTAAAAATCCGTGTTCGGTCGTTTTATTTCCGGGTTTTGCATGCTTTGGCGCTCTTTTCATGGCGGGCTTTCAACAGCCAATCAACAATCGTTTAACTGGTGTGCCTTAAGCCATCCCAGCCATGCCTGCAAATGTCTCAGTAGCTGTGATTGGCCGTCTGAAGCATGTGACCAAGTCTTTATAAGTTCGAGGCAGCCGCAGCGGCGTCATTATGCTGCTTAGATTCAGGGACAGAGCACACATCAACGTGCTGGCTGCTGATTAGGGAAAGATAGGCAGGAAAAAACCATTTGTGTCCGGATAAAATTGAGGGACAGGTCGGAGTGTTTAGGCAGGGCGAGTTGTAGGCATTTTAGGGATAGAGTCTGCTGAATTATATAGGGTCAGTGTCTTCTACAAACTACAATCGATATTGCTGTGTGGGGGGTGGGGTGAATCTGCACTCAATCCTGATCTACGATCTCTTCTCAATCCTGTTAGGGACAGAGTCTGCTGAATTTTAGGGAAACTGTGTTCTACAAACTACAATCGATATTGCTGTGTGGTGTGGGATTGGAGATAGGCAGGTGTCAGTGATCCACATCCATTTTTCTGTGTGTGAGCTGCAGTGAACACAATCTTTTTGGGCTGCAGTGAACACAATCTTTTTGGGCTGCAGTGAACACAATCTTTTTGGGCTGCAGTGAACACAATCTTTTTGGGCTGCAGTGAACACAATCTTTTTGGGCTGCAGTGAACACAATCTTTTTGGGGTGCAGTGAACAAAATCTTTTTGGGGTGCAGTGAACACAATCCTTTTTGGTGTGCAGTGAACACAATCTTTGTGGGGTGCAGTGAACAAAATCCTTTGTGGGGTGCAGTGAACACAATCTTTTTGGGGTGCAGTGAACAAAATCCTTTTTGGGGTGCAGTGAACAACATCCTTTTTGGGGTGCAGTGAACACAATCTTTTTGGGGTGCAGTGAACAAAATCCTTTGTGGGGTGCAGTGAACACAATCTTTTTGGGGTGCAGTGAACACAATCTTTTTGGGGTGGAGTGAACAACATCCTTTTTGGGGTGCAGTGAACAAAATCCTTTTTGGGGTGCAGTGAACAAAATCATTTTTGGGGTGCAGTGAACACAATCTTTTTGGGGTGCAGTGAACACAATCTTTGTGGGGTGCAGTGAACACAATCTTTTTGGGGTGGAGTGAACAACATCCTTTTTGGGGTGCAGTGAACAACATCCTTTTTGGGGTGCAGTGAACACAATCTTTTTGGGGTGCAGTGAACACAATCTTTGTGGGGTACAGTGAACAGAATCTTTGTGGGGTGCAGTGAACACAATCTTTGGGGGGTACAGTGAACACAATCTTTGTGAGGTGCAGTGAACACAATCTTTGTGGGGTGCAGTGAACACAATCATTGTGGGGTGCAGTGAACTCAATCTTTGTGGGGTACAGTGAACACAATCTCATACTGAAGGTTTGAGGGTGCTGCCTGTTCCATACTCCCCCTACTCCTCATCTAGCCTTTTAGGGGTACAAACAATAGTAATTGGGGCCTAGTGTGGTTGTGTACGTGTGATATACATACACTTTTTTGGGATCATATTTTCTATTCCGCTATTTAATCAAAAACCTTTGGGGATCAGTTAAATTGGGGGATAGTCTGTGTTGGTACGTGTGAGAGAGATCCACCTTTCCAAGTTGTTGGGGTTCATCTCATACTTCTGAAGGTTTGAGGGTGCTGCCTGTTCCATACTCCCCCTACTCCTAGCCTTTTAGGGGTACAAACAATAGTAATTGGGGCCTAGTGTGGTTGTGTACGTGTGATATACATACACTTTTTTGGGATCATATTTTCTATTCCGCTATTTAATCAAAAACCTTTGGGGATCAGTTAAATTGGGGGATAGTCTGTGTTGGTACGTGTGAGAGAGATCCACCTTTCCAAGTTGTTGGGGTTCATCTCATACTTCTGAAGGTTTGAGGGTGCTGCCTGTTCCATACTCCCCCTACTCCTAGCCTTTTAGGGGTACAAACAATAGTAATTGGGGCCTAGTGTGGTTGTGTACGTGTGATATACATACACTTTTTTGGGATCATATTTTCTATTCCGCTATTTAATCAAAAACCTCTGGGGATCAGTTAAATTGGGGGATAGTCTGTGTTGGTACGTGTGAGAGAGATCCACCTTTCCAAGTTGTTGGGGTTCATCTCATACTTCTGAAGGTTTGAGGGTGCTGCCTGTTCCATACTCCCCCTACTCCTAGCCTTTTAGGGGTACAAACAATAGTAATTGGGGCCTAGTGTGGTTGTGTACGTGTGATATACATACACTTTTTTGGGATCATATTTTCTATTCCGCTATTTAATCAAAAACCTCTGGGGATCAGTTAAATTGGGGGATAGTCTGTGTTGGTACGTGTGAGAGAGATCCACCTTTCCAAGTTGTTGGGGTTCATCTCATACTTCTGAAGGTTTGAGGGTGCTGCCTGTTCCATACTCCCCCTACTCCTAGCCTTTTAGGGGTACAAACAATAGTAATTGGGGCCTAGTGTGGTTGTGTACGTGTGATATACATACACTTTTTTGGGATCATATTTTCTATTCCGCTATTTAATCAAAAACCTCTGGGGATCAGTTAAATTGGGGGATAGTCTGTGTTGGTACGTGTGAGAGAGATCCACCTTTCCAAGTTGTTGGGGTTCATCTCATACTTCTGAAGGTTTGAGGGTGCTGCCTGTTCCATACTCCCCCTACTCCTAGCCTTTTAGGGGTACAAACAATAGTAATTGGGGCCTAGTGTGGTTGTGTACGTGTGATATACATACACTTTTTTGGGATCATATTTTCTATTCCGCTATTTAATCAAAAACCTTTGGGGATCAGTTAAATTGGGGGATAGTCTGTGTTGGTACGTGTGAGAGAGATCCACCTTTCCAAGTTGTTGGGGTTCATCTCATACTTCTGAAGGTTTGAGGGTGCTGCCTGTTCCATACTCCCCCTACTCCTAGCCTTTTAGGGGTACAAACAATAGTAATTGGGGCCTAGTGTGGTTGTGTACGTGTGATATACATACACTTTTTTGGGATCATATTTTCTATTCCGCTATTTAATCAAAAACCTCTGGGGATCAGTTAAATTGGGGGATAGTCTGTGTTGGTACGTGTGAGAGAGATCCACCTTTCCAAGTTGTTGGGGTTCATCTCATACTTCTGAAGGTTTGAGGGTGCTGCCTGTTCCATACTCCCCCCTACTCCTAGCCTTTTAGGGGTACAAACAATAGTAATTGGGGCCTAGTGTGGTTGTGTACGTGTGATATACATACACTTTTTTGGGATCATATTTTCTATTCCGCTATTTAATCAAAAACCTTTGGGGATCAGTTAAATTGGGGGATAGTCTGTGTTGGTACGTGTGAGAGAGATCCACCTTTCCAAGTTGTTGGGGTTCATCTCATACTTCTGAAGGTTTGAGGGTGCTGCCTGTTCCATACTCCCCCTACTCCTAGCCTTTTAGGGGTACAAACAATAGTAATTGGGGCCTAGTGTGGTTGTGTACGTGTGATATACATACACTTTTTTGGGATCATATTTTCTATTCCGCTATTTCATCAAAAACCTCTGGGGATCAGTTAAATTGGGGGATAGTCTGTGTTGGTACGTGTGAGAGAGATCCACCTTTCCAAGTTGTTGGGGTTCATCTCATACTTCTGAAGGTTTGAGGGTGCTGCCTGTTCCATACTCCCCCTACTCCTAGCCTTTTAGGGGTACAAACAATAGTAATTGGGGCCTAGTGTGGTTGTGTACGTGTGATATACATACACTTTTTTGGGATCATATTTTCTATTCCGCTATTTAATCAAAAACCTCTGGGGATCAGTTAAATTGGGGGATAGTCTGTGTTGGTACGTGTGAGAGAGATCCACCTTTCCAAGTTGTTGGGGTTCATCTCATACTTCTGAAGGTTTGAGGGTGCTGCCTGTTCCATACTCCCCCTACTCCTAGCCTTTTAGGGGTACAAACAATAGTAATTGGGGCCTAGTGTGGTTGTGTACGTGTGATATACATACACTTTTTTGGGATCATATTTTCTATTCCGCTATTTAATCAAAAACCTCTGGGGATCAGTTAAATTGGGGGATAGTCTGTGTTGGTACGTGTGAGAGAGATCCACCTTTCCAAGTTGTTGGGGTTCATCTCATACTTCTGAAGGTTTGAGGGTGCTGCCTGTTCCATACTCCCCCCTACTCCTAGCCTTTTAGGGGTACAAACAATAGTAATTGGGGCCTAGTGTGGTTGTGTACGTGTGATATACATACACTTTTTTGGGATCATATTTTCTATTCCGCTATTTAATCAAAAACCTTTGGGGATCAGTTAAATTGGGGGATAGTCTGTGTTGGTACGTGTGAGAGAGATCCACCTTTCCAAGTTGTTGGGGTTCATCTCATACTTCTGAAGGTTTGAGGGTGCTGCCTGTTCCATACTCCCCCTACTCCTCATCTAGCCTTTTAGGGGTACAAACAATAGTAATTGGGGCCTAGTGTGGTTGTGTACGTGCGAGATACATACACTTTTTTTGATCATATTTCCTATTCCGCTATTCAATAAAAACCTTTGAGGATCAATTGAATTGCGGGATAGTCTGTGTCGGTACGTGTGAGAGAGATCCACCTTTCCAAGTTGTTGGGGTTCATCTCATACTTCTGAAGGTTTGAGGGTGCTGCCTGTTCCATACCCCCCCTACTCCTCATCTAGCCTTTTAGGGGTACAAACAATAGTAATTGGGGCCTAGTGTGGTTGTGTACGTGCGAGATACATACACTTTTTTTGATCATATTTCCTATTCCGCTATTCAATAAAAACCTTTGAGGATCAATTGAATTGCGGGATAGTCTGTGTCGGTACGTGTGAGAGAGATCCACCTTTCCAAGTTGTTGGGGTTCATCTCATACTTCTGAAGGTTTGAGGGTGCTGCCTGTTCCATACTCCCCCTACTCCTCATCTAGCCTTTTAGGGGTACAAACAATAGTAATTGGGGCCTAGTGTGGTTGTGTACGTGCGAGATACATACACTTTTTTTGATCATATTTCCTATTCCGCTATTCAATAAAAACCTTTGAGGATCAATTGAATTGCGGGATAGTCTGTGTCGGTACGTGTGAGAGAGATCCACCTTTCCAAGTTGTTGGGGTTCATCTCATACTTCTGAAGGTTTGAGGGTGCTGCCTGTTCCATACCCCCCCTACTCCTCATCTAGCCTTTTAGGGGTACAAACAATAGTAATTGGGGCCTAGTGTGGTTGTGTACGTGTGATATACATACACTTTTTTGGGATCATATTTTCTATTCCGCTATTTAATCAAAAACCTTTGGGGATCAGTTAAATTGGGGGATAGTCTGTGTTGGTACGTGTGAGAGAGATCCACCTTTCCAAGTTGTTGGGGTTCATCTCATACTTCTGAAGGTTTGAGGGTGCTGCCTGTTCCATACTCCCCCTACTCCTAGCCTTTTAGGGGTACAAACAATAGTAATTGGGGCCTAGTGTGGTTGTGTACGTGTGATATACATACACTTTTTTGGGATCATATTTTCTATTCCGCTATTTAATCAAAAACCTCTGGGGATCAGTTAAATTGGGGGATAGTCTGTGTTGGTACGTGTGAGAGAGATCCACCTTTCCAAGTTGTTGGGGTTCATCTCATACTTCTGAAGGTTTGAGGGTGCTGCCTGTTCCATACTCCCCCCTACTCCTAGCCTTTTAGGGGTACAAACAATAGTAATTGGGGCCTAGTGTGGTTGTGTACGTGTGATATACATACACTTTTTTGGGATCATATTTTCTATTCCGCTATTTAATCAAAAACCTTTGGGGATCAGTTAAATTGGGGGATAGTCTGTGTTGGTACGTGTGAGAGAGATCCACCTTTCCAAGTTGTTGGGGTTCATCTCATACTTCTGAAGGTTTGAGGGTGCTGCCTGTTCCATACTCCCCCTACTCCTAGCCTTTTAGGGGTACAAACAATAGTAATTGGGGCCTAGTGTGGTTGTGTACGTGTGATATACATACACTTTTTTGGGATCATATTTTCTATTCCGCTATTTAATCAAAAACCTCTGGGGATCAGTTAAATTGGGGGATAGTCTGTGTTGGTACGTGTGAGAGAGATCCACCTTTCCAAGTTGTTGGGGTTCATCTCATACTTCTGAAGGTTTGAGGGTGCTGCCTGTTCCATACTCCCCCCTACTCCTAGCCTTTTAGGGGTACAAACAATAGTAATTGGGGCCTAGTGTGGTTGTGTACGTGTGATATACATACACTTTTTTGGGATCATATTTTCTATTCCGCTATTTAATCAAAAACCTTTGGGGATCAGTTAAATTGGGGGATAGTCTGTGTTGGTACGTGTGAGAGAGATCCACCTTTCCAAGTTGTTGGGGTTCATCTCATACTTCTGAAGGTTTGAGGGTGCTGCCTGTTCCATACTCCCCCTACTCCTCATCTAGCCTTTTAGGGGTACAAACAATAGTAATTGGGGCCTAGTGTGGTTGTGTACGTGCGAGATACATACACTTTTTTTGATCATATTTCCTATTCCGCTATTCAATAAAAACCTTTGAGGATCAATTGAATTGCGGGATAGTCTGTGTCGGTACGTGTGAGAGAGATCCACCTTTCCAAGTTGTTGGGGTTCATCTCATACTTCTGAAGGTTTGAGGGTGCTGCCTGTTCCATACCCCCCCTACTCCTCATCTAGCCTTTTAGGGGTACAAACAATAGTAATTGGGGCCTAGTGTGGTTGTGTACGTGCGAGATACATACACTTTTTTTGATCATATTTCCTATTCCGCTATTCAATAAAAACCTTTGAGGATCAATTGAATTGCGGGATAGTCTGTGTCGGTACGTGTGAGAGAGATCCACCTTTCCAAGTTGTTGGGGTTCATCTCATACTTCTGAAGGTTTGAGGGTGCTGCCTGTTCCATACTCCCCCTACTCCTCATCTAGCCTTTTAGGGGTACAAACAATAGTAATTGGGGCCTAGTGTGGTTGTGTACGTGCGAGATACATACACTTTTTTTGATCATATTTCCTATTCCGCTATTCAATAAAAACCTTTGAGGATCAATTGAATTGCGGGATAGTCTGTGTCGGTACGTGTGAGAGAGATCCACCTTTCCAAGTTGTTGGGGTTCATCTCATACTTCTGAAGGTTTGAGGGTGCTGCCTGTTCCATACCCCCCCTACTCCTCATCTAGCCTTTTAGGGGTACAAACAATAGTAATTGGGGCCTAGTGTGGTTGTGTACGTGCGAGATACATACACTTTTTTTGATCATATTTCCTATTCCGCTATTCAATAAAAACCTTTGAGGATCAATTGAATTGCGGGATAGTCTGTGTCGGTACGTGTGAGAGAGATCCACCTTTCCAAGTTGTTGGGGTTCATCTCATACTTCTGAAGGTTTGAGGGTGCTGCCTGTTCCATACCCCCCCTACTCCTCATCTAGCCTTTTAGGGGTACAAACAATAGCAATTGGGGCCTAGTGTGGTTGTGTACGTGCGAGATACATACACTTTTTTTGATCATATTTCCTATTCCGCTATTCAATAAAAACCTTTGAGGATCAATTGAATTGCGGGATAGTCTGTGTCGGTACGTGTGAGAGAGATCCACCTTTCCAAGTTGTTGGGGTTCATCTCATACTTCTGAAGGTTTGAGGGTGCTGCCTGTTCCATACCCCCCCTACTCCTCATCTAGCCTTTTAGGGGTACAAACAATAGTAATTGGGGCCTAGTGTGGTTGTGTACGTGCGAGATACATACACTTTTTTTGATCATATTTCCTATTCCGCTATTCAATAAAAACCTTTGAGGATCAATTGAATTGCGGGATAGTCTGTGTCGGTACGTGTGAGAGAGATCCACCTTTCCAAGTTGTTGGGGTTCATCTCATACTTCTGAAGGTTTGAGGGTGCTGCCTGTTCCATACCCCCCCTACTCCTCATCTAGCCTTTTAGGGGTACAAACAATAGTAATTGGGGCCTAGTGTGGTTGTGTACGTGTGATATACATACACTTTTTTGGGATCATATTTTCTATTCCGCTATTTAATCAAAAACCTTTGGGGATCAGTTAAATTGGGGGATAGTCTGTGTTGGTACGTGTGAGAGAGATCCACCTTTCCAAGTTGTTGGGGTTCATCTCATACTTCTGAAGGTTTGAGGGTGCTGCCTGTTCCATACTCCCCCTACTCCTCATCTAGCCTTTTAGGGGTACAAACAATAGTAATTGGGGCCTAGTGTGGTTGTGTACGTGCGAGATACATACACTTTTTTTGATCATATTTCCTATTCCGCTATTCAATAAAAACCTTTGAGGATCAATTGAATTGCGGGATAGTCTGTGTCGGTACGTGTGAGAGAGATCCACCTTTCCAAGTTGTTGGGGTTCATCTCATACTTCTGAAGGTTTGAGGGTGCTGCCTGTTCCATACCCCCCCTACTCCTCATCTAGCCTTTTAGGGGTACAAACAATAGTAATTGGGGCCTAGTGTGGTTGTGTACGTGCGAGATACATACACTTTTTTTGATCATATTTCCTATTCCGCTATTCAATAAAAACCTTTGAGGATCAATTGAATTGCGGGATAGTCTGTGTCGGTACGTGTGAGAGAGATCCACCTTTCCAAGTTGTTGGGGTTCATCTCATACTTCTGAAGGTTTGAGGGTGCTGCCTGTTCCATACCCCCCCTACTCCTCATCTAGCCTTTTAGGGGTACAAACAATAGTAATTGGGGCCTAGTGTGGTTGTGTACGTGCGAGATACATACACTTTTTTTGATCATATTTCCTATTCCGCTATTCAATAAAAACCTTTGAGGATCAATTGAATTGCGGGATAGTCTGTGTCGGTACGTGTGAGAGAGATCCACCTTTCCAAGTTGTTGGGGTTCATCTCATACTTCTGAAGGTTTGAGGGTGCTGCCTGTTCCATACTCCCCCTACTCCTCATCTAGCCTTTTAGGGGTACAAACAATAGTAATTGGGGCCTAGTGTGGTTGTGTACGTGCGAGATACATACACTTTTTTTGATCATATTTCCTATTCCGCTATTCAATAAAAACCTTTGAGGATCAATTGAATTGCGGGATAGTCTGTGTCGGTACGTGTGAGAGAGATCCACCTTTCCAAGTTGTTGGGGTTCATCTCATACTTCTGAAGGTTTGAGGGTGCTGCCTGTTCCATACCCCCCCTACTCCTCATCTAGCCTTTTAGGGGTACAAACAATAGTAATTGGGGCCTAGTGTGGTTGTGTACGTGCGAGATACATACACTTTTTTTGATCATATTTCCTATTCCGCTATTCAATAAAAACCTTTGAGGATCAATTGAATTGCGGGATAGTCTGTGTCGGTACGTGTGAGAGAGATCCACCTTTCCAAGTTGTTGGGGTTCATCTCATACTTCTGAAGGTTTGAGGGTGCTGCCTGTTCCATACTCCCCCTACTCCTCATCTAGCCTTTTAGGGGTACAAACAATAGTAATTGGGGCCTAGTGTGGTTGTGTACGTGTGATATACATACACTTTTTTTGGATCATATTTTCTATTCCGCTATTCAATAAAAACCTTTCTAGGGCAAGATCTTAAATTACAGAAATATGAGGAGACCGTCAAATAAGGGCCGTGGCCTGGGTCGTGGTGCTGCTGGTAGAGCTCCTGTTGCAAGGAGAGGACATGGTCGATCTGTGCCAGCTACACGCACAAGTGAAACACCTTCCTCAAGTGTGAGTAGGCGACAGAACCTGCATCAGTATTTGGTAGGGCATCAAACGCCCCTAGAAGTGATGAGGCCAGAACAAGTTGAGGCGATAGTAGATTGGTTTGCTGCTGACAGTGCCTCCAGTTCCTTCACATTGTCTCCCACCCAGTCTACTGCAGAAAGGTCAGAGTTGGCACCTGCAGCCAATGTCCAACCGTCTTTCACCTCACCCCCTTGCAAATCAGGCCAGCAGTCTGAGCCCCAAGCCATACAGCAGTCTCTTATTCTTTTTGAGGACTCTGTCAGCAGGGTTTCCCAGGGCCATCCACCTAGCCCTGCCCCAGAAGTGGAAGAGATTGAGTGCAGCGATGCCCAACCACTTATTCCTCAAGATGAGTACATGCAAGGATCATCGCAGCACGTCTCCGATGATGACGAAACGCAGGTGCCAACTGCTGCGGCGTTCAGCATTGTGGAGACCGACAAGGAGGGCAGGGGTGAAGACTGGGTGGAAGATGATGTGGAGGACGATGAGGTCCTCGACCCCACATGGAATGAACGTCATGCAGGTGAACTGAGTAGTTTGGAGGAAGAGGCGGTGGTCGCACAGAGCCACCAGCACAGCAGAAGAGGGAGCAGGGTGCAGAAGCGGAGCGGCCGTGCCCTAGACACTACGCCCGCTACTGCCCAACGCAGCAAGGGAACGAGCGCACCAAAGTCAGCTCAAAGGAGTTCTCTAGCGTGGAAGTTCTTTAGAAAATGTGCTGATGACAGGACACGAGTGGTTTGCACCCTGTGCAATCAGAGCTTGAAGCGAGGCATGAACCTTCTCAACCTGAGCACAACCTGCATGATCAGGCATCTAAGTGCAAAGCACGAGCTGCAGTGGAGTACACACCTTCAAAACCAAGAAACGTCTCTGGCTCATCCTGCTTCCTCTTCTGCTGCAGTCTCGGCCGCTCCAGCCACATCTGTAGTGATACCGGCACCTGCCACCCCGCAAACAGACGATCTGTCAGCAACACCACCACCTGGGTCACCAACAACCATCTCCACAATGTCCCGTGGAAGCGTTCAGCTTTCCATCTCCCAAACACTTGAGAGGAAGAGGAAGTACCCCCCTACCCACCCGCGATCCCTGGCCCTGAATGCCAGCATTTCAAAATTATTGGCCTTTGAAATGCTGTCATTCCGTCTGGTGGAGACGCACAGTTTTAAAAACCTTATGTCGGTGGCTGTCCCACAGTACGTCGTGCCCAGCCGCCACTACTTTTCCAGGCAAGCCATCCCTTCCCTGCACAACCAAGTGGGGGAAAAAATCAGGTGTGCACTGCGCAACGCCATCTGTGCCAAGGTCCACCTAACTACGGATACGTGGACCAGTAAGCACGGTCAGGGGCGTTATATCTCCCTAACGGCACACTGGGTAAATGCAGTGGCGGATGGGCCTGAGGCGGATAGCAATTTGGCGCATGTCCTTCCACCACCGAGGATTGCAGGGCGCTTCAGTTTGCCTCCTGTTCCTAACTCCTCCTACTCCGCTTCCTCATCCTCTACCGCCTCCTCATCCGGACAGCGTAACACCTTCACCACCAACTTCAGCACGGCCAGGGGTAAACGACAGCAGGCAGTTTTACAACTTGCCTGTTTGGGGGACAAACCACACACCGCGCAGGAGTTGTGGAGGAGCATGGAACAGCAGACAAATGAGTGGTTGCTGCCAGCGAGCCTCAAGCCCGGCCTGGTGGTGTGCGATAACGGGCGAAATCTCATAGCAGCTCTGGGCCTAGCCGGTTTGACGCACATCCCTTGCCTGGCGCATGTGCTGAATTTGGTGGTGCAGAGGTTCCTTAAAAACTACCCCGATATGTCAGAGCTGCTGCAGAAAGTGCGGGCCGTTTGTGCGCACTTTCGGCGTTCTCACCCTGCTGCTGCTCGCCTGGCAGCGCTGCAGCGTAACTTCGGCCTTCCCGCTCACCGCCTCATATGTGACGTGCCCACAAGGTGGAACTCCACCTTGCACATGCTGGAAAGACTGTGCGAGCAGCAGCAGGCCATAGTGGAGTTTCAGCTGCAGCACGCACGCGTGAGTCGCTCTGCGGAACAGCACCACTTCACCACCAATAACTGGGCCTCCATGCGAGACCTGTGTGCCTTGTTGCGCTGGTTTGAGTACTCCACCAACATGGCCAGTGGCAATGACGCCGTTCTCAGCTTAACTATCCCACTTCTATGCCTCCTTGAAAAAACAATTCGGGCGATGATGGAAGAGGATGTGGCACAGGATGAGGAGGAGGAGGAGGATGAAGAGGTAACATTTCCAAGGCTTTCAGGGCAGTCATTCGCAAGGGGCTCCGAGGGTGGGTTCCTGCACACGCAAACGCCAGGGACGCAATTGTCCAGCAGGGGCACAGTTCTGGAGGATGAGGAGGATGAGGAGGAGGAGGAGCTGGAGGAGGAGATGGAACCATGTTCACAGCAGGGTGGCACCCAGGCCAGCTCATGGCCATCACTGGTGCGTGGCTGGGGGATACAGAGGACACGGACCATACACCTCCCACAGAGGACAGCCTTTCGTTGCCTCTGGGCAGCCTGGCACACATGAGCGATTACATGCTGCAGTGTCTCCACAACGACCGCCGAGTTGCCCACATTCTAACTTGTGCTGATTACTGGGTGGCCACGCTGCTGGATCCCCGTTACAAGGACAACGTACCGTCCTTAATTCACTCACTGGAGCGCGATCGCAAGATGCGCGAGTACAAGCGCACGCTGGTAGACGCCATGCTGCTGGCATTCCCATCTGACAGCGGGGCCACAGTGGAAGCACAAGGCAGAGGAGGAGGAGGAGGAGGTCGCCAACGCAACCAGGGCACCGCCAGCACCTCAGAAGGCAGGGTTAGCATGGCCGAAATGTGGAAAAGCTTTGTCAGCACGCCACAACAAACAGCAGCACCAGCAGCTCAGATGGAACGTCTTAGCAGGAGGCAGCATTTTACCAACATGGTGGAGCAGTATGTGTGCACACGCCTACATGTAGTGAATGACGGGTCTGCCCCCTTCAACTTCTGGGTCTCCAAATTGGGCACATGGCCTGAGCTTGCCCTTTACGCCTTGGAGGTGCTGGCGTGCCCTGCAGCCAGTGTATTATCTGAACGGGTATTTAGCACGGCTGGGGGCGTTATAACAGACAAGCGCAGCCGCCTGTCCAGAGACAATGTGGACAAGCTCACGTTCATTAAAATGAACCAGGCATGGATCCCACGGGACTTTTCCGTACCTTATGCAGAATAGCAATGGATACCGACCTTACCCACCCATTGTTCCATTTTTGCTCTTTCTCACTCTTTTGGGGTGTACCCTCATTTAAAATTTGTGAAAAGAAGCAGTGTTGGCTACCTCGTCCTCCTCCTCAGGGCCAGATTAATGTAGGGTCTATTGGAGCTGCAGCTCCAGGCCCCTACCTTTTATATAGGCCCCGGGTTGGCCATATTCACTGTTACCGCTCTTCTGTCACTTGTAAACACAGAAGTCTGGCTTCTATGCTCGCTTCCCCAGGCAGCACCCTCAGAACCTCCCCACACAGCGTGAAGGCCGGACAAGGAGGGACAGTTGGCGATGCATGGATGTGTTTATGGGCTTCAGAGACAGCATCCCATGTTGAATTAGGCATGCATGGCTGCACCCTTCCTCCTCTGGGTGCATGGCAAGGCACGGCCCTAAGGCCCTTCAAAATCCTCAGCACCAAGCCCATGATGCTGTTAATCCGGCCCTGGTCCTCCTCCACCGCCGCTTCCACCTACACCGCCCATAGGTGTGCGCAGCCTATTGCATTAAGGTGTGCACCCCAAAGTTGAAATACACATGCATGTGTTTGCCAGCAGGGAGAGTAATGTATCGGGGCCATGTACCTGTAGGCAAGGAGAAATAGAGCAGAGCAGGTCCCAGGGAGATCTTTCCCATCTCCTCACTGGCAATGCTATGTGCCCTAGGTGATTAGGGTGTGCCCAGGCACACCCAGCACACCCTGTGCGCACGCCTATGTCACCGCCACATCCACCACCACCTCAACCTCCCTCCTACTCCATATGGGCCTCGTCCTTCAGAGATGAAGAAGAACATTGTTTTATTTTTCTGTTTTTTTTTGTTGTTTTAAGTTATTTCCCTATCCACATTTGTTTGCAGAGCACTTGCCATGCTCTTAATTACGTTTTGCTGCCATTTGCAGCACTCTAGCCCTTTCCTTTGGTGTTTTAGAGCCATTTTAGTGCCTTAAAGTTCGGGTCCCCATTGACTTCAATGGGGTTCGGTGTCCGGGAAAAGTTCGGTAAAAGTCCGGGACACGGACCCGGACTTTTTTTTAAAGTTCGGCCGAACCCGTCGAACACGGACATCTAGGTGTCCGCTCAACCCTATTTATAGGACATCAATTTTAAGTGACGTGATACCTATTTATATATATATATATATTGCACAGGCCACCTATCTCTCTCTTTACCCCACATCAGTGTGAGTTCAGTCTGCACACCAGACTGGTTACAGAGCATTGTGTAGTAACCTCTGACACTTTATTTCACAAATTTTTTGATACACCCCTTACTGGCAGCGCCAATCACTTCCCTTCTTTTCTATACATTTATCATATAACCCTTCTCAGGGCTATATTTTGAAGTGGGCTGCAGCCAAGCTTTAATTTCTTATCCTAAGCACGGATTCCCCCTGGCTTTTTGATTCATAATAAATAATGTAGAAGTGGAAGTCAATGGGGTTGCAATAATAGGAATAGCGTGTCCGTGTCCTCCCTATGGGTCACCCCTAATGGGTTCAAGCTGTGACCCAGAAGGAGAACAGGTAATGGGAACTCTCCCCAAATAAAGGATCTTCGAAAAAGTTACATATCTTGACTAATAAAAGTATTTCATAGAACATATGAAGAACAGCCTAATATAGCATGGCACATAGTCATCCAATTGTTTAAAATAAATGAGGACTCAAATATAGTAGAGAAAGTAAATTGTTTACTTTATGTTTTGCCCTGCACTTTAGGAATGTGTAATTTCTTTAAAATTTTTGACACTGATTTATCATGGGTAGTTGGTCACATTACTTTGCACTAGCACTTTATGATGTAACAACAAATATTTGCTTTTTGGTATTTATTGACATTGCACTAACACTTTAGGATAGCAACCATAATATGTTCTTTGGTAGATAGGAGATAGTTCACCTTACAATCCCTACCTCATTAATCAAGGGTACGTGGATCTGTGCTAACTCAATACACATTTTTTTATTAAATTGATGTGGGATACACCCACAGATGGTTAGCAGCAGCCCTATAATTTTTAATTCCCTTTGGCTTTAACAACCATTTGATAACCTAGGTGCCAGATCCCTCTTTTTTTTTTATAAATGCTCATATTCGATGGCGTCTGGAACTTTGGAGAGGTGTTCTCTTTATGGATGAATCCCGGTTTTCACTGTACAGACAGCATGTATGGCATTATGTGGGTGAGTGGTTTGCTGATGTCAATGTTGTGGATTGAGTGGCTCATGGTGGAGGTGGGGTTATGGTATGGGCAGACGTTTGTTATGGACAACGAACACAGGTACATTTTATTGATGGCATTTTGAATGCACAGAGATCCTGTGACGAGATCCTGAGGCCCATTGTTGTGCCATTCATCCACCTCCATCACCTCATGTTGTAGCATGATAATGCACGGCCCCATGTTACAAGGATCTCTAAAAAGTTCCTAAAAGCTGAAAACATCCCAATTCTTGCATGGCCAGCATAATCACCGGACATGTCACCCATTGAGCATGTTTGGGATGCTCTGGATCGGCGTATACGAAAGCGTGTTCCAGGTCCTGCCAATATCCAGCAACCTCCCACAGTCCTTGAAAAGAAGTGGACCAACATTCCACAGGCCACAATCAACAACCTATGTGAAGGAGATGTGTTGCACTGCGTGAGGCAAATGGTGGTCACACCAGATACTGACTGGTTTTCGCACCAACCCCCCCCCCCCCCCTCAAAACAGGAAAAATGCACATTTTAGAGTGGCCTTTATTGTGTCCAGCCTAAGGCACACCTGTGCAATAATCATGCTGTTTAATCAGCATCTTGGTATGTTACACCTGTGAGGTGGATGGATTATCTCGGCAAAGGAGAAGTGCTCACTAACACAGATTTAGACAGATTTGTGAACTATATTTGAGAGAAATAGGTCTCTTGTGTACATAGAAAAAGTCTTAGATCTTTGAGTTCAGCTCATGAAAAATGGGGGCAAAAACAAAAGTGTTGCTTTTTTAGTTTTGTTCGGTGTATTTACGGCTACTAGGTCAGTAATGTATATTTCTCTGATGAGATATTCTGGTTATTTTTGCTTTCAGTTTAATTTTTCTTTTTTTCTTTCTGTTATGCTATTTTACTTTATTGTTACAATTTTCTCTGTGGTTAAGCAGCATTCCATGATCATTTATGGTCAGAGATGCTATACGAAGATATATATGCCAGGAAAGATGCGCCAGTAGGCCACAACCCAAGCCTTGTTGTGAACTTTTGTAATGCAATGTTTGTACATGCATCTTCATTGTGTTATGTGTCAAAATTGTAATATAAACTATTGAAATTAAATACCAGGATACCACTAGAACCTTAGTCTTCAAGGAGTTAAAACCCGTTGGATACCAGCCAGCATAGTCGGTGTTCGGAAGATACAGAGAGACTTATTAGAAGTGAGATACTTAGCCCCATCTATGTTTTGGGGATATCCTGATTCATTTCCTCAGGGTTAATACTTACGGAAGACTCTAAGATAGACTAGTGAAGGGGCATGGTTCTCTGTAGTAAAAGTGTATTGCCCCTCATCTGTTGATTTCAGATTATCCAGTCTCAGAGTTCCATCGCTATACAGCTGACACCTTCCTTTATACTGGGGAGTATAATCAACAAAGAACTCATAAGTACGGGATACAATTCGGTTATTGTTAAAACTCCAGTGTAACGAAAGCTTATCTGAGATAGACTGATAAAAAAAAATAGTTCTCCCAAGTGTTCCATTTACCACCTGAGTGGTAGATACACCACCTGCAAGAAAAAACACATGATTATTATACTGTACAAATATGGTATGTATATATAATAAAAACAGCAAGCTTAGTCTATGGTCTCGAGATCAGTTCTGATGCCATTTGGCCATTCCTCTAACTGTAAAATCTCAGACAGAGACATAACTAAAAACTACAGTACCTCTGTGGTAAATTAGTTTAAGTGTACTGCCTCCAGCAGTATAGGACAATGCAGTGTAATATCCTCTTCCTCTTATGTGAGATTCTGCATCCTCCCATTCAAGGCACGCATGGAGGTTAGGAAAAGCGAATTATCCTTTTGACTTCCCTAGACACTTCTGTATCAAGTCTGCTGCATCTTATTGTATTGACCCAACATTCTGCATGAAATACAGACATTTGTGGATTCTAAGTGGTTGGTGAGTTTGGCTAGCTGAAAAACACTTTGAATATAGCAGAGACAAAATTGTCTCTGCTATATTCAGGCCAGGCATGGAGGTCTCAAGAAGAGATAGTCACAATTACAACAATTGGAGTTCTAAAAGTAGGGAACCCTTGATATACATATTTCAAGAATTATCATCTATTAGCTATAGGAGCTAAATGTTTTTTTTTACAAGCAATATAAAAACGTGATTAAAGGTGCTGGCGAAATTTATGATGGAGGAGCATAGTTGACTATAAAGTTTTAAAGTTCACTCCAATTGTATGCTTTTTTGCCAGAACAGCTATCTGTGTGAAGATTCCATTGGGATTAACTGAGACGGCACAAATTTCTCCAATGAAATTGAAGAGCTATTTTAATAAAGCTACAATCCAGGAATTATTTGTATTACGTGGTTACATTGGTCCAGATTGGTACAATGTTGGTATGCATATGGACCATAGGGGAATAGTAGTCAGTGCTACTACAATGATAGCCACAATTTTCCTGTGTCATGCTGGGGATTTATGCAAGAAGCTGCCCCACTGCACACTGAGCACATGGTGTCACTCACTCAGCATTCATTCATAGAATGCCTTGTATTTTTTCAAAAAGGTGGAAATTTTGATGTCACCAACCCTCCTCGTAACCTCGTTCAATCAGAGGATGTCTTGTTTTACTGGGGAAAAAAATGGTTTTCTATGTATAAAGGCATAGCCAAGCAAGCAACCCCCTGTTGTCATTGTGCAATGGGGCAGCCACTCACACAGAATCTGAGTGGGACCCAGGAGATTGCAGCCATCACTGTAGTGGCGTCAACTTTTAGAGTGGTTTCCAGTGACCCTAGCTGCCCATCAGGTATGAGATATCCATACGTTTATTGTGCCAAGCTGGACCAAAATACTGTAAGTAAGCAATCAAAATGACTCTTAAAGTGCAGATTTAAATATAATACTCTATATAAAAATATATCTTCACAAATGCATTGTTTTGAATTCAAAGCTAACCTTTCCCAGGCTAGGAGCTTCTTTGAGCTGTCTCTGTGATAAATTGGGTTTAGAGCTCTTGTAGACTATATTCTCCATACCAATATCAATCTGTAGTAAATAGTCCCTTTTTTTAATACAGGGACATTTGACATACATTTACCTTGAATGCAAATACTGCATGTTTCCCATATAATCGCATTGGCTTTATGTAGAAATAAAAAAAATATATATATATCTGCTCCCAAACTAACATCTCCTGAACTCAACATTTCATATATACTAGTTAGGCAGCACTACAAAAAACTTTTAACGAAAACACTATTTATTCAATTGATGCAGTCAACGGATTAAGAATTAAACCTAACTATAATAAAGGTGCATATTTATAGCATGACTAACTGGTTATAGTTCTGTGCAATAAAACTGTTTCTTTTGGGGAGGGATGGTGAGTGTTTTATGGCAATATTTAATATATGGGAAGATAATGGAAGAGGTCAAAGGTTACCTTGTACCCAACACTACTGTTTAGATTTAGGGGGCAATCCTTGCCTTAACAAATTTCTCTGAATAAATGAACCTAACTAACAATTGTAATTTCTGTTAACTAATAATGTACTGTTGTAGTGGGGTAGAAATACTCCTGCTAAAATATGTATATTCAGCAATCTCCTTATAAAGGTGAATGGTCACACATAGGTGGTAATAAACATCTCCATTTTTCCACCATAGGACAAGTTGTGTTGTCTGAATTCCACAAAAGTTTGCAGGAGACAGTGGGCAATTAACATCATCTTTTGGCTATGAACAGAATGGACAGATGTGGGGGACAAAACAGACAATGGCCATGGTAAGCCTATTTGCCTCATTAAGAAAGTGAGCAGAAGACATCTCCAAGTGCAGAAATAAAATACTTTAATTTCCAAAAGATAAAAATGCACTTACTGGCATCAAATAACAACAGGGCTCATCATGGAGTGTGACAGGGAATCCAATAGCAGGTGGTCCCAGGGATGGTCCAGTGTGCAGCTCAATGGTGAAAGACCCAGCCGACCAGCAGAGGGGGGCCGCAGGAGAGAGGATCAGGAAGGACAGTCGCGCTGCGGGGGCCAGCGTAGAACGCAAGACCCGGATGTGACCTCAATGGGAGGTGCCTAGGGCCAGCGTGGAACACAAGTGCCAGGAAGTGGCGTATGAGGGGCGGGACGCGTTTCAGAGCATCTATTGGCTCCTTCTTCATGCCAAATTCTGTTTGCTTTGCTGTTTGCAAATTTTGTTGGCTTTCTTTGTACCAGAGCTTGCTTCCCTCTTGGAGTTGCTGCCCAAGTGCTGCTGAGACACACGTTTGCCTAATCTGCATCCATCTCATTGCAGACAACTCCTCTGGCCAGAATCTGTTATCCAAAGCGCCCTCCATCTCCATGCCTTATTAGTCTTTCCCCTGCTTACTAAAGCTGGCTATACATAGTTCAAATTTGGCCCTATAGTTCCCCCTCCCGCCTGACATCCTTCAGTTAAAAAAACAAAATGTAATATTGGTAAAAAATATTGCGCTCAAAGCAATGAGCGCAATATTTTTTACCAATATTACACTTGCCACTTTATTCACGTTGATTGTTTGCAGCTCACAGTGTGGAAGTAATTTCACCCATATATTCAATTTTAATTTTCACATTTAAATGTTCACCTTTTTACAATTTTTTCTTGAAACCACAGTGGTTTTCACCTAATAGTGTGTTTATTCATTTTGCGCAGTTCCTTTGGTATACACCAAATTTTTTCTTCAAAAATCAAAATAACCAGGTGGAAAATTGTTGACTGAACTGCGGGTTCATCCCTGTTGTTGATTTTACTTTCTCCTGAGAACTACTGGTGGTGGCTGAGCTGTAAAGCATGGATGGAAGAGTTTTTCCTCTTTTCTCACACTCCATGTCAGTGTATCATCATTGTCTACTAGTCTCATCAACAGACCCACAAATCCCATCTTGACCATAATGCGAACCATATTAAAAAAGGTTTGTTAAGAGCTAATGGGTCTTTTTTAAATGCTTTTACCAAAGGTTTACACATTTTTCCAACTGAATCCAAATGGAAAATGCATGAATCTTGGGTGAATGTTGTGTGAATTTTAGATACAAATACAAAGTATTTATATCTCACTCATCAGCACAACATATAGCAGCTCCACAAAGTATTGGAAGCTACACTTTTCTAGTATGGGTGTGGAGAGTTTCCTAAGAATCATATTGCCCTGTTATAGCTGTGTATTGGGAAATATAGGCTGCCATTGCTCAATACTTTGAGTCATTGAACTGTGTCAAAGAATAGTCAGAACTGCTAATCTGCATAGCTGTTCTAGGTTAGCAATTTATAAAGCATTAAATTCTCTGGATTAGCATAACAGCTAGAAAACCAGCTGTTGTAATCCCTTTGGTTGGGGGGCCCATGGAACCCAGCTTACCTTTTAGAGGTTGAGAAATCCCTCTCTCAGCCCCTAGTCCCCTCTTATGTGTAAGTCATCCTGTGTCCCTTAGGGACACAGGGTGACCAAGGAAATGATGGACAGCTACTTAATAGAAACTGAGAATATGGTTTGGATTACTCAAACGGGACAGTAATATTTGTCAACAATATATCTCAAGGAATATATGAAGACTCTGGGACTCTAGGCCTAGCTGCCTATTGCCAATAAGAGATGGCTTCACACAGTCAGACTCCTAGCAGATGCTAATATCATCAGCTCAACCACCTGTCTTCCACACATTGTTAATTATGCTTATTTACTCACCTATTTTTTACTGTGGGTTCTGTGTTTACACTTATAATAATGTGTATTGTATTTTGTTTTAGCCTTGTTGTCAGCAGTCAGTTCATCCAGGCTGTTTTAAGTGCGCTGAGTTAACTAGCACGTTAATGATAACATTGTCTAGATGGGATTAACCAGGAGTCAGCTGTACCTCGTTATCTAACCATTGTGTGATATTTTGGGTAAATATTTGGGTCATTGTTCATGTAGTGACTGACATACATCTCAAGTGTATAAAAAGTCTGTTTCTTGTTCAACAAAAGGTTGTTGTTTCCAGATCTATACAAACTAAGTTCAGGCTAGTTTTGTATGGGGGCGCTGTAATATCTGATGTCTATGTTCAGACTGGAGGAAGCGGTATTCTGA
Source organism: Pelophylax lessonae (assembly GCF_965119305.1). Taxonomy (NCBI): domain Eukaryota; kingdom Metazoa; phylum Chordata; class Amphibia; order Anura; family Ranidae; genus Pelophylax; species Pelophylax lessonae. Next base: position 188,957,034 of record NC_138779.1, on the reverse strand, counting down.
CGGAAGCCCACAAACACAGTGTGGGTCGCGGTTCCGTTACACAAGCATTTTCAACAGGCAAGTTCCCCAATAGAAACCTACATATTGGAGTTGATTTACTAAAATGGGAGAGTGCAGAATCTGGTGCAGCTGTGCATGTAAGTCAATTAGCTTCTAACTTCGGCTTTTTCAATTAAGTTTTGATAAAAACAAAAAACTGGAAGCTGATTGGTTTCTATGCAGTGTGACACACGATATGACACTCTCCAGTTGTAGTAGATCAACCCCATAATGTCAATGAAGGTTTCCTTTAAGGTATAAAGAAAACCCTGGGATAAGGAGCGGGTGCGTGATCCTAAATCCTCAAAGATTTTGAACAAATAAACCACTTGAACCAGGGAGTAAAGAGGGGCACCTGAATTTAGTGGATTAAGGATTATTGCCTGCTTGCCAGACACAGCAAATGAAAAGATGAGATCCTACTTTCCAGATATTGAAGTGGAGAATTTGATTATAGCGCCCAGTCAAATTTCTATTTTATTTTGTGGGAGCCAAATGTAAAAAAAAAAAAAAACAGCAACTGCCATTTTCTAAGCCAGAGGTAGGCAACCTTTGAGAACAACATGAAAATAATAAAAGATCACCAGAGTTTGGTGCCATTTTTTTTTTAAAGAAATTAACTAGCAAGGCCTAACTAAATAATATAGAAAACTTTGAAGAATATAAGAAAAAATGTCTCTGTAAAGATATAAACTTATCCCACAGTGTCAGTAGGGCAGCAGACGTTGTGTGAACAGTGTTAGTAGGGTAGTAGATGGTGTCAGTAGATCAGTGGACACGTCAGTAAGGCAGAGTATGGTGTACAGTGGATATAAAAAGTCTACACATCCCTGTTAAAATGTCAGGTTTCTGTGATGTAAAAAAATGAGACAAAGATAAATCATTTCAGATCTTTTTCCATTTTTAATGTGACCTATAAACTGTACAACTCAATTAAAAAAAAAAAAATGAAATCTTTTAGAGGGGAAAGTAAAATCAGTAAAATAAAAAAACGAAAAAAAAAAAAATGTGGTTGTATCAGTGTGCACACCATCTTATAACAGGGGATGTAGCTGTGTTCAGAATTAGGAAATCCCATTTAAACTCATTAAATAGGAGTCAGTACACACCTGTCATAATTTAAAGTGCCTCTGATTAACCACAAATAAAGTTCAGCTGTTCTAGTAGGTCTATATTTTCTTAGTTGCATCCTACCACAAAAGCCATGGTCCGCAGAGAGCTTTCAAAGCATCAAAGGGATCTCAATATTAAAATGCAACTGTCAGGAGAAGGGCACAAAATAATTTCAAAGGCATTAAATATACCATGGAACACAGTGAAGACAGTCATCATCAAGTGGAGAAAATATGGCACAACAGTGATATTACTAAGAACTGGACATCCCTCCAAAATTGATAAAAAGATGAGAAGAAAACTGGTCAGGGACGCTTCAAAGAGGCCTACAGAAACATTAAAAAAGCTGCAGGAATATCTGGCATCGTGCTACTTAATTGGTGTTTTAATACACTATTCTCCAAATATCCAGGTTTGGTTTCAATTGGAAAAAACTTGATGTTGTCACTTTTGAGCCAATATTTTTAATTTAATGTATATACCTGGATACTATTACGGAATTTATTATTTTGAGTAAGAGATGTCTATTTCCTGTGTCTCGATGGTGTCCGGTTCCGGATGTTGGCACGCAAGTGGTTCATTTCCTGGTTTCCGGAATGTGACCACCGAGCTCTGTCCGTCCGCCCAGCAGCGTATATAATGCGAGTAATAGCCACAGGCCACACCCCCTGATGACGTCAGAATTGTGACGAAACGTGTAGGAGGAGCCTGTGGCACGTCACGCTGCTACCGACGCGGCGGCCATTTTCCTGGTAGGATACCGGGTTGAGGATACTCCAAACTACATGCTTACCTTTTCCAGCCAAAATATGAGTTGCCATTTGATATTTTGATACAAATAAAAGGCATTTGACGGTATTACACTATGGGAGCTGTCTCTTCTCTCTATGTATAATTTTACTAAGAGGAGCGGGTACGACCGATGAGAGAGCCGGTGTGAGACCTTTCATATTGCAGTTCCAGATTTGATTCCCCGCTGACCATGATCCCTGTAATGAGGGTCATGGTGTCTTGGTAAGAGGCCAATTCATTTCCTTTGGTGGTGGCTGTCTTCACACTCGGCTTTGGATTTTGGAAATATTTGCATGTTTGCATTTGGGACTACACAGCATAGTTTTGGTGGAATCTTTTCAATACCATTATTATCAATATTTGGTTGTGCGTGAACACTTCATGGACTGATGGACTGTTTTGTTCACTTTTATTGATAACTTATAGCGCTACACCATTTACCATTGCTTTTTTTTCAGATCTGGTTTCTCTGATTCAGGATCAGGTGTTGGCAGCTGTACTAATTGCTTCTATGTAATTAAGTGTATCATTCTCATTATGCGCAGCAAATCTCTTATATTATAATAAAACCGTGGGAGGTGTCGACAGAGCCGATCAGGCAATGACATTTTATCTGGCTATGCGCAAACAGCAAAAAAAATATTATAAGAAGATATCCAGACATCTTCTGGAACAATGCCTTTGGAATGCATATATCCTGCACAGAGCAAAGAGTGACAAGCCTATTTTTCATTCTGAGTTTATCTGAAAGGTGGCTGAGCGGATTTTTGTCAACCACCAGACGCCATCAGTAGTTGTGAACAACAGATCTGGACATCGTGCTGTTGACGTTGTCAACCCAGAACGCCTGGCTGGCCGTCACTTTGTGGACTATATCCCGCCAACCGTAAAAAAAGGCAGCACCTACCAGGATGTGCATAGTTTGCTGCTCAAAGAGAGATGGCAATGGAAAGAATGTCCGAAAAGAAACCAGGTTCCATTGTCCTGATTGTGACGTCGGACTTTGTGCAGTCCCATGTTTCAAAATGTATCACACTCAGGATGTTTATTGGATTTCCTTTTGTAATTATTTATTACATTATTGAATAAAATTATATTATTTATTAGATTATAATTCATGATTTTGTGTCTCAAACTTTATCACGTCTGGGATGTCTACTAGAGTCTTGTTTGGTCAGGTTTAAGTCAGTAATTACTAAGAATTGTAGGCCTACAATACATAACACCAAATTTCCATGCAAAAAATTGTACCGCTTTTGGTACAAAATTCCTGACATAATCATACCGCCAGGGAGGTTAAAAACCCATGCGTCAGGACGCAGACAGTTAATCAGATTTCCCCAAAGAAATAAGAGTCTGGTAAAAGGAATCTATTGGACAGCAGATTTTTTTTTTTTTATTTCAGCATTTTGTAACAGCCCTGTAAATGCTGAGATTTCCTTGTAGTTCCTTGTAGGTAAGAGGGCTGGGCTGGAAGGGAGCATTTGTCTTTTAGACACATGCCCCCTTCTATTACACTGCAGTGAGAGGACAGCCTCCACTGCAGCATTTTTGGTGGACAGCTTAGACCAATGGTTCTTTACTATTGGTCCAAAGCTCCAAGCTGTCCATTGAGCTCAGTGCCCCTGCCAAGAAATCAGAGGCACTGTGAGCCCCGTATCTCCAGGAACCATAGGTACTAGAAGCCCCAAATTTTGACCAGTGGGGTAGGACTTCAGGTACCTAAATTTGGGGTCTCTGTGACCCCAGGTCACTGAGCTATGACCCTCAAAGCTCAATTTATTTTTATGTTCATGGCAGGCGAGGCTCTGCTTTCCCTGTCACCCCTGACTGCACATCCCTGGTATAGAAAATCCATCCATGACATATAAAAAACCAGTATCTGACTCCTATCAGCTGGGTGCAGCAGGCAGTGACCACACAGAGTCCAAGTTCAACCAATTTTGTATATTGAAGAAGTTCAGCAATACACAGACACAGGCCCGGCAGGGAGGTAACCCACTCAGAGCAACTTACAGCATGAATAGTGATGTGACAGATGTCTGGACACCCAGGGGTGCTGAGAGTGTCTACCAAAAGGATCGGAATTCTGCCTGGCCGCTCCATACCCAAATTGGGAGGCTTCCTGAAAGGTTGGTGTAGCCCCTGCACTTTCCCTACTTCTCTAAAACCTTTCTAATCAGATAGCTGCCTTCCTGTGACCCAGGAAACCATAGGGTAACTAAGTTCCTCTTGACTTCCTCTCCCCTCTGCTATGCCACGTTGGTCAGGAGCTACCTACAGTGGAGAAAATAGACTGCACCTGCTTACAGGCTGATCCTTTAAACAACTGACAGGGAGATACAGTATAATTAACAACTTCCCGCAAACCAACATACTTGTACGTTGGCTTGCAGAAGTGGTTGTACTGGAATAATGCCTGCAGCTGCAGGCATCAACCCAGTACCCTTTTTAGAGCCAGTGGTCGGCTTTCAGGAGATAACAGCTGATGCGGCTCAGCAGCCACTTGGCCGTTATCCCAGCGAGTGGGAGGGGATATCCACCCCCTTCTGTGGCTCTGCCGGGTCTCCCACCCCACCGGGAGACCTGAGCAAACGGCTAGCACATCCGCCAGCTGGTTGGAGTCCCGAACAAAGCCAGATTTGGCTTTGATCGGGCCTCCGATCATGTAACCCGGAAGCGACGTCACAACGTAACTTCCGGTTTACTCGGCTGCCAAAGGCGCCGATTTTAAAAAAAATGTCAATATTCAAAAATGCAGATTTCAACATTTTGAATGCTTTGAAATGCAGCGGAGGGGTCTGGGCTCTTTTTGACCCCCGATCCCTCCATAAAGAGTACCTGTCACTGCCTATTACTGTCACAAGGGATGTTTACATTCCTTGTGACAGCAAAAAAAGTGATCAGATTTTTTATTTTTTTTTAAATTTGTTAAAAATAAAAAATTAAAAAAATAAATAGGAAAAAAAAATAATAATTTAAAGCGCCCCCGTCCCCATGAGCTTGCGAACGAAAGAAAACGCATACGTAAGTCGCACCTGCAAATGAAAATGGTGTTCAAATCACATATGTGAGGTATCTCTGCGATCGGCAGAGCGAGAGCATATATTCTAGAAAAAGACCTCCTCTGTAACTTTAAACTGGTAAACGTTAAAACTTTTTAAAGCATCGCCTATGGAGATTTTTAAGTACCGTAGTTTGTAGCCATTCCAATTTTAAACCGTAACATGTTAGGTATCTATTTACTTGGCGTGACTTCATCTTTCAAAATATATAAACAAATTGGGCTAACTTTACTGTTTAGGTTTTTTAAATGCAGTGAAATGTATTTTTTCCCAAAAGACTACTGCGTAAATACCGCCGGACAACAATATTGTAATGACCGCCATTTTATTCTCCAGAGTCTTTGCTAAAACATATATACTGTATAATGTTTGGGGGTTCTAAGAAATTTTCTAGCAAAAGATACTGATTTTAATTTGTAAACAACAAGTGTCAGAAATAGGCTCAGTCTTTAAGTGGTTAGGCTAAATAGTGCAGGAAAATGACGTGATCTCCAGGAACAGGTCCACTCTATTCAACCATTAACCACTTCTGGACCAGAAGATTTTACCCCCTTAATGACCAGGCCATTTTTTGCGATTTGGCACTGCATTATTTTAACTGAAAATAGCACGGTCGTGCGATGCTATACCCAAATAAAATTGATGTCCTTTTTTCCCCACAAATAGAGCTTTCTTTTGGTGGTATTTGATCACCTCTGCAATTTTTTTTCTTTTTTGCACTAAAAACAAAATAAATGCGAAACTTCCAAAAAAAAAATAATATATATATATATTTTTTTTTTACTTTCTGCAAATTAACATTCCCAATAAAAAAAAATTAAAAATCAATTTTTTTCTTAATTTCAGGCCAATATGTATTCTGTTACATATTTTTGGTAAAAAAAAAAAAAATACCAATAAGTGTATATTGATTGGTTTGCGTAAACTTTTTTTGCGTCTTCAAACTAGGAGAAGATTTATGTCATTTTTATTTATCTATTTATTTTTTTACTAGTAAAAGCGGCGATCTGCGATTTTTAGCACGACTGCGACATTTCGGTGGACAGATCGGACCTCTAACTGACATTTTTGACACTTTTGGGGGGACCAGTGACATTACTACAGTAATCAGTGATAAAAATATGCACTGTTACTGCAATAATGACACTGGCAGGGATGGGTTTAACACCAGGGGCGATCAAAGGGTTAAATGTGTCCCTAGGGGGTGCTTTCTAACCGTGTGGGGGGTGGGCTTGCTGGATGAACACAGAGACCTGTGTTCCTAAATACGAGTAACAGAGGATGCCTTTGTTTGTTACTTATAGAACATCGGTCTGCCATGTTTACAACGTCAGACCGCCGTTCCATGGGGAGCAATCGTGGGTGCCTGGTGGACATTGTGGCTGCCGGACCTACTGATTGGCTTCTCCTGTGGCCAACTTGGGTGTGTGCGTGCCCCCACTAGCAGTCCTGCCGCCGTGGTGGGTCGCCGCCAAGTGGTTAAAAAGTAACTTGATTTTAATTTTCATATTTTAGGAAAATGTATAATGCTTTCAAAAACATATCAGAATTAAATACATTTAAAATGGATATGCAATAATGTGGAACCATATTTACCAAATATATCTGCTCTGATGGAGGAAAAATACAATTACTTTTGTCTAAATTGACATGAAACAGTAAGCTGCATTCCCAAGTTTAATAACAAATACCTTTCATGTGCACAGGTGTGAGAAGTTTTATACACCAATCAGCCGTAACATTATGACCACTACAAGAAAACAACAAGAGAAGGGCGCACCGACCTTGTGCATTACCACTTAAAAGTTTATTAAAATCAAAGAAGGGTAGCGTACAATATACTCACAAACGTAGCATATGAACAAGCATATAGGAAATGGGCACCGCTCGCTTCCAGGACACTTCTCTACTGCTGGATAGCGTGATGGCGTCCTCAAAACCTGATGTGGCTTACGCGTTTCAAGGGAGGATCCTCTTCCTCAGAGCCAAAATCGCCACTCTTTGAGTGTTGTTGTTTTCTTGTAGTGCCTTTTGGATACCCTTGGTCCTGAGGGGGGCAGCAAGACCACTTCATTTGTGTCATAAAACCGCCTAGAAGATTCACCTTCCCGCATACCACTCGAGCGCAGGAGAGATATTGTTGTTTTTTGTAACATTATGACCACTGATAGGTAAAGTAAATAACATTGATTATGTCATTTAGTGGGCATCTGAAAGTTGGTGGGATATATTAGACCGAAAGGGAACCTGTTATTCCAAGCTGATGTGTTGAAAGCAGGAAAAATTAGAAAGTTTAAGGAATTAAGTGACTTTGACAAGATCCAAATTGTAATGGCTAGATGACTGGGTCAGAGCAACTCTACAGCTCTAGTGGGATGTTCCTGGTATGCAGTGGTCAGGACCTACCAAAAGTGGTCCAAGGAAGGAAAACCAGTGATCCAGCGACAGGATCATTGTCAGTCAAGGATCACTGATTCACATGGGGTGGGAAGGCTGGCCCGTGAAGTCCAATCCAATAGAAGAGCTACTGTAGCTCAAATTGCTGGAAAAGTTAATGCTGATTCCCATTGAAAGGTGTCAGAACACACAGTGCAGTTGCAAATGGGGCTGCCCAGTCACAGCTTGGTCAGGGTCCCCGTGCTGACCCATGTCCACAGCCAAATGAGCCTACAATGGACATGCGAGCATCAGAACTGGACCACAGAGAAATGGAAGAAGGAGGCCTGCTTTGATTTATTCAAGAATGGTTTGAGGAACACAACGAATTAGAGGTGTTGACTTTGCCTCTAGATTTTCGAGATTCCAATCAAGCATCTGTGGGGTGTGCTGGAAAAAACATGTCTGAACCATGGAGGCCCCACATCAACCTACAAAACTTTATGGCTCAATGCCAGATACCACAGCATACCTTTAGAGGTCTAGGGGAGCCGATGCCTCAACAGATTATGGTGGGTAGGGCTTTTTTTCCCCAAAGAATAGGTGCAGTAACTCCCCCTTTCAGTGTTGTCCCCTACCACCCTCAAGCACCATTCCCTGGTTCCGCCTCCTACCCACCTTCCACTACTGCCCCTTTTAGAGAATACAGAACCAAGTAACATTTGTGGTACTAAGTAATTTGTATGGAATTTATTAATGATAACAAGAAAAGCAGTAAAAAAAGGTCCCCTGCAGCCAACAACAACAGACCCCCCACCAGCAACAGTAGATCCCACCAGCAACAATGGACCGCCCCCAACAAAATACCCCTCAGCAGCAATAAACCCTCAGCAGCAATAATAGATATCTCCACAGACGGCATCAATAGACCCTCCAGCAGCCAGCTACAATAGACTGCTCCCTCAACAATAGATCCCTCCCAGCAACAACTGACCCCCTAGCAACTTAAGACCAACCCCAGAAAAAAATATATCCCCCCCAGCAACAATAGACCTCCCCACAACAGCAAACCTCCCCAGCAACAATAAACCTCCTCTGTAAAAAGATCTCTTTCAGAGACAAATAGGTCCCCCAGCAGCAAAAGTAGACCACCCCAGCAAGAATAAACCCCCTGCAAAAATATATCCCCTCCAGCAACAATACATCCCCCAGCAGCCAACATCAATAGACACCGTAATAAAATCCCACTGAAAGAAACCATGATGGTGGGTGATCAAAATGTTATGACTAATCAATATATACATGTGTGTAATGGGTATTAGAAGTACAACTATAACAATGCTTGTCACGCTAACAGGTCCTCATAAAATCTCCAACATAAAATATAGTAACACATTTGGTATACCTTACCTATTATCTGCAGTAACAGGAAGCAGGGGAGCAAAAACAGAGTGTACTTCATCCCGTTATCCAACAGTCTCAGTGCTGTGTAGCTCTCTGCACTCTGATCTAAGTAATCTTTTTTCCGGTTATTTATTGATCGTGTGCAATAAAGCTAAATCATATATCCGAACATAATGTGCTCTGCTGTTCATATCATGATGAAACTACGCATTATAACAGAAAACAGTTGTAGGGAACAACTGTACCTATATGTGAACTTTATGGGCACATCATGAGACAGGTAATTGTAAACAAAATAATAAAATCGACATTTATTGATTCAAGATGAAAATCAATGACAAGCTAAAATGATAAAGCTGACCAAAACAAGGTCTATCTCATCAAACATAGAGATAGAGAAGAGACATAACTACTGAGTCTAGAATAAATATATAGTAGGAATACAATACATATCAAAATTGCATCTGTTTCAAAAGGTCAACGCGTTTCGCAATAAGCATTGTCAGGACCGTATACAGACAGTTACATTCTCCTCGAGACAAAAACAGGCAAAAAATTGGCTTGGGGCGGACACAGGGGCCAAATGGAACCAAAGTGCAGGTCACTCTATAGAATAAGGTAAAGATGGTCAGTATAGGGTGCTTGGCCACTGGGATTAGTAGTTCAACCACAAAGACATGAATATCCTTGTGGGACCAATAAAATAAATATATTCTTAAAGAATCAAGGCAAAGGTTGGATAGTCCAGATGGAAGAGGGGATTTTTCATAATATTGAAAAACAAGCATAGGGCCCCAGTTCATATCCAACGAGGGGATATATAAGGCCACATAAAAAATAATCCCCTAGACCAGGCACTCAAATTGGTGAAGTGTGAGCTGCCCTGTGAGTTTGCATTATAACAAACTAATAAGACTCTTATATTGCAGTCTCTTTGCAGTACACCTGTACTGGGAAAAATATGTAGGCTGCCATTGATGACTACCTTTTTAAAAATAATAGTTGTTTGGCTGTGTTGGATGATCGTGGGTAGTATGTACTGGAAAGCAGCGTGGAGGGTATATACTTAAAGTATTTGTAATCTCTGCACTAAAAAAAAAAAATAATAAAAAATGGTAATGTAGCATATAGTATTGTTTAGATAAAGTCACATTTACATTCATAAAAAAAAAAAAAAAAGGTATACCCTTTTTAAACCATTTTATTTGTGGTTATGTGATTGCTCAGTTTCCTTTTCCATTCATCTCTTCAAAGTGGGGGGCAATTTTCTGTAGTGGTTAGGCAGAGTGACATTACTTATGGTGGGGATGTTCCCCATCTGTGTGTGCTTTCAGCTTTGACAGCTAGCCTCCTTGCTGGAAACTGCTGTAGATTAACATAGCAGGGCTGGGCAAAGGGCTTGGCAGACAAACTGACTACAGAGGTACAGGCGAGCTGTGCGCCTGCTTGACAAGTAGGAGCAACAGATACACAAACTTACTATGCCAGCACAGATGTGTTTCCCTGCTTGGCCAGAATAGCACACATACTGTGTGTGTGTGTGTGTATATATATAAATATATATATATATATATATATATATATATTTTTTTTTTTTTATATATACAGTAGGTATCTTTGGCGTTGCATAGCTAGTCAAGTTGAAAAAAGACACAAGTGAATCTAGTTAAACCAATAAAGGGGGGGGGGGGAATCATACAATCCCATATACACAATCCTATACCCACATTTGATACAGAAGAAGGCGAAAAAACCCAGCAAAGCAAGATCCAATTTTCTCCAGCAAGAGAAAACATTTCCTTTCTGATCCCCCAAGAGACAATCGGATTTTCCCTGGATCAACTTTACTTATAAATGTTAGTATCCAGTTATATTTAGGAAGTTCTTTTTTTAACCGCTTCCCGACCGCCCTCCTGCGCGCACCGACGTAGGTATACGTCGGTCGTGCGCCTGCAGCTAGGGGGCGAGCGCGCGGCGCGCTTCCGCCCCCACTCATCAGCGGGGACTCCCATGCGTGGGGCAGGTGGCTCTGATTGCTACCTGACACTCAATAATATGGGAGGAGCCCACGGCGACGCTAGCCCACACGAGGAGACGCTCGGCCATTTGGTTGGCGGGACAAGGACGCGAATCGCCAGACAAGGGGAATTTCCACTCTGCTCCAGCACTACCACCATCCTGTAAGCTGCTTTTATTTATTTGCAAAATAAACACCCTTTGTACATGTTACACTATGAGCATATGTGTGCTTTATCTTACCGGGACACATTTGGAGGCAATGGTTTCTGAGGGTCCGGAGATGTGCTGATTGTGTACTTATGTGAAGGCTGAAAATGACCTTTGTAATGAGGGTCCATGTTATCCGGTAAGAGGCAGTGTGTCTTTCAACTTGGTGGTGGTCTTGGAATCTGGATTCTTACAACCTTTATACACGCTGTTGTGGAGATGTTCGTTAACACATTGTGGACTTTCCTTATTAATGGACTTGCATATCTCAGATTAGCGCTACACTTTTAATCTATTATACCCAAAAATATGTAGCAGAAAACAAATTGGCCTAAAATGTTAAAAAATTTTGATTTTTAATTTTTTTTTTTTTTTGGGAATGTTATATAGCAGAATGTGAAAAAATATTGTTTTTTTTCAGAATTGTCACTATTTTCGTTTATTGCACAAAAATTTAAAATCGCACAGGTGATCAAATACCACCAATTGAAAGCTCTATTTGTGGGGAAAAAAAAAATCGCACAGGTGATCAAATACCACCAAAGGAGCGCTCTATTTGTGGGAAAAAAAAGGACATCAATTTTATTTGGGTACAACGTCGCATGACCGCGCAATTGTCCGTTAAAGTAACGCAGTGCCAAATCGCAAAATATGGCCTGGTCATTAAGGGGAAAATCTTCTGGTCCAGAAGTGGTTAAAGCAATTTACTGAGCTAGCCAGAACCAGTTCTTGAGGGAGTCTATTTCACATTTTTACAACTCTTACGGTGAAGAAACCTTTCCGTATTTAGGGAATACATTTATTTTCCTCTAGACGTAAAGAGTGCCCCCTTGTCCTCTGTGATGACAAAAACTGTGTCCCATGAAACCAGGAAGCACGGCTTTGTTTGGAGGATGTGGACATTGATCCCGCTACCTTTCAAGTGGTGAGCACTCTACCACTTGAGCTAATCCCCCTAGTGGACTAATGAAAACCAAGGTGGTTTTCTCTGAAATACTGCCTGTACCTCGAGCCACACAGGAGAGGCAGAAGGAGATTAGGGAACTTAACAAGTGGCTAAGGAATTGGTGTAGGAAGGAGGGGTTTGGGTTCCTGGAGAACTGGGCTGACTTCTCAGTCGGCTACCGGCTCTTTAGTAAGGATGGGCTGCACCTTAATGGGGACGGTACAGCTCTTTTGGGGAGAAAGATGGCCACCAAGTTGGAGGAGCTTTTAAACTAGGAGACGGGGGGGAGGGCTCAGAAGTAGAGTCAGTCAGGAGGGAGCAGAGGACTGAAGGCAGCTGTAGGGTCAGCAGCGACAGTAGGTCCACAATGTCAATTGGCAGGTCTGTGCGGGAAAATCTCAGACCAAACAGGAATAAACATAACCGCCAATTGCGCTTAACTTCCGTAAAACTAAGAGGGGTATATGCTAATGCCAGGAGCCTAGCTAATAAAATGGATGAGTTGGAAATATTGGTACATGAGGAGGACATAGACCTTGTGGGAATAACAGAGACTTGGTTCGACCCCTCACATGACTGGCTGGCCAATATCCAAGGGTATTCGGTGTACCGGAAGGACAGGGTAGGAAAAAGGGGGGGAGGGGTATGTCTCTATGTCAAGAACAATATAAAGGTGATAGAAAGGAGTGACATTACGGATGGGATGAGCATGGATTTAGAATCTGTGTGGGTTGAACTCCATAGGGAAGGAGAAAAGGGGAAAGTAATTGTGGGGGTTTGCTATAGGCCACCTAACCAAGGGGAGGAGGTAGAGCTGGAATTCTTAGCACTAATGAGTAAAGTGGCAAAATTGGGATCAGTCGTCATATTGGGGGACTTCAATTATCCCGACATTGACTGGGACGAGGGGACTGCACACTCACAGAAGGCCCGCCTATTCACGGAAACCTTACAGGATAATTACATGTCACAGTTGGTGGATTCTCCGACTAGAGAAAATGCAGTCCTGGATCTATTGATCACTAATGACCCAGACCTAATCTCGCAGGTAGGAGTCCAGGACAATCTGGGTTCTAGCGATCACAGGATGATCACATTTAGTATAAATAACAATATAACAAGGCAAGTGGGGAACATAAGAACCCTAAACTTCAGAAGGGCAAACTTTCCAAAATTGTACTCATTGATGGAAAGGGTAAACTGGGACCAAACCCTGGGATCCCTGACCACAGAGGAAAAATGGGAATGCTTTAGGAACATATTAGGCAAAGGCATCTTGCAGTGCATTCCTATGGGAAATAAATTTAGAAGAGACAAAGCCAAACCTGGCTGGCTAAACCGTAGCGTCAAAAAACTTATTAGGGGAAAAAAATTGGCCTTCAAGAAGTATAAATCAGAGGGCACAGTATCGGCTTTCGAGCAATACAAGGAGGCAAATAAGAAAAGTAAACAAGAAATCAAGATGGCTAAAATCAACTTTGAGAGACAAATAGCGGAGGATAGTAAAAAAAACCCAAAGAAATTCTTTAAATATATCAACAGCAAAAAAACTAGGGCAGAGCATATTGCACACATAATTAACAATGATGGGAGGATGGTTACAGAGGACACTGAAAAAGCAACCGTGCTGAATGCTTTTTTCTCGTCAGTCTTTACACAGGAAACGGAGGGGTATACTGACCATGACTGTTTGGTTAGTAGTAATACACAGGACTTGCCACTATGGCTAACAGAGGGTGAAATCAGGGAAAGGCTGGATAAACTCAACACAAACAAATCACCAGGACCGGATGGCGTACATCCGAGAGTACTCAAGGAACTCAGTAAGGTTATATCCAGACCACTGTTCCTGATCTTTGCTGACAGTATTAGGACAGGAGATGTACCAGGGGATTGGAAGAAAGCTAACGTGATTCCGATATTCAAAAAGGGCCAGAGGCATATCCCGGGAAATTATAGGCCTGTCAGTTTGACATCAATAGTATGTAAACTTCTGGAGGGGATGATAAGGGACTATATCGTAGAGTTTGCTAAAGACAACAACATCATCAGCAGTAATCAGCACGGGTTTACAAATGGGCGTTCTTGTCAAACCAATCTATTAACATTTTACGAGGAGGTGAGCTGTGAGCTAGATAGGGGGAGACCAGTGGATGTGGTGTACTTGGATTTCGCTAAGGCGTTTGATACAGTTCCCCACAAGCGCTTAATTTATAAAATAAGATCTGCAGGTATCGACAGCAGGGTTTGCTCTTGGATACGGAATTGGCTTAAAGGGCGTGTCCAAAGAGTGGTAATAAACAGCGCATACTCAGACTGGTCTGAGGTAGTAAGCGGGGTGCCCCAGGGCTCAGTCCTGGGACCAACCTTGTTCAATTTATTCATAAACAACATTGAGGTCGGGATCAGTAGTTCGATATCAGTTTTTGCAGATGACACAAAATTGGCCAGAGCAATAACTGCACAGCATGAAGCAGATATCCTACAGAATGACCTGGACAAAATTACAGAGTGGGCAATGACATGGCAAATGAGGATTAACGTGGAGAAGTGTAAGGTTTTGCACTTGGGGACTAAAAACATAAAAGCACAATACACGTTAGGAGGGGAACCCTTGGGGGAATCAAAAATGGAGAAGGATCTGGGAGTCTTGGTTGATGATAGATTAGGCAACAGCATGCAATGTCAAGCGGCAGCTGCCAAAGCCAGCAGAATATTGGCATGCATAAAGAAAGGGATGTATTCCAGAGATAAGACTATAATCCTTCCACTTTATAAAACTCTGGTCCGACCGCATCTGGAGTATTCTGTCCAGTTCTGGTCGCCAGTCCTCAGGAGGGATGTGTTGGAGCTGGAGAGAGTCCAGAGAAGGGCAACTAAACTAATTAGGGGATTGGAGGACCTTGACTATGAAGAGCGTCTACAATCGCTCGATTTATTCTCCCTGGAGAAGAGACGTCTGAGGGGGGACATGATAGCAATTTATAAATATCTTAATGGGGATCCCAGCTTAGAAAAAAAGCTGTTCATTCGAAGGGATTGCATGAGGACTCGAGGGCATACAATGCGATTAGAGGAGAAGCGTTTTAACCTCAGGCAACGTGGGGGGTTCTTTACTGTTAGGGCTACAAGATTGTGGAATTCTCTACCACAAGAGGTGGTTTCTGCGGGTAGTATGGTGGCTTTCAAAAGACTCTTAGACTTACATCTCAAGGATCAGAACATTCAGGGGTATGTGAGATGATTACAACCACACACACCTACACAGGTTGAACTGGATGGACTATTGTCTTTATTCAACGTCACCTACTATGTAACTATGTAACTATGTAACACTTAAATGAAAGTGTTGAATATAAATGTTTTATATTTAAAGCTGCACTCCCTGAATGTATATTTTGCATACTTACATTGAGCCAGCTTGGATTCATTTAAGTGTGTATATTATACCTGGGCCCGAGTTACTACAATGATAGCCACAATCTTCCTGGTCCTGTGCAGCACACTTGCCCTTTGTGCCAAGCAAGTGACCCCCCTCCTGTGGTTACTATGCCAGACACCCTTCAGACAATGTCTTGCATTTTTTTCAGTGAATGCAAGGCAGTCTCTTTTTGGACAAGATGGAGAATTCAATGTCACCTGTCCACCTTGTCCAATCAGAGAACACTTTGCATTCATTGAGAAAAATGCAAGTATTTCTAAGAGCCGAGAATGTACAGTAGCATTTTGCATATACTGTATACTGGGTCATAAACTCCCTGGAGTTAAGACCAAATGAAATGAGCCAGGACTAGTGATGGGAGATTTGGGTTTTATAGCTGACCCATCAGATTAGGGACAACTAATATCTGGTCCCTGTCCGCTCACACCTGCAGAAGAAAATGTGCATCCACCATGACTGTTTTCTGTGGGAACAATTGTTTCTTTGCTGCCCTCTCAAGCAAGGATTATTTAGGCAGGAAGTCAATGGAAGTCAATTGATGTTAACATAAGGCAAGATCATCAGTCATTCTATATACAGTATTTCACATTTTATTAGGGCGTGATGATAAAATACTTGTGAATAAAATAACTGGCTTATTGCCTCAAAAAATCCCTGGAGTTCAGGTTTAACACAATTGTAGTGTCTGTGTATTAATATATACAGTACTGTGCAAACGTTTTAGGAAGGTGTGAAAAATGCTATAAATTAAGAATGCTTTCAGAAATTGAAGTGTTAATAGTTTGTTTTTATCAGTTAACAAAATGAAAAGTAAATGAACAGAAGAGAAATCCAAATCAAATCAATATTTGGTGTGACCACCCTTTGCCTTTGTCCTCACTTTGAAGGAACTCGGCTGGTAGAGTGTTCCAAACATTTTGTGGAACTAACTACAGATATTCTGTGGATGTAGGAGGCTTCAAATCCTTCTGTCTCTTCATATAATCCCAGAGAGACTCCATAATGGTGAGATCAGAGCTATATAGGGGCCAAACTTTCACTTCCAGGACTCTGTTCTAATTTTCTTTTTTAAATCGGGTAATTGTTATTGAACGTTTTCCATAGTTTAAATACAGACAAAACACCATTTATCTCAAAATCAAAGAAAAATCAAAGAGTAACAATTGAGATAAACAAGAAATAAAAGACATCCAAAGAAGAAGACATTTTGTAATCCAGAGTGGAACAAAACAGAAAACCAGAGAACCACATTAAGACAAAACAATCTCAAGGCCCCCCACTAAGAAACCAGGCCACACACCGGCTTCTGATTACCAAAATACAAATACAGCATATCTTGTGCTATTGGCAGAGCAATTACCCACCCCACTTAATCAACATTTATGGGCAAAGAAGCATGGGTTGACTAAGTAGAGGATAATCATATGGACCAGGTCTTTTGAAATTTCTTGGGGCAACCCCTATGTTTATAGGTAAGATCTTTCCTTTGCAGATTTAAGTGAGAGAGAGACGGGGGCGTAGACAAGAGTCATTTTTGCAGAATTAACTTACGGGCTAAAAATAAGGTCTTAGTCCATAGTAAACTAACTTTGGTTGGAAGTATATTCTCTGGGGTAATTCCAAGGATAGCTGATTTTGGGTCTGGAGGCACCCGCGTGAAATAGACACTATATATGTAAGTGAAAAATGAATGCCTAATAGCGGTGAAGTTTAGGGCATCGCCACAGCATGTGAATAGGAGTACCTGTGGCGTTAGTACATCTAGGACAGTTGGGAGATGGCTCTCACCCCCAGGAATGTAGCTTCTGCAGTGTATAATGTACCCTGTAGACTAGGAACAATTGGGTCAGTCTTTGCAAGGGGAACAGGGAGACCTGAGTAACAACTTCTAGAGCCTACTGATCATCATCTGTAGAACCTAAGTCCTGTCGCCAGAGTTGACCACTTTTTACCTGTAATTGTGCACTAGCAATTGTTTTGAATGCAGAATATAAATCCCCTATCAACCCTCTTTTGAAACAAGACGTAGATACAGCCATTGTAAGAATCGAGCAGGGCGTGACGTATTTGAAGATATTGAAAAAATAACCTGCTAGGGACTTGATATCGCCCTGCCAATGCACTAAAGGGAAGTAAGACATCCTCAACTTATACTGTAACTGATAAGGATATAATATACTAGCGTGTTTCCAATAATCAAACTATTCAAGTTTTGCAAGTTTCAGGAGTCAAGAATTGTTTCAGTTAGGCATGAACTGTGTACTGTATCTATAACCAGCATGAGATTTGAGATCCCCAATAGCTTCCCATAATTTCTGAATGAAAAAATGTAGGAAAAAATAAATTGACGCTTAAGATGAAAGTGGTTTGCCACCACTAGTGTTATCGGTGCAGCTTCGGAAAATTGAGACAGTATGATAAGTTGTATGGGTTCATGAGGGTCAACACAATAACAGCCATAGAGGTGCTGCAACTGGGAGGCCAAACAATACAGCCTAGCATTGAGTACCTCTATGCCTCCTCTGTCCTTGGGGAGTTAAGGCATGGAAAGTGTTATTCTAGGGAGTCTATACTTACATAAAAGGTCCCTAAAAAGGCCTTATTTTTCCAAAAGGTGCACTGCGGAAGCCATATGGGTCAATTATGTAGTAGATATAGCAGCTGCGGCATCCAGACCATTTTAACTAAGTTGGCTATGCCAACAAGCATCAAGGCCAACTTGCTCCATAGTTGTAAGTCTCAATTTAGTAGTAGTAGTCTCAACTTAGTAAGTAGAAGCTCCAGGTTTCTTTCAAGATAATCTGTCACCCGCAGTGTTACAATAACTCCCCAGTATTTAAACAAGGAGACTACAGATATTTGTGCAGCAGTAGAAGGTAAGTCTGCAGGCAATGGGTCCAATTGAACCAGTTTGTCCCAGTTATTGAGGAAACCTGAGAAGAAACTGTAAATAGATACAAGGGACCAAACAGCTACCAACGAGGACGTGGTATTTCCCAGCAATGGCAGGGTGTTCTCAGCATTAAATGCTATTTTGTCTTTCCCTGTCGATTTACGAAATCCAACTAGGTCCGGGGATTATCTGACAGCTACAACTAATGGTTCTAGAGCTAAGGTAAAAAGGAGGTGTGACAACAAGCACCCCTGCCTAGTTTCTTGATGAAGTGAACAGGTGTTGAATGTATGACCATTGACTTAAACCCTTGCCATTGGGGCAGAATAAAGAAGTTGTACCCATTTTAAAAACCGGGGTCCAAGCCCAAACTTCTGTAAGACATGCCATAAGAAATGGCACTCTATGCTGCCAAACGCTTTAGTCGTATCTACAGTATTGATAAAACAGCTTTATTGCCAGTGTTATCAGTGGGAATTTGTAAATAAGATACACACGTCTGATATTTATTGCAGTTGACCTATTTGGAATGAAACCAGACTGATGGGGGTGAACAATCTTAGCAATACATTTTGATAACCAATTAGCCTGAATTTTTACCAGGAGCTTAGTAAATATATTGGCCAAGAAGATTCCAGATTAGAAGGGTTTTAATTTGGCTTAAGCAAGACTAGGATAAACCTGCCTCAAATGCTGCATTAAACACTTCTAACAGTTCCAGTAACAGTACCTCACCTTATGTTTTATACCCTCTAGGTCATCAGTACATGGGACTTATTATTTTGTACACTAGCAGTTGCAGCTTGAAGTTCCTCTAGTTTTAGTGGCAAATCTAAGTTTATTTTGGTAAATGTAAAATATTTACAAAAATGTGAGGGGTGTACTCACTTTTGTGAGATACTGTACAGTATCTCACAAAAGTGAGTACACCCCTCCCATTTTTGTAAGTATTTTATTATATCTTTTCATGTGACAACTCTGAATGACACTTTGCTACAATGTAAAGTAGTCAGTGTACAGCTTGTATAACAGTGTGAATTTGCTGTCCCTTCAAAACAACTCAACACACACCAATTGATGTCTAAACTGCTGGCAACAAAAGTGAGTACACCCCTAAGTAAAAATTTCCAAATTGGGCCCAATTAGCCATTTTCCCTCCCCGGTGTCATGTCACTCATTAGTGTTACAAGGTTTCAGGTGTAAATGGGGAGCAGGTGTGTTAAATTGGTTCTTATCGCTCTCACTCACTCACACTGATCAATGGAAGTTCAACATGGCACCTCATGGCAAAGAACTCTCTGAGGATCTGAAAAAAAGAATTGTTGCTCTACATAAAGATGGCCTAGGCTATAAGAAGTTTGCCAAGAACCCTGAAACTGAGCTGCAGCATGGTGGCCAAGGCCATACAGTGGTTTACCAGAACAGGTTCCACACAGAACAAGCCTCCCCATGTTCAACCAAAGAAGTTGGTAAGCGTCATATCCAGAGCTTGTCTTTGGAAAATAGACGTATGAGTGCTGCCAGCATTGCTGCAAAGGTTGAAGGGGTGGGGGGCCAGCCTGTCAGAACCATACGCCGTACACTGCATCAAATTGGTCTGCATGGCTGTCCTCCCAGAAGGAAGCCTCTTCTAAAGATGATGCCCAAGAAAGCCTGCAAACAGTTTGCTGAAGACAAGCAGACTAAGGACATGGATTACTGGAATCCATGGTCTGGGGCTGCATGAGTGCTGTCAGCACTGAGGAGCTACAGTTCATTGAGGAAACCATGAATGGCAACATGTGCTGTGACATACTGAAGCAGAGCATGATCCCCTCCACTCGGAGACTGGGCCGTAGGGCAGTATTCTAAAATGATAATGACCCCAAACACACCTCCAAGATGACCACTGCCTTGATAAAGAAGCTGACTTTAAAGGTGATGGACTGGCCAAGCATGTCTCCAGACCCAAACCCTATTGAGCATCTGTGGGGCATCTTCAAACGGAACGTGGACACATGCACACACACATATACACTCTTTATCTCTATCCATCTATAATAGTTGTGCAAGTTTTTATTCTATGGACAAAATGGGTTAAAGTCCAAGTTTAGAGAACAATAAAAACATAGGCACAGGGTTATGATGTGTCCCTTGTGTTAAATCATTTCCTTTTAGTCCAAATCTTCCTCTGCCCTCACCCCTGATGCAGCACTAGAAAATTAGGGGGGGCAGGCAGAGAAAGATTTCTACTAAAAGGTAGGGATTTAACACAAGTGTATTATAGCTAATCGGCTGTCGGGGGATGGGAATGATAGGTGCCATCAAGAGAACTAGACTGGACTAGGACTGGGCTAATGATTCATAGCTCTGCCCTCTCCATTCAGAGAATATGTGACATTCATATAAGCTGTAGTACAGCTTCAAGGAATGGTGGATCTGGCAAAAAGAGGCAGGAATAGTTGAATTCTCTTGATGGTAATTCTTGGCAGCCCTTTAGTTGTAGGGGGTGGGACAGAGGATAATTTCTACTGAAAGGAGAAAAATCAACAAAGGGACACATCATGTTAACTGTAAGTTATGTCCCCTGTGCTGATTTTATTATTATTATTATTATTATTATTATTATTATTATTATTATTATTATCTTTAGCTAAACTAAGTCTCCCCTGCAACCCTTCCAAGGATAAGGGGAAACCTGACTCTATAAATTGCCCCCAGAATCTTTGATCTATCAAATATTTTGATCAATATAGTTATATAACTATATGTTATATTTATTATTATTTTTTTTTTATTTTGGGAAAAGGGTTTTCCTTTAACATTACCACCCTCACAATGGTATAATGCATGGAAACTTCAGAAATCATTATTTTCATGAAAATAAACTTCTACACAGTAGAAACATGCCAAAAAAAAAGAATGAAAACACATAGAAGTATTAAAACAATGCAAAACAACATTTTTACATTATTCAAACTATAAATACAATATCAATCTGTTTCACGTAATAAAGTCAATCAGATATCAGAAAAGATAAATATCTGAAGCATTGTACAATATGCATATTATATGGGTAAATTAAATTTTTTTAATTTTTTTTTTTAGAAAACTTGTATTCAAAGTAGAATTGCAGCAAATATTATTTTTATTATTTTAAAAAGCGTTGGAAAAGGTAAGAAAATCTACCACATCTTTAGCTCTGCCTGTGCACCCGTTACTGAGATTCTTCCTCACTTCCTGTCCAGGTACTTCCCGTAGAATGCACTCTCTATCTAGGATACTATTTTATGATACATTATTTGTATATTTGATAAGATCATTCCCCGGTCTTGAGACCACCTCCATTTTGGGTATTAACTACAAAATTTTGTCAAAAGTATTGGGATGCCAGCAAAATATAAATAAATAAATAAATAAAATGAGAGCTGTGTATATGTTTAGCAGCTGGCACAAAAAAAGTTGAACACACAACCTTCAAATAATCATAAAACAACAAAAGATGTGCAGTGCTTCCTGAGATATTGTAAATCAGTAACTAACAATCATATAATGTAAATAAAGTTCTGATATATGAATCCCTAACTTGATTTCACCAAATCTTCAGTTTAACTTGGAATAATTCCAATAAAGTGCATGACAAGTCCAACCACTCATCAGAAACTGGAAAAAAATCCAGCATGAGATAAACATAACCCAATGTGCGTTGGAAAAATTTGTCACACACATGCACCTCCACCAATCTGTACACTCACCAGATAATAAATGATAAGAAGCTTTAGGTCATTACTCTGAAGTCAAGAGTAATCTCACCCTGGTATATTGGTAGGATGGTGGTCCCCGATAGGATCAGGCACTGTGCAAAAAAACTCAGTGGGAGCCCAAATAATGCTCATATAGCGCAGTAGTTGATTAAACTTAAAATCACGTACAAAAAGCTGAAGCATAAAACAAATAAGAAAAAATGGTGAAGCTATCAGCGCTGCTCTAGTGACCAAATAATATATATATATATATATATATATATATATATATGTAAACGAAAAATCTTCAATGTGCATTAACAAAACATTACTATATAATTATACATAATAAATTAAAGTGCAGGTGCTATATCACTGAACTGAAGTGCAAATACATGAAGCAACGGAAAAAAGTATTTTGAATTTGATCAGACAAAGTCCTTATGCATAAAGTGCTTGTGCTCTTAAACAGCTGAAAATAGATGATCCTTGTAAAAGTGCTTGTGCTTGAATACTTAATAGTGCAGACCACTCCGTGCTCCCCTCTTGTGTCCCCACTCACCAAACAATGAGGAGATCAAACGTATATTCAGTGACTTTGCTTTGCCACTTGGCGGATGCTGGAACAAGAATTTCTCCCAGGCTCTCCCAGTGGACTCAGACAGTGGGGAATGGCTTTATCTCCTGTAATTCCTGGACTCTCGGTACCCACGTACCATACCATATGGTACCATAGCGTAAAACCGTTTATTAAGGATAAAAAGCAAAAGTAATACACTTACATCTGATGATAGTAATGCGCTTAGCCGTATATTGGGAGATCAGAAATGACGTTGGTGCGTTCCACCGATCAGAAGTGATGTCTGACGCTAGATTCCTGCTTGACGCGTTTTACCCCTTCTACTGGGCGTCATCTGAAGCTTGTCATCTGCTACTATAAAACAAATAAGGCCAAGAACTTACATAATCAGCCAGAATGCGGTGGCATAGCATCAGCGAACAGGCCTTTCCCCTACAAATAAGTTGAGAAATTAAGTCATGTGTAATAAAATGGAATGACAAAATGGAAAAAGTATTCAATACGCTAACTGAAATGTATTTATTACTTCTTACAAAATCCTTTGCTGGTGATGACAGTTTCAAGATGCCTCCTGTATAGAGAAACTAGTTGCATTCGTTGCTCAGGTGTGATTTTGGCCCATTCCTCTACACAAATCTTCAAATCTTGACAGTTCCATGGGCCTCATCTATGAACTCTGATCTTTAGTTCTTTTCATAGATTTTCTATTGGATTCAAGTCAGGTGATTCACTAGGCCATTCTAGCCGCTTTATTTTCCTTCTTCAAAACCAATTTAGAGTTTGCTTTGCTTTGTGTTTGGGATCATTGTCTTTCTGAAATGTCCACCCTTGTTTCATCTTCATCATCCTGGTAGATGACAGCAGATTTTTATTGAGAATGTCTTGGTACATTTTTCCATTAATCCTTACTTCAATGACAAAGTTTTCCAGTACCGTATGCTGAAAAAACAGCCCCATGATGTTCCAACCTCCAAACTTCACTGTTGGTATGGGAGTGTTTTTGGGGTGATGTGCAGTGCCATTTGACCTCCAAACATAGTGTGTATTATGGCATCCAAAGAGTTCAATTTTGGTCTTATCTGACCAGACTATATTCTCCCAGTATTTCACAAGCCTGTCTAAATGTTGTGCAGCAAACTTTAAACAAGCTTCAACATGCTTTTTCTTCAGCAATGGCATCTTACATGGTGAGCTTGCATACAAGCCATGGCAATTGAGTGAATGACTAATTGTTTTCTTTGAAACAATTGTACCTGCTAAATCCAGATCTTTCTGAAGCTCTCCACAAGTGCTCCTTAGCTCCTGGACAACTCTTCAGATAATTCTTTTCACTCCTCTGTCAGAAATCTTGGGAGGAGCACCTGGTCATGGCAGGTTTATGGTAAAATTATGTTTGTTCCACTTCCGGATTATGGCCCCAACAGTGCTCACTGGAACATTCAAAAGTTTAAAAATCCTTCTATAACCAATGTCATCAGTATGTTTTTCAAAAATAAGTTTATGAAGGTCTTGAGAGAGCTCTTTGCTTTTACCCATCATGAGATGTTTCTTGTGTGACACCTTGGTAATAAGACACCTTATTATCAGTTGAGACCGAACCAGCTGATATTAATTTGCACTGACAAGGGGCAGGATTGCTTTCTAATTACTGATAGATTTCAGCTGGTGTCTCGGCTTTCCATACCTTTTTGCATCTCCTCTTCTTCATGTGTTCAATACTTTTTCCCTGTGTCATTCTATTTTATTACACATAACTTGATTTCTGAACGTATTCATTTTCTTTGTATGTATGGATTGCCCAGGTTGTTCCTGAGATGTGGTGACAGTTTCAAGTCAATAGCATCTTTAGAAATATATTTACCTAGAAAAATGGTGACATGTTCAGTCCATTACAATGGAGAAAATAATTAGTTGATCCCTTGCAGGTTTTGCAAATTTGCCGACTTACAAAGAAATGAAGGGTCTATAATTTTTATCATAGGTGTATCTTAAATGGTAGAGACAGAATATCAACCAAAAATCCAGAAAAAACACATTGTACAAATAATATATATTGAGTTGCAGTTCAGTGTGTAAAATAAGTATTTGATTCTCAAGCAAAACATGACTTAGTACTTGGTGGAGAAACCCTTGTTGGCTAGTACAGAGGTAAGACGCTTCTTGTAGTTGGTTACCTGGTTTGCACACATCTCAGGAGGGATTTTGATCCACTCTTCTTTACAGATCTTCTCTAAATCCTAAGGGTTTCTTGGCTGTCGCTTGGCAACTCGAAGTTTCAGCTTGACTGGCTAGGCCACTCCACGAGCTTAATGTGCTTCTTCTTTAACCACTACTTTGTTGCCTTAGTGGTATGTTTTGGGTCATTGTCATGCTAGAAGATCCCTCCACGACCCATCTTCAGTGTTCTGGCTGAGGGAAGAAGGTTCTCATCCATGATTTTGCAAGACATGGCCCTGTCCATTGGCCCCTCAATGCGGCAAAGTCGGCCTGTACTTTAGCAGAGAAACAGCCCCAAAGCATAATGTTTCCATCTCCGTGCTTGACTGTAGGATGATGTTCTTAGGGTCATAGTCAGCATTTTTCTTCCTCCAAACACGGCAAGTCGAGTTAATGCCAAAAAGCTAAATTTTGATCTCATCTGACCACAGCACTTTCTCCCAATCATTCCCTGAATCATTTATATGTTCATTGGCAAACTTCAGATAGGCCTGTACATGTGCCTTCTTGAGAAGGGGGATCTTGTGGGTGCTTCAGGATTTCAATCCATGGTGGTATATTGTGTTACCAATACTTTGGAGACTGTGGTCCAAACTGCCTTGAGATCATTCACAACCTCTTCACAAGTAGTTCTGTCCCGATCCCTCACTTTTCTCATGATCATCCTTACCCCCATGAGGCAAAATCTTGTATGGAGCTTCAGACCAAGAGCGATTGATGAATATTTTGTATTTCTTCCATTTGCAAATAATTGCTCCAACAGTTGTCTCCTTCTCACCAAGCTTCTTGCTGATGGTTTTGTAGCCCATTCCAGCCTTACGCAAGTCTATAACCTTGTCCCTGACGTCCTCTGACAGCTCTTTGTTCTTGTACATGATGGTGGGGTTTGAATGTAAGGAAGAAATTCTGTGGACAGGTGTCTTTTATACACACAATGAGTTGTCGTTAGGAGCACTTTCTTAAATTGACAGGACAAATCTGTGTACCACATAAGCACATACTTTAGTCTGTGGGAGCCAGAATTATTGTTGGTTGGTGGAGGATCAAATACTTATTTTACTCACTGAACTGCAACTCAATTTATAACATTTGTATGTTGTGTTTTTTCTGGATTTTTGGTTAATATTCTGTCTCTATCATTTAAAACACACCTATGATAAAAATGATAGACCCTTCATTTCTTTGTAAATGGGCAAACATACAAAATCTGCAGGGAATCAATAATTAGTTTCCCCACTGTATTTTACCCGCTGTATGTAAAAATCCATCTTTTATTGGCCAACCCCTATAAAAAACAAAAATACAACAACAATAGAAATAATTAAAATATTTGTTTCTTGGCCAGGAAATTTTAACTACTTTTAGTGGTTTTTTTTTTTTTTGTTAAGTGATTTAAAATGGATATGTTTGCTCATCTTGATGTGTTTTATACAGTATATGTTTTTTCCTATACTCAGAGGAATCTCTCAGTCAAGGCCTGGATTGTTTTATTATTTGAGGTTTGTCGTTTTCATTTTACTGACAACTTCCCCACTTTTTTTCTATATACTGTATGAAATTAGGAGGCAAATACAACTAAGAATGTAAAGAAGTTCTTGAGCATTTTAGGCTGTTGCAAACCAATTTAATCTTTTACAAATTAATCAAATTTTACATTAATTTCTCTCAATAAAAATATTATTTTCTTGCTCCCCATTTCCTGAACCCTGCATCTTAAGAAAATGAGTCAACAGGTTAAAACATTTAGGGGTCTATTTATAAATGTACTCACACTAAATATCCGCATTTATCTAATAAATTTAATTGGAAAAAATGTAGTCCTGGGTAAAAATTGTGAGGAAACATTTATAAAAAAGATTACTTTATATGCTTCTGATCAGTAATATTAATGTTGATGTTTGATTTTTAACATATATGTTTTTCTGTGAACATCCTTTATGGCAGTGCTTATAAACTTTACTATTAAATATCATCTAATTATATTCTTCAATCAAACTCTACATTCTCATTTTATACTTTTTTTAATCACACTATAACATGGTGTTGCCTCATAGCTGGCAAAAAAATGCATAGCTTGAATACAGTACTTATTGGTTAAAAAGAAAAAGGAGGTGACTAAGTGATTAGCACTTTTGTCTGGCACCACTAGGGTTGTGGATTTGAATCCCAGCCATGGCACTCCCTACCTGTAGTTTACATGTTCCCCCTGTACCTGCGCGGTCTCCTTCCACACTCCAAAGACATAGTTACATAGTTACATAGTTACATAGTTAGTGAGGCTGAAAAAAGACATCAGTCCATCCAGTTCAACCTATGATGTGTGTGTGTGTTTGCTTTTAACCATACATTGTATACCCCTGTATGTTGTGGTCTCTAAGGTGCCTATCTAATAGTTTTTTGAAACTATCAATGCTCCCTGCTGATACCACTGCTTGTGGAAGAGAATTCCACATCCTTACCGCTGTTACAGTGAAAAACCCCTTACGCATTTTAAGGTTAAACCGCCTTTCCTCTAGTTTTAGTGAGTGGCCACGTGTCTTATTGTATCTCCTTTCTCTGAATAGTTTGTTCCTTATGCTAGGGTCGCCAGTACAGTATTTGTACATTGATATCATATCCCCCCTCAATCGTCTCTTCTCCAGAGAGAATAAGTTCACTGCTTGTAGTCTTTCCTCATAGCTGATGTCTTCCATTCCCCTAATTATTTTTGTTGCCCTTCTCTGGACTCTTTCCAATTCCAGCACATTCTTCCTGAGGACCGGTGCCCAGAACTGGACAGCATACTCCAGATGTGGCCGGACCAGAGTCTTGTAGAGCGGGAGAATAATCTCTTTATTTCTGGAGTGAATCCCCTTTTTTATACATCCCAGTATTCTGTTGGCTTTGCTTGCAGCGGCTTGGCATTGCATGCCACTGCCAAGCCTGTTGTCTACCAGTACCCCCAAGTCTTTTTCCATCCTAGACTCACCCAGAGGTTCCCCCCCTAGTGAGTAGCTTGCTTTCTGGTTTCTGGCCCCCAAGTGCATTACTTTACATTTTTCAACATTAAACCTCATCTGCCATGTAGTTGCCCACCCCGTTATTTTGTTCAGGTCCACTTGCAAGGTTTCCACATCCTGCATAGAAGATATTGGCCTGCTTAGTTTAGTATCATCCGCAAATACTGAGATTGTACTAGATATCCCCTCCTCTAGATCATTTATGAATAAGTTAAACAGGATTGGTCCCAGGACAGAACCCTGGGGGACCCTACTTTCCACACCCGCCCAATCCGAGTACTCCCCATTAATCATCACCATCTGGACTCTCCCCTGGATCCAGTTCTCTATCCAGGTACTCACCTTATGGTCCATACCTACCTTCCTTAGTTTGTACAGTAAGCGTTTGTGGGGAACGGTGTCAAAGGCCTTTGCAAAGTCCAGATACACCACATCCACAGGCTTTCCTTTATCTAGGTGGCAGCTCACTTCATCGTAGAAGGTTAATAGATTGGTTTGGCAAGAACGATTTTTCATGAATCCATGCTGATTACTACTAATAATACAGTTTTCATTACTAAAGTCTTGTATGTGGTCCCTTAACATCCCCTCCAAGATCTTACAGACTACAGATGTTAGGCCTATAGTTACCCGGGATACATCTCGGCCCCTTTTTAAATATTGGTACCACGTTGGCTTTTTTCCAATCAGCTGGCACCATACCCGTCTGTAAACTATCCTTAAAGATCAAGAATAATGGTCTGGCAATCACCTGGCTGAGCTCTTTAAGAACCCTCGGGTGCAAGCCATCCGGTCCCGGTGATTTATTTATGTTTAGTTTCTCTAGTTTAGTTTTAAGTCTATCTTCTGTTTGTCATGGCGGTATTTCCTGAGGTGTGTTGTTTAGTTCGGCCTTACAAGCTAGGTTCGTGTAGCCCCCCGATTCTTTTGTGAAGACTGAAGAGAAGAAATTATTTAACACTTCCGCCTTTTCTCTGTCCTCAGTGGCCATATTTCCTTTGTCATCTTTTATGGGGCCAATGTGTTCTGGCCTCGCTTTCTTACTGTTTATATACTTAAAGAACTTTTTGGGGTACTTTTTACTCTCCTCCGCTATATGTCTCTCGTGTTCTATTTTAGCCGCCCTGATTTCGTTTTTACATTTCTTATTACACTCTTTGTAATGCTTAAATTCTGCCAATGACCCCTCAGTCTTGTATTTTTTGAAGGCCTTTTCTTTAGCACTAATATGCATTTTTATGTTGGAGTTTAGCCACCCAGGGTTTAGTTTTGCTCTTTTAAATTTATTTCCCTTTGGAATGCACTGGTCAATCCCCTTGTTAAGTATGCTCTTGAAGCACTCCCATTTTTCTTCCGTGTTCTTTGTTCCAAGGGTTCTTTCCCAATTGATATTTTCTAGCAGCGAGCGCAGTTTTGGGAAATTGGCTCTTTTGAAATTCAGCGTCCTTATATTACCCCTCTGCTTCCTATAACTGTAATTAATACTGAAACGTATTGACCTATGGTCACTGTTTCCTAAGTTGCCCCGTATTTCTATATCCATGAGCAGGTCTGTATTGTTGGTAATCAGTAGGTCAAGTACCGCATTGTTTCTTGTCGGTGCATTCACCATCTGACCCATTAAATTGTCCTGCAAAACATTTAGGAACTGCCTAGCCTTGGCTGAGTGTGCGGTTCCTTCTGCCCAGTCTATATCAGGATAATTAAAGTCCCCCATTATAATGACATTTCCCATCCTTGCTGCCAATCCTATCTGTAAAAAGAGGTCCGCCTCCCCCTCCTCCTTCTGGTTGGGGGGCCTATAGCATACGCCCAATATTACCTTCCCCACCGTGCCTTCCCTTTGAAGCTCTACCCATAGGGATTCTGCCTCGTCCTTGGCTCCATTATTAATATCATCCCTCATATTTACCTGTACACTGTTCTTAATATACAGACATACCCCTCCCCCTTTTTTACCTTCTCTATCTCTGCGATAAAGGGAATACCCCTGAATGGTCGCCATCCAGTCATGAGAGCTGTCAAACCAAGTCTCTGTTATCCCCACAAAATCAAAGTCCTCCTCAAACATCAGCAGCTCCATCTCTCCCATCTTGTTGGCCAGGCTTCTGGCATTGGTATACAAACCTCTTAATTTTGACCGGTTACATATATCCTCATTTGATGTTTTTAGGCTGCTCTCTTGATTTTTCCCCATACCCACCCTGGGTATAGGAGCTCCGAACACCCTACCGCTAATGCCCCCATTTCTGCCCTCTGAAACTTGCTTTCCACTGGCTAATTCTACATCTGTACCCTCCCCCCCATCACCTAGTTTAAAAGCCCCTCTAACTTTTTGGCCATCTTCTCACCCAGTACGGCTGCACCCTCCCCATTTAGGTGCAATCCGTCCCTACCAAAGAGCCGGTGGCCGACTGAGAAGTTGGCCCAGTTCTCCAGGAACCCGAAACCCTCCTTACTACACCAGCTCCTCAGCCACTTGTTAACTTCCCTAATCTCCCGCTGCCTCTCTGGTGTGGCTCGAGGTACAGGTAGTATTTAGGAAAACACTACCTTGGAGGTCCTAGTCCTCAACTTAGCGCCTAAGTCCCTGAAATCGTTTAGGACTCTCCATCTTCCTCTTCCTATGTCATTGGTACCCACGTGTACCATGACAGCTGGGTCTTCCCCAGCCCCACCCAGTAATCTGTCCACCCGATCCGCAATGTGCCGAAGTAGGCATATGCAGTCTGCTTTCTCCACTGCAGGTGGCTTTCAACTGTGGCATTGCAGAGGGAGAGGAAGTCAAGAGGAACATGGTACCTCTATTGTTTCCTGGGTCACTGGGGCAGCTATCCAATTGGATAATGGCAGCCTATGTTACTCTGGCAGCCATCATGGGTCTGGCAGAATTTATTTAAGATCCTGGCTCCCGGGCTTGGGTGCATTTTGCATGCAACTAGAATAGGAACAGGTCACTCATCTGTCAGGGACAGCGCATAGCATAGGGAAAGTGCATTGATACGTCATCTTTCTTAGAAGCCTCCCCACTTGGGTCTGGACCGCCAGGCCACAGTCCACCCTAGAGACAAATGTTGTTGGCACACTTGAGACCTACTGATGCTACCCATTTCTGTTTCCTGGGAATATCGCTGGTCGGGTGCCACCTTAGATTGTAAGCTCGTTAAGGGCAAGGACTGATGTGAAGCACTGCGTAAATTGTTGGTGCTATGGAAGTACCTGTAATAAATAAGATTTTTTTTACTTCTATAATCAAATGTCAGGCTTGTTATTTAGATACTATATACGATAATATATATCAACACAAACCAGATCCACCAATAAGAGGTAAATCAAGCACTCAAGCACTCATGTACCAAGCCCAAGCCCCAGCAGGGGGTCCAGTGGCAGGGAGGAAACTCTTTACATACCTTTAGGTTCACATGCTATAATCCCATGGGTCATGGCTCCTAGCAATTATATAAAAGGTCCTGGGCCCCTTCAGTTCAACAGTGAGAACATTTACTCATTTTTGGGAGCAGGCAGAATAATTCTCCATGCCATAGCTAGCTCCTGACAATTAAATTAGAGTTCTGGCCTCTTTTTCTAGATCAGTCTGCAAAGACAGGCTGAAACTTTAATTGTCAGGAATTACTCTGCCTGCTCCTGAAAATTAATAAATCATCCCTTCTCTGTCCCTGGCCACTACTGGTAAAATGATGGGGCTCAGGAAACTTTTATTTATTTTCTGGAAGCCACAAAAATCAGGATTACTGTGCACAAAAAGGTATTAAAAGTGCCCCTTCTCTGCGGGAGGTGGATTAGTCAGTAGGGTTCGCCAAAAAGGCTCTTATGAGAAGGGCTCTGGAGATGAAAATGTTCATACAGAAATTGTGTAAAGCTCTAGAGAGAAAAGCTAGCCAGTATTGGCATAACAACTTCTTTAAACGTTACTTGGGAAATGACCTGAACCCCAGGGGACTGAGGATTCAGAACTTTCCCAATGTTAGAAACATGTCTTCTGAATTCAGAGCAACATGGGAATCTAACCTTAAGACTTACACAATTGGATGTTTGTTGTATAACTGTAATAATGTACCAACATCCCTAATGATAATTCAAAAAAACACTGGAACTGTGTAAGACCCAGGTGTATGGGTCCGGCACAGAAGCCGTGTTTATAGCATAGAGAAAGAAAGAGTTAGGAAAGGAGAGTTTAGAAACAGACAAAGGAAAATGTGGGGACTAGAAAGTGGGAAAAGGAGAGAACCAGAGAGGAGGGAAAAAACAAAAGGGAAGGAGAAGAAGGAGAGATGGAAAAACGCAGGAAAGAAAGCAAAAGGGGAAAAAATAAGAAGAGGAAAGAAAAAGAAAGGAAAGAAAAAGGGAAGGAGGGAAAAAGAAAAGGAATAGTAAAGGGCTATTGGGATTTTTTCGGTACTGTAACTAGTGATGGAAAACCACCATGTATAAAAATATATACATTTTTATTAATGTATTATATTAAAAATATTTACAGACAAAGACAAAAAAAGAGAGATTATGAGATAAAAAGTATACAGAGCAAGTTACCATAATAAATTGTCAATTACATACAGTTGTAATAATTTCAGGCAATAATAATAAGTTATACAAGCTTCGGTGACCCCAGAACAATACACCGGGCATTAACCCAACATGTTTCGCGGGTTCAAAGATCCGCTTCTTCAGGGGTATTGGATTATATAGTACGTAGATTTGCCTTGGAGTTCCTGTATGATAGAAATATGCAGTAAGGACAATATAATCAGCATTGTTGTACAAAGGAGTAATTAGCATGCACATCCACTCAAATGTCCGAAACTCCCACCACCATGTGACATGCAGAGGTGGCCACCCAGTGAACGCCTCACCAACGGATGTGGAGGGGGTCAGTCACGCTACCTGACTGACCCCCTCCACATCCGTTGGTGAGGCGTTCACTGGGTGGCCACCTCTGCATGTCACAAGGTGGTGGGAGTTTCGGACATTTGAGTGGATGTGCATGCTAATAACTCCTTTGTACAACAATGCTAATAACTCCTTTGTACAACAATGCTGATTATATTGTCCTTACTGCATATTTCTATCATACAGGAACTCCAAGGCAAATCTACATACTATATAATCCAATACCCCTGAAGAAGCGGATCTTTGAACCCGCGAAACATGTTGGGTTAATGCCCGGTGCCTTGTTCTGGGGTCACCGGAGCTTGTATAACTTATTATTATTGCCTGAAATTATTACAACTGTATGTGATTGACAATTTATTATGGTAACTTGCTCTGTATACTTTTTATCTCATAATCTCTCTTTTTTTGTCTTTGTCTGTAAATATTTTTAATATAATACATTAATAAAAATGTATATATTTTTATACATGGTGGTTTTCAATCGCTAGTTACAGTACCGAAAAAATCCCAATAGCCCTTTACTATTCCTTTTCTTTTTCCCTCCTTCCCTTTTTCTTTCCTTTCTTTTCCTTTCCCCTTCTTCTTTTTTCCCCTTTTGCTTTCTTTCCTGCGTTTTTCCATCTCTCCTTCTTCTCCTTCCCTTTTGTTTTTTCCCTCCTCTCTGGTTCTCTCCTTTTCCCACTTTCTAGTCCCCACATTTTCCTTTGTCTGTTTCTCAACTCTCCTTTCCTAACTCTTTCTTTCTCTATGCTATAAACACGGCTTCTGTGCCGGACCCATACACCCGGGTCTTACACAGTTCCAGTGTTTTTTTGAATAACCTTAAGACTTGTTCTAAAAAAATGACGGAACTCTTACAACAACAATATAAGAATGAGATAGGTGAAGTGGATAAGTAAATACAGTTATTGCACAGCCAGAATCAACTGGTTTTATCCCACCCAGATTTGGAATAGAGAATTGCAGGAACATCTTGAAGCATTTAACATGACCTCATTCAGCATAAGGAGCAAAAATGTAAGAGGAGAAAAGTTGCATTCTCCAGCAATTCAGCATATAGGTGGCCCCAAGGCAATTCCAGACGCACATGGTCACCTAGAAAACCACCCTCCACTCTTCCAGTACAGGTCCACAATGCATCTAATGACATTGCTGATGAAGTTGTATCTGATTCTTCTAATGCTTCTATGTTTTCTCATTATCCACATTGGAGATATCGTCTTCCATGCAAACATCCTAAATTTGGTGGTGGTAAACAATCACTGGGTGCTAAGGGTAAGAAACGTATGGTGGAACCTGTCACTTTCCATCCTTCTAACAGCACACAGGATGTAGGTGCACAAGGTGTGGGCACTCCATGACTGGGGGGTCCTTCTACCCCCAGAGGCAACACATCACAAATTAACATTAATTTTACACAGGTCACTAATAGCACGTAATCTCTACCACTCAGCTCAGGGACTGTCTTATCACAAACAGACACTGTTATTTTTGTAGACAAACTATCTATCACAGACACATACATGACCCTGAAAGGGGCGAGTGGCAATTTGGACAATTTTGTGGTGAAAGTCACCCCTCAAACACAAACTTCAACATCATAAATCTTTCTTCCTTTGAATTATCACCTACTGAAGAACAGGCCCTGAGTCTGGGACTCTCATTCTGCCCTAACCAAGAATTGCAGCACTTCGATACCTTCAAAGATGTCCACCTATTTGCAAGGAAACTGACATACAAGTTTTAATTTGACAAAGATTGCAAAAAGAAATTAAAAGACAAATCTCTGCAGGATATGTGGAAAGACTTCACTGTGTCAGATTTCCGGGCACTTAGAGACCTTATGAACCTTCTTGATGAGAACGAATTTCCATTGTCCGTATTTACATCACAATTATCCTTCCCTACACAAAAATCTGATGACCCAGAAAAAACTGGAAGAATGGCACAACTGGCAGCTATACAAACCTTAGAGAGCTTTCTCAAGGAAAGACCCCAAGATCAGTGGCCTTATCGCAAATTTATTCTGACACTATTCAAACACATACTTACTAAGAATGTGTTTTCGTATGACGGCTCCCACCAGGGTGCAGGGGGTTGCGATGATCACTTACTAGCCTATTCAATTCCTTGTTATAGTCCACTTTGTTTAAAACCACAATACCTCCCTCCCTTGTCAGCCATCTTTATTACTACATCTTTCCTCTCTTCCAACATTTTTAGACCTTTTTTGTAGATTGCCCTTCTTTCTAAACTTTTTACCCTGGCAACATTCTGATATCCTATTCCATCGTAGACTTGAATAACTCTAAAAACTGGTTAGAGGATTGCTTCGGGTTGAATGGGGAAGGATTTCTCAAACCACTATCTGTATACATCCTATCAGCAGTTGTCGCCTGTCAGGTCTTCCAAGAAACTCTAACCATCCCTCCAGTTTCCTGACCAGTAGTCTTCTTATCCCAGTATGAGGTGGAAGAACAGTAGAGATCCTACAGCCAGAAATATGGGACCACAATAGAAAGTGCAAACAGGCTATATCAAGGAACAAAAACAAGCACTCACAGTTAGTGGAGAGAGAAGTCAGCGAACCAAGGCAGCAGTCCACGGGGTATACCAGGAAGAGGCATCAGGAACAGGCACAGTCAGCAACCTCGATCAACGATATCCAAAGGAGTAGTCCAAGAGGCGAGGTCGGGAACAGGCAGATTCGGCAACAACGATCAGCAATATCCAAAGGAGTAGTCCAAGAGGCAAGGTTGGGAACAGGCAGAGTCAGCATTAACGATCAACAATATCCAAAAGAGTAGTCGTAAACAAGCAGAGTCAGTAACCAGAAATACAATAAGTTTACCACCAACGCCCAGGGAACAGGACCTATACTAGGGCGAAGACAGGAAGGGGAAGTGAAGGTTTTTAGGATCTCTAGATCAGGTGACAGCCTACAGCTGGACACTGGGTGGGGCCAGCATCCAAACTCAAGGAGCAGAAAAACAAGGGTACACTCAATAAAAAGTTCCCCAGTGGCTCAGGCGATAGGGAACCGTCCAAAGAACACCAGGTCTCAGAATCAAATCCTGGACATGGCGTGACATTGCCTGAGCTGGTTTTTCTAAAAAATGATTTTTATTCTTTATTTTCCTAATGCATTTTTCTGTATCAATAAATGCATTAAGCTTATCAAAACCTATATCAGGGGCATATTTAAGACCCAATTCCTAAACCTTTAATTCATTCATGATAAAAGTAGCATCACTTAAATTAAAAATACCCAAGCCTATTGTTCTCTTTTTCTCTATGTTCTTTCTCCCCCTCTGCATCCTCTAGTGCGTTGTTTTGGGACCCTTTTGGTGTCCTTTGGGGTGTTCCCCATTGTTGCCATTGGGGTGCAACCCCCTAACCCCCATGGTTGGGGAGTGGTGGTGGTCTCTTCCCTGACCCTGGGGGGCCCCACCCTGGTTCCAGTTTTGTCATCCTCTTCCCCCACGGTGGCCCGATGCCCTCTGTGCTGATTTCCAGGTCCCTCTCCCTCGTGGAACTGGGATACCCCCATGTCCCCTCCACTGAAAACCCCCATAGTATTCACTGACTCTATAGGGTTCATCAGCATAAAGTAGGGGTTGGCATCTGTTTTGGGTGGGGATCCCATAGCTAGACATCTCTTCAGGTACCTGATAATTGTAATCATCCCAAAATGCTTATTAGGAGCATACCCTATAGCCAGTACCTACGTCTGAGACGAATCTGTTCAAATGATGCTCATTTTAAATTGGAGGCTGATGCTCTTCGGGAAAGACTGTTGGCCAGAGGCTATTCTCGCACCCTTTTCAATATATATTCAATAGGGTATACAAACAATCTAGGAAGGACCTTTTGTTTAAACCAAAAACAAGAGCGCATTCAGATTCTGTTTGACTCATTACTACGTACAATTGTCAACTCTCAGTTGTCCACCAAATTCTTCAAAAACATTGGTACTTACTTAAAAATGACACTATTTTATGTAAGTACCTTAAATATTCTCTGGAGATAACTTTTAGGAGAGCAAAATCCTTTGAGGGATCATGTTACATCTAGTCAATTTCCACAACTCCCACTGTGTCCCATCCAAGGGGTACATGGCAATGCGGTTCATGTGACCTCTGCGAGTTGATTCCTGTTAGCCAGGCCTTTTATCTCTCTTCACTGAGCTATGCAGAGTATAACCTCAGCTCTCTGCCCCTTTTTTGGAACTGCTCATACTAGCTTTTTAAATTTGGCACTTTGAATGGACATAGAGATGAGACAATGGCAAATAAACAGGTACAAATTATGTAGGAGGATTTTTTTTATCTCTGTTTATCACCTGAGGCCAGTCACTTTACTGGGTATCTGTAAGGGTTTACAACCACTTTATCTCAAAGAGTAAGAGGGATAAGGAGAGAAAAGAAAAATTTTGAGGGAAAATTAGTAAATCTTAATCGTCAGATGAGATTAGAGTTTGAAATGTTGAAAAAGTAGAAAGGAAAGTGATGCAGAATTGGTTAAAATGTTGGGGTGGGGAAGAGGAAAAAGGAAGAGTGAAAGGAGTGATCGAGTGATGTCCATATGGTTGTTGTAGTCCAGCCAGGATATCCAAATTTTGAGAAATTTGGAATAGGTGTTGGTTGAACCAGATTAACTATGTAAGGTTGGCCATAAATTATACAATCTTCTTGTATAATTTTCCTTTAGATTTACCAAAATCATATAATATGAGGTCAAACCTAAACACTCTCAATTTGTATTCAGTTAGACAGGCCCTTGCACTACATAGCTAAAGATAAATCTAAAGGCATGGCCAACTTAACTATGTATCACTGGGGTTGATTTACTAAAAGTTGAGAGTGTGAAATCTGGTGAAGATCAACATAGAAACCAATCAACTTTCTTTTTTTTTTTTTTGTCAAAGCTTAATTGAACAAGCTGAAGTTAGCAGCTGATTTGCTACCATACATAGCTGCACTGGATTTTGCACTCTCTAGTTATATTAAATCAATCCCAGTAAATATTTACATACGTTTTTCATGTACCATAGTTCCCAATAGTTGTTGTTTAACTTCACGGAAGTATTTGGTCCTTTCCATTTTTTGCTAACATTTGCCTGGCTGCAATGAACAAAAATCCCACACACTTTTGGTCTTTCAGAAAGGCTTCCAAGGGTTTTGTGTTAAGTCACGGTGCAAAACAGTCTGCTCCATATAGTATGCCCAAATCCAAAAGTGTTTCGCTTTTGGGCAGTGCCACCAAACATGTAAGAGTACCGTGTTCATGGGGGACACCTTCAGGGACAAACTCGAAAATCTTGCAATTTCTATAAATGGAGATTTTTGGCAGCTTGTACTAGTAAAAGAGTTACCTTTGTGCATTCTCTATACTGTATAACCTGAAGGGGTAATCATGGCTGTTACTCTTCATTTTCCAGTTCTTCAGATGTATTATGAATACAATTTTTATTTGCACACTTGTTTCCACCTTCCAAATAACTGAGACCAGGCAACTCTTCTTTATTAACAATAAGGGTATTTATTTAGTTATAAAATACATCTTGAGGTATACAGAAGGTTTCATATGACAATTTTGGTCAGAGAACTGTCCTTTCCCATAAGGTACATCATATTACATTATGGCTGTGCTGCACAACTGGCTGTGCTATTCCCTCATGTTGCCATATCTGATATTAGGAAAAAATCTCTCTCCAGTAATAATATTCCAAATACGGTACATACGGTAATTGCAGGAACCTGCAACCAGATCTCAATAAAAGGTTACGTTGCCACTAAAACAGGTCACCTAATGTAGACAGTCCTCACTACTACATTCCCATGTCTGGACTTCACCACGAGGTTGATCCCTCCTGTATACTTCACCTCACAGGGGGGAGTGAGTCACATATCGGGGAAGACGCGTCACGGTGAGAAACACTGTGGTACCATCAACAGTTCACTAACAGGAACAATATTACCTACACACAGAAGAGACTTCTCTAGCCGATAGCCAAAATAATAGAAGGAGGTGTTTGATCTTCAGCAAGGCTTAGTTTAAATGTCTACAATGACTAAAGGGTTATTTTTAAATATTAACATGGATCCTGAATTTTAACCTTCAAATTCAAAAATAAAACAAAATAAACTGAAATTAGATTGTGGAACAGAAAAGTATTTATTTGGGATGGGGTTCCTCTTTAAGACATCTTTCCCTTTGGGTCAGTATCAGACCATTCTTCAAGGACCATCCTTAAAGTGCTTTGTAGCCTGTTAGTTTCAAAAGAGCTTGGCGATCTGAGCCATTTCTGTGCTGTGTAGGTGATGGTAAGATTTGAGACGACAAGCCAACAGTAGTTTTCTTCATGCAATATAATGGGTAACAGTTTGTATAAACCTCCAGAACTCCAGTAACAAAACAATTTAAACACACATTATTACCATATTTAGCTCCTTTGGACGGGCATCACTGTACTGTATACAGATTTATTCTGGAATGCCAATTGCTGATAAAAAAAAAAAATCACAAATAGATTAGAGGATAATCAATAGCTACATATTAGCACATATGCATGTGTGCATTTATTACCATTCCCTGTTCCTATTGCAATTGAGTTTCACACATGGTCTACAGTACAGTGTATATATAATAGTACATTATCAGTTCATGCCCGTAGAAGTCTACAGACTATGGTCCCTGAAGTCCTACACATACCCATACATGATGGTTCGTTCAGGTGAAAGGTTATCATAGTAGCACGTTTTTGGGGCTGTTTTTACCATAATCAGGATTCAATCCCTGGGAACACTGGATATATTGGTGTATTCGTTTTTGGCATAGAGGGCTCAGTGACAGGTAGTACTCTGAGATGCTGCTGCCAAAAACAAAGCTTGAAAATGTCCCCCTAAAATCCCTGACCCAAAACCTTAACTTCACCCTTAGGAGGACCTTACTATGTATTAGGGATCAACTGATATATCGGCAAAGCCGATACATTGGGGGCCGTTATGCACTTTCCCCGATTTATATCGGAATCGGTCCCCGAAGGTTACCGATCTTGCCGATATTTCGGGAAAGTGTTGTACCGGAGTGATGCCTGCAGCTAGAGGCATCACCCCGGTAACGGCGTCCATAGCCGACGGTCGGCTGTCTTGTAATGACAACAGATGCTGCTGAGAAGCCGCTCGGCTATCATTACAAGGAGCGGGAGGTGACGTCCCCCCTCCCGCCACCTTCTGCGGCTCGCCTGGGTCTCCTGTCCCACCTGGAGATCCGGGCAACCAGCCTGCATGGCCACCGAAGACCCAATCAAAGCCGCATTTGGCTCTGTTAGGGTCTCCATGCAAAAACCCGGAAGTGATGTCATGAGTGACATCACTTCGGGGGAATGTCAGGCGTCAGATTAAAAAAAAATGACAACATTCAAAACAGCCAAACTTGGTGTTTTGAATGCTTTTAAGTGTAGAGGAGGGGCTTGGGGTCTTATAGACCCCCAGATCCTTCCAGAAAAGTACCTGTCAAAAAAAAAAAATTTTTTTTTTAAATGTACAAATATATCGGCCAATATCGGCGGATACCAATGTGCATTGGCCAAAATATCGGTATCTGCAACGAAAAACTGATATCAGTTGATCAGTACTATGTAACTCTCACCTTGCCCGATCTCCAACACCTAACCTAATTGTTAAAGTGTTACTAAACCCAGCACTCTGCATTCACTATATCTGGTCTCCTACAGAACACAGAACATGGAAATGCAATTATTTTAGTAAAAATAAACTGTTAAATACCTTTTCTCATCAGCAGTATATTGCAGTCTCATGACTTCTATCAGTGTCCAGCAAAGCACTGGTTAAAGCTTGTAGGAGGAGTTTTCATTCTCCCTTGATTGTCCTGTGAGGCTGCAGGACCCCTGATCCTCTGGCTGGACAGTGCTGATTGGCCCTGTGCTGATAACATGCACTCTTCCAAGAAAAAAAAGAAAAAACTCTAGCAATACACACCAAACTGAGCATGTGCAGCTTGTCCCCAAGGCTCTGTTCTATCAGGAGATGGGTTGGGGACTGTGGAAGAAGGGGAGGATCAGAGAAGACAGGATCAAACAGCCTTTTTACACATTTAAGAGGATTAACCCCTTAGATTCCACAGTAAGTATAACACGCATGCTTTACTGCATATACAGACTGATTTTACTGTTGTGGGTTTAGTAACACTTTCAAGTGTTTCAACTTTTGCAGCCCAATTGGGATTACACCTACTTTGTATTAGTAACATGTTCCCATTCGTATAATTTAAAAATTGCAGTTTACTTTTTCTGATGTTCTTTTCTGCTAACTCCAGCGCTGCAAAAACTACTTTGTTCTCTTAGTTTATGAGGGGGCTGGGGAGCTGTGATTGCCATAAATAATTCTGTCTGTACTGTGCTGGCAGATCCCATTATCAGTTGCAAAATAGATTTGAACACCTGTCTTAACCTGTCTTAACAAAGGTTTAACAATTTAGGCATGGCTTGGCTAATGTTTGTTTAGTGTCATTTAAAGTTTCCATTTTTAATATACAGTTGAAAAACAATTATGTAGGTTACCTGACTAAAGATTTATAATTTGGTCCAACCACTTTTGTGATTCATATCCCTCTTTTAGACAGCCCAGCCATGAGGGTGCTACCACATGCTCTGATAGATTTCATTGTTGCCCCCCCCCCCCAAAAAAAAAAAAAAAAAACAACAAAAAAACAAACCCTACAGGACAATGGAAAAATGTGCTAGTATGCATCGCATACTACCTTACAACCTTAATTACCTTACTACCTACTTACCTTATAACAAAGCCCCAACGCTTTTGCCCAGACACAGCTGAGGGAGCTGACATCTTCCCTCGGCATCTCTTCCGGATTCGGCGGCTCTGACGCCGTGAGTGGCCGGAGCTGCGATGACGTCACTCCCATGCATGCGTGCAGGAGTTCACTTTCCGGCAAGGAGCTCTGAAGGTCAGCGGCTGGTGTCAGCGGCTGCATGCAGGGTGAATATCTCCTAAACCGTGCAGGTTTAGGAGATATTAATTTTACCTACAGGTAAGCCTTATTATAGGCCTTATTATAGGCTTACCTGTAGGTAAAAGTTAAAAAGCGGAGCTTTAACCCCTAACCAAAGCCCTAACAGTACATTAACCCCTTCTAATCTTTGCTCACCTTGTAGGTGTCAAAAATATCAGCACATTAAATAATGCTGAAACCCCAAATCCCAGCTTCAAGTTAAAATTGAATTGTAAGAATTTTTTTTTATTATTATTATTATTATTATTATTATTATTATATATTATTTTTTTTATTATACACACAGAAACACACACTATAAGCTCTGTTCATGTTTGGTATATTTTTAATTGAGTTTTTTATACTATATGTGAAAACTATCAACTTCTTAGTATAGGAGCATTTACTTACTTCATATTGTGATTCTGGTGTTTCTGCATTTTCTTTCATCTGTGAGAGGACATAACATGTGTATTGTTATTTTGTTAGCATTTGTTGCTGGGGTTATAATAAAAAAAGAAAAACAGAACTTTCTGCTGGAAAGCAGTGAAACGGCAGTGATTCAAGATGACTTATTGCCTCTTTTGCAGGGCTGGCGGTGCCAGGGTCACATTAACCACTTCTTGACCGGAAGGTTTTACCCCCTTAAAGCGGAGTTCCGACCTGAAAAATAAAATTTGGATAAAAATTCCCCCCCCGGGACAGTCAGGGCTGGTGCATTTCAGCAATAGTAGCCTCTGAACTGTCCCCAGATTCAGTTACCTTTTAGAAGAAATACTTACCTTGAAAATTTATTGTCCAGCGCTGCCATCTCAGGTGTGGGCAGCTGAAGCCAGCGCGTCCTCTTCTGCGTCCTTTTCGGTCCCAGAATGCCCTGCACCGGCCCCGTTCGTCAGTTCAGGCACAGGCGCCTCATCCCTGCACAGCTTCTGGGCATGCCCTGAAGCTGTTTAGCAGGGAATGACGCGCCAGCACCGGAACTGACAAGCGGGGCCGGTGCAGGCGCATTGATTACTGAGAGCAATAACGTTCAGCTCCCAGGAGTCAACGCAAGAAGGAAGTGACAGCGGCGGCCGTGTCCGCAGAGGGAGGAAGTAAGGTAAGTATATTTTCTTTAAAAACGAGGTAAGTGAATATAAAAAAATATAATTATCCAATTTCAGG
This sequence comes from Pelophylax lessonae, assembly GCF_965119305.1. Taxonomy (NCBI): domain Eukaryota; kingdom Metazoa; phylum Chordata; class Amphibia; order Anura; family Ranidae; genus Pelophylax; species Pelophylax lessonae. The sequence continues at coordinate 188,914,112 of NC_138779.1, read as the reverse complement.
GTGGAACTCCGCTTTAATGACCAGGCCATGTTTTGCGTTACGGCAAGGTGTTATTTCAATTAACAATTGCGCAGTCGTGCGACAATTTACCCAAATAAAATTGATGTACTTTTTTCCCCACAAATAGAGCTTTATTTTGGTGGTATTTGATCACTTTTGCGTTGTTTTTTTTTTTTACACTATAAAAAAAAAAAATAGTGACAATTTAAAAAAAAAAATATATATATATATATATATAGTTTATTTTCTTCTATAAAACACGGCCAATAAAAAAAATCAAATTTTTTCATCAATTTAGGCCAATATGTATTCTGCTACATATTTCTGGTAAAATAAAATCCCAACAAGTGTATATTGATTGGTTTGTGCAAATGTTATAGCATCTACAAACGATGCAATATTTTTACGGAATTTTTATTTATGTATTTTTTTTTAGTAATGCCGGCAATCAGCAATTTTTGCCGCGACTGCGACATTGTGGCAGACAAATCGAACATCTAACTGACACTTTTGACCCTTTTTGGGGACCAGTGACACTAATACAGTGATCAGTGCTAAAAAGAAAATGCACTGTCACTGCACTAATGACACTGGCAGGGAAGGGGTTAACATTAAGAGTGATCAAAGGGTTAAGTGTGTCCCTAGGGGGTGCTTACAAATTGTGGGGGGGGGGGGGGTTACACTGATTGGGGAAAGACAGAGATCCTGGTTCCTGGAACACAAGATCTCCACCTTGTCCCCTTGCAGAACGGGGATCTGCCTTGTTACATAGGCAGATCGCCATTCTGCCTCTCCCGGGGATGATCGCGGGTGGCCGACTGACATCGAGTCCACCGGACCTGTTGATTGACATCCCCGCCAGGCAATCATGACACCATCTAGTGGCTGTTGAACGAAACAACGTACAGGTACGTCGTTTCGCGAAACAGCGCCACTTTGCCGCAGTATATATGCGGCCAGTCGGCTAGTGGTTAAATAAATGAAAAAATTAAATACAGTATGATGTATACTGAAGCTCCATGTTCAGAAGTGTAAGCCGAATAAATGTGACTACAGCGTACAGCTGACTTTCAGTGGTAGTTGTTTGTGGAAGAGGGAGACATGTGAAGGTAACACCCTCACAATACGGTCCATTTAAAAAAATGCAGAATGATGCAGAAAAGAAATAATGTATTCTACTATTACTCTCTAATCACAAGTGCATTCTGGGAGAACTTACTGCCATTGCAGGCATGATAGTTTCATAGATGTTCGAAGGTATTACATCTGTATTCTCAGATTCACTTCCCGTGGGAGACTCTGTGAAAATAAATCATATCTCATGTTTCAACATGTACAATTTGCCTGACTGTCTTTTCTAAACATGACCAAAGATTTAACATTTGGCCAATATAAGCTTGTACAATGGTGTGCACTTAAAGTGTTTGTAAAGTCTTGTTTTTTATAAAAAAAAAAAATAACAAGCATGTTATACTTACCTGCTCTGTGCAGTTGGTTTTGCACAGAGCAACCTGGATCCTCCACTTCTCGGGTTCCTCTTTGCTACTCCTAGCCCCCCCCCCCCCCCGCAGCAAGCAACTTGCTATGGGGGCACCTGAGCTGAGCTGCAGCTCCCTGTGTCCATTCAGGCACTGAGCTGCTGTTCGACCCTCCCTCTCTCTCTCCCGATTGGCTAACTGACTTCAATTGACAGCTGGGGGAGCCAATGGTGCTGCAGCTGTGTCCCAGCCAATCAGGAGGGAGAGTCCCAGACAGCCGAGGGACTCGTGGACATCGCTGGACAGAGAAGGACCTCAGGTAAGTATTAGGTAAGTATTAGGGGTGCTGGGGAGGCTGTTACACACAGAAGGTTTTTTATCTTAATGCAAATAACGCATTAAGATAGAAAAAAAAGCCTTCTGACTTTACAATTCCTTTAAAGCGTAACTCCACTTTTATTGAGAGAAAAAACATTCCCCTCTGGGTGATCTATGTACATTGCAAGGATTATGACAACCTTTGTTGCAGATTCCTACCTTTTGTTATTCTGAAGAAATCACCATTTGTTCCTCTGTGCTGAGTGGGTCTAATGGAAGTGGTTTCATAATTATCAATCAGCTGTGCAGCTGCATAGCACTAATGAGGAAATATGCTGGGCCAGCATCCCTTTAGACGTGTTCCTATTGGGAGTATCTCACCAAAAATGACATTTTTGTTGCAGGTGATGCCAGAAATCTGACTTGTATCTTAGTGCAGACTTCTGGGAAAATTGGTGAGCCAATCACACAAGCAGGAAATTATGTTTCTGGGGGACGCTCTATACACATTCTGTGTACAAAACAGCTCCAGGTAGCCATATTGCATTGCATTTTCAGAAAATGACAGAGCTGTAGATTGAAAAGGAAAGGTAATTTTTAATAACATTCAATTACAATATGATTTGTGTCGCAATTGTATACACTATATTATTTTTTCTTTATTTGCTATTTTTTTCCCCACAAAAGGAGAGTTACCCTATCATTTAGAGTGCATTTAAACCAATAGTAAAGCCCAGTCCATTTCTACTTTTAGGGGTCCCCTGTAGGAATATGCCCTAATGTACTAGTAAGCACATCATATTTAGCACATTATGGCAGAATTACCTGTCAAAGAAGCCATCCATCGCTACGGTGTGATTTATCCGGCGGATCCCATGTGCTTCTATCTTCACTCGGCCTTCCTTCCATGTTCCCTGTCTTCATTCAGTTGAATGGCTAGACCGTAAAATGTCATTTCCGCACATGCACAAGGGAGTCAAAGCCGTGGCACAGATCGGGGCCCGTAAATGTACACTGAGCAGTGCATGTGTGGCTCAGTGTACATGACATGATGGCTGACAGGCAAGAGGAAACTTTTATGACAGAAGAGACCGGCAGGGTCTCTTCTATCATAAACATCCTGCCTGTCAGCAAGTTTTCAAAATGTAGCTTTACTACCACTTTAAAGGAGTTGTAAAGTCAGAAGTTTTTTTTTATCTTAATGCATTCTATGCAATATGTGTGCCTAGCTTTTCACTTCAAGACCAGAGACCAATACAACATACCTTTTCTTCTAAGGAAGTAGAATCCAACTGTCATTCCAATAAGGATCACTCCAATTAATACTCCAATGACAATTCCAGCTATCGCTCCACCACCAAGTCCTGTGGATTGAAGAAAACAAACATAAGCTTGGAGTGTGTTGAGAAACATGTAGGCTGTCATTGCTGACCTCTGTCTCTACAAACGCAGTGACCATAGGAATATCAGTTTTTAATATGAAGGATAGTAAGAGGGCAGAAATAAGGTATTGGCTTATTAGGGATTGCCATGACCTGAAAGGTAAGTAAAATCTTGGTACATCAGTCAGTGCTCCAATTGAATTTACTCTCTCAGGGTCATTGGGTGAAGTACCCTGTTTCCCCGAAAGTAAGACATCCCCCGAAGGTAAGACCTACTTACAGTTTTGCCTCTCGCTGAAATATAAGGCACCCCCCCCCCAAAATAAGACCTCCCCGATAATAAGGCCTCCCCCGAACATAAGGTCTCCCCAATAATAAGGCCCCCCGAAGCTACAGTGACTCTGGAACGTAGTGGCGGGCGCCGCCGTGCAGCTCACTGTTGGCCGCAGTGCAGCTGGAGCAGACAGGAAGTGCGAGGTCTCTTTTAATCAGAGAGCCCGCGCCACCGCCAGGACAAGCTGCTGCCTGCTGCTCACTCTGCCCTGACGAAGTTTGGCTGACTCACAATTAGACAGTGAGTCACGTGGGGCAGGAGTCGGGCACATTGTGTGGACACACAGGGGTGACTGAGGTAGGGGGAAATGTCTGATAAAGGGGTGGAGTGGATGTCTGTTGAAGGTGTCCACTGGCACAGAAGTGGGGGGAGTGGGATCACTTAAAATGAGAGGGGGAAATCAAAATGACACAGGAGGATCAGAAGGGGGGGGGGATCAAAATGACACAGGAGGGTGTAATTTGCTAGTTTGTGATGACAACTACTACCGTACCATATACAGGTAATACATTTCCTTTTTTTTTTTTTTTTGTTCAACAATAAATGTGTACTTGCGTATTCTTCTTCATGGAAAAATAAGACATCCCCTGAAAATAAGACCTAGCGCATCTTTGGGAGCAAAAATTTATATAAGACACTGTCTTATTTTCGGGGAAACAGGGTAGCAAGATTTTCCTTGCTGCCTGCTTTTTTCCAGGTTAGTGACTTAAGTACACATATAGCCAGCTCATGCAATGTACTCTAAAAATCTGCTATTCCGATGGTAAGATCAACTGTTGACTGTAGAATGTACACTTACTTCTTCTATACATGCAACACACCCAACATTGTATTAACTCATATATAATCCCACGAGAATGAAAAGCTCAATGAACTCTGCTTTTGCTATGGAGTACAGAGCAGGTTATGGAACTATTCTTGGATAATATCATGGACATGAAATCAAGCAGAAGATGAGAAGCAAAGTTGGTAACGTGTGCTATAATTTCTTATGTATGTGGCCAATAGCCCTGGAGACCAGAAGGTACAAACATAAAAGACAGGAAGGAGTTGAATGGGGTGAAGAATAGATAATGCTGAGGTTTTCACTCTATGGATGACTGAACACAGGTTTTCTTGAAGTACAGGTACAGCTAGGAAACTATTTAATCAGGTCACCTATGGCAGCCGACTTATTTCTCTCAGTACAGCTTTTCTTTAAAGGATGGAGGAAGTCGATAAAAAAAAAAAAAACTTTCAAGTTACTTGTATAAGAAATACATATAGTAGCTGCAATACATTGGGTTTTTAAATTTGCCTGGCTGTAAGATTTAATCCAACCTACCTTTTTTTGCCAAAGTGAGAGTGAAGAGAAAGGTCTGATTCCCAATCATATTTTCAGCTCTGCATTCATATTTTCCAGCATCTTCCTTAGTCACATCTGGGATCTGGAGACTCGAGCTTGAACTGGTGGAATTCACTAAGGCTGTCCTGTTATTTTGGATAGGGGTGGGGTTTGGATCAAGACGGTACCAGGTGAACTCCGCTGGCAAGCCAGGTACCAGGATCACTGTCAGGATTAGAGTCTCTCCAACTTTTAATTTAGTGATGGTATTATTGTTATGTACTTCCGACTCTGGAGGAACTGATGAAAGAAAAATAAAAGCAAACAATACATCCCATTAAGATGCAATAGCATTGTTAACATTGCTTGCCAAAAGATGGTTTTAAATAGTAAATGAAGATCAGGTGTGGCCCAGACAAGGCATGCAACCCATCACTAACTTCAACTGTAAGAAGGTATAAAAGAAAGCACTAGGTAGTGCTAATCCTACACGAATAGTAAAGTGAACTACTGGTGAGTATGTATTTTTACCATTGGTGAAGGATTGGCACTACGGCTTTTTCCAAGCATTGGGTGAAGACTTAAGTGGAGAACTTTTATATGTTTTACACCCCTAATGATATGAACTTTATTTTTGTTGTTTTGACAAACTTCAGTTTATAGTCACATTTTTGTGGACACTTTTTTTTTGTAGCGTTACATTTTTTTTTTATAATACTCTTGTGAGTTCTGCTTGGCTGCTGATTATCTCTGTCTGCAACTTCCCGGATTCTCTGCATGCTTTGCAGCTTACTTTTCCATTTTCGAGAACTACATATCCCATGGTACCTTGCTTGTAAGCAGATAATTCTGTACTGACTCCACCTCCTGAAACTCCTCCTCTCAGTACCTCTATAGTTCACAAGGCAGGCTCTGTGAGTTCTGTGACACAGTAGTGTCCAATCACAGGGCATAGTGACGGGATGTGTCACAGAATTCTAGGAACGTTTCTTCACAAAGAAAGTTTCCAAACCTGGAGATTGTTTAGAATAATAGGAGTAGGCTATAAATAATTGAATACAATATAGAAATGAATATATCATTTTACAATTTAACCGTAGATGCACTTTAAATGAAATGTTTCATTTTTTAATTCATTTTTATTTTAAATAATTAGCATGTTATACATACCTCCTCTGTACAGTTGATTTTGCACAGAGCAGCCCGGATCCTGTCGAGTTCATGTCGAGTTCATGTCGATTCATGTCGAGTTCCTCTTCTGTGCTTCTGGTCCCTCCATCCTCTTGAGTTCCCCCACAACAAGCAGCTTGCTATGGGGGCACCCGAGTCGACCTGCAGCTCTGTGTGACTTTGATGGACAACCGCGGGGGCCAATCAGCCGGACATCGCTGGATAGAGATGGGGCTCAGGTAAGTATTAGGGGGTGCTGGGGAGGCTGCTGCACACAGAAGGCATTTTATCTTAATGCATAGAATACATTAAGATAACAATCTTCTGACTTTACAACGTCTTTAATAAAGGAAAAGACCCGTACACAAACGACCAGAAACAAACTATTAGGAGATAGTTATATGTCATGCATGCTCTGAATCTCACCAAATCTCACTGTACAACCAGATGTTCTTCCCAGTTGATTTCCAGAACAGGTTAGATTTGATCCTTGGAAATTATCACCTGTGGACACCACCCTGGTTATAGTGTTCAGTGCAACAAATGTTACTTCTTTGAAAGTCAGATACACGTCAGCTGCTGGTTGTCCTCCTGGCCAGGAACAGCCAAGCTGAACATTCTGACCGAAGGGTACTGCAGTGCATTTCATGGGTGATTCTGGACTCCCTGTGAAATGGGAAAGGATATTAAGTTAGTTAATTTTTCCAGACAAGAAATGAAGGTAAGTCTCCAAAAGGGACACTACAATGAAAAATTGCCTTCCCTTATGCTATTAAAAATGAGTTAACCCCATTTCCTGGCAAAACGTTTCTCAGCAGTACAGAAAATGAGGGTAAATCCTTCTAACAAAGCACTGAATAGCAGTAAAAACCAGAGTTCCAACCTTTCCTAACTATTAGAAACTTGGGGGAAAAAAATTGGCAGGGCATACAGTTAGTGTTACTAACCCACAACTTGAAAAACTATCAATAAATGGTGTATTACATGCTGTCCATACTCACTACGTGATTAGTTTTCTGTATTCTGCACAGAATCCTGGTTGATCCTTCTGTTCTTTATCTCCTCCTTTTGATCATGTACCCTATGTAGTTTGAGATTCTGCAGAGCTGTGGTGGCAGTTTCGGCACATGCACATTTTTCAGTTAATTTCTATGTGGATCATTTCCTCCCTATCACATCTGAGCAGCCCATCTGACTATAGAATCCCACATGTGGGCGTATACACAGTGGTAAATGACAGCCCACTCTTTTCCTTCTTCCCAATGCCCACTAACCAGCTAAATACAATGGGGCCAGGGATATTATATGTAGATTGATGGTGGCTTCACCTCACTGTTATTCTAGGGCACAGTCTGGAGGAGCGTGACACAGCCTGTGTCTGGCAGAAGTCTGCCCACACTGTGGTATTGCCACAAAATACTAAAGATTTTATTTAAAATATATATTTGTATGGCATTGGATTGGTGAAATTCTCGCGCTGTCACTATATATGAATCCTAAATCCTTTAAAGCTGCAGGTACTGTTATTGGTAACCTACACAATTCAGAAATGTATAACAGGGGGGAGTACCGCGCTTAAAAGGTGCTTAGTGCATGTTATTCATACATTTAATAATTTACTTTCAGTGCTTTCAAATATTTAAAATAGAATGTAAATATTCTCCAGTGTATAAAATTATATAAATATTCTTCAGTGCATAAAAATTAAAAAAATCTCATTAATAAATAAAATATTTCTTACAAGTGATGTAAATATGTGCTATAAACAATCCTTAAATATATCAAAATTTATAAAAATTGAAACATAAAATAAAATGCCAGTGATAAATTATGTGCTTATAGTTTCCAATAATTAGTTCAAAAGTGCAAAAGTGCCAAAGTGTCCTTGTATATATAAATAAAATGGTGTATATTCAAACGCCTTTTCTTTCCCAAAATTCATGCAGGTGCTCTTCCATGCAGTGGCCACTAGGTGTCCTAAGCGCTCACCTCAATTGGCTTTATAACCAGCTTTGTATGGTATAATGTATAATCCTCCTTTTCTATGGTTAATGGGTTCGGTCTCTGATTCTCACACTTATCCCTTTTCCCGCGATATTCCAGGGGGTGTGTATGGAGCCTTTGAATCTCCAAAATAAATGGGGCCACAATAGTGAGGTACCGTTTGGTAATTTTATTTAAAAGAGATAAAATTCACAGACTCACATTTTCCTTCGTCTTTGCCAATGCATAACAATTGTGCTGTCGCTACGTCACTTCCGGTTTGGCGTCCTACGCGTTACGCTGCGTGCCCACACAGCTTCTTCCAGGGATACCTTGCCTACCATTGTGACGTTCTATTTATATCACTGAAGCCGGAAATAGGTTTTCCGCCATATTTGTTGTTTAATACGATCTAATAAGGACCGGAAGTTATGCTATGGCCATTTTCTTGGAGTCTATTACGACATCGTTCCCCTTACTCTCTTTTTCTCCACATCTATAAATAATATATTCATATTGCATATTCCCCTTACCTTTAAAATCCTTTTTATTCATTGTAAAAACTTTAAAATCCATATCTAAACCCAAATTAATCTAAAATAAAAACCGGAAGTGATGTATCGGCAAATTCATATACTCAATGATATAATATTGTATACAATCACTGTATAATTATGTGGATCATTATACATTACATTTGATGTATTATTGTTCTTATATATCTTAAATCTACCCTTACCTTTATAATGGCCTATTATTATTATATTATATTTCATCTTTACCTACTATTACTATGCTCCATATATATTATTATTATATCCAACTTTTTTCCTTATTTCTTATTTTTGTCTGACTTAAATACACTTTTATTTCTTTTTTTATATCTATTAGGACTTTTTTTAAAGTTTTTACAATGAATAAAAAGGATTTTAAAGGTAAGGGGAATATGCAATATGAATATATTATTTATAGATGTGGAGAAAAAGAGAGTAAGGGGAACGATGTCGTAATAGACTCCAAGAAAATGGCCATAGCATAACTTCCGGTCCTTATTAGATCGTATTAAACAACAAATATGGCGGAAAACCTATTTCCGGCTTCAGTGATATAAATAGAACGTCACAATGGTAGGCAAGGTATCCCTGGAAGAAGCTGTGTGGGCACGCAGCGTAACGCGTAGGACGCCAAACCGGAAGTGACGTAGCGACAGCACAATTGTTATGCATTGGCAAAGACGAAGGAAAATGTGAGTCTGTGAATTTTATCTCTTTTAAATAAAATTACCAAACGGTACCTCACTATTGTGGCCCCATTTATTTTGGAGATTCAAAGGCTCCATACACACCCCCTGGAATATCGCGGGAAAAGGGATAAGTGTGAGAATCAGAGACCGAACCCATTAACCATAGAAAAGGAGGATTATACATTATACCATACAAAGCTGGTTATAAAGCCAATTGAGGTGAGCGCTTAGGACACCTAGTGGCCACTGCATGGAAGAGCACCTGCATGAATTTTGGGAAAGAAAAGGCGTTTGAATATACACCATTTTATTTATATATACAAGGACACTTTGGCACTTTTGCACTTTTGAACTAATTATTGGAAACTATAAGCACATAATTTATCACTGGCATTTTATTTTATGTTTCAATTTTTATAAATTTTGATATATTTAAGGATTGTTTATAGCACATATTTACATCACTTGTAAGAAATATTTTATTTATTAATGAGATTTTTTTAATTTTTATGCACTGAAGAATATTTATATAATTTTATACACTGGAGAATATTTACATTCTATTTTAAATATTTGAAAGCACTGAAAGTAAATTATTAAATGTATGAATAACATGCACTAAGCACCTTTTAAGCGCGGTACTCCCCCCTGTTATACATTTCTGAATTGTGTAGGTTACCAATAACAGTACCTGCAGCTTTAAAGGATTTAGGATTCATATATAGTGACAGCGCGAGAATTTCACCAATCCAATATCTTTTAAGTTGTAAACCAAACAATTAATTCTTGCAGCAGTCATGGAAATCTTTAACTTTGTAGAAGAAAGAAAGATTGATTTGGATGAGATATTCAATGAGAATTCTAAAAGTGGTAATAAGGAAGGTGATGTAAATAATTTAATTAGGAAACTTAGACACAATATGGAGAAGAAAATTAGTCTATGGTGGGACATCAATACATTCGATAAATATATAAAAGATAAAATAGTCCCAAGAAGATTAAGATGGGAAGTGCCAATAAATGATGGTTTAGCAGATAAAGAAGCAATTGAGGAATGGTATCATTTCTTTAACGATAAGGGCCTAGAATTAATACAGTTCCTACTTAAAAGGAAACAAAGAAAGTTGAAAAGAATAGAAAATTGCATAACTGAACTAAAAGAGACACTGGAGCCATTTAAGGAAACAGCAGAATTTGGAAGATTAACAACACAATTAAACAAAGATCTTATGTCCAAAGACAAAGAAGTACAACAGAGGAAAACTAAAAAATATATGAGGGACATAAATGATTACAAGGAAGATAAGGTATTCAAATGGCAAAATAAATTGGAAGAATTAGACCCAATCTCCACATATTCAACTCCAGAAAAAACAGTCAGACTGGATCTAACACCGATAAGACCAGTCAGTATATTAGAAACACCCAGATCCCATCAAAGAAGCCCTAGTACTTCGGAAGAAGATAGCAATTACACACTATATCAAAATACAACTGAAAATAGTCCAAGAACCCCTAAACAAAAAGAAAGAAGGAAAAGTGGACATGAACAAAGAAGATCACCACGTCCGAATCAATATGAACAAAGAAGATCACCATATGAACCAAGAGACCAACAGAGAAGATATGATGAACCACATTATCAACAAGGTTATTATAACCAAAATAACAATGGAGGTTACTACAATCACCCGCCAAGACATATGGAATATGGAGCACCTAGGGGTCAACATACCCCAAATAATGGGTGGAGAAGACCACCTTATTGGAGGAACAATAGAAGACCTTATTATAATGGCCCAAGAAGAGGACCACCACAAGATCAATCATACTACAATAATGGACCCAGATGGGGACCACCACAAGATCAGACATATTATAATGGACAAAGAAGAGGACCACCAGAACAATATTATCACGAACAAGAAAGAAGCCCTATACCAGTACACAATTACTATGCTCCATTAAGAGATCTTCAGGAAGAAGATAGAAGAGTACCCCAAAATCAATATAGAGAAGAAGAGAGAAGTAAAGAACAATCACAAAAAAAAGAAAAAGAACAAAGCAAGCCTTTTTTAGAGAAGGGCCAGAACACTCACACACCAAAAAAGAAAGAAGAACCAAAGAATCAAAAAAACAACACGGAAAAAAGAGAGGAAGTAGAGGAAGAAAGAGAAAACAAAAGGAAAAGAAACAAATAGGACAAGGGGTATTCAATTTGAGTGAGAAAATTTTAACACAAGAAGAATTAACTGTTTTAGATAGGGGTTTGAAATATGCCCCAAAGAAAAACTTAGATAGATTCGGTACATATATAGGCATTCAGAAATATGTGAGACAACTGAATGTAAAAAAGTATATTTTAAGCAATCCGGTGAGACATACAACGATCACCACAACCAGACAATCAGCAAGACAAACAACTACTACCTCAAATAAAGATGATATCCAACACAGCACTTTACGCAATAAATCAGTTTTTAACCCACAGAATACAGACAATAAATTTATTAGTGTTTTTAAGGATTTGGTTTTAGAAGATGTGAAAAATTTGAAAATAAACAAATATGATGAATCCAGAGCAATGAAAACAGGCCTCAATAAATTGAAAAAGAGAAAAGACATAGTTATAAGACCGGCGGACAAGGGAGGAGGAATTGTGATTGTAACGAAAGAACAATATGAAGAACAAATGATGGAAATGTTAAGAGATGAAAATACATATGAAAAACTATCGAGTAATCCTCTTGGAAGATATAAAAAAGAATTGGAAAAATTAATTCATCTTGGTTTAAAAAAAGAAGTGTTAACGAAGAAAGAAGCTAAATATTTATCACCAGAGGCATGCAGAACCCCAATCATATATACAATCCCAAAATTACATAAGAACAGAGAAAACCCACCCCCAAGACCGATAGTCAATGGAATAGAGTCCTTAACAGCAAGATTAGGCCAATATATTGACACGTTTTTACAACCGATAATACCAGCCACAACAGCGTATGTGAGAGATACGAAACACATTCTTCAAATAATTGAAAATCTACCTCATTTTGATAGGAAAGTATATATGGCAACCATAGATGTCGCAGCATTGTACACCATTATAAATCACACTGAAGCATGTGAAGCAGTGAAATGGGCATTAAGAAAATATACCAATTTGGTATGTAAACAAAGAAAATTCATAATTAAAAGCCTAGATTTCTGCCTGAAGAAAAATTATTTCTGGTACAAGAAAACTTATTATTACCAAAAAGTAGGAGTAGCCATGGGTTCGAAATTTGCTCCAAGCGTCGCCAACATTTTTATGTCACAGTGGGAAGAAGAAAATATTTTTAATAATAACCCAGAGGAGATGATTTTATACAAGAGATTTATAGATGACGGACTGATTTTATGGCAAGGGAGTAAAAAAACTTTGATTGAATTTTTAAATAAATTAAATGAAAATGATAAGAACATTAGATTGACATGGGACATAAGCAATCTGGAAGTAAAATATCTAGATCTAGTTATCACACAAGAAAATGGAAAGATCAACACAAAAACACATTTTAAAGAAGTAGATAAAAACAGTTACCTGCCAATAAACAGCTGTCATCACAATAACTGGCTATTCAACATCCCAAAAGGACAACTCCTAAGAATAAAAAGAAATTGCACAAAGAACCAAGATTTTGAACAACAGGCAGACATCATAGGCAAAAGATTTATAGAAAAGGGCTATGAAACAACATTTATAACAGAAAAGATCAATGAAGTCAGAAGTATTGAAAGAAAAAATCTATTAGAAGATAAAAACAAAACTCAGAGTAAGTTTATGGAAAAATTACCTATAGTAATGGAGTACAGTATGCAACACAAGAAAGTGGAGAAAATTATAAAAAAACACTGGCACATCTTAAAGAGAGACAAACATTTGAAGAACACATTACCGGAACATCCAGCATTTGTATACAAACGGGCACCAACCATCAGAAACATGATAGTAAAAACAGTTATGGATCCACCTAAAGCACAATTTACATTTTTTACAGGAAAGGGATTTTATCCATGCAAAAGATGTTATGCATGCCTTCACACAAGAAAACCAAAAGGAAAAATAGATGAATTTAAATCCACAAGAACGAATACAATATACAAAATAAGAGATTTCATCGGATGCAATACAGAAGGAGTAGTCTATTGTCTAGAGTGCAGTTGCGGTCTACAGTATGTAGGCCGCACTAAGAGATTACTAAGAATCAGGATAAAGGAACACGTGAAAAACATTGAAAATGGTTATGATAAACACAGTGTATCCAGGCATTTTGATAAATACCATCGAAGGGACCCCACACATTTGAAATTTTGGGCAATTGAACCATATAAGAGGCATTGGCGAGGAAGTCATAAAATCCGTACGTTAAGTCAAAGGGAATCTTACTGGATTCACACACTGGATTGTTTAACACCAAATGGGTTAAATATTGAATTTGATGTGAATTGTTTTATAAGTAATTTTTAGAAAATTAATTTTGAGGTAGTTTTTAATCTTTTAAAATTTTAGGTTTTATTAAATAGTGGACGAAGAACGTAGAGAAAATATACCCCAAAAAAAAAGTCCCAAAAAAAGTCCTAATAGATATAAAAAAAGAAATAAAAGTGTATTTAAGTCAGACAAAAATAAGAAATAAGGAAAAAAGTTGGATATAATAATAATATATATGGAGCATAGTAATAGTAGGTAAAGATGAAATATAATATAATAATAATAGGCCATTATAAAGGTAAGGGTAGATTTAAGATATATAAGAACAATAATACATCAAATGTAATGTATAATGATCCACATAATTATACAGTGATTGTATACAATATTATATCATTGAGTATATGAATTTGCCGATACATCACTTCCGGTTTTTATTTTAGATTAATTTGGGTTTAGATATGGATTTTAAAGTTTTTACAATGAATAAAAAGGATTTTAAAGGTAAGGGGAATATGCAATATGAATATATTATTTATAGATGTGGAGAAAAAGAGAGTAAGGGGAACGATGTCGTAATAGACTCCAAGAAAATGGCCATAGCATAACTTCCGGTCCTTATTAGATCGTATTAAACAACAAATATGGCGGAAAACCTATTTCCGGCTTCAGTGATATAAATAGAACGTCACAATGGTAGGCAAGGTATCCCTGGAAGAAGCTGTGTGGGCACGCAGCGTAACGCGTAGGACGCCAAACCGGAAGTGACGTAGCGACAGCACAATTGTTATGCATTGGCAAAGACGAAGGAAAATGTGAGTCTGTGAATTTTATCTCTTTTAAATAAAATTACCAAACGGTACCTCACTATTGTGGCCCCATTTATTTTGGAGATTCAAAGGCTCCATACACACCCCCTGGAATATCGCGGGAAAAGGGATAAGTGTGAGAATCAGAGACCGAACCCATTAACCATAGAAAAGGAGGATTATACATTATACCATACAAAGCTGGTTATAAAGCCAATTGAGGTGAGCGCTTAGGACACCTAGTGGCCACTGCATGGAAGAGCACCTGCATGAATTTTGGGAAAGAAAAGGCGTTTGAATATACACCATTTTATTTATATATACAAGGACACTTTGGCACTTTTGCACTTTTGAACTAATTATTGGAAACTATAAGCACATAATTTATCACTGGCATTTTATTTTATGTTTCAATTTTTATAAATTTTGATATATTTAAGGATTGTTTATAGCACATATTTACATCACTTGTAAGAAATATTTTATTTATTAATGAGATTTTTTTAATTTTTATGCACTGAAGAATATTTATATAATTTTATACACTGGAGAATATTTACATTCTATTTTAAATATTTGAAAGCACTGAAAGTAAATTATTAAATGTATGAATAACATGCACTAAGCACCTTTTAAGCGCGGTACTCCCCCCTGTTATACATATTTGTATGGCAATTTAAAACAGTTTTTTTTTATATTAATTATTTTTACACTGTATCCCAAATGCTTTTTTTTTTTTTGAACATGTAACCAGTAGCAAAGCAATAGAAGCTCCTCCTGCTTATGTTTCCCTGCAAACAGGCTGGGAAAGGTCTAATAATAAATTCTTCACACCCCCGCAGTATGAGCTATTCTTGGTCCCCAACCCCATCTGCATGGAGTCCAGCCAAATCCAAACCCCGCAGAGAGTCACCCAGCAGAAGTAATCCAGCCTGCAATATGGAGGTAAGCCTTGCCCAGGCCTCTGTCTCTGCAGTTCACCCAGACACCCAGCCAATCTCTGATACAGTACTGAAGGATATGCTTCTTTCCTTGCGCTCATCCCTCCATTCTGATCTGCTCTCTTGTGTTAATCAATTCAAAGCTGAAATCCAGGATCTGGGGGAGAGAGTGGATAGGATCGAAACCTCAATGTCTGAGGTGTCTGTCTCTTTTACTACTATAGTAGACACTCATGAGGCCCACTCTGAGCATATCATGTGGCTAAAGAATAAAGTTCTCCCGGCATCCTGGCGTGGTCCAATTTTCCTGCTTCTCTAAGACCCATTCCTCTTTATCCCGTATCGACCTGTGCGTGGGCACTGGCGCTGCGCTCGCGCTTGTGGAACGGGTGAAGTACGCTCTGAGGGGGATTTTGGACCACTCCCCGTTGGTGGTCTGGATAACAGTGCAGCCCCAGACCGGTCTGCGTAGGGCCCCTTTGGCACCTGAATGCTTTCTGGCTGAAGCTTTTTCCCACAGATGCTGATATTTCCGCTGAGGTCACTCGTTTTTTTCTGCATAATGACCGGTTCCCTGACGCCCTTGTACGGTGGGATGCATTTAAATGTTTCCTCCGGGGTATCCTGATTACCAATATTAAAAAAGTGCAAAATGCCTCCAAAGATTTTGAAGAGCAATTGGCTCAGCGAACCCAAGATTTGGAGGAGGAATATATTGTCAACCCTTCGGATGTAACGAGAGATGCATGGTTGTCTGCACAGAAGGTGTGGGTGGGAGAGGTGCAGTCTAAGGCAGATAAGAAACGTTTCTTTGCTAAAACTACCTTCTATGAGGAGGGGGAGCGGACGGGCCGCCTGCTGTCACGCATTGTGGGAGTGCGCCCCTCAGCCCCCCCCAATGGTGCCCTCAAGTTGTTGGGTGGTCGGATAGCCAACACACCTGAAACCATTATGTCTGAACTGGTGCGCTTTTATTCTGATTTGTATTCCTCTAGGGTGTCTTATGCACCGGCAGACCTTCGGCGGTATTTGGATGCAATCTCCCTCCCGCGGCTGACGGAGCGTCAGTGCGCAGATCTGGAGGCTCCCATCACTGTGGATGAGCTGAGAGAGGCGGCTGCTCTCTTCCCGAGTTCTAAGGCTCCCGGTGATGATGGCCTCCCGGTCTAAATCTATCAGCAATATTCTGAGGTGCTTGCTCCTGAGCTGCTGAAGGTCTTCAATGCGGCTAGGGCGGCGGGTGCTCTGCCAGACTCCATGACCAGGGCTAGTATTGTCTTACTGCTCAAGCCGGTTAAACCTGCATCAGACCCGGGCTCCTATAGGCCCATTTCTCTACTCCAGACTGATGTGAAAATACTGGCAAAGGTTTTAGCTAGGAGGGTTAATACTATTATTGCACATGTTGTCCATGAGGATCAGGCGGGCTTTATTCCCAATAGGTCCACTGCAATTAATCTTCGCCATCTGTATGTAGCCATACAGACACCGGCGGATAATGAGGGGGATAGAGTGTTGTTATTGCTGGATGCCAACAAAGCGTTCGACAGCGTAGAATGGGACTACTTATGGGCAGTGTTGGAAAAGTTTGGGTTTGGTCCTATATTTATCTCCTGGGTGAGATTGCTTTACTATCATCCGCAGGCTTCCATTAGGGAGGGTGGTAGGATATCGGAGCACTTCTGTCTGGGGAGAGGCACTAGGCAGGGATGCCCACTATCCCCGCTTCTATTCGCACTGGCTATCGAGCCGCTGGCGGCTACCATTAGAAATCAGGACTCCATAGTTGGGTTTCACTACGGCCCCCTTCAGGAGAAGATTCTGCTATATGCGGATGATATGCTCCTGATGCTTGGGGACACTGGTGCCTCTTTACAAGCCACTATGGCCACCATACAGGATTTTGGCCGATACTCTGGCCTCACTATCAATTGGTCCAAGTCGGCCTTGTTGCCGCTGGATAAACCTGGGGATCCTCTCCTGGGAACGCTCTGTCCAGTACCTGTGGTAACTAGTTTTAAATACTTGGGGATAGTGGTTTCCGCAGATCTGCTTCAATATTGTCATCTAAATGTCCACCCACTCCTGGCTCGGTTTCGCGACACAATTAAGGTCTGGAACAAGCTGTGGTTATCGGTTGCCGGCAGGGTGAACCTGATTAAGATGGTTCTAATGCCACAACTCCTGTACTTCCTACACAACTCCCCCATAGTCATTACACTGAAAATCTTCCAGGTAGTCAATACGTTGTTTAGGTCTCTTATCTGGCAAGGGCAGGCGGCCCGGATCCGGATTGAGCAATTGCTGAAACCCAGGGAAAGTGGGGGCCTTTCTCTCCCCAATCCTTGGATTTATTATCTAGCCTCTCAGCTGCAGCACTTGGTTGGGGCTGTGGCTGGAACAGGGGGTGGCCCTGCTCTGACACTGATGGGGCATTTCACAGGTGCCCATGGCATTCCTGAGGGGTTGGAGGCTCAACTCTTTGCTAAATCTAACAAACTCCACCCTACCTATAGACTTCTTCAGAAAGTCTGGGATAAGGCCAGACAGTTACAACAGGTTACCGGCTACACTTCTTATAGTCCCATATGGCATAATCGCACATACCCTGAGTTGGACAAGCTGGATCAGGCTGGAAGGTGGCTGCCATTTGGGGTTTCCCACATTAAACACATTCTGCTCAATGGGGCGCTCATACCCTTTGAGCAACTGCAACTTCGGTTCTCCTTGCCAAATAATAGTTCTATTACCTGCAACTTCAGCATGCATTCTGGGCACAGCCTTCCTTGTCCCACTCCAGCTTGTCCTCCACACCGGTATATTTCCTTATGGAGCAGTATACTTCTACTAAGGGTTTTATATCAGCCTGCTATGCAGCCTTATTGGGTTTATATCTGGACAGATATCCCTGTAAGGCGTGTGACCAGTGGGGCGGGGATGTGGGGGAGATACCTGCTGAGCAATGAGAGGAGGCCTTGGAGTCAGTTAAAAAGTTCTCGCTTAATGTTTCCCATCAGGTGTCCCCGCTGTATATCCTTCTACGGGTACATCATACCCCGGCGAAGCTGTTTGCTATGGGTATCCGATCGGACAATATGTGCAATAGATGTGAGAGAGAGGTGGGGGACCTAATACACCTGTTATGGAGATGCCCAAAACTGCATCGGTACTGGACCTCTGTGACCTCCACTATTAACAGAGTTCTGGGCTTGGCGATCCCTGTGGATCCCAAGCACTGCCTCTTGGGTATATTGGATCACATTATAGATGATAGATATTTGCGAGAGGCGGCTGCGCGAGCTCTGTTTCAGGCTCGACTGCTTATTCTCCGACATTGGGTTGATCGGGATCCTCTTACATATCGGATATGGCTGGAGCGGCTGGGCGCCACCCTTCACATGGAAAAGTTTATTTACCTGCATAGAGGTGCCCCGGCTAAGTTCCAGAAAATTTGGGGAGTCTGGCTGAGTTCTCCGGGGATGGCTCCTACCGACCTGGTCCTCGACCGTCTGCTGCTTTAGGTGATTGGGGGGGGGGGGTGGGCCTCTGGTGGTATGTGTTGAGAGAGCTGCTGTGATTTTGATGCATGAATGTTCTTCTTTGCTACGATTTTTTTGGTTCAGGCTGCTCTCTGATTTCTGATGTATACTGGTTCTGTGGCTGAGATCTGTAACACATTATGTGCCTTATCTTGTGGCTGTTTTTACTTGTTTCTTCTGTTGCACTGTTTGTATTTGCCTGCGATTTCTCAATAAAATTATTTTCTTGATTTAAAAAAAAAAAAAGAATAAAGTAGCTAACCTGGAAGACAAGTCCAGGAGGAATAACATCAAAATAGTAGGAGTCCCAGAATCAGTCCCACCGGACCAACTGATACAATATGCTCATACCCTCTTTTCCTCTATTGTACCCTCTCTGACTCCCACAGACCTCCTCATTGATAGGATACACCGGCTACCCAAACCTTCCTTCCTACCCTCCAAGGTCCCACAGGATATCCATCTGAGAATCCACTTTTTCCACACAAAAGAGAAAATCCTCTCAGCTACCCGCCAATTAAACTGCCTCCCTGAACCCTACTCCTCTGTGTAGCTGCTCCCTGATCTATTGCAACATACCTTACAACGCCGCAAAAACCTAGCAATGGTGACCAAAGCCCTGCGCAACCACAAAATTCCACACAAGTGGAAATATTCGGCTACCCTGCTGGTAACACACAACGATGTGCCCTCTCGTCTCTTTACCTTGAAGGAGGGCAAGTATACCCTGAGGCAATGGGGCATCATACCAGATCCACCACCTTCCCACTGGCATCGCGAGCACCCAGTTTAAGTGCAACCTGACTGGCAAACGGTCTCAAGAAAGTGCTCCCTGGCTCAGAACAGGAATTTTCACTCCTTCCCCCCACATAATTCCATCGCAGTTCGTGTACCTCTATGCACAGCCCGCATTATGGGCTACCTTTTTAGTCTGTTCATGTTGTTTATGTTTTTCATTTTTTTCTCCAGAGTAGTTTTTACTTGGTTCTCCAGTGTAAGCTTGTCCTTACTAATCTGCAAAACTGGTCCCCTCTGGCTAAGCCATATGTACTTTCGCTATCTCCACTGGTTTCATCCTCCGCAGTTTTTGGATCATCGCCTCCCATCTACTATGTCCTTCCAATGCCGCTAAAATGTCTATCGCTTAATTTCAAGAGCCTCAACCACCCAGCTAAGGAGTTCTCTATCTGGAATATCCCATCTGGAAAGAAGCATCCACAGCAAAGGCAGACATTCTTTGTGCTCAGGAAACCCATTTCCACAAAGGCGCAACTCCCAAATGTTCACACAGAGATTATCTGCACATCTTTCCAGCAAGTACATCCAAGAAAAAACGGGGGGTCCTCTTGGCTATAAACAAGTCTGTATCTTTCCAACTCAAAACTTCCTTTTTGGACGGTAAAGGGCTGATACATTATCATTACCGGGGATTTTAACTCATCACCATATACCATTCTTACGGTTTATGCCCAACTCCCATCAATTGAGGTTCTTGCGCAAGATCTTCAATTCATCTCATCCGTCAGGTATGGCCAGCTATTGATTTGTGTGGACTTCAATATGATCATGGACCCTTACCTTGAATCTAGCTCTTCATTAAAAGTAGGACGCCTTTTTCCTTGTAACCTTTTCCACAGGGAAGGAGTGCATGATGTATGGCGGTGCAAGCACGCTTGCGAAAGGGACTATACGTTCTTCTCCCAAAGACATCACTTGTATTCCCACATTGATTTTTTTGTCAATGTCAAATTGCTTCTCCAAAGGGTATCCTCCTCCTCCATACAAGATATTACGTGGTCG
Organism: Pelophylax lessonae; assembly: GCF_965119305.1. Lineage (NCBI taxonomy): Eukaryota > Metazoa > Chordata > Amphibia > Anura > Ranidae > Pelophylax > Pelophylax lessonae. Next base: position 188,893,317 of record NC_138779.1, on the reverse strand, counting down.
GACCATGCTGCTATTTCCATCATGATTGAGGAGCGGGATTCCCTTTCTAGGCCACCTCTGTGGCGCTGCAATGTCAAACTGCAACAAGATAACAAGGTTTCTTGGGTTGTGTCCCAGCATTTCCAGGATTATTTCTTACATAACACCTACTCCGTCTATGACCCCTACACTCTCTGGAATGCCCATGAGGCTTTAGTTAGAGGAATCTGTATTCAGCAGGGTGCCAGAGCCAAGAAACAGTACGCCTTAAAGCTATATACCCTACACTCGGAGATTCACTCCCTTGAATCTCAGAACAAACGGCTGCCCAATTCGGCCACTTCAGCCTCTCTAACCAATCTCCGAGGGAAATTGAGAGATCTCCCTACGGAACAATACAATAGACACCTCCGCTCACCAAAACTCAATTATTTTGCTAATGTTAACAAGGATGGGAAGCTCTTGGCCAACAGGTTAAAAACCGCCCAAGCCAAATCCAGAATTCACTACCTGATACATCCTGCCTCCAAATGCAAAATTAATGACCCCAGGCTATTGCTGATGATTTTGCTAAGTATTATAGTGCTTTTTATAATTTACATGAGGATTCTACCACTCCCCAACCCTCTCTACCTGACATTCAGAATTCCTAAATTGCAACTTCCGTCACTTATAGATTTCCTTGCTAAATGCCCCCTGCACAGATGTAGAAATGTATCTGTCTATACACTCTTCCAACTGGCAAATCCCCTGACCCTGATGGCCTGCCAAATGAATACTACAAATTATTTGCCCATACCCTTATCCCTCATCTAAACTCTGTGTTTACCAAGGCTGCACATTTATCCCACTTTGCCTCGAAGATGCTGAAGGTACAGGTGGTTACCCTGCCTGAACCAGGCAAGGAACCCACTACACCTGCCAACTTTTGTCCCATTTCGTTGTTAAACACTGGCGTAAAAATCTATGCCAAACTATAAGCAAAATGTCTGAGTATCTTGCCCTCTTTAATATGGAATGACCACATGGGGTTTGTCTCGGGGAGACAAACATCAAATTCAACGAGATGTCTTATTGACATTATTCATCATGCTAGCAAAACTCAAACGCCTTCTCTGCCTCTCTCAATGGAGGCAGAGAAGGCATTTGACAGTGTCCACTGGCTTTACTTGTCAAAAGTTCTAGAGAAATGGGGGTTTCAGGGGACCATATTCACAGCTATCATGGCCCTTTACTCCACACCCTCAGCACAAGTGAATGCCTCTGGCCTATTATCCAAAACATTTTTAATCACTAACGGAACTAGACAGGCCTACCCCTTATCCCCCTCTATCTTTAACTTAATGATTGAAGCTCTGGGGATTCGCTCAAACCTCGGAATTACTGGCTTTCAGCTCCGCGATTCCTCACACAAAATAAATCTTTTTGCCAATGATATTATTTTGATGTTGACAAATCCTGAATCTTCTCTGCCAGGGCCTGTCAGATCCTAACTCTAACACTGATTCTCCCCAAAATTTTTTATGTGCTCCTTTACCCTCGAGGTACTTAATAACCCTGTCAAGATCCCTCAAAGACTATATCTGTAATGGTCGTAATTCCAAATGCTCTCACTCCTGTTTAATCTAACACAAATCTCTCGGTGGGGTGGGCTTCCCTGATATCAAGGACTACTACTGGGCTGTTCGACTAGGTCATTGGTTCCTCCTGACAACACCCCCCCCCCCCCCCAGGTGGATATTGAGCATAACATGGCTCCCACCACTAACCTCAAACTATTCCTTCTTAGTGACACCTGGAAAACTTGGGACCTTAAACCCTTCTCTGCACCCATACAAGCATCTCTACTAGCTTGGAGACGCCTCATCTCTGCTTCATCGAACCCCAGGTCCCCTATCCATGTCACCTTTCCTTTGCAAACTTTTGAAGCCTTAATTCCATCTATTACGGTCCAACCTCTACTTGCCTTGGTATCTGGGAAATCAGCTCCCTCCTTAATGGAATAGTTCCTCTCACTCTAGAAGATTTAATTAAGAAGCTTTGAATTCCTAAGTGCCATTACTTTACTGGCTTGAGATTCCTACATTTCTTAGCTAAGCACCCCATCCCCTCGTTATCCCTTCCACCTGCCATATAGGATTTCTTTAACCAACCTATACTAAAAAAGAAAGGGATTTCCCTCTTCTAAAACACTTTACAGGACAAATGCACCTTTGCTAAGTCCACCCCTTTGGAAAAAGACTTGGGCACAACTTTCTCCCCCTCCCAATGGCGTGCCACTCTCAGTTCCATACTCAAAGCTTCTCACTCCACCAGCCACCAGGAAATGACAATTAAGATCACAAATAGATGGTACTACTCTCCGATTAGCAAAATTTTCCCCAATGCCTCCTCCCTATGTTGGCAAGAGTGTGGCAAAGTAGGCAACCTCCTACATACTCTATGGTCATGCCCCAGTCTTACCAGCTTCTAGTCCTGGGTATTTCATCTCTTTGCACCTGTGTGGGGAAAATTACTTAAGCTTCAGCCTGCCCTAGCCTTGCCTAATATTGGAATTGACCAGTACCCAATCTCCCAAAGATCAGTAGTAACTCATATCCCAGTGGCAGCCCGTCTCACTATTCTTAGGAATTGGAAATCAAATTTATCCCTGTAGATATTCGATGTTGTGAATATGGTACACTCCAATTACACCTTTAAATGCCTACTAGCGAACAGTACTCTTAACCTTAACAAATTTTTCCACCAATAGAGTATATGGCCTAATAGATGCTTTTCTAAGGTTCTCATTCCTCCAATTTAGTGGTTGTATTTTGTATTTCTCAGGTTTTCTGGCTCTCTACATTCTATAGTTTGAACGTTTGTGATAATGCCGAGTCTATATTTGCACTGTCTGCTTTTCTTTTTTTGCTGACTGTTACACTTATTTGCTGTAATACCTTATGTGCGTTTGTTACTTTTGATAACTCAATAAATATCTATTGATAGAAAAATTACTTCAAGGTAAACACTGCAATAACAAAATACATTAAAGTAATTTTTTTAATAAATTTTTTGATTTCACCAGAATTACAACAATACCTATCATATCCACAGTGTGTGTCTTTACACATGGCCAGCACTGCTTTTCCTAATAAGATAAATACATATTAAAAACAATTACTCACAGGCTAAGTTGAGGCCCAGGGCATTGCTGTTCCTACTGCCGAGTCGATTAGATGCTTCACAGGTGAAAGGTCCAGCATCAGTTTTAGAGACGGGGCTGATGAGGAGATTGGAGTGTGGAGGAGAATCACCTTCTGATATGTGATACTGAAAACCTGGGGGTAATGGCATTCCATAGAGTTTCCAGAGGAATTCTACATCCGATCCATCAGCTGAGCAATGTAAAGACACGGAGTCCTCTCCAGCCCAGATGTATGACCCTGATGTGTTACCAGTCAGTGTCACTGTCGAGATCCCAGCTGAAATTCAGAACAGTGAGTGGGCAGCTATTTCACCTACTAATAAGGTGGAAAAACCTCTAAGTTAGTATTCTATAATTCATTATAATACAAGTAAATCAAGAATTCTCTTTAACCGAACATTTGATATTTGATTTGCTATATTTTTTTGACCATAGTCTCATACAAATTAGCATATTAACAAATGGTATGAGGGCCGTACAACAAGGAAACCAAAAACTAGGAGTTAGGAAAATGTTTGTATAATATTATATTGTAATGGGACTTAAGAACCATTTAAATGCTGGTTCTTATGAGCAATGTCCTAATAATAATATAAATTAAAGTATATCATTTTAGTATAAAAGATACTTTATTTTAAACTGTCGAGAAAGTACAAAAGGATTGAAAGGGAGAGCGTTTTTTAGAAAAAAAAAGTCACACCTAAAAACCAAAAGGATATTCCAAGCTAATATGCGTTCTTCTTTTAGCCTGCCTAATGAAGTTGTACTATTCATTCTGCAATTATAGTTTTTTCAACTATTTTGTTATTGAAGCAACAAGTTTCTTTACTATTTCGTTTTTGTATTGATATTTTAATGTTTGAGGCTTTACATGAACAAGCTACTTAAAGTGTAACTAAAGCTGAATACACACTTCACAACTTTTGTTGTTCAAATTCCTTTAAATTTACCTTCAACTATGTAGTGCAAAGTCCTGCCTGATTACATACAAATTGTAAGTGTTTAGGTTTGCCCTAATATATTATATGGTTTTGGTAAATCTAAAGGAAAAAAAATCAAAAGAAAATTGCATAGTGTGTTTCCAGCTTTATGCAAAACTTTTTTTTAAATTTTGATAGAGTGGAGAGGAATAAGGCCACCTGTCATTATTTTTATTTTTTTGCCATCTGTTTACCAGTATCATCAAAAACGTTAGTAAAAGAAAATCCCAAATTTTTGGTTGATATTAGAACACTCGAGGGGAAATTTTCCACTAGTTTTGGTGACCATGGCGAAAACTAGACATGCGCAGTTTGTTTTTTTTCTAATTGAAATTCAGACAAAATTTTCAATATTCGGAAATTGAAATATAATAAAATTTCCGTATCTCAATAGAAACAAATTTAAAAGAATCCAAAATAAAGTTTAACGATACAAAATTTCAACCGAAATAACGATCTATCTGAATTTAAATTAAATTCAAATCCAATTAGAAATCAAAACAAATTTGATTTTGAAAATGAATTTGATAACAAATTTGAAATATAAACTTATTGCCGATTATTGCTGATTTCCTTTAAAAACTGTAAGCAAGTGTAAAGAATTGATACTGTTTGAAGCCAAAAGGTATTAAAATATTGATTTAATTTAGTTTTTTTATTTATAAAAATAAACAAGTAAAATATATCATTTTTAAAGAATTCTTATTTTACATTATTTCTTCACACCTGTCTAAAACATTTGCACAGTACCGTACATAGGGACAGGAAAATGGTGAAGTCAGATATTTATTTTATAACTTACAACACTTCACATATTCTGAGTAAACCTTATTAATGCAAAAAGAATAATGTGTCAAAAATCAAACTGTCAATTTTTCTGCTGAATGAATAATGTTTTAATATATTTCTGTTGTAATCCTTTTATTCAAAAATAAAACGTTTTTCACCAAAGGGGAGGGGACAATATTAACTGACATGACTTGGGGTCCAGCACATGTTCATACTCTTGTAGATCAACAATTTTTAAATATTATTATGATGATAACTTACCTATAATTTCATGTTACATATTCTGTTAAGCCCATAATATAGGCTTTCATGTTGTGAAAACTTTTGTTTATTTGATCTGATATCACAAATACAGTATTTAAACAGTCTATGAGCAAGGAGTATCTTAGGGTCCTTTCACACGGCCGCTCCGCTGCTTTCCGTGTGTCCGCAAATCATCCTATTTTTTTGCGGATGATTTGCGGACATGAATGTAAGTGAATGGCACTGCGGATGTCAGCGGAGTACCATCCGCTGACATCCGATTTTCCTCCTTTCAGTTCTGTTCCGTTTTTTGGAACGGAACAGAACCCCATTTTTCCATCCGTGTAAAAAACGGAAAGGAAGGAAAATCGGATGTCAGCGGTGTCATCCGCTGACATCGGCAGTGCCATATACTTACATTAGGTCCGCATATCATCCGCAAACGGATGGGATGATATGCGGGCACACGGAGCGGATGACAGAAATGTCATCCGCTCCGTGGAAAAAAAAAAAAAAAGTCCCGCAGCGGACCTTTCACACGGAGCGGCCGTGTGAAAGGAGCCTAACTCAATTTTGGATATTTGTTTTGATTCGATCTTGGTTTAAATACGGTCAAAATAATTCAAATTAAATATGAAAAAACAAAACCAAAACAAGATGAATTCCAAAATGAATCATTCCAATATATCAAATGTAACTAAACAACATTTTTAACTTAAGAAATCCATCCAAAACAAAACAAATGTATTTGTTCTGTACATGTCTAGTGAAAAACAGGGATTCCTTCTCTTTGGAGAGATTTCTTCTCACTTCCTGTTTTGCTAGTGGACAGAAAGTGAATGGATCTCTTCCCAATCGGACACAGAAGGCAAAAAAAAAAAACTGATGCAATTATAACTCTTCTTTTAAAAATGAAAAAAAAAAAGTTTTGTATTTAGTTACACTCTAAATTACACAATTTGTAAGCTGTGGAACTGCTGTAATATAAAATATTAAGTATGTAACAATGAAGTTAATTAAGTAAATTAGAATTCTAATATATTATTGTTATGCAAATGTTATAGATAGGCAACTCCTATCCTCATATTGATTAGTGGTTCCAAATTAATAATAACTATGGCAGTAGGGAACAGACACAAAAGATACACTCAGCATCTTTCCAAATAACTGTTCTGTTAACCACTTGCTGACCGCCGGAAGTACATATACTGCGGCGGTCAGCCCCGTGCAGGCAAAGTGACGTATGGGTACGTCACTCGCCTGCGAGCCAATAGGGGGCGAGCGCGCGCCGCCGGAGCCGCGCTCCAACCCCCGCTCGTTCACTGTGATCCCTGCTCGTGTAACCGGCGGACATCGATCGTCCGGAACAGAGGGAGAAAGGCAGACGGCTAATGTAAACAAAGCCGCCTGTCATTCTCCCTTGTGTAAGCGCAGAGATCATACGGTCCTGCTATGCAGGGTCGTATATCTCTGTAGTTACACAAACAGCCACATCCCATAACAGTTATAAGCACGCCCCTAGGGACACATTTAACCCCTGCATCTCCAATAACGTTAACCCCTTCCCTGCCAGTGTCATTTTTACAGTAACAGTGCATATGTATAGCACTGATTACTGTAGTAATGTCACTGGTACCCCCAAAAGTGTCAAAAATGTCAGTCAAGGGTCCGATCTGTCCGCCACAATGTCGCGGTCCCGCAAAAAAAAATCGCAGATCACCGCCATTACTCGTAAAAAAAAAAAAACTATAAAAATGACAAAAATCTTTCCCTTAGTTAGTAAACGCAATAACTTTTGCGCAAACCAATCAAATACAAATACCAAACATATGTAGCAGAAAACAAATTGGCTTAAAATGTTAAAAAAATTTGATTTTTACATTTTTTTGGGGGAATTTCATATAAAAAAATGTGAAAAATATTGTTATTTTTGCAAAATTGTCGCTCTGTTTTTGTTTATAGCGCATGATCAAAAAATCACACAGGTGATCAAATACCACCAAAAGAAAGCTCTGTTTGTGGGAAAAAAGGACGTCAAATTAGTTTAGGTACAGCGTCGCATGACCGCGCAATTGTCCGTTAAAGTCACGCAGTGCCGAATCGCAAAATAGGGCCTGGTCAGGAAGGGGGTAAAATCTTCCGGGGCTTAAGTGGTTAATTCGGTGCTATTGAAGTTTTTTATACACATGAATCATGATTACGTAGGTATCACATTATTACTTCAATTGTACTTTTGTGGTAACAAGGGGCATAACAGACAGGCTAAATTCGAATTCCTGATCGCTCCCCCAAACAGAAGTACAGTGCTACTATGGTCCTTTCCCATATGGTCAGGTGCCAAACTACAGATGCAAGTGCTTGGGGATGGGGAGCCCATTTAGATCAGGTGGCACAGTGCTCGTGCTCAAAAGCAGAGGCCAGGAAATCATCCAATAGTAGAGAATTAAAGGCGATTCAGCTGGGACTCCTACTCTTCCAGCACTCGGTCAGAGGTCATCATGTTTAGGTTCTATCACACAATATGACAGCAGGTGGAATGAGAAGCAAGAGTCTTCTAGAGCTGGCACTGAAAATCCTAGATTGGGCAGAGCTGCCTGCTGTCCACCTAAAGAGCACTTAGTTGGCTGATTTTTTAAGCAGGAAATAGATATCAGAATCCAAGATGAAATCTCCTAAACAAGGGAATTTTTTGGATGATCATAGAAGCCTGGCAGTCAGGAAAATGCAAAAAGGCCACCATTCTTTTCCCTGCACAGGGAGGGCCAAATGTTGAGGCTAGACTCGGTTCATCTTTGGGATTGCTCCTGCACATTTCCTCTGTTTCAACTGATACCACTGATGCTCATGAAGTTCAGGGACAAATACACTAATCTAATTCTGATTGTCTCCTTCTTGCCAAAGAGGCCTTGGTTCTCAACGTTCCTAAACTTGTCCACGAAACCCATTTGGAGGCTACTGGTCAGGAAGGATTTGCTGGTTCAGGGTCCCCTGTGCTATCCAAAGATAGAGTGCCTCAAATTAACAGCTTGCTTTCTAAAAAATATCTTTTAAGAGAAAAAGGGCTGTCCCTGACAAGCTCATCGCTACCCTCCTTTCAAGCTGGAAAAAAGTAACCAGAGCGATATTCACTGCTTAAAACAATTAAAGGAACACTTTGAAAACACATCAGATCTCAATAGGGAAAAATATCATGCTGGATATCTGTACTGATATGGACTGGGTAATATGTTAGGAATGAAAGGCCACATCGTTTGATGGAAATTAAAATTATCAACCTACAGAGGACTATAAAGGAGTATAAAGACACCCTGAAGGTCAAAGTGAAAAAATGATGCAGCAGGCTAGTCCATTTTGCTGAAATATTACTGTAGCAAATCAAAATGGTACTCAGTAGTTTGCATGGCCTCCACGTGCTTGTATGCATGCCTGACAACATTGGGGCATGCTCCCAAAGAGATGACGGATGGTGTCTTAGGGTATTTCCTCTCAGATTTGAACCAGGGCATCACTGAGCTCCTGAACAGAGGTGCAACCTGGCAGGTTTTGGATGAACCGAAACATAATGTCCCAGAGGTGTTCTATTGAATTTCGGTCAGGCGAGTGTGTATCTCCATAGATATGTCTCCCCAGACCATCACTAACCTACCACCAAACCAGTCATGATGAACAATGTTACAGACAGCATAACATTCTCTATGGCTTCTCCAGCCCCTTTATGTCTGTCACATGTGCTCAGGGTGAACCTGCTCTCATCTGTGTAAATCACAGAGCACCAGTGGCAGGACCTGCCAATTTTGGTGTTATTTGGCAAATGCCAATTGAGCTCCATGGTGCCGGGCAGTGAGCACAGGGCCCACTAGAGTACATCAGGCCCTCAGGCCACCCTCATGAAGTCTGTTTCTGATTGTTTGGTCAGAGACATTCACACCAGTGGCCTGCTGGAGGTCATTTTGTAGGGTTCTGGCAGTGCTCATACTTTTCCTCCTTGTACAAAGGAGCAGATACCGGTCCTGCTGATGGGTTAAGGACCTAATAAAGCCCTGTCCAGTTCTCCTAGAGTAAATGCCTGCCTCCTGGAATCTCCCCCATGCCCTTGAGACTGTGCTGGGGGACACAGCCAACCTTCTGGAAATGGCATGTATTGATGTGCCATCCTGGAGGAGTTGGGCTGCATGTGCAACCTCTATAGGGGTCCAGGTATCGCCTCATGCTATCAGTGAAAAACAATCAGAAAAGGTGAGTAGAGTAAAAAAAATGTCACTGGCCTCCACCTGTAAAACCATTCCTGTTTTGGAGGTTGTCTTATTGTTGCCCATCTAGTGTACCCCTTGTTAATTTCATTAATGCCAAAGCAGCTGAAACTGATAAACAACCCCTCTGCTACTTAACTGACAAGATCAATATCTCAGGAGTTTACTTGACCTGATGCTATACTCTGATTAAGTGTATTTTAAAGTGTGGAAATATAATTGATGGTGTTCATCCAAACGTTTTGAGTTGAAGAAAATAGTTTCAGTTTTGGAGTTTCTCCATGAAGGGATGGAGAAGGGCTTAGCAACAAGTACCCTCAAGGTTCAAATTGCAACGTTTTCAGTTTTCTTTGGGAGAACGTTATCTCAAGAACCATTATTCACTAGATTTTTTAGGGTATTGGTCAGGGCCAAGCCTGTGTCCCTTAATTTTTTTCCCCAGATGTGATCTAGTATTTGTTTTACAGGGACTCACTAAAAGGCTGTTTGAGCCCTTGAAGATAGTCTTATTAAGGAATCTATCCTTTAAGACAATTATTTTAGTAGTAGTTACTTTAGCCCAAAGAATATGTGAAATTCTGGCCCTGTCTATTTCAGAGCCATTTTTAGTTATGTTTCTGGATTGGATGATCCTCAGGATGGACCCAGGATTCCTCCCAAAAAATCTCTTACTCCTTTCATTGCACACAAGAGATGGTTCTGCCCACCTTTTTTTCCAGCTTTGTCTAATCCAGAGGACACAGCTTTAGGTATGTTGAGTGTAAAGAGATGTGTCTTACACTATTTGTAAGCAACTAAAGATTTCAGGACATCAAACTCCTTGTTCATCCTCTTCTCAGTTAAGTTGCGGTAGACAAAGAACCTCCAGAAGGAATAGCGGCTCACTCTACAAATACAGTGTGGCGTACTGGGCTGAAAGAGCTGGTGCTTCACCAAAACAGATATGCAAAGCGCCACCCGGTCTACTATCTCTAGATTTATCCAACATTATAGGTTGGACCTGTTGTCCGACGCTGATTAGTCTTTTGGCAGGAAGCTCCTGCAGGCGGTAGTTCCACCCTAGGGTAAGTTTCTTGGTTATCATCTTCAGGTGTTGTCCTAAAAGGCGATTTGGGAAAACCTTAGTTAAACTTACTGGTAACGATATTTTATAGGAGCCTTTTAGGAGAGCAGCAACTACTCTCCCTGAATCATTGTTTAGTTTTTATGTGGTCTTTTATAGTTGTTGTTGTTATCCTGTGTTTTGTTTTCCAGCATGTCTTGGGCTAATCAGCTACAACTGAAGGCATGGTGGAACAGGCTGGATTTAAAGTCTTGGTTGCAGTGTTTCCTTGGAAATTGGGTGGAGCTACGCTCTCTCCAGGTGCTGTTCTAAAAGGTTTCTAGAAATAATCGATACTTGTAAATCTAACAAGGGTGGGGTTTTTTTTTACAACAGATAGAGCTTTTTCTTTTGGAGGCATTTAGCTCTCGTTCACATTGGCGCGATTTGACATGTCACATTGCATGCCTAATTGCACATTGCACATTGCATGCCTAATTATCACACTGATTTTCCTCCTGGCCAATCAGGAATTGGGTCCTGAGAGCTGTTTCCTGATTGGCTGAAAGGAGAAGCCATGCCATTGGCCGAGGAGGAGGAGGCGCAGGAGACCGAGCGAGGGGGAAGCCGCCACTGCTGACTGCCCTCCACATGTCCACATGTCCAGGGTGAGTAAGCCAGCAACTGGTGTGCAGGCCGATGTGGTCCTAGGGGGGGTATGGTGTGGTCCATTTGTCACCAGCCCCCCCTACCCCCCGGCTCATGGAGCACCAGCCACCACTGATGTAAATAGAGAGTGTGAATTTCTCTTAACAGGGACATAGACGGTTAAAAAAACAATAAAACCTGACAGGGGCTCAAATCCCTCTCTACTATCTTAACAACAAACGTTTTGTCATTAGTTCTAGTTGTAAAGTAATACTCCATGTTTAGGAATTTATTCCCTCCGTATGATTCCCGCAGGTAAAAAAATAAAAAAAAATAACTAATAGATAAAACTTATAATAACTATAGTATAAGGAGTATATTATTCAGTACCCACAGGCCAGATTGATGGTCACTCCATTGCTGGTCTGGATGTTTATCCAGTTGGAGGCTGTACAGGTGAAGATTCCATTGTCTTTAGCAGTGATGGGGATGATTGTGAGCACTGCATTGTTCTCGGTGAATTGGTATCGGAAGTCCTGGGTCAGTGATGTCCCCTGCAGGAGCCAGGAGTAAATTACATCTGTACCACCAGCTGAACAGGTCAGAGACACCACATCGAATCCTGGCCAGACCAGTTCTGTTACATTACTGGATAACGTCACGTCAGAGACTGGAGCTGTAAAAGAATGAAGCAGTCACATTAAATTATATAGATATTAATTTGCTTCTTACTATCTTTTAATAAATAATAATTTTTAGCATACAAAATGATGCATATGAACTAGGTGTATTGGCAGGGTGCGTTCCTGCAGATATTGTTTTGTGTGTACTCCTATGGGGATGCCATTTTTTAAGTAACTCGTCAGTCCAGCTCCTGCCAAGGTCATTGCATACTATTTGGGAATATATTTTAGCAAGCATTGTATACATATTCTTTCTATAAGTGATCTGTATTCTGTACTTTTAAATAAATCTGTTGTTGATGGTTTTACACTATGTGCGATTGTTTGGTGTGTTTTCCACATACTGTACATGTCTGATCTGAGAGGGACACTGTGTCTAAGTTGGAGTCAATACCAGAACTAAGGGGACTTGTGCGATCCATCCATATGAGCCATCTGAATGATTTAGCTTTTTTATGTGATATCTACTTACCCCTGCCTGTGTGACCCACTACCATATGGTATTTGGGTCCATACTTTCTTGTAAGTGTACCCCCATTATTTAAGGTGGTGGGATTGTCACGCTGGTGGCTGTCTCTATTTATGGATCATCACTTCAAGCACTTTCGTGTATTTTAATTTTGCATGGGTACATCATTGGCGGCCTGTTGTGGACATTTCTTTCATTATTTTTTTTTTTACACTTAGTTTGGAGACTTTTGTATTTCTTTTCTACTTAGTTGGTGACATATGCATATATTTAGGTGCCCCTATTGTAATGATTGCCTCAAGGTGTACACAATATTTGTCAATTGTGGTGCTAACAGCTCTGCTGTAATTTACAAGTGCAGTAGTCCTTTTTATCAATTTTTTTTTTTTGTGTGTATTCTCGCGTTTCAGTGTAAGGAACGCACCAAAGTAGCTCCCGAACCTGTTTGAATGCCAAGCGATAAAAGATGTGTTTTTGATGCCAGTAGCAATTAATGGTGCTATTCCTGAATGCACAAAAAAGTCTGTTTCTGCGCAGGTGGAATGGGGCCTTTTTCATACCGTATATATATATATATAGATATAGATATATATACAGTATCTCACAAAAGTAAGTTCACCCCTCACATTTATGTAAATATTTTATTATACCTTTTCATGTGAAAACACTGAAAAATTACACTTTGCTACAATGTAAAGTACAGTGCACAGCTTGTATAACAGTGTATATTTGCTTTCCCCTCAAAATAACTCAACACACAGCCATTAATGTCTAAACCGCTGGCAACAAAAGTGACTACACCCCTGAGTCAAAATGTCAGAATTGGACCCAAAGTGTCAATATTTTGTGTGGCCACTATTATTTTCTAGCACTGCCTTAACCCTCTTGGGCATGGAGTTCAACAGAGCTTCACAGGTTGCCACTGGAGTCCTCTTCCATTCCTCCATGATGACATCACGGAGCTGGTGGATGTTAGAGACCTTGCACTTTTCCACCTTCGATTTGAGGATGCCCCACAGATGCTCAATAGGGTTTAGGTCTGGAGACATGCTTGGCCAGTCAAGCACCTTTTCCCTCAGCATCATTAGAAAGGCAGTGGTTGTCTTGGAGGTGTGTTTGGGGTCATTACCATGTTGGAATACCCAGTTTATGAAGGGAGGGGATCATGCTCTGCTTCAGTATGTCACAGTACATGTTGGCATTCATAGTTCCCTCAATGAACTGTAGCTCCCCAGTGCCAGCAGCACTCATGCAGCCCCAGACCATGACACTCCCACCACCATTCTTGACTGTAGGCAAGACACACTAGTCTTTGTACTCCTCACCTGGTTGCCACCACACACACTTGATACCATCTGAACCAAATAAGTTCATCTTGGTCTCATCAGGCCACAGGGCATGGTTCCAGTAATCCATGCCCTTAGTCTGCTTGTCTTCAGCAAACTGTTTGCGGGCTTTCTTGTGCATCATCTTTAGAAGAGGCTTCCTTCTAGGAAGACAGCCATGCAGACCAATTTGATGCAGAGTGCATCGTATGGTCTGAGCACTGACAGGCTGACCCCCCACCCCTTCAACCTCTGCAGCAATGCTGGCAGCACTTATACATCTATTTCCCAAGGACAACCTCTGGTTACTGAGCACGTGCACTCAACTGCTTTGGTCGACCATGGTGAGGCCTGTTCTGAGTGGAACCTGTCCGGTAAACCACTGTATGGTTTTGGCCACCATGCTGCAGCTCAGTTTCAGGGTCTTGCCAATCTTCTTATAGCCCGAAAACACAAAATTTAACACACCTGATCCCCATTCACACCTGAGACCTTGTAACACTAACAAGTCACAGGACAGGGAGGGAAAATGGGTAATTGGGACCAATTTGGACATTTTCACTTAGGGTTGTACTCACTTTTGTTGCCAGCGGTTTAGACATTAATGTTTGTGTATTGAGTTATTTTAAAGGGGGCAGAAAATTGACACTGTTATACAAGCTGTACACTCACTACTTCACATTGTAGCAAAGTGTCATTTCTTCAGTGTTGTCACATTGAAAGATATAATAAAATATTTACAAAAATGTGAGGGGTGTACTCACTTCTGTGAGATACTGTATATATATATATATATATATATATATATATATATATATATATATATATATATACATATATGTGTGTAGTGCTACAGCCATAGGGGGCGCTGGTGAATGTGGTCATCTCCCACCCTGCACAGCCAGCCACACAAATTTCCATTCACTCAGAGACAAGAAACAGTCCTTGCAGCTTTGTTTGTTTTTGTTTTTTATTTAGGGGGAATGGAACCTGGATGGGGAAGGGTACATATGGGATGCCCAATCGATCAATTAAACTCTGTAGGGCCTTTAACTTTATACACTCTCGTATATCAATTCTCTCCTCTTCTACCTCCAGCACACACTTGCTTGCAGACTATTACTTCCAGGACCAGCTAGCACAGGTTTTAGATCCAGCACAAACTCAGTTGGATCTCAGTAGAATGCCCTTTGCAGGCAGGGACTGTGGGCCCCCTATGGTGTAGAAAAAATGGAAGTCTTTAGTGATAGCTGTTCTATTTGTGGCTACTTCTCCCAGCACCACCTCTTCTGGCACTGCCAGCCCTCCTGGCTGCAGCCGCTCCTTTCCACTGCCCATGCCACCACAGTCTTCCTGATTGGCTTTGCACCCATTCCAGACTGCTCCATCCCAGTCCTCTCAAGCAAGCCTCCCAGTCCTCCTGACTGTGTGTCACTCACCAGCCTTCTTGGCTGTTCCTTGCTTCTCCTGGAGACTTGCCTGGCAGTGTTCTCCTGCTGTCCTCTCCTTGCTCCCATGCCTCCTGGCCAGGACACCTACCCAGACTGGGGAGCTTCTTCAAAGGCCACTGACAGCCTAACACTCCATCTCCAGCTCCAGCTCCACCAACAAAACCTATCTACACTTCTAGCACTGGAAGGTGCTACATGTATACACAAACACACACACACACACACACTGGCCACTTTATTTGGTACACCTGTTTAATTGCTCGGTAACACAGATTGCTAATCAGCCAATCACATGACAGCAACTCAATGCATTAAGGCATCTAAACGTGGTGAAGAAAAATTGCTGAAGTTCAAACCAAGCATCAGAATGGAGAAGAAAGGGGATTTAAGTTACTTTGAACATGGCATGGTTGTTGGTGCCTGATGGGCTGGTCTAAGTATTTAAAAAACTGCTTATCTACTGAGATCTTCACGCACAACCATCTCTAGGGTTTACAGAGAATGTTCTGAAAAAAATAAACTATTCAGTGAGTGGCAGTTGTGAGGACGAAAATGCCTTGTTGATGTCAGAGGTCAGAGGAGAATGGGCACACTGGTTTGAAAAGATAAAAAGGCAACAGTAATTCAAAAAACCACTTGTTACAACCAACATATGCAGAATGAAACGTGTGCGAAAAGAGCGCTACCCAATATACACTGCTCAAAAAAATTAAAGGAACACTTTGAAAACACATCAGATCTGACTGGGAAAAAGAAATCATGCTGCATATCTATACTGATATGGACTGGGCAATGTGTTAGGAATCAAAGGATGCCACAACGTTTGATGGGAATTAAAATGATCAACCTACAGAGGGCTGAATTCAAAGACACCCCGAAAATCAAAGTGAAAAAATGATGCACCAGGCTAGTCCATTTTTTCTGAAATTTCATTGCAGCAACTCAAAATGATACTTAGTAGTTTATATGGCCCCCACAAGCTTGTATGCATGCCTGACAAGGTTGGGGCATGCTCCTAATGAGACGACGGGTGGTGTCCTGGGGTATTTCCTCCCAGATCTGGACCAAGGCATCACTGAGCTCCTGAGCAAACTGAGGTGCAACCTGGAAGCATCAGATGGCCTGAAACATAATGTCCCAGATGTGTTCTATTTGATTTAGGTCAGGCGAGCGTGGGGGCCATTCAATGGCATCAATTCCTTCACCCTCCAGGAACTGGCTGCAGACTCTCGCCACAGGAGGCCAGGCATTGTCGCGCACCAGGAGGAACCCAGGACCCACTGCACCAGCATAGAGTCTGACAATGGGTCAGAGGAATTCAAACTGATACCTAATGGCAGTCAGCGTGCCATTGTCTAGCCTGTAGAGGTCTATGCATCCCTGTATAATTATGCCTCCCCAGACCATCACTGACCCACCACCAAACCGGTCATGCTGAACGATGTTACAGGCAGCATAAAGTTCTCCGCGGCTTCTCAAGACGCTTTCACATCTGTCACATGTACTCAGGGTGAACCTGCTCTCATCTGTGAAAAGCACAGGGCCCCAATGGCAGACCTGCCAATTCTGGTGTTCAGTGGCAATTGCCAATCAAGCTCCACGGTGCCAGCCAGTGAGCACAGAGCCCACTAGAGGACTTTGGGCCCTCAGGTCACCTTCATGAAGTCTGTTTCTGATTGTTTGGCCAGAGACATTCACACCTGTGGCCTGCTGGATGTCATTTTGCAGGGCTCTGACAGTGCTCATTCTGTTCATCCTTGCA
The DNA here is from genome assembly GCF_965119305.1 of Pelophylax lessonae. Taxonomy (NCBI): domain Eukaryota; kingdom Metazoa; phylum Chordata; class Amphibia; order Anura; family Ranidae; genus Pelophylax; species Pelophylax lessonae. The sequence continues at coordinate 188,876,509 of NC_138779.1, read as the reverse complement.
CAAAGTAGCAGATACCAGTCCTGATGATAGGTTAAGGACCTTCTATGGCCCTTCCAGCTCTCCTAGAGTAACTGCCTGTCTCCTGGAAACTCCTCCATTCTCTTGAGAATTGGCTGGGAGACACAGCAAACCTTCTGGCAATGGCATGTATTGATGTGCCATCCTGGAGGAGTTAGACAGCCTGTGCAACCTCTATAGGGTCCAGGTATTGTCTAATGCTACCTGTGGTGACACTGACCCTAGCGAAATGAAAAACTAGTGAAAAACAGTCAGAAAAGTTTTTCTCATGGTATTTTGCACTACATGGGATGGGATCTCTGGCTGAAATTATTATCTATCCCTAAATCAAATGTATACTAGACTTTCTACTGTATTAATATCATTGTGCATAAAAAAATCATTAAAAGGAAAAAAAAAAACACATTATTATATACCGGCTCATTTTTGTATCACCATCTAGTGGTTAACTATGATACTCCCCTACCTATCTTTCTTTCAACTTTATACAGATTCACCTTTGGTTCACATATTGATTTCCCCTTAAGGGCTGGTTCACACTGTAGAGATGTCAGAAATTGCATGTGATTTGCACCGCACTGCTGTGGAAACCACGTGCGATGTCTGTGTAATACAAATTCAGTCATGCAGATTGTATGGCTGAATTCACATCACATTCGGACCAAACCCATGCAGGGCCATTTTTTTGTTCACACACATGTGATCAGATTCCTGTCCAAATTGACAGTTTGCACTGCGATATGTGAAACTGATCTGGAGGTGTCATTAACTTTCTATTGACACTCCCAGCAGTTTGCATATGACAGTGTGAACTGCCTGCGAGTCGGGTGCGATGCAGGCAGTTCACACTGTCATATGTAGGGAAAAAAAATGTAGGAAAAAAAAATGCCATTGCCCTCTACCAGTAAAGTCAATCCTGTTTTGGAGGATGTAACATTGTTGCCCATCTAGTGCACCTGTGGTTCATTTCATTAACACCAAAGTAGCTGAAACTGATTACCAACCCCCTCTGCTATTTAACTGATAAGATCAATATCTCAGAAGTTTAATTTACTTGATGCTATACTCTGATTAAAAAGTGTTTCTTTAATTTTTTTGAGCAGTGTACCATCCTGGTGCTGAACTCAATATAAGTAAACTTAATGCATAAAACAGACTGTAGAATTAGCAAAATAATATATCAAATGCATCAAATTTTCATATGAAATCCATCTTTAGCAGTCTTCTTAATTCTATGTTAAGCTTCCATCATGAATACAAAAATTGCCAAGTGCATTAATTTGGCGCAGTCCGTGCTCCCCAGCTGTGATCTCACTCACTCATTAGCTGCCATGGACCCCCATGACAGGAGTCATTTGCACTTGTGTGAATATCTCAAGTTGCTGGGCTTTGTAGTCCTTCTACGTGGTTGCTTGGTTGTTGGTATAGTGTGCTCATATATGGTAGTAAATGGCAGAAAAAAATGTATATAGCGTAATTCCGTTTATTTCCTTTTAAAATCAAAATATATCCAATCACATCCTAAAAAATTAAACAAGCATAAAACTGGAAGTGCACGGCGACATGCTTCTCACAGAAAATTACATCACCACCCGCGATCAACTGACGTGTTTTATCCCTTCCATGGGGCGTTATCAAAGGTTATCCCTGGATGGAGTAATTACACTTTGCTGTGTAAGTGTAAAGCTTGTATAACAGTGCTGTCCCCTCAAAATAACTCAACACACAGCCATTAATGTCTAAACCGCTGGCAACAAAAGTGAGTACACCCCTAAGTGAAAATGTCCAAATTGGGCCCAATTACCCATTTTCCCTCCCCGGTGTCATGTGACTCGTTAGTGTTACAAGTTCACAGGTGTGAATGGGGAGCAGGTGTGTTAAATTTGGTGTTATCGTTCTAACTCTCACTGGTCACTAGAAGTTCAACATGGCATCTCATGTCAAAGAACTCTCTGAGGATCTGAAAAAAAAGAATTGTTGCACTACATAAAGATGGCCTAGGCTAAAAGAAGATTGCCAAGACCCTGACACTGAGCAGCAGCACGGTGGCCAAGACCATACAGCGGTTTAACAGGACAGGTTTCACTCAGAACAGGCCTCGCCATGGTCGACAAAAGAAGTTGAGTGCACGTGCTCTGTGCCATATCCAGAGGTTGTCTTTGGGAAATAGACGTATGAGTGCAGCCAGCATTGCTGCAGAGGTTGAAGGGGTGGGGGGTCAGCCTGTCAGTGCTCAGACCATACGCCACACACTGCATCAAATTGGCCCCAGAAGGAAGCCTCTTCTAAAGATGATGCACACGAAAGACCACAAACAGTTTTCTGAAGACAAGCAGACTAAGGACAGATTACTGAAACAATGTCCTGTGGTCTGATGAGAACAAGATAAAATGATTTTGGTTCAGTTGGTGTCAAGCGTGTGAGCCTGCAACCAAGTGAGGAGTACAAAGACAAGTGTGTTTTGCCTACAGTCAAGCATTGTGGTGGGAGTGTCATGGTCTGGGGCTGCATGAGTTCTGCTGACACTGGGGAGCTACAGTTCATTGAGGGAACCATGAATCCCAACATGTACTGTGACATACTAAAGAAGAGTATGATCCCATCCCTTCGTAGACTGGGCCGCAGGGCATTATTCCAACATAACGACCCCAAACACACCTCCAAGACGACCACTGTCTTGCTAAAGAAGCTGAGGGTAAAAGTGATGGACTGGCCAAGCATGTCTCTAGACCTAAATTCTATTGAGCATCTGGCAGGTTGCTTAACATGCTCAATCACCATCCCTTACATGTTTTCTTGGTGACAGAAAATCCCCCTATCTTTGATTTGCATAACCAAATTTTGCAGGGTGATTTAAAACCTCTTTCTGAGGTACACTCAATCCGTCATGTCCATGGGCATAAGACAATGCGTCTTTTGTCTTTTATTTTTATCCCTTTTTCCCTTTCCATGTCATTCTGAGGTATGGGGCCTACTGCTGAGGAGCATAGGCACAGGAGAGACACTACCTTTTTTAGTATGATCACCACTGTGATTTGTTGACCCCTAGGTATTAAGGGGCACATGCCCTGAGGTCTCTCTGCCTTGTAGAAGGATTTTTTGTCCGTAGTGCCCCTTTTTTTGGTAGGCTAATAATTACCCTAATAATAGGTTCTTGGTGACCCACCTTTGTTTTCTTCCTTTTGCTCATTTCCTTCCCTTCCTTTTTCTACACATCACTTCTCACACCTACCTTTTGCTTTACCTCTCCTGGGATATTAATGTGTCTCTTCAGTCTCCTGCTTTACATTCAGCATACCCTTGTTGCCTCTTACTTTTTCTCATTATTTTTCTTATTTTTTTCCTTTTTTCTCTTTATTTTCCTTTCTCTTTCCTTTTTTCTTTATTTTCTTTTTATCAGTATTATTTCTTTATTTTTATTTTTGTTAATATATTTTTTATTTTTGATTATTCTTATATAAATTTATCTTTATTTTTATTTTACTATATTTATACTTAATTTCCTTTTCATTTTTATTTTTATTTATTTAAAAAAAATTCCTCCTGAACCATACCAGGCCACATGCCCTCAACATGGGGGGGTGGGTGCTTTGGGGCAGGGGGGCTCTGCCCCACAACAGTGACTGGTGGTTGTGGGGGTCTGTGGGCAGGGGGCTTATCAGAATCTGGATGCCCTGTTTAACAAGGGGGGCTTCAGATCTCGGCTCCCCCCTATGGGAATATTGGGTATATTCACCAAAAGAGTGTCAAAAAGTAATAAAAACAAGAGTCAAGTTTTTGACAAGTCCCTCGATGTAAATCCATCGTCAATCATGTTGCCCATCGAAAAAATAAAAAAAACAAAAACGCTTTGCCTTCTGTCACAAGAGGGGGGTGGGGGGGTCCACCAGGTGTCATTGCCAGTTGGCCCCGTCCCTTACCTATATAAGAAATGTCAAAGCGCAGAGGAGGCATTCAGGGGTAGGTACGTTTTTAATTTTTTAATAAAAGATTTTTTAAAAACTTGTCTCTTGTATTTATTACATTATGTACACTTTTTTGGTAAATGGCTATGTGTACCATGCACTCCATACTCATTTACATGGGGGAGTGTGATCTGGGGGCTCCCTTGTTAAAGGGGGGCTTCCAGATTCTGATAAGCCCCACGCCCACAGAGCCCCACAACTGCCGGCCATGGTTGTGGGGATGAGGCTCTTGTCCCCATCAACATGGGGACAACGTGCTATGGGGTGGGGGGGCCAGAGCCCCCTGCCCCAAAGCACCCACCCCCCATGTTGAGGGCATGTTGTCTGGTATGGTTCAGGAGGGGTGCTCTCTCATCCCCCCTTTCCTGACCTGCTGGGCTGCATGCTCAGATAAGGGTCTGTTATGGATTTTGGGGGGCCCAACATCGTTTTTTTTTTTTTTTTTTTTTTTTAATTTTGGCACGTTTTTTTTTTTAATTTTTCTATTGCCGGGCAATGCTGGCATTCTTTTCTTTACATTCATCTGTCAGCGGGGAAGCCAGCTGACATATGATGAGTCATGGTTGTTTGAATCCCTTCTCCTATCCTCTTTATAATCTTAGACAGAAAGGAGCAGTTTTACAACAGCCCTGCCCTACCCCATATAATATCAATCTCACGCAATCATGATCTATTCAACCAGATAGCTGTGAATTACAATAAAGATAAACAGGGCTGGTGTGCTGGAAAAATAGCTCTGAAGGGTTCCTTCTAAAGTCCATTTACAATCTTTCCCACAAGAAACATAAAGCAGCTATGGGATTCGGAGGTTTGAACTACGTTTCAGTGACATTGGGCTGTTACTATATTAGCACAGAAACATTTGTGCGCGTAAAAATAAGTGATTAGATAAATAAAATGTTAAAGATTGACTATGGTTAGCATATATAACCTATGGTCGATCAATGATGTGCTTTAAGAAAAATGGTATCAGCTGCATTCCACTCTTAGCTTCTCCTGCTGTATTTATTAGTTATCAATAGAATGACTGCATACAGCATTGTCTCCACCTGGGATCCAACCTTCCTTAATGTACTTCACTGTTCCTGGCTTGCTTAAAAGGATAGAGGAAGACTTCCCCTATCCTTGTGAGCAAGCTAGGAGTGGTGAAATGCTTCAAAGAAATTTGGTTCCCAGATGGAGACATTGCTGTATGCAGTCATTCTATTGGTAATTAATAGGGACGATCGAACGGTTCGGGTCGACCACTGGTTCGACCCAAACATTGGGTGTTCGAAATTCGGCCGAATTCCGAACTTTTTGCAGTAAAAGTTCGGAATTCGGCCACCAGAACCGCCCAAAATGCAATGGGACAGTAACTGGGCTTTAAAAGCCCATGATTGGCCCAGAAACATCAGTAAAAGCCAATTGAGGGGGCAGGAGTCTGCTAGGAATGTAATATGAGTGACTACGGGATCCAGAGGCCAATCAGGAGTGAATACGCCCCCCCATACGCCCCCCAGTATATAACATAGCCCCGCCAAACCTCTAGCACTGTAATACAGAGGCTGTGGAAAAGAGTGGAAGCATTTGTGTTTCTCCTGCTGCTTGTAAAGCTCAAGTGTCATTTTGCAATTATTAGTGTGAGGAAAGGGATATGCAGTGTAGTTAGGGTACTATATACCACTATAGTTAGATTCAAAAATCTAGTTTTTGTAGGAATAGCTTTAAGTGTCAGGGTGACTGTAGTGTAGTTTAGGGTGACCTGACTCTGCCATGTCAGGGTGACTGTAGTGTAGTTTAGGGTGAACTGACTCTGCCATGTCAGGGTGACCGTAATGTAGTTTAGGGTGAACTGACTCTGCCATGTCAGGGTGACCCCACTATGCAGATTCTGGGTTAGGGGTATACATATATATATACATATATATATATATATATATATATATATATACACACACATATATATATATATATATATATATATATATATATATATATATATACCCCTATACAGACGTTCAAAAAAAAACGCCTGAAACCAAAACGCCCAGGTGTGAAAGGAGGGTAACACCATTCCTGCGCTACTGAAATTCTAAGAAAAATAATCTGGACATGCTACAGAGCTGAAACTTCACATATACACTTTTTAGACCCCCCCAGACACTGAATCCAAAGAAATCTCATTATTTCTTTTCAATAATTTTTTCAATAATTGGCTCTCTATCAAAAACGACAATTTTTAACAACTTTTTTTTGCCTGATTCATAGTCCCTGGGGCATGACCGAGAACCCTAGGCACTATTTAGGGGCATTTATTGGGTTTTATGGCTTCAAAATGCTGTTTTTTGATTCCAGAAGTTCGGGTCCCATTGATTTCAATGGGGTTCTGGAATCCGAACCGGACTTTCGGGAAATTCGGGTGTTCTGGTCAAACCGAACTTTTCAAAAGTTCGATTATCCCTACTAACTAATAAATACAGCAAGAGGAGCTAAAAGTGGAGTGGAACTGATACATTTTTTCCTAATTCTGATAGGGAGTGGAGACAGACTACACTGGGCTGGCTGGCACTCAGATTGTCCATGTGCAGGAGGAGCGAGTCTTGAGCAGAGCTGTGGACTTAAATGATGCATTTAAGTTTTAATTTGCCTTGTTACGTATTACAGTTTGTTCTTCCTGTAGAAGAGGACCCAGATCTGCCCAATGATCCAATGCTTGCCATAGACCCTCAGCTGGCCATTTAAAGAAAAAAATATTATTCTGACAGGTTTAATAACCTTGACTTATTACTTTTTCCACCCCCAAAAAAAGCTAGTACCTGAAGTTATAAGTGCTTTCCTTCAGCTACATCTTTTCCTTCAATTTTAATGTACACCTGGGTGAGCTTTGGCATGCTACTCAGATTACTTTGTGCCAGATTGCACATACTGTATAATATAAACAAGTATAAAATATAACTTATTGTATGGTGGGTAGAGAGATGCAGAGTTTATGGTAGGCATTAGGCAGTCTAAATGGCAGATGACTGGTCAGGGCTGATGCTACACCTTCTGATTCCAGTTTGGGAAAAGGCACGTGGTGTCAGTCCATAACAGAAATCTGTAATGCTTTTCTGGCAGATCAAAACGTTTTTTTGCTGCACTTGAAAGGTCTTAAAAGGATAAAACGTAGTAATGTGTGTATATTGGAGAAATGTACTATATTTTTTTTTTTACTTTGCACCTGACATCTGCTGTAGAACCCTCATAGATAGGTATTAGGAATTAGATAAGTTAGAGTTAGTTGTGTTTTTGATGGGTACATTTAGTGGCCACACTGTAGTTTGGTAGGTAAAAGCACATTCTGTATAAGAAATTAGGGGAGCGATAGGTGGCACTGCCTAAAACTTGTGTATAAAAAATGTGTCAATACATAAATCAGTAAAAAAAAAGGTGCTATTTCCTTAAAACTATCTATACATAAAGGCATAAGTGATATATTACATACGTAATGCAATAATATCAAATATAACCAACTCCGACACAATATGTAGTATGAATGATGCAAAAAGTGCTCTCAGTGCGAAAAAATTCAATACACTGATTATCACACACACACACATATATATATAAGCCACTACGGAAGGTCTACTCAGAAAGAAAAGGAGGAGGGCAGTTGCTATAGCCCCCAGTCACCTGGCATGTTGAGGTAAAGAAGGAGACATAACGTTTTTTCGGTTATCTGTTGGTGTCTGTGACCTCTGCAGGGGTTTAATCCTCTGGTGAGTGTGGACCTGAGAGGGAAGAGCCAAGTGGATTCATCTCTGCATTTCACTACCGGAGACTGTTTTTGCACTTATCACTTTATCATCTTATATGGACTAATGCATTTTTGGATTATTATTTGCATATATATATATATATATATATATATATATATATATATATATATATATATATATATATATATACACAGTATCTCACAAAAGTGAGTACACCCCTCAAATTTTAGTAAATATTTTATTATATATTTTCATGTGACAACACTGTAGAAATGACACTTTGCTACAATGCAAAGTAGTGAGTGTACAGCTTGTATAACAGTGTAAATTGAATGTTCCCTCAAAATAACTCAACACACAGCCATTAATGTCTAAACTGCTGGCAACAAAAGTGAGTCCCCCCCCCCCCCCCCAAAGTGAAAATCTCGAAATTGGGCCCAATAAGCCATTTTTTCTCCCCGGTGTCAGTTGACTCATTAGTGTTACAAGGTCTCCGGTGTTATCGCTCTCACTCTCTCATACTGGTCACTGGAAGTTCAAAATGGCACCTCATGGCAAACAACTCTCTGAGGATCTGAAGAAAGAATTGTTGCTCTACATAAAGATGGCCTGGGCTATAGGAAGATTGCCAAGACCCTGAAACTGAGCTGCAGCATGGTGGCCAAGACCATACAGCGGTTTAACAGGACAGGTTCCACTCAGAACAGGCCTCGCCATGGTTGACCAAAGGAGTTGAGTGCAGATGCTCAGTTTCATATCCAGAGGTTGTCTTTGGAAAATAGACGTATGAGTGCTGCCAGCATTGCTGCAGAGGTTGAAGGGTGGGGGGGGGGGGGTCAGCCTGTCAGTGCTCAGACCATACACTGCACACTGCATCAAATTGGTCTGCATGGCTGTGCTCCCAGAAGGAAGCCTCTTCTAAAGATGATGAACAAGAAAGCCCACAAACAGTTTGCTGAAGACAAGCAGACTAAGGACATGGATTACTGGAACCATGTCCTGTGGTCTGATGAGACCAAGATAAAATTATTTGGTTCAGCTGGTGTCAATCGTGTGTGGCGACAACCAGGCGAGGAGTACAAAGACAAGTGTGTCTTGCCTGTCTGGGGCTGCATGAGTGCTGCCGGCACTGGGGAGCTACAGTTCATTGAGGGAACCATGAATGCCAACCCGTACTGTGACATACTGAAGCAGAGCATGGTCCTCTCCCTTCGGAGACTATGCCACAGGGCAGTATTCCAACATGATAATGACCCCAAACACACATCCATGACAACCACTGCCTTGCTAAAGAAGCTGAGGGTAAAGGTGGTGGACTGGCCAAGCATGTCTCCAGATCTAAACCCTATTGAGAATCTGTGGGGCATCCTCAAATGAAAGGTGGAGGAGCACAAGGTCTCTAACATTCACCAGCTCTGCAATCTCATCATGGAGGAGTGGAAGAGGACTCCAGTGGCAGCCTGTGAAGCTCTGGTGAACTCCATGCCCAAGAGGGTTAAGGCAGTGCTGGAAAAAAATGGCGGCCACACAAAATATTGACACTTTGGGCCCAATTTGGACATTTTTGCTTAGGGGTGAACTCACTTTTCTTGCCAGTGGTTTAGACATTAAAGGCTGTGTGTTGAGTTATTTTGAGGGGACAGTAAATTTACACTGTCATACAAGCTGTCCACTCACTACTTTACATTGTAGCAAAGTGTCATTTCTTCAGTGTTGTCACATGAAAAGGTATAATAAAATATTTACAAAAATCTGAGGGGTGTACTCACTTTTGTGAGATACTGTATATATATATATATATATATATATATATACACACACACACACACACACACACACATGATAATCTGTGTATTGCATTTTTTTTTTTTTTTGCACTTTTTTTATACTGAGAGCACTTTTTGTATCATGTCATACTACACAGTGTGTTGGAGTTGGTTGTATTTGATTATTATTGCATTACATATGTAATATATCACTTATGCCTTTATGTAGGCATCGTTTTAAGGAAAAAGCACCTTTATTATTTTACTGATTTATATATTGACACGTTCTTTACACACATGTTTTAGGCAATGCCACCTATCCCTCTTTCTTTTATTCAATTTCATATCCCATACGTTGGAATATGTGAGGTAGGCTGCAGTCTTCTTGCACACATCCTAGCACGGAATTGATTTACTTTATTTAAAAGCATATTCTGCTCACTGTATTCAGTAAAGCTTCAATCTGCTAGTCAGGTCTGTTCAGTGTATTCAGCTGCTGCCAGTCTGGTCTATAGATTCCTCTGTATCCAGGGAACTGGAGAAGTTTTGGATGATACTGTAGGTGTGGAGCTAGCTATCCATCATGAATATTGTTACAGTTCTGGCCTATCCCAGAGAAGCAGCCTCTGATGGCGTGCTGGGAGACTGTATATATTCTGTAAACACATTGAGCTCAGATTTATTTCCCAGAGTGCATTAGTCCAGTCTAGGGGGGCACACTGCCCTCTGAGGCAGAAGCTGCTGTTGGTGATGTCTCAGGTGGGTGACCTAATGGGCTTGAATGCTGAGACCCGGGAGCTAAAGGGTGCTGACTGAGGGGAGCTGTCTGCTGAAGATCTGGTCTGGTATCATGAGAAGGTTTCGCTTGGAAGTTGAATGGAGTATACTAGCTATCCTTCGGCCTTGTGCGTGCAGATGTTTGAGAGATCCTGGTGGACCATTTTTCTACCCCTCTGGTACTATATAGTCAGTGGTAGGTCTATTTAAAGGGGACACCGGTTGGTTTCCTGAAGAGCTTTGACTACCTAATCTCCTACCTAAAGGGACTCTGTTCTAGTGGCTCTAACTACTAGTACTAAGCTGAAGTCTACAGTTTGTTTTAAGCCCAGACTTCATTATAGCTTGCTCTGAAGAATACCTTAGTCCACTGTTGTACATAGTTCTTGTTTTTGGAGTATCCCACCACTGCCCTCAACCTTATCCAAGTTCTCCAAAAATAAAAACCACTAAACAACATCCTCTAGACTGGTTATTAGAGAAACTTGAATGGACCTGTGTGCCTAGCTGTGGGGCAAACCCTATGGGGAAGACCTGGACAGCAATCCTGCAGCTCCTACAGGAGTAGCGCTACAAAGTGTTAAGAATTTGAACAGGGAAAGGGTTATTGTGGTTGTAAATCCATATATTTCCCCAAAACCACAAATAATAATCTACATAGCTAACACACAATGTCATAAGCACCTGTTTTTATCTTTATCTTGCGGGTTACATGATTTCTTTCTTGTTCTCCGCTCTGCGTTGCCAGAGGTCAGAAGCTAGGCTAATCCACATGTAACCTGCCTTTGATGTGGGCAGCTAGGAGGATTAATGCCCCTATATTAAGCCATGAGTGGTTGTGGTTTGTTTGTTAGGACAAGTAGAGCATTTACACTGTGGTGGCAATGCTGCAGAGATTGTATGAGTCAGCAGAGGGTTGCCACCAAAAAGGAGAAAGGTCCAATGATTGGCAAGATCAACAGGACACTCCTTAAAAATGAAATAATAAAAAAGGCTACAAAGAAAATGAAAAATATTAGGGGGTTTTATTGTTTTTTTAGGTGGTTTTATGCTTTTGATTTGTGTACGTGTGGAGAGGGGTTGTGTTTATTGTCTATAAACCTGCAACTAACCGTACATTTTACTGTTTTAATAAGCTTTCAGTTTCCTAGAGCCCTGCATCAAGAACAGTACCAGCTTGCCATGGCAAAACAAGAACACACTATAAAAGGTATCATTTGTAATGCGGCCCTTTGATTAAATTATATAGTAGCAGATTTTTTTCTTTTTTTTGGATATATGTATTTACTGAAATAAATTCAATTAATTATGAGGGCAGGAAACCGCTAACTTTGTAATTCTTATTCTATTATCATATGCTGCCTATATTGTGATAAATATTTGAAGGACTCACTTACCTGATATCTTTAGCTGCAGGGTGTTGCTGGTTTTGGAGCTGAAAGGGTTCTGGATAGTACAGATGTAGTTTCCGCTGTCACTCTCTGTGATTGGATGGAAGTAGAGGTCGGAATCCCAGCAGGTCACATGGTTCTCAAAGCAGATGTACATCCCATCACGGTAGAAGGTATAAGTAGTGACATTCAGACTACTGGCATCACAATGAAGATACACATAGGTACCACTGATGAGACTATTAGATGTGCCATTACTGCTAAGGACAGGAGCACTAAGAATACCTGGAGATAGAAAAAAAGGAAGTTATATGTAGACTACAAACATAGGAAATACCTTTTTTAAATGGAAGCTGTTAAGGCTTTATGCTTCAGATCTGAAAAAAACACTTACACTTCAAAGCAAAGTTCACTTATAGCAGCATGTTACACTAGTATTTAGGGTGTTACATAACATGTTGCCATGAATCCCCCCTCACCCCCCTTGCCCATGTGACAATGGATGGGGTTCTCGCCCTTGCAGCCGCTGTCACGTTAAAAGCAGCACTGCTCCCCCCCCCCCCTTTGGGACTGACAACCCAATCCACTCACCCTTCGAGTACTGCTTCTTGATGCCCACATGGAAGGCTAAGTTCACTACAATAAATGTTCGCAGATTTTTCTATAGACTTAGTTACAGTAGTTTTGTATTGACCAGTTTAGAGTCATCCATATCAGGTTGATAATCTCCCCATGTACCATGCAAGTCTATCAACCTTGTACACCCCCCTTACCTCCCTCTCCTCTCTCCACCCACATTATACTTATATTTGTTTGTAATGCATAATGTTATATATGCTCTTTATGTACAAACATAGTATTACTATGTTCCATTGAATGCACTGTATGTTCCTACTTTGTATGTATTGAATCTAACAATAAAAAAAAGTATCTTAGAAAAAAAAAATCAGCACTGCTCTGCAGTGCTCCACCTGCACAGCCGGGTCATTCATTCGTAGCGATTTCTGGATGCAGAAACTACAAGTCCCATTTTCCACTGAGGCAGATAGTTACAGATAGATAATTATTATTTTTTAAGCAAAGTTAAAGTTACTCTTTAAAAAGAGGTCTATGATAACAGCATACACTTTCTTTTTAAATAATCATCATTGACAATTTAATATAAACTTACTGGAAACATCTCCTTTTGTGCTGTGAGCGCTGCATGTCTGCTAGCCATCTATTACCACAACTTCCTGGATTCCCTGCATGCTTTACGGTTTCTCTTCTGCCATTTACTTTTAATTCTTAAAGTGGAAGAAAAGTCCAGGTCTAGCTTTTCTATAAACGCTCCTGCTATACGTGGTGGGGATTGCCATAGGATTGGCTGTCTGCAGTGAAAGCTCCCTGCTGGGATAGCTCAGGCGGATTGTGTCTGAACATGCCTGAGCTTAACCCTAGTCCTTGTTACAGGTAGGTCTTCACAAAGGCAAGGTTTCATAATAGAATTGCACAAATCTTAAAGAAATATGCAAAAAGATGCCAAGATTTGAAAGGAGCAGGGCAAGTACAGCTTGCAGAGGACTGGAGGGAGTAGCCATCCTATTCCAGTTGGCAGCAAAAGGCTCATTCCAGTTTCTCACTTTTTTTTGCCCCCTCCACTACATTCTCCAGGTTCATCTATTGCAACACCTGCAGCCTCTAGTGATAGGGAAGAAGGTCTCAAAAGGGTTTCAGAGGCTTATGCTACAGTACATAAAACAAGGAATAGGGACAACATGGGGCCATGCTGACTGAGGGTTTAAGTGAAAGCTTTGTGTCTGCAGAATTTTTCTACACCCACATTGCCCTCTCCGGCGGAATCATTCCTCCTGGAGGACTAGTAGAACTTCCTCCTGTTTCAGACCTGCAGAATCCTTTCCTTACCACCTCCATCTCTGAAGGAGCCTGAGGAGGTAGACTCGGGTGCTGGAAAAGAGAAGGAAAAAAGAGTAGGCTTCAGGGGAACGTGTCACACTTACCAAACCACAGTAGCTTTACTCTAGTGGTGTGAGATCTTGGAGGACACTGTTGTCCTCAACAAAACGTGGGGTCCTCTACTGCAGAAAACTTGTGGCAAATGGGCTCTTATGCTGAGCTACCAGCATAAGGACCCTGGATTTTGGGGTAAGAAAGGCAAGACCGTTGTTGGGTAACCAGGTCACCCTTTTGGACTCCCAAATACAAGGTGTGCTGCCTCTGCAGTACATGGAAAATGTGGATGTATTTGTTCTAGGTGGGACTTTCCTGATGAAGTCCCAACCAGTACGTAACCCGTAAGAGGGAGAAGCCACGCATTACATCACCTGCAGCCATTTTTCTGGTTTGATGTACTATCTTGGAGTACTCAATATATGCACTTGTTACAAGTGCTGGATTTGTACGTTTTTTAACTTTTCTTAATAAATTAATTATCTAGCAGAGAGCACTATATGTTGTTCTGCATATTTTCATATATACTGCAGAGGAATTGTCATCTTTGCCATTGATTGACCACTGGATCATCCTTATTCCCCCATTGGGGAAAGCACTTATTGACCATCCTGATTTTATATAAATGAGGTGAGCGGCTAATAATGTCCTTGGTGGAGGTGTTACACTTATTCTGGCAGTTGCATGCTAAATTGGATGCACAGTGACCTGTTCCTCGATTCCTCTATTGATGAATGTATACGAACTTTGGAGATATGGACTTTTAAATATATAATTTATTTTTAGCTATTTTTGCGCTGCACTATTGTATTTTGAATATTTGTGTATACAGTCTGTGATGTTCTCAGGTTGATTGTTTTTGTTATTCTGCCAAATTGTAAAATTTGTTTGTATTCTATTAATTTCTGTATTTCCATACACTTTATTGTAGGGTAATTTCCTATTCCTGTGTGTGGTCTTCTGTTTTACTTCCTTCCTCCTCCAAGACACACATTGAGGCCAGGAAAACCAACACTCTTTTCTGACTACCTAAAACACTTCTGTAGCAAGTCTATTGCATATTATTGTATTGAACAAAGAATGGATCCCATGAAGCCGCAGACCCACTGGTATTAGAAAGAATGGCAACCTCAACCTGGGCTCCCACCAGGCCACGCTTGAACACATGCCCCCCCCCCCTCCCCCTGGAACTTAAAGTGATTGTAAAGGTAAATTTAAAAAATAAATAAATAACAAACATGTTTATACTTACCTGCTCTGTGCAATGTAATTTCAGTAGTGCAGGGATAGGGTTCCGCTCCTTTCACACCTATATGTGTGTGTATATATATATGTGTGTGTGTGTGTATATACCCCTATACAGAAGTTCAGATGTCATGCCTGCCTCCAAAGACGCCCAAAAAATGCCCAATAAACGCCTGAAACAAAAACGCCCAGGTGTGAAAGGAGCGGAACCCCATCCCTGCGCTAATAAAAATTCTAAGAAAAATTATCTTTTTTTTTCTGGTTCTGGACATGCTACAGAGCTGAAACTTCACAGGTACACTTTTTAGACCCCCCAGACACTAAATCCAAAGAAATCTCATTTTTTTTCAATAATTTTTTCAATAATTGGCTCTCTATCAAAAACGACAATTTTTAAGAACTTTTTTTTTGTGTGATTAATAGTCCCTGGGGCATGACCCAGAACCCTAGGCACTTTTTAGGGGCATTTATTGGGTTTTAGGGCTTCAAAATTGTGTTTTTTGATTACCGAAGTTCGGGTCCCATTGATTTAAATGGGGTTCTGGAATCCGGACCCAAAATTTTGGGAAGTTTGGGTGTTCTGGCTGAACCAAACTTTTCAAAAGTTCGATCATCCCTACTCCTGACAACTGCAACAATACCACATATGTGTGTTATTTGTTATTTGTACCCAATGTACAGCCCAGAATCAATGGTGCGCATTTTGCTTTTTTATTTTTTTTGTCCTTCCTAAAACACACAGACACTAATGCTGGCTATGCACTAAATGGAAAAAACGGGCAAAATTCAGTCATTTGGCCAGTTCATTGGTTTATCGGCCAGTTAATTGGTACAAATCGGTAATCGGTTGTGATGTTTTTTAGCCAAAAAAGCGAATTACAGGTTTGGAAATTTTCTGCCTAACGAATGATAAATTGAAAGGTTAATGTGTTTCTTATCCAAACTGTTTGCTCTAGGTATATGTGAAAAAAACAAACAAAAAACTGATTAATTTATGTCCATTGAACAATTTATCGGTTATTACATGATGGCACTATCGTTTGCTCTCATGGAGAATTTTTCTAAAATGAGTTTGAATGATTTTTCATATAGTGTAAGGCCAGCATAACTAACACTGATGCTAATTTATCTATATATTTTTTAAAAAAAATGTTATTATTTTTTTTTACAAATACGTCTGCACTCTAATTTATCCCAAAGGTGTTCTATGGGGTTGAGGTCAGGACTCTGTGCAGGCTAGTCGCTCATTCTCGTCTTTATGGACCTTGCTTTGTGCACTGGTGCGCGGTCATGTTGGAACCGGAAGGGGCCATCCCCAAACCTTTCCTACACAGTTGGGAGCATAAAATTGCCCAAAATGTCTCGGCATGATGACGCCTTAAGAGTTCCCTTCATTGGAACTAAGGGGCCAAGCCCAACCCCTGAAAAACAACCCCACAAAATATTCACACAATCCCCCCTCCACCAAATGATTTGGACCAGTGCATGAAGCAAGGTCCATAAAGACATGGATGAATGAGTTTGGGGTGAAGGAACTTGACCTGCCTTCCTGCCTGACCTCCTGACCTCAACCCGATAGAACACCTTTGGGATGAATTAGAGTGGAGACTGTGAGCCAGGCCTTCTCGTCCAACACCAGTGCCTGACCTCATAAATGTGCTTCTGGAAGAATGGTCAAACATTCCCATAGACACACTCCCAAATCTTGTAGGAAGCCTTCCCAGAAGAGTTGAAGTTGTTATGGCTGCAAAGGGTGGGCCAACTCAATATTGAACCCTACGGACTAAGACTGGGATGCCATTAAAGTTCATGTGTCCCAATACTTTTGGTAATATAGTATATATATGCGCCCCCATGGAAAAAAAGCCCACTTCTGTGAGACTGCATATATGTGTTATGTCGGCGTGAAGGGTTTTAAGTGGTTGTAAAGGCTGATGCTTGAAGGTAAAAAACCCTCAGTGTGCAGCTTCCACCCCGGTCCCCCTAATACTTTCTCAAACCCTATCTTACTACAGCGATGTACATGAGAGCAGCAGCGGGCTTTCTCCCTCCTCATTAGCTCAGACACAGCAGCAGAGCCAAAAGAAGGGCAACAAAATTAATATGGGGACTGGGGGACCTCAATTATGAGGAACGACTACAAGCACTAAAATTATTCTGTATGGAGATGAGACGCTTAAGAGGAGACATGCTAGTGATATTCAAATATCTCAATGGTAATCCCAGCATAAGTATAAAACTTGTTAGTCCCAGGGGGTGTAAGAAGACACGGGGTCACACAATGAGATTGGAAGAGAAGCAGTTTAACCTTAAGCTGCGTAGGGGTTTTTTTATTGTCAGGGCCAGGGCTTTATTTTCAGCTGGAACTTGGTGGAACTAAGTTCCACCACCTTTGGCTTAGGCCCTCGGCTCCCTGCTCACGAATATCACTCATTAACACAGAGGTCTGGCTTCCTGTTTTTTTCCAAGTGCAGTATGGGGACAAAGGAGATGCTGGTGCCTGGGGTGCAGTGGGAATGCTGACACCCCAACTGGATTATCTCCCTGCAAGTGAGAGAGGTGACGCCATCTACAGTGTGAGGGGAGGTACTAGAGAAGAAGAGGGATAAAAGTGAGATGTGGATGGGGGATGCAGAACTAAGCAGCTGTGGAAGAAGGATGAACTCTGAACTCTGTGTGTTGCCCACCCCTGAACTCTGTACGCAGCACACCCCTGAACTCTGCACTCTTCACGCAGCACACCCCTAAACTCTGCACTCTGTGTGTAACCCTGCCGAACTCTGCACTCTGTACATGATGCACCCCTGGTATTTGATGCCCATCTGAAACCCTCCCATTGTTAGGGCACCCCTCAACTCCCTAAATACTCACCATAACCCTCAATCCAGCACTGTGCCCATCTGTAGTGACTCTCTCCCTGCTCTCATAGGGCACAGAGGCAGCAGTGGGAGCCATTGGCTCCTGCTGTTTCAATCAAATCCTCTTAGCTGATAGTCGGGGGGTCAGGGCCGAGATGCACAAAGCCTGCTTAGAAGAAAGCCCGTATGTGTGCCACCATAGCACACAGCTTGCACAGTGGGAGCCATTGGCTCCTGCTGTTTCAATCAAATCTTCTTAGCAGATAATTGGGGGGTCAGGGCCGAGACACACACAGCCCACTTAGAAGCGAGCCGTATGTGTGCCCCATAGCACACAGCTTGCAATGAGGGCACACGCAGGAAAAAGGAAGCAAGGGGACCTCAGAAGAGAAGGGATCACTCTGTGAAATACTATGGCAGAGCAGGCAAGTATAAAATGCTAATTACTTTAACCGCTTGCCGACCGCCGCACGACTAATTACTGCGGCGGTCAGCCCACTCACAGGCAGAGCGATGTAGTACTACATCGCTAGCCTGTGAGGGTCTCGGGAGCGAGTGCGCGCCATCGGAGGCCCCCACGATCATCGGTGCAGAGGGAGAAAGGCAGGCGGCTAATGTAAACAAGCCGCCTGTCATTCTCCCCTGTGTATGAATGGTGATCATACGGTTCTACACAGCCAATCACAGTTAGAAGCACGCCCCTAGGGACACACATAACCCCTCCCTCTAAAAAAAGTTAACTCCTTCACTGCCAGTGTAATTTTACAGTAACAAGGCATATGTATAGCACTGATTACTGTAGAAATGTCACTGGTAACCCCAAAAGTGTCAAAAATGTCAGTCAAGGGTCCAATCTGTCCGCCGCAATGTCGCAGTACCGCAAAAAGAATTGCAGATCGCCGCCATTACGCGTTAAAAAAAAAAAACAACAAAAATGACAAAAATCTTTCCCTTTGTTAGTAAACGCGATAACTTTTGCGCAAACCAATCAAAATACGTTTTTTGCGATTTTTTTTTACCAGACATATGTAGCATAAAACAAATTGGCCGAAAATGTTAAAAAATTTTGATTTTTACATTTTTTTGGGGGAATTTCATATAAAAAATGTGAAAAATATTGTTATTTTTGCAAAATTGACTCTCTTTTTTTGTTTATAGTGCAAAAAGTAAAAATCGCACAGGTGATCAAATACCACCAAAAGAAAGCTCTGTTTATGGGAAAAAAAGAACGTCAAATTTATTTAGGTACAGAGTCTCACGACCGCGCAATTGTCCGTTAAATTCACGCAGTGCCGAATCGCAAAAACCCCCCTGGTCGGAATGAGGGTAAAATCTTCCGGGGCTTAAGTGGTTAAGTAAAAATAAATAAATAAATAAATGACATTAAATTAAAATGAACTCTAGAATTACTTTAAAGTGGATAGTCACTGCATCTGAGCATCAAAAAACCAAAAGCACTATTTAATTCATTTTTAATATTCAAAGCAAACTTCCCCCATCCATTCATGTCTCCATGCTATATTTTGGTGAGAGATCACTTTGAAAAACAACCCCCTACCATTTCTGGCTGTGGCCATCTTGAGTAAGGGCAGATGATTCATGTAGCATTTACTTCCTGCCCTTAGTTCAAGTACCCATGCAGGAGGGTTTGCTTAGGTGAGAAAACAATGCCTCCTCTCCTCCCCACCTGAAGACTCCTGGGATGTATGACATCATTTGCCTAGACAGGAAACCAGAAAGTAACGAATAAAATATAAAAAAAAGGTTTAAAACAAGTAAATATAATATACTTTCCTATCTATTTACTAATGCTAGCAGCATAAGGATTAAAAATAATCAATGTTGATTGGGAGAATAAAGCTCCCCTTTAACTTGGTATCAGTCTTGTGCATTCCCTGTATAGTAGAGCTCAAAGAGGGTGAGGGAGAAGCCACACAAGAAGCCAGGCAGGTGTGTTTTAGTGCAAGGAGCACAGCAATAAGAGCACAGTCTGACAAATGTATGTCCTCAGGAGTCTGGTGATCCTCATCTCACTGTCCGGTCAATGGTTGTGAGGCAAAAGTTTCAGAACTGGATGGACAGAAATATGAATCATTTGGCTATTAAAACAACCCTCATATGGATTTCACTTATGTATTTAGCGGTTTACCTGGAATTCAGCTTAAAAGCAATTGCATTAGCAATTTTAAGGTTTTTTTTTTTTTTTCAATAAAAATAACAAACATGTTATACTTACCTTCATGACATGATAGCGATTTACAAATACCTCTACTTCAGTCACAAAGAATGCATGAGGACATGAGGCCATACAATGCGTTTAGAGGAGAAGCATTTTAGCCTCAGGCTACACAGTAAGGGCTACAAGACTGTGGAATTCTCTACCACAAATGGTGGTAACTGCGGGCAGTATGGCTACTTTTAAAAGACTCATGGACGTACATCTCAAGGATCAAAACATTCACGGGTATGAGAAATGAATACAGCCAAACACACCTAGACAGTGTTGCCTTATGAGTTTAGGCGTAATCTCCCTTACCGTGTTGTGATGATGAGGAGTTATGTATAAATCTCCATCAGTAATTGTAATATATATTAATGTAAATATATATATGTGCGAGATATTGAGTTTTGATTTTACATTTAGTTGAGATATGATTATCAATTATATGGAGTTGTGTGTCTTCAGTCTGCAGTCAGTACTAGGAACTTGACTAACAAGTCCATTTAAAATGCATGCATGAGCTACCAGGGGGAAACTGCTATTTACATGTAAACACATACTGATAGTAACACCCTGTAATTTAATTTACGGAGAGCCAGACTTCCTGGAGCCAAGGCACCACAGGTAGGAGTAAATTCTCCCTCCAACAGGGAGGGGGAAGTTGTCCAATCCTGAACGAGATACTCTCAGAGGAAGGAACAGGGCAAGATAGCTGAACCAATGAGAATAGCCCTATACAAGGCTATGGGATATGGGTCTATATTAGCAAAGGTGGAAATAGAGGGACTTCCTGTTTGGCATGGGAGAGCAGGAGGAAGCACTAAGGGTAACTATGAAGGAGTAAGGTTTACATTGTTTGTTCTCTTTGTGTCGGTCGTAGTGTGTTTTTATATGAGTATAAACTCTATACTTGTTCAGTTAAACTAGGAATATTTTACATTTTGTAGTATGTACAATAGTTAGATTGTTGTAAATTAATTAGGCTTTTCAAACTATATACCAATAAATAAAAGCTTTCATTCAAAGTCAAAGAACTCTCATTTTTAACCCAAATATTGTCTGAGGTAAATTAAATCTCATATCTTAAGGGTAACAACAGGTTGAACTGGATGGACTATTGTCTTTATTCAACCTCAACTACTATGTAACTATGTAAGTATCAGGGGGCTGCTGCACACAGAAGATTTTTTTTTTTTTTTTTATCTTAATGCATATAATGCATTAAGATAAAAAAAAACCTTCTGACTTTACAACCACTTTAATGATTCTGAGAGCCAAGTGACAAGCAGCTTTAAATCAAGATGTCCAGTTATTACTTACTATAGACTCTGAGCTCATAGGTAGATTCTTTTAGAAGTGTACCATCTGGATATAGGGCAGTCATGGTATACCTCCCCTCATCTGCAAACATCAGACTGTTCAGTCTCAGAGTTCCATTCTCATACAGGGCACATCTTCCAACATACTGACCAACACACACAGGAGTGCCACCAAGAAAGCGTTGTGCGATTATAGCATTTTTAAAAGTCCATTGCATTTCATAATTCATCAGAGATTCATAAAAAGAAACAGATCCTCCAAGGATTCCATCCTCAAGCTGGTAGGCAAATCCAGTACCTGTAAAAAAAATAGCTGGGATTGAAGGAAGAGCTGAAATAATGTATAAACTGACTTCTATAAAAGTTGTACTAAATTATTATCATTCTTAATAGGAAACATTAACAGAAATGATTCATACCTGTTTATTTATATACAAAAAAGTGTAAAGCGCAGTGCCTTAAAACAAATAACATATGTGTACTATTAAAGCTTAACTCCACTTTTGTTGAAAAAAAAAAAACATTCCCCTCTGGGTGGTCTCTGTACATTGCAAGGATTTTAACAAACTTTGTTGCAGATTCCTACCTTTTGGTAATCCTGAAGAAATCATTGTTTGTTCTTCTGTGCTGAGTGGGTCAAATGGGAGTGGTTTCATAATTATCTATCAGCTGTGGCAGCTGTAGGGCTCTAATGAGGAAAGTTGCTGGGCCTGCATCCCTTTAGACGTGTGCCTATTTGGAGTATCTCACCAAAAATTACATTTTTGTTGCAGGGGATGCCAGAAATCTGAATATCTTAGGCAGACTTCTGGGAAAATTGGTGAGCCAATCACACAAGCAGAACATTATGTTTCTGGGGTGTGGTCAGTACACATTCTGTGTACAGAACAGCTCCAGACAGCCATATTTATTGCATTTTCAGAAAATTGCAACAGCTGCAGATTGAAAAGGAAAGGTCATTTTTAATAACATTCAATTACAATATGATTTGTGTCGCAATTGTATACACTACATTGTTTTTTCTTTATTTGCTGATTTTTCCCCCCACAAAAGTGGTGTTACCCTTTAAGGTCTAAAAATAAAGCAATAAAAGAAAAAGTCCAATCAAGATGTGCAAACTGATGACACCAAAAGTGATGAACAGTATATCTTCTCAAAAGTGCTTCATACCAGCCCCATAGCATTTTTATACCATCACAACAGCATAACGTCATTATTATTTGTGTTCATAAAAGGGAAAACCATGCATTTTAAAGCATATTTTAAGAATGTATTATATAAAGATAAGACAGATATGAAAGCACATATGGCTATATACAAGAGAAAATTCCCTTTAAAAGTGGTAAAAGTGGAGTAATCATCAAGGGGGACCCCAGGGACTCTGGGAATGTGTGTTTGTGTGTGTGTGTGTGTGTGTGGGGGGTTACTGATATAAGGGGGGCCTTTATTTCAATGCCCTCTTACATTATTGTATTCATCCCCCCCTTACATCACTGACCCCCCCTCAGATTGGCCTGGTGGCGCTGTCCCTGGCCTCCTCTCAGCTACACCATCCAGGGCTCAGTTTGTCGGTTCCAGCTTGGTGGCTCTGGTTTTATCCTATAGTCTCCTCTCCATAGTCCACATACGTCTGACTTCTCCTATGACCCCCATGCCGGCAGCACTCCAACTCTTGACTCCTCTCCAGACTCCCCCTCAGAGATTGCAGGCATTATAAAAGACAAGAGATAGTCAGAGGCTGCGGACATGGTACAAAAGATGGTTAGAGACTGAGAACATGATACAGGAGATGGTCGTAGACGCAGACATGACACAAGAGATGGTCAGAGACTGCAGGCATGATAAAAGAGATGGTTAGAGACTGCAGACATAATACAGGAGATGATCAGAGACTGCAAACATCATACAGGAGATGGTCAGAGACTGCGGACATAAATACAAGAGATGGTCAGAGACTGAAGACATGATACAGGATATGTTTAGAGACTGAGGACATGATACAAGAGATGGCATAAACTGCAGACATGATACAAGAGATGGTCAGAGACTGCAGACATGATACAGGAGATGTTTAGAGACTGAGTACATGATACACGAGATGGTCAGAGACTGCAGACATGATACAAGAGATGGTCAGAGACTCCTGACATAAATACAAGAGATGGTCAGAGACTGCAGACATGATACAAGGGATAGTCAGAGACTGCAGACATGATATAAGAGATGGTCAGAGACTGCAGACATAAATACAAGAGATGGTCAGAGACTGCGGACATAACTACAAGAGATGGTCAGAGACTGCAGACATGATACAAGAGATGGTCAGAGACTGAAGACATAAAACAGGAGACGTTTAGAGACTGAGGACATGATACAAGAGATGGTCAGAGACTGCGGACATAAATACAAGAGATGGTTAGAGACTGAGGATATGATAGAAGAGATGGTCAGAGACTGCAGACATGATACAAGAGATGGTCAGAGACTGCAGACATGATACAGGAGATGTTTAGAGACTGAGTACATTATACACGAGATGGTCAGAGACTGCAGACATGATACACGGGATAGTCAGAGACTGCAGACATGATATAAGAGATGGTCGGAGACTGCAGACATAAATACAAGAGATGGTCAGAGACTGCGGACATACCTACAAGAGATGGTCAGAGACTGCAGACATGATACAAGAGATGGTCAGAGACTGAAGACATAAAACAGGGGACGTTTAGAGACTGAGGGCATGATACAAGAGATGGTGAGAGACTGCGGACATAAATACAAGAGATGGTTAGAGACTGAGGATATGATAGAAGAGATGGTCAGAGACTGCAGACATGATACAAGAGATGGTCAGAGACTGCAGACATGATACAAGAGATCAATGCAGCCTCTCCAGTGCCCATCAAATGCAGCCTACCAGTGTCCACCAAAAGCAGCCTACCAGTGCCCACCAAATGTAGCCTTATCAGTGCCCACCAAATTCAGTCTACCAGTGCCCACCAAATGCAGCCTACCAGTGCCTACCAAATGCAGCCTTATCAGTGCCCACCAAATGCAGCCTTATCAGTGCCCACCAAATGCAGCATATCAGTGCCCACCAAATGAAGCCTTATCAGTGCCCACCAAATGCAGCCTACCAGTGCCCACCAAATTCAGCCTTATCAGTGCCCACCAAATGCAGCCTACCAGTGTCTACCAAATGCTGCTTTTCAGTGCCCACCATATACAGTCTTATCAGTGCCCACCAAATGCAGCTTACCAGTGCCTGGATTACACACATCTGCAATTTCCTGAGGTGTCAGAGAGCTTGGATTTGAATTGCCCGGAAAGGCCACTGTAACAAAGTTCCACCTCCTAGACAAGCCCCTATGATACATGTCACATTAATTCAATGCACAGCATTGGGTCAGTGTTCCGTTTATCACGAGAGCCGGTTTAGGAGGCAGGACTTTGTTACAGTGGCCGCTGAATATTTCAGACTCAAGCCATTGTGTGTGACGTACACAAGGAGAGGAGGAGGGAGGGCAGGACTTTGGCGCCCCTCCCCTCTGCATCAACTCGTGGTGCACCCACTGTGCACCCACCCAGGATGCAGCAACAGACCAAAGTGGCCCCAGGGCAGGCGGCCTACAGGGAAATTTCCAGCTAGTAGGCTAGCCCTGGTCCTGCTACACAGTGTACAAAGACACTTTCTCTGTACACTGTGTAGCAGGATGGCATGTTTGCATTTAAAAATATTAATATAAAAGCCAAATATGTTTTATAAAAAAAATTTAGAACAGCGACAGTGATGTGTGCTTTTGTTGTGTACATACATTCTAGAACATCCTAAGGTGTCATTCACACCAGCAAACCAACCTGAATGCAGGTGTACTGGGAGGAAACAGGGGCAATGTGGCAATGCTGGAGCACAGCGCTGTTCACTTTTTTCCTATTTGTTAGACGTTTATTGAAATGTCACAAATTACATTTTATTCAGTTATAGTGCCAGCTTTGTGGTGTAAAGTGGGGTATTGCGTTTCATCATGTTGCACTTTTTCAGCCCATCACAAACTGGCATGATGGAATGAAGGCTTTTTGCAAGACACCCCTTCCCCTACCTTTATTTAAGGGTCAGTCCACCCAAAGGTGAATTAAACTTTGATAGATACTGAAAAGTTAAACCAATTGACATTTTTTATGTGTCTTAGGGACTCTATTAGTTGCAGGACATATCTAATAATAACTAAATAATAAAAAAATAACTAATTAGTGGAATCTTTGCACTGTAGTTAGTGGGTCTGAAACCTGCTAGAGTCAATATTATTATAATGATATAGTGGCCCTGTCTGCTTGCTTATCAGGGGGGCCTGATCATTCAGCTAGGCTGTCATGTGTTTCCAGGTGTCTCTGTTGAGTCCGGGGAGTCTCCCCACTGTGTCCAATGAGGGCTCTTATTGGACAGTGGAGTAAACCTAGCAAATAGCACACCAGGGCTTGTATCTACCACAGAGGGCAGAGTTTGCCGCAAAGCACCCTGAGGTGGGGTATAAGTCTGAGGGGAGCACATGATAGAGCGTCTTTGGTGGGAAGCAGAGTCCCAGGAGGAGGGTGATGGCTGTCTCTTCTCCTGTCAGCGGTAGTGAAGTTGTCCTGGGCAGTCGGCGAAGAGGATGAAGGTTGAGCTGGGCTGTAGAGAGGGATCCAGAGTGTTGTGGACCGAGTGGAGCTGCTGGGAAGAGGTTTTGGGGAAAACCAGTGTGAGTACTTGAAACCGCCCAGGGGTCTGCCTAGGAGAGGGGACCACTCCAGAAGGTCAGAGGGATCCAGGACCCAGCTAACCAGTAGAGAAGGCTTAGAAAGGGGGTGCCAGTGTCTAAGCCCTGAGGATAAGCAAGTAAGAGAGAGGGCGCCGATGCGGGCCCTGAAGTGTTCAGCAGGGCAGCAGTGTATACAAGTAACTACCTCAGCAAGGAGCACTTAAGGGAGCTTAAAGAGGACTTCTTCATGTAGAAAAGCAGGCTCAAGTCAAGTCAGCATTAACAGGCATCAGGTCAGCGTTAACCAGCGTTAACCGGCGTTGACCGGCATCCTGCCAGCGTCAAGTCATGGCCAATCAGTATTTTTCAAGTGTCTCCGCTAAGTTGTACATAGTTGAGCTGAAGGAGTATCCCAATCATCCCTTCTCCTATCCAAGTTACAAAATAATTACAAAAACCCAAAGATACTGGACTGGTCATTGTCTCAGTGCTCACACTTGGAGAAACATGCACAAAGGTACTTTTGTTGCACCCGGTGGCCCAGGGGGACCGATATCCTGCAAAACGGCTGGGAATCCTGCTACATTTATATATTACAGAATGTAAGAGGGTTAAGGAACAACCGATATGCCCAGGTTGACAAGAACGATTGTAGAATAATTGGAGAGTTCTCTGTTGGCAGTGTCTATGGCATACAAGAAGCCAGGAGCCGGCTCAACCTGCCAGGTTCAGTCTGTATTAAAAATATAACATTGTGTAGGTCATTATTGGGAAAATTACATGATCCTGAAGAAAAGGTCAATTTTCAGCCATGAATAAAATTAACTGAAAGGTTATTCACAAGTTTTACAAAATTTAATTTCAGATTTCAAGAAAAGAAATGTTTAGACATTAATCAAACTAAATGAAATGGATATGCTATAATGTGGAGCCATATTTACCAAATGTATCTGCTCTGATGGAAGAAAATACAATCACTTACATCTAAACTGACTTAGACCAGAAGGCTGCATTCTTAAGTTACATAACAAATATAATTCCTATGTACAGGTTTGAGAACTTTTATATAGAGTACATCTGTGTAACTACTTTTGGAAGTTATTTCACAACCATAACATAATAGTTGATGTAAATACAAAGTTATTTAATAAAGTTTAAAATAAAATGCACAAAGATAGTGTTACTCTTTCTACTGTGGTTTTAGTGCATTATTCTAAGTTTCAGCAGCTCCATTCCACCAGTCATTGTCAACCTGCCAAGTCTCCCAAAAAATCCCCAAACATATCATATAGTAACATATTTGGTAAATCTCACCTATGATCTTCAGTAAGAAAAAGCAGGAGAGCAAAAACCGAGTGTAATCCATCCCATCATGTGACGGTCTCAGTGCTTTGCAATTCCTGACACCCTGAACTAGGTAATTATTTGTCCTCGTCATTTATCAGTTGTGTGCCATAAAGCTGCACAATATATGTTCTTCCTTATCATGATGTGTAATTCTCTTCATCTAGTGGTGAAACTAGATATTACAACCTACTAAACATTTTGCATTGCAGTCACTTTATCTTTTACAGGGAAAAGTCACTTGCTTGGCTCAGAGAACAACTTGAATTTTTTTTCTCAATTACTTCAAAGCAGTCTCCGATTGGAATAAATTTAAATAATGCCACGCAATATAAAGTGCTCCAAAAACATATATATGTGCAAAATATAAACACTGAGTATAAAATTAATAAATTATTGCATAAATAAAGTGTACTCAATATTAATGTAGTGACAACAGATAAATATATAAAGTGCATTCAATATTTATAGTGACAATCAATCATCAAATGTAAAGTGCATAACGTGCCAATACAATCAACAATAAATAGGTGATTATATAAAATGTATTTATTTTATTTTTTTTCCGTCTCTGATTGGATGAGGTCTGATTGGATGGGACATCACTGCTCCTCTTTTCCAACCCTCATCCAATCAGAGAACTTTTGCATTTACTGAGAAAAATTGCAAGGCATTCTCAGACTCCGATCACATATAATATGCATACTTGCACTGGGCCAAGATGGCCTCTATACAAAATAAAAAATCCTAGGTGTACAGCTCTAACGAAAAATTGGAGATTTTAATATATAATTAATTTTTTTTTTTTTTTGTGAAATTTGAGTTTGCCTTTAAACTTTACTACCTTAGATACACATAGTGACATAACTTATGTGAAACACAAATAACTGAGAGTTTGACCATCACTCTATATTTTACTTAAAATAATGTTGTAAACCTCTAAACACCACATGCCAAAAAATGCAACACAACCATTATAGATGTTCTAACCCTTGTAGACTATCCGAAACTGGTTGGATTTTTACTTTAACATTTCAGAACACCGCAATACTATTATTATCTTCCAAAATTTCTAGAGCACAGTTTGAACTGTTGCCTCATGATAATAAATTAGAATGACAAACAAACCTGAATTGTGGGACTTTTAAGGTGCTTGAATGAATGTACCAGGTACACACTGTATACTTGTTCATTTAAATATATATAATTTATTTTTTGACAAAAATTTAAAAACAGATTCATTAAAACATTGTACACTGTGCTATGTAATGTAATGTAATGATTGTTACACTCTGATGTTCTGTTACGCTTTAATTAGCTGACCGGTTTCGCCGAAAATGGCTTCTTCAGAGAAAGCGTAGATGTCAGTCTAATTGATGAACAAATGGAATATTAATCAATATAAGAATCAATCTATCTATCTATCTATCTATCTATCTATATCTATCTATCTATCTATCTATCTATCTATCTATCTATCTATCTATCTATCTATCTATCTATCTATCTATCTATCTATCTATCTATCTATCTATCTATCTATCTATCTATCTATCTATCTATCTATCTATCTATCTATCTATCTATCTATCTATCTATCTATCTATCTATCTATCTATCTATCTATCTATCTATCTATCTATCTATCTATCTATCTATCTATCTATCTATCTATCTATCTATCTATCTATCTATCTATCTATCTATCTATCTATCTATCTATCTATCTATCTATCTATCTATCTATCTATCTATCTATCTATCTATCTATCTATCTATCTATCTATCTATCTATCTATCTATCTATCTATCTATCTATCTATCTATCTATCTATCTATCTATCTATCTATCTATCTATCTATCTATCTATCTATCTATCTATCTATCTATCTATCTATCTATCTATCTATCTATCTATCTATCTATCTATCTATCTATCTATCTATCTATCTATCTATCTATCTATCTATCTATCTATCTATCTATCTATCTATCTATCTATCTATCTATCTATCTATCGAATACATCTTATCTATCTTATCTAATTAATTAATCTATCTTATCTATCTTATCTAATTAATTAATCTAACTTGTCTATCTTATCTAATTAATTAATCTATATTATCTATCCTAGATATCTTATCTATATTATCTAATTAATTAATCTATCTTATCTATCGCATCTAATTAATTAATCTATCTTATCTATCACATCTAATTAATAATCTATCTTATCTATCTTGTTTATCTTATCTAATTAATTAATCTAACTTGTCGATCTTATCTAATTTATTAATCTATCTTATCTATCTTAGATATCTTATCTATCTTATCTAATTAACTACCTCCCACCCGGGCCATAGTACATATACGGCCGGGTGGGAGCTTCCTCCTTCTGAATGGACGTTCCGGAACGTCCTTCAGAAGGAGAGAGATCGCGCCGCCGCGGGCACGCGCAGCGGCGCGATCTCGATGTGCCTGTGTCCCTAGGACACAGAGCAACGAGACTCGGCAGGAGGGCCCTGTGATTGGCCCTCCTGATCACATGACGGCTGTGACCAATCACAGCCGTCATGTAATGTCAATACAGCCGTTGTAACGGCTTCGATCTCTTCTCCTCCTGACAGATCCTGTCAGTGAGGAGAAGATCAGAGGATCGTTTCTGCAGCCGGGGTGATCAGTGAGTATTTCTAATTACTCACTGATCACAGGGGGGGTCTGTGCTGGTAATCAGATGATTGATTACCAGTGCAGCCCTGGGGGGAGGGGATGCCACTAGAGCCACCAGGGATGCCCACCCATGACCACCAGGGATGCCCACCATGGCCACCAGGGATGGCAAACAGGGCTCAGAGAGCCTGCCAGTGGTGCCCCCCTATCAGTGCTGCCCACCAATGCCATCTATCAGTGCTGCCCACCAGTGCCCGTTATTGCCATCTATCAGTGCCGCCCACCAGTGCCCATTATTGCCCACCAGTGCTGCCTATCAGTGCCCATCAGTGCCCCCCATCAGTGCCGATCAGTGCCGCCCATCAGTGCCACCCATCAGTGCCCATCAGTGCCGCCTATCAGTGCCCATCAGTGCCCATCAGTGCCGCCGATCAGTGCCCATCAGTGCTGCCTATCAGTGCCCATCAGTGCTGCCTATCAGTGCCCACCAGTGCTGCATATCAGTGCTATCTATCAGTGCCACATATCAGTGCCCATCAGTGCTGCATATCAGTGCTACCTATCAGTGCCCATCAGTGCTGCATATCAGTGCCACCCCATCAGTGCCACCCCATCAGTGCCACCCCATCAGTGTCTCCTCATCAGTGCCTGTCAGTGCGGCGTCATCAGTGCTCATCAGTGCAGGAAAAAACGTATCTATTTACAAAATTTTATAACCTAAACAAAAAAACTTTTTTTTTTTTCATACTTTTCCTTCTTTTTTTATTTGTGCACCAAAAAAAAAAAACCTGGCGGTGATCAAATACCACCAAAAGAAAGCTCTATTTGTGGGGAAAAAATGACATAAATTTGGTTTAGGTACAATGTTGCATGACCGCGCAATTGTCATTCAAAATGCAACAGCGCTAAAAGCTGAAAATTGGTCTGGGAAGGAAGGGAGTTTAAGTGCCCAGTATTGAGGTGGTTAATTAATATATCTTATCTATCTTATTTAATTAATTAATCTATATCATCTAATGAATTCATTTATCTTATCTATCTATCTAGTCAACAAAATGCAGATACACAAATGGTGTCCATACCTGTAGCATGGAGCATAGGCTGTGAAGTGAGGATGTATGAGCCTACACCTGGAAATCACTAATCACATGTAAGGTGTGGCAGCCTCGCCGCGTTGGGTCTCCCGCAGAGGGGGATAGATGGAGCTGAGTTTCTAACTGGTCAAACCTATTAATGACAATATACTATGAGAACGTAAAAATAATTGACTAGTATAGTTTATAAGTCCTATCAAATATTCTGAGTGTACTTACACTCTCTTTACAGATGGTCCCAAAACAAAAAAAGAACCTCAACGGCCAGCAAGTAAACATCAGTGGGTATTTGAAAGTTCAAGAAAATATATTGAGTGTTTCACAGCTGAAAGGTGGCAGCAGTCCTTGGAATTTGTTAGTAAAGACACCACTAAATTGATCTCTGTGACTATGTAGTGTTTGGGAGATTTCACTGGGTACCAAGTATTGTTGGTTATGTACCCACCAAATTCAATATATCAACCCAATGTTGTTTGAATTTGTGGCATTTGTGGCATCCTGCGGTATGCACTTTAGGGGGTTAACAGTATGGGCGGATGGTATGCGGTCTGGATTATAATGGGTTAAATGTCCAATTGGATGGCTGTTTACTCGGGACTGCTGATGTGGATTGGATTCAAAATACATAAGGGATTAATGCTAAGAAGGAGGAGGATAAATAAGATGGTCGACCGCACCGTGTAGCCACCCCCTGTGATGAAGTCAGAAGTGACGAAACGCATCAGAGTGATGCTATGCGGTGACCGAGAAGTGTGTGACGTTAGGCTGTATGAGCGGGGAGTTCAAAGGAGCAGTGGATTTACCAGTGCAGGAGGTGGTGAGAATGCTGCACTTTACCGCCAACAGCCTATGCAGTTTAAATGTGTGACGCAAGTCTTTTTATTGTGAGTAGAATGTAATTTTAATAAAGTGAGTGATTTTTGGAGGTAATGTACAATTGGAGGTCCCTTATTTATCTCTTTCCATCATACACCATGGAGTGAGTCCTGGAGGTGGAAGCAGAGGGAGCTAGCGTCCTACCAGGCAGTGAGCAACAAAATAATACGCTGGTGCCTCTCAGGAGAATGCGAGGGATATCATTTTGGTGAGTGTTGACTTTAAGGGAAGAAGGGCCCACGTGCAGCACACTTGTGGTGGATTTGCGGTGCATTGTTTATTTTAAACAGGACTTCACATGGATGTGTAACACTGTGTCTATGGGCTTATTTTTATACACCTCATTATATTTTTGTGTTTGATTATTTTTTGTCACATGAATTTGATTTAACAAAACACAGATTTGTTCATCACATTGCGCTACTGTGGACTATCTATTAGTGCTTTTCACTAGGAAGTGTTCTGATGTTTATTGGTGTGTTGTGCTATTACATGTGTGTCATGGCCTGTGCACCAATCTTCAGCACTTTTACTTCAGACACAAGCGGTTGAGCTGTGGTATGTTTTTTGCTTTCACTTTAGTTGTAGTAACCCTGACACACCAGAAGAATACAGGGGCAGGGGGTAGGACAGAGGATCATTTCTACGGAAAGGAGAAGAATCAACACAAGGAACACATCATACTAACTGTTATAAGTTATGTCCCCTGTGCTGATTTCATTTTTTTTTTTCATTTTTAGTCAAACTTGGACTGTAATGTCCTTTAGGCTGACCCCCCTACCACCCTTTCATAGCGTAAGAAGAGATCTGACCCTACAAACTGCCCTCAGGCTCTTTGATCTATCATCTATCACATATTTTTAACAATTTAATTGTATAACTAACTATCTGTTATATTAATTTATTGCTTGTTTTATTTAGGTTTTTTTTTTTTTTTTGTGAAAATGTTTTCTTTTAACATAATTACCCCAGGTGCTAACAATGGTATAATGTGTGTAAAATTTGGCAATGACTATTTAAAAAAAAAAAAAATGGTACATAGTACATTTGTCACACATTAGCCTGCAGTTTCCTGCTTGTGTACTCTTACCTCCTTTTTTTCTACCCTGTTTCATTTCACATGTGTGGTTTGGCTGTGCGCACCAATGGGCATCCTCTGCTATTCTGTGGGTTTTTATTTCCTTCCCTTCCATCACTTCCTGGCCCGCTTCCTACTTGGCTTGTCTATATAAGACATGCTCAGTGTAACCCACATTGCCTGAGCAGCTTCACGGTTCTCTGAGCTCCCGCTTGCGTACCACTTGTGTATTCTGTGTCTGACTACCTGTGTACCGACCCCGGCTTCGTTTACTGCCTGTGCTTGTTCGCTACCTGCCCTGACCTCGGCTTGTCTCCTGGATTTTCTTTCATCTGCTTTCTGTACATCTGCTAGGCATACCTGGGGGCCACAACCTGGTTCTAGCTTGCTGCAAGTCCATCCCCACCATCAGGGGCTCTGGTGAAGAATCAGGCTGGGGCTTAGACTCAGCACCCTGGGGAAACCTAAGCCATCTACAAGGGCTCACTACCACAGACTCCTGACAACATTCACACATGCACAAAAAAATAAAACATTTAGGAAAATGTATAGAAGAAGTATTAATAAAACGCAAAAAAACATTTTTACATTAATCAAACTATACATATAAATCTGTTTCACATAATAAAGTCAATCAGATATCAGAAAAGATAAATGTCATTGTACAACATGCATATTACTGTATATGGATAAATGTAATTTATTTTTTATTTTTTAGAAAAATTTATTTAAAGTAGAATCGCAGCAAATATGATT
This sequence comes from Pelophylax lessonae, assembly GCF_965119305.1. Taxonomy (NCBI): domain Eukaryota; kingdom Metazoa; phylum Chordata; class Amphibia; order Anura; family Ranidae; genus Pelophylax; species Pelophylax lessonae. The sequence continues at coordinate 188,842,698 of NC_138779.1, read as the reverse complement.
TTACAGTGCATCTGGAAAGTATTTACAGCGCTTCACTTTTTACACATTTTGTTATGTTACAGTCTTATTACAAAAATGATTAAATTCATTATTTTCCCCAAAATTCTACAAACAATACCCCCTAATGACAAAGTGAAAGAAGATTATATCAAAATGTTTACAAATTTATAAAAAAAAAAATGAAAAAATCCCATGTACATAAGTATTCACAGCCTTTGCGTAATACTTTGTTGAAGCTCCTTTGGCACCATTTATAGCCTCATTATTTTTTTTTTGAGTATGATGCCACAAGCTTGGCACACCTATTTTCTGGACAGTTTCTCCCATTCTTTTTTGCAGGACCTCTCAAGCTCCATCAGGCTGGATGGGGAGCGTCAGTGGACAGCACAGATCTCTAGTGAACCTCGCAGTTGGGATGCGCTTAAATAGACGAACAGCCAGCTGGAACTCAGGAGACCTGTAAGGCTGCTCTACTGGTGTACAACAGGCCTTGCTAGGGAGGAGGAGACATATACTATATCAGGGATGGAGAACCTTGGCACCCCAGATGTTTTGGAACTACATTTCCCATGATACTCATGTACTCTGCAGTGTAGTTGATAATCATGGGAAATTTAGTTCCAGAACATCTGGGGTGCCAGGGTTCACCATTACTGTACTATATGGACAGTTTGTTGGGTAAGCACCCTTACATTTGAAACAGCTATCTATATGCTTTATACTCTGGCGACTCTTTATTTCTCGAAACCTAATACCTTTGCACATATATTTTCTAGATGTCTACAAAGCAAAGGTCCTTTTCTGGGCTATTACAGCACAATATAGCGGCTTACCTGGAGGGATACCCTCTTTTCAGACACAGACCAAGGCTTCCTGGATACTACCCATAGGATTAATACTTACATAAACACACTCTGTGTTACAATACAAGCTATTCTGCTAACTACAAGGTAAGGATATGAATTGTCCATGTTCTGCCTAAATATGCTTACCACTTATATTGCAAATGTTTACAAGCTGAATGTATTCCTTTTTATAAGGTTTACTCTTTATTTTTCATTATTGTCCTAGGATACTATATCCAGACCTTGCAGAAAAGTGGCTGATACACCTTAAGATATACTAGATTCCTTGTGAGCCCTACAATTTTGTACACTCTACAGTAGTTTCAATTTCTACCAAACCCTCCATACACCGACCTGTGTTGTCACCTTTTAGGTACGTCCCCATATTTATCTTCAGGGGGACCCAGCCTGTTCCTCCCATCTAACTGCCTCCTCCTCACATGCTCTATTAATGTATCATATATGTTGTAAGTTTAGCCATTTGTTTGGTAGACCTATGTAATGCTTTCTTCTTGTTGTTTATATATTTCTATGTTTTTGACTATATTGTTCTTACCTTGTTTAGAGAAAATCGATTTTAATCCTTATGCTCCTGAAGAACCGCGTCTGTCGTGAAACATGTCAAGCAGGACTTTGAACTGGACATCATCACCCCTCTAAACAGCTGTCATTGGGTATTTTGGGAAACAGGGACATGTTTTTCATATTTCTTATTGACGTGGCCTTGGGGGCCCTAACCCATTTATGAGGGCTGATGCTGATACCAGTAATGCACGTTATTGTTCACTTAGAAATTGTGTGATGGTACCAATTTTGCAAATTCTAATAAAATAATTACAACTTTAATGATATCTAACTTTGTAGTGCCATGAAAGTCCAGTTTCCTTTCGCATTTACAAATACAATATCATTAGGGACGAGGCACAGTCAATCAAGCTATGTCTGCAGTACCACTTCGTCCTTACATATATATTTTTTAAATCCTTCTCGGCGGGACGCGGATTAGTCAGTAGGGTTGCCACATGCAGCAAATTAGAAACACTGATCAAACCTGCCATTGCTGACTTGCTTCTGAGGACGCCAGTTGCTTGGCTGTCATATTGATCCACTGACTTCAGTGATGACTGCGTGACCAAAAGAAAAGTGTGCAGCAACTTTATATCTGTTTACCTGCTTACAGCAGTGAATAACAAACTTCAGTTTTGGCTTGCGTGCAAAATATTTATATGTGGCAATGTCCTGGGGTGTGCCAAGAAAGGTCTTCAGGTGAGGCTGACCTCACAGTTACTGAGGTGGATGATCTTTGCTGCCTAGGAGCAATTATGTTGCTCCTAGGGGAACATACATTATACGTTTTAGATGCCTGTTGGAGAACTTTCCTTTCACAAAGGAAAACCTCTCAAATAAGGACACAGGAGGATTTTAACTTATAAATAAAACTTCCTATCTGTAACCATTCCATGCTCCATACAGAATTTTCAAATAAAATGTTTGTTGAAATTGTAGCTTAAAAGGAAATGTACTAATTTATTTGACTTGGCTCCTCTGCATTCCATCCACCCTCCACTGCACATGTATTTGTTTTTTTAATCCACACATTACCCCATTCACTAACTAACTTGAGGAGGGGTCGTGCCTAGTGGCGTGTCATCGGTAGACTGCTCCAGAACCCAGAAGACCCGGTGAAGCCTTCTATGATATCATAAAGGAACATGGTGGTAGGGGACCTGGTGGTGGCTGCAGAGAAGAGGATCTCTGCAGAACAATGCCGGATCCTCTGTGTGGGTCAGGATCTCAAATCTGGCCCTCTCAGCATCAGGTAAGCAGGGGAGAAGAAAAAAAAAATGTAATGGGGGAGGGGGGCATTGGCTCCTGCTGCTGTCAGTCAAATGCAGTGAGGAGGGAGTGGAAGCTGGACGAGGCCGAACCGCACTGTCAGTGTGTAGGTTGGTGCAGTTAATATTCTCCACTGCAGGGAGCATTTGACTGCAGAGCTGCAATGCAGGAGGGAGAGGATTTTAAGAGAAGCTGTGTTTCTCTATGATTTCCTTGGTCTCCCAGGCAGTGATCCAGTTGGATGCACATGTCCCATGTTACCAGTGCGGCCATCTTTGGTCAAACAAAGTCTATATGAGACTCTGACCTCTGGGTTTGGTTGGGACAGGGATAGTGCCAGCAATAGGGAGAGGTTCTGGTGGAGCAGGGAGAGATCAGGAACTAGGTCTACTTTTTCAGGAAGCTTCCCTGTTTGGGTTGGGCCGGCCAGGCCGCACTTCACTCCCCCGGCAGAAGCTATCGGCAGCCTTGAGTCTTTTCACAGTTGTAAGTGGCACCGGATGGGTGAGCCTCCCCGCCAGATCTGTTTGTAGTGGTAACCTGCTATTTCAATATATTGTTCTTTTCAAATCAGGACTCTGTTTACTGCCAACCACACCATGCACCTATCCAGCATGTGTCAATTGACGCACACAGTTCAGCTCAGGATCAAGCCCACTTGTGTGCCACCACAGGTAGTGGCTTCCTATGGGGGCACACGGAGAGGTAGGAGGAGCTGAGAGCACCAGCAGGGGACGAGAGAAGAGGAGGATGAATACTGCTCAAAACAATTGCACAAAGCAGGTAAGTTGTATAATGGAAAAAAAATGAATTGATGTTTTTTGAAATGTCAACATAATCTGTTGAATATTTTTGACTGGGTATGCTCAAATTCTATGGTTAATATAAGTTCCTTCATTATCTCTATAGTGCAGGGTTTCACTATAAATGGTGTGGAGAAGACAGAAAAAGGGATTTCGTGAGGCTGTTGAGAAATCTGAGTTTGGGTTACTTTAGAGGGAAAGATGAGTGGATCTTCATCGTCAGATGAGATTAGAGTTTGAAATGTCGAAAAGTATAAGGGAAAGTGATGCAGAATGGGTTAAAAGGTTTGGGTGGGGAAGAGGAAAAAGGAATAGAATGCGTTGAATCATGGGTACTGGCTGGAGGCACATATTTTCCAGCACTCTCACTCGTAAATTAGACTGAAAGGAGTGAGCGGTCAATATCCATATGGCTGTTGTAGTCCAAGTCGGGGTGTTCAAACTTTGAGAAATTTGGAGGTGCGTGTATGTGTTTTATTTTTCTCTCTTTTGGTTGCACTGGATGGACTTTTTTCTTTTTTCAACCAGATTAGCATGTATCAGTGAATATTTACATATGTTTTTTTTTCATGTACCATAGTTCCCAAAAGTCGCTGTTTAAATTCACAGAAGTATTTGGTCTTTTCCATTCTTTTACTAATATTTGCCCGGCTGCAATGAACACTTTTGTTCTTTCTTAGATAAGTGAGGTATTGGTCTATGCAGGAAGGCTTTCCAATGTTTTTTTGTTAGGTCATTGTGCAAAACAATCTGCTCCATATTGTATACCCAAATCCAGAAGTGTTTAGCTTTGGGGCAGTGCCACCAAATATGTAAGAGTACCGTGTTCATGGGGGACATTTTCAGGGTCAAACTTAAATCTTGGGATTTCTATAAATTTAGATATTTGGCAGCTTGTATTAGTAAATGGGTTAACTTTATGCATTCTGTATACTGTATAACCTGGAGGGTTAATCATGGCTGTTACTCTCTATTCTCCAGTTCTTTAGATACGTAACTTATGATTACAATTATTAGTTGCACACTCATTTCCACTTTCCAAATAACTGAGACCAGGCAACTCTTCATTGACTATAATGGTATTTACTTAATTAAGTTGTAAAATACATCTTGAGATATACAGAAGGTTTCATGACAGTTTTGGTTAGAGAATTGTCTTTTTTCATAAGGTGCATCATATTACATTATGGCTGTGCTATTCCCTCATGGTGCTGCATATATCTGATATTAGGAGAAATCTCTCTCCTTTAATAATATTCCAAGTCCATTATTGTGGGAACCTGTGACCAGATCTCATTAAAAATTGATGCTGCCACTAAAACAGGTCACATAATGTAGACAGTCCTCACTACTGCGCCTACATGCCTGGACTTAACCATGAGGTCAATCCCCCCCCCCCCCCCCCCTGTATATATCACCTCACAAGGTGGAGCGAGTCACATATATTGGAAATACCGAAAAGAAGATGTACACTGATCAGATGGATCTAGAGCCACAATCAGCCGTGGGTGCTGGACCTCGGATCACCACCGGTTAACAAGAACATGAAGAGAAAGATACAACAGAATGAAAATGGTAAATGGTACAATTTCCATTCTGTTGCACCTTGTATCCAGATTTGTACAAATAAATCTTTGCGACTTTCAAGTCATCATTTTGGTGTGCGGCCACTTTCTCTTCACATATAGTGGAAGACATGTCACAGTGAGAAACACTGACACCAACCAACACTTCAGTATTAATTATTTTGGGTAGGCAACCGCCTAAACACAGAAGAGGCTTCTCTAGCCGATAGCCAAGATAATAGCAAGCAAGAGGTATCTGCTCTTATAAAATGACTAGAAAGTTCCTTTTATATATTAGCATGGATCCTGAATTGGAACTTTCACATTGAAAACTAAAACAAAAACAACCTGCAACTAGATTGTGCAATAGAAAAGTATTTATTTCGGATGGGGTTCTTCTTTAAACCATCATTCCCTTTGGGTCAGTATCAGACCATGGACCACTCTTAAAGTGCCTTATAGCAGGTTAGTGTGAGAAGAGCTCCGCGATTGTTTCTGTGCCGTGTAGTTGACGGTAAGATTAAAGACGAAAAGTCCACAGGATTTGTTCTGAGTATTTTTCTTCATGCAATACAGCAGGTAACTTTTTTTTGTAGGAATCCCCAGCATTCCAGTAACAAAACAATTTAAACACGCATTATTACCATGTTTAGTTCCTTTGGCCAGGCATCACTGTACTGTATACAGATTTATTCTGGAATGCCAATTGTGATAAAAAAATAAATAAATAAATAAAAAAACATGATTAGTTTAGAGGATAATGAATTGCTACATATTAGCACATATATACATATGCATTTCTTACAATTACCTGTTACTATTGCAATTAAGTATCACACATGGTTTACAGAGTATGTAGCATAATTCATTATTAGTCCATGCCCTGTAGAAATCTACAGAATAAGGTCCCTGAAGTCCTACATATATACATACAACAAGGCTAGTTCAGGTGAAAGGTTAACATAATAGCATGTTTTGGGGGAGGTTTTTACCATAAGTTAGGACTCAATCCCTGGGAACACTGGATATATTGTTTTTGGCATAGAGGGCTCAGTGACAGGTAGTACTCTGAGATGCTGCTGCCAAAAACAAAGTTTAAAAATGTCCCCCCACAATCCTTGACCCAAAACCTTAACTTGACTCTTAGGATGAGTTTACCATGTAACTTTCCCCTCTTCTGATCTCCACCACCTAACCTAATTCCTAAAATATATTTCCATTTTTGCAGCCCAATTGGGATAACACCTGCGTTATATTGGTAACATTAGTAAACTAAAAAATTGCAGTTTACCCTTTCACATATTCTTTTCTGAGAACCCCAGCACTAAAAAAACCTACTTCATTCTTAGTTTATGAGGGGTCTGGGGAGCAGATCCCATTATTAGATGTGAAATAGATTTGAACACTACCAGTCCTAACAAAGGGTTAATGATTTAAAGCTGGGCTAATGTTTGGTGTCCCTTTAAACTTCCGTTAAAACCCAATTCTATACATCTAAACTTTGGCAAAAAGCTTAATATACAGTTGAAAAACAAATACATAGACACTACCTGCCTTAAACCTCGTACACACACGTCGAAAATCGGCACGGAATTTTCGTCCGACGACCGATCTGCCGATTTTCGGCTTGTTAGTATGATGCTTCCGACAACCGACTTTTCGGCGAAAAAAATCTGGTGTGCAGGCTATAAATTTTTGTCCGCCGTCAAAACACGGCCGATTTTCATGCAGTCAGTACAGATTTTGACAGGGAAAAATCTTATGAGCAAGACTGGGCATGCTCAGAGAAGAAAGAACACAAAGAAAGCAAACCAACACATGACATCACTTCTGAAGTAGAATTTTGTTGGGCGAGAAAATTCGTGTGCAGTCTAGGCACATTCCAACCAACAGACACCACTCTGGACAAAAGACGGACGACCGGTCGGCCGATAATCGTTGCGTGTGTACTAGGCTTAAGGATTCATAGTTTGGTCCAACCATTTTTTGTAATTCATATTTGTCTTTTAGACAGCCCAGCCATGAGGGTGACACCACATCCTCTAAACTGTTCAGGAATACATTGTTGTCACCCCCCTCCCAGCCTGCAGTCTGCTGATTGGGCTAAGAAGAAATAGCAGCACACAAGTCATCAACTCTGCACATGTGCTGACAGGGAACACGCAGACAGGAGGAGAGCAGAATGAGCAGAGTTTGATTGGTAATGAGAGCTGCTACTACCAGTCAGCTACTACCTCCTGTGCAGGGGATAACAGATGGCTGTTATCAAGACAGATTTTGTCTTTTGTTAGTTACTGTATATGAACAAGGTGTGTCTATTAAATAACGAGTTTTATTTAATAACTCATCTTTATTTATATGTATTACAAATTTTAAGCTTGTCCCCTTCAATATATTCCCCATTTCCACCAATACATTGCAGTCTTGTTTTCCACTGGTGGAAGGCATGGAGAAAATCAATTTCTGTCAGCTGTTTCAACACATCCACTGTTTTCTTCTTTACAGAATCAACTGACTCAAAACGTGTCCCTTTAAGCACTGATTTAACTTTTAGGAAAAGATAAAAGTCGCATGGCGCTAAATCGGGTGAATATGAAGGTTGTTCAAGTGTAGTAATGTGCTTGTCGGTCAAAAACTGCTTCACAGAAAGTGCTGTGTGAGCCGGCGCATTGTCCTGGTGAAGAATGAAACCATTTTCCCACAGTTTTTTTCGGACTCTTTCTCAGCTTTATCAAAACTTCCTTATAATATTGCTGGTTAACTGTTGTGCCTTCTGGAACCCATTCTTTCAAAATGACACCCTTGATATCGAAAAACGCAATAAGCATGGCTTTGAATTTTGACTTGCTTTGACAAGCTTTTTTTATTCTTGGTGATGACAGAGTTTTCCAACCAAACTTAGCATTTTTTCGGCACACTACAGAAGACACAACAAAACTAAAGGTTGACTCACAATCAACTGAATGGCTTGTCATGCAAGTTCAAACATGTTCAAAGTCACCACGCATGCAGTTATAACCGGTTCTGCCTGCTTTAATGTGGCTGAGACACCCAATCCCAGTTTCAAGTTAAACTGATTTGTAAGAACTTTTTATTTTATTATTATATATAGTGTCTCCCAAAAGTGAGTACACCCCTCACATTTTTGTAAATATTTTATTATATGTTTTCAAGTGACAACACTGAAGAAATGGCACTTTGCTAAAATGTAAAGTATTGAGTGTACAGCTTGTATAACAGTGTAAATTTGCTGTCCTCTCAAAATAACTAAACTCAGCCATTCATGTCTAAACCGCTGGCAACAACAGTGAGTACACCCTTAAGTGAAAATGTCCAAATTAAGCCCAATTAGCCATTTTCCCTCCCTGTTGTCATGTGACTTGTTAGTGTTACAAGGTCTCAGGTGTGAATGGGGAGCAGGTGTGTAAAATTTGGCATTATCGCTCTCACTCTCTCATACTGGTCACTGGGAGTTCAACATGGCACCTCATGGCAAAGAACTCTTTGAGGATCTGAGAAAAATAATTGTTGCTCTACATAAAGATGGCCTAGGCTATAAGAAGATTGCCAAGACCCTGAAACTGAGCTGCAGCACGGTGGCCAAGACCATACAGCGGTTTAACAGGACAGGTTCCACTCAGAACAGTCCTCGCCATGGTCGACCAAAGAAGTTGAGTGCACATGCTTAGCCTTAAGTCCAGAGGTTGTCTTTTGGAAATAGACGTATGAGTACTGCCATCATTGCTGCAGAGGTTGAGGAAATGCAGGGTCAGCCTGTCAGTGCTCAGACGATACGCCGCACACTGCATCAAATTGGTCTGCATGGCTGTCGTCCCAGAAGAAAGCCTCTTCTAAAGATGATGCACAAACAGTTGGCTGAAGACAAGCAGACTAAGGAACTGGATTACTGGAACCATGTCCTGTGGTCTGATGAGACCAAGATAAACGTATTTGGTTCAGATGGTGTCAAGTGTGTATGGTGGCAACCAGGTGAGGAGTACAAAGATAAGTTTGTCTTTGGAAAAAAAAAAAAAGATAAGTTTGTCTTGCCTACAGTCAAGCACTGTAGTGGAAGTGTCATGGTCTGGGGCCGAATTAGTGCTGCCAGGACTAGGGAGCTACAGTTCATTGAGGGAACCATGAATTTCAACATGTACTGTGACATACTGAAGCAGAGCATGATCCCCTCCCTCTGGAGACTGGGCAGCAGGGCAGTATTCCAAAATAATAACAACCCCAAACACACCCCCAAGATGACCACTACCTTGGGTAAAGGTGATGGACTGGCCAAGCATGTCTCCAGACCGAAACCCTATTGAGAATCTGTAGGGCAAGGTCTCTATAACATCCACCAGCTCCATGATATCATCATGGAGAAGTGGAAGAGGACTCCAATGGCAGCCTGTGAAGCTCTGGTGAACTCAATGCCCAAGAGGGTTAAAGCAGTGCTGGAAAATAATGATGGCCACACAAAATATTGACACTTTGTGCCCAATTTAGACATTTTTCACTTAGGGGTGTACTCACTTTTGTTGCCAGCAGTTTAGACATCAATGGCTGTGTGTGGAGTAATTTTGAGGGGACAGCAAATGTACACTGTTATACAAGCTGTACACTCACTACTTTACATTGTAGCAAAGTGTCATTTCTTCAGTGCTATCACATGAAAAGATAGAATAAAATATTTACAAAAACGTGAGGGGTGTACTCACTTTTGTGAGATACTGTATGTTATTTTATTATTCATACACTATAAGCCCTGTTCATGTTTGGTATATTTTTTATTGAGTTTTTCATACTATATGTACTACTTATAAGTACATACTATCTGTGTATTATTATTATTATTATTATTATTATACAGGATTTATATAGCGCCAACAGTTTTCGCAACTAAATAAGGTACATTTACCTACCTCATATTGTGATTATGGTGTTGCTACATTTTTCATCTGTGAGAGGACATAAAAGATGTAATGTTATTTTCTTAGCATACGTTGCTTAGGTTATTAAAAAAAAAAAAAAAAATTATTTGCGATGGCTGGAGGGCAGTGAAATGGTTGAGATTTAAATCCCAGATCTCCATTTTGATAGGCGTATTGCTGGCAGTGGCAGGATCACATTAAATAAACTAGAGTATACAGTATGCTAAAGCTACATCTTTAGTAGTTTAAACTGAAAACTTGACTAGAGCCTAGGACTGACTTTCAGTGGCAGTTGTAGGGTGTGTAACAGGAACAGGAGAAGCAACTACTGCCTGTGGAAGGGATGAGAGGGCGACATGTGGAGGTAACACCCTCACATTATGGTCCATTTAAAAAAAAAACGTAGAGTGAGGTGGAAGAGAAATCAAGATAGGCCTGAAGCAACAAAAAAATAAAAGTGAAGGGCTGGCATGACTAGGTAAACAGTGGAAACAGGCAGATAGAGGGTTAACAGATTATTAAGTGACAGGAAGTTACATGCCAGGATTGGTGGGCTTAAAAAGTTAGGAGGGACTTCCGTGCGGTATAGGTGGGATCAGGATTATTCCAGGCAGTTGGAACTCATTGGATGAAGAGGAAACATCCCACCCTTCTGCCCAAATGCTCGGATTAGGTTCTGTGGCTGCTGTAGTGGCCTGGTGGTTGGGATCTTTGGAGGCCTTCTACAGTAACAGTGATATTGCATAGAGGAGAACCATCTATAGCATGGGTCTCCAAACTATGGCCCTCCAGTTGTTCAGGAACTACAATTCCCACCATGCCAAGTCATGTCTGTGAATGTTAGAGCTTTACAATGCCTCATGGGACATGTAGTCCTGTAACAGCTGGAGGGCCATATTTTGGAGATCCCTGATCTATGGTATGGGGTTTTCTGTAAATTTCCAATCAAGGGAGGATTAACTGGGCATTTGGGACATGGAGGTACTGTATCTGCGTAGAATGTGGAGAGTTAAGATCATCCCTGAGGGTGTTGCAGCTTGGGCCCTATATGTGGTTACAGGGATACAAAACTAATATTGGTTCTTCAGTGCCTTCAGAGATTGGCAACCTGGATTATTGTTTATCATTGATATTATTATGTTTCTGTTTAAAGGAAATTGTTTTATTGGTTATGTTAATAAATGGCAGCTACGGCCAATTTTCACTCCAAATGGTGTCGTCTAGTTCTTCTAGAACAGTTGGTAAAAGGGGTGGTGGTCGAAACGATGGTATAGTAATTTGGTGGGGGTTTACATCTGGTTTACCATAGTCAAGTATTCTACTATTACTCTGTAATCTCAAGTGTATTCTGGGAGAACTTACTGCCATCGCAGGCATGGTCTTTTCATAGATGTCCGGAGGTATTACACCTGTACTTCTCACGGGAGGTTCTGTGAAAAGAAATCATATTTTACATTTCAAACATATACAATTTGCCTGACTGTCTTTTATAAAGATTACCAAAGGTTTAACATTTGGCCAATATAAGATTGGAGAAAAGTGTGCACTTAAGGTAGGATCAGGTGGATCTGACTTGAGAAATTGGGTTTTTACTCTGAAATGTTGTGATTCCCACTTCCATCTGATTCTGAGTATCCAAATAACAGCTGAAGTTTTACTTTCTGGTATCAATTCATGGGTACTGATCTTTATTAATTGCTGTACTTTTAAGCTTGGATCTCCATCCTGTTTCAATCAAAATGAATATGTTGCTTGTAGCTGAGAATTTGCCATAGGGCTAGTTCACACCACAAAAAACATCCACCAGATCCGTTCTGGACGCATTCTGGTGCATTTTTTATGCATTTTTTATGCATTTGAGATGCTTCTTTTCCTCCCTTTGTTTTTCATTAACACCAAAGCAGCTGAAACTGATTAACAACCCCCTCTGCTACTTAACTGACCAGATCAATATCCCGGGAGTTTAACTGACTTGATGCTATACTAAAAGTGTTAATTTTTTTGAGTAGTGTATTGAAATGAAAAGTGTAATTAAACCCACTCTAAGTGAAAATATTAAATGTGAAATTAAATATTGCAGCAGCTGTTCACCAAGTAAAAGCTTTGGATATATAATATAGTCGAGAAAAACAGCGCTTGCAAAAATATTAATATCTCATAAAAAACTAATAAACTAATGTATAATATACAATCAAACCATAAATAAAGTGCGCAGTGTCAATAAATACCATTAAATATGTGGTAAACAATTCATCAGTGTATGAAAGTGCTCCAGTGCTGATAAAATGTGAAATCAAAAATATATTTTTTTTTTTAGGTAAAAAAGAGTCCAATTAATGTGCAAGCAAACAGTCAATTATAAGTGATAAGATGCTGGTAATAATGCAACAAGTTGCTGAAGTGCTCCAAAATCCAGTGCAAGGTGTCTCAGAAGAACCCCTCCAAGAACCGCACTCACCAGAATTGATGGACACTCACTGGGGTCAAAAAAGCTTTAAAAGTGAAACAAAGCCAAGGGACCACCTCCAGGCTATCTCTATCCTCTTATAACCACTTGTTCCTGGTTGCTCGAGTCTGCAGGGACCACAATTCCTTCACTGGAAGTCTGATTCCTCCAGGGTACAATTCTATTATAATGGCCCCTTTAAGCTGTTAAACTCAAACGGAAGGAATAGACCACATAGTGAAGCCAGTAGGTTAAGAGGTTTTATTAAAAATGATGAATCCTACTTACAAAAAGTAATTGATGGAATGCATTAAGGGAAAACAAAGCTGGACGCCGTATCACAGCGGTAACTTCCAGGAATGCTCGCGCGTGCGTTCCACGGCTCTAGGAAGTGACGTCAGCTGGCTCTGCTGCACCGGAAATGCGTTGACGCGTTTCACCCTCCCACTATGGCGAATCCTCTCACCTCCTTCTTTGTCAGAATCCTTGCAGACCAGCTTTACTGAGCACCCGGCCCAAGTTACCACCCCTTCCTGGAAGAAGTTGCCTCAAGGGCCACAAACAGCCTTTCTTCTCAGCACTCCTATCTTCCATCTCCATCATCCACCCGACTCCCCTGCTGGAATGGCCCATATGTATTTTTGGAGTTGTCTCAGCCCCCTGCCAACTCACCTCTGGGGATTGGCTGAGACTCTATAAATATTCATGGCAGCTCCTCCTAACCCCTGCCCTCTAGTTGTAGAAGGTTCTCCAACCATCCAGACACCAGGGGAAGGCACCAGAGAGCTACCAGGATGAGTCACCCAGTCCTGGCCTCTAGTAACTCTTACCCAATTCAATGAATCAGGTTATTCCTGGCCAGAATATGTTTTTTTTTACCACTCTCACACTAGTAGCACACACTAGACGATGCTACATAAACATTCATTTAATCATAAGTAAACTATAGGATGTGTCTCCATATGATTTGGTTGTAGAGTCAGTCTGAAATCTTGGCATTCAAATGCCAAAATACAGTCAATGAGATTCAGGGCTGGCCCTACTGGACCCAGGCGGAACTTTGGGAGGGGTGGAAAATAAGGGCCAAAACTAGGAGGGCCATGTGCCCCATGCGCCAACTTGAGAGGGGTCCTGCCAGTCCTTGGAGCCAAATTAAGAGGAACAGATATCTGCAGGCAGTGCTGATTACTAGCTGGTTGGATCGGGCTGTACCGTCACTGACTGACATGAGCTGAGCTGCATTCACAGAAGCCGAACTTACACACCACAGCCTGCTCAGTATGAGTCTGCACTGCTGCTAATGGCAGGGGGGAGCTGGCATCCGGACCCTGGTGGGGGATTCAACTTAGTCTGGCTGCTCGAGAGCAGGGGAGTCAGTCAGGATCCAGACCCCGACTGGGGATTCAGCCTACTGCACTGCCTTGCAGTTCAAGAGATCTGGACCCTGAGTCTGTCTCTGGCGGCTTGGAGATAGACTGCACTGGTGGGTACTGATGGACACTGATGAGGCTGCACTGGTATGCACTGATGAGGCAGCACTTATGGGCACTGATAAGCTGCACTGATGGGCACTGATGAGATGGCACTGATAGGTACTAATAGGCTGCACTGGTGGGCATTGATGAGGGGACACTGATGGACACTGATGGGCTGCACTGGTGGGCATTGGTGGGCACTGATAGGCTACACTGATGGGTACTGATGTACACTGATATGCTGTACTGGTGGGCACTGATGGGCACTGATGAGGTGGCACAGATGGACCCTAGCCTGTCCCTATACTGTCCTAACCCACCCCTATAGAGCCCTATCCCAGTGGCATATCATCCATGGGTGCAACATATTCACTGCACACAGGCCCTGAGGGGTGGGGGGCCCACTGTGCTGACACTGCACCCATGGATGCCCTAGGGTGACAGGATGGGGGAACGGTAACATGGTGGTATGTCGTATAATTTTGCATATAGACAAGGTGCTGTTGCATGGAAATCTGACTTCCTGATAAATTTAATTTTAATTTTAATTACCATGATATAAAATAATGGATGGGGGGGGGCTTTTTGGTGGGAGTGCTTTTTTTTTGTTTTTGTTTTTTTTGGGGGGGGGGGGCACAGCATTTCATTCTTGGACCCAGGCAGCACAGTGTCTTGGGCCAGCCCTGATGAAGTTGATTTACGGAAGGCAAATAGGCTGTTCACTTTGCAAAGAAATTTTACCCCAATAAAGTTTTTGGCCACACTTTCATTTTAAATACTGTATCCCACCTTGGAAATCAGCAGTCAAATATAAATAAATGACCACGGGCCTGGCAACCCATACCAATCTGCATACAGTATGTTACTTCTTAAAAGTAGCTTTTCCAGTAGATATGTGATCCTGATGCCTAAATGTACACAGATACTTGACCTCAACTACAGGACACCAAGGTCCACCAATAACTCTGGCAGTAATACCTGAGCTGAAATCCTTACACAACAGGTAGAAACACATTAACCTACTGTACCCTGGCTATTTATTTCATAATATTAGTTTACCAATTTACAAAATTCCAAATGTAAAAAAATGGAGCATTCTTCGTGGTTGCTGAATGCTATTGGAGTGCTTTACATACAAACAATATGGATCTACGCAATAGTATCAGGGTGGATGAGAAAATGTGATATATGTAAAGGGGGTATAGGCTTAGGGAATAAAAAAATCCCAGCTCTAAATTGGTCACACAGGTTACGATCTGATTATACAATCCCCTTTACACCTACCAGCAACTACATAGTGCTAAGGCCTACCTACAGACCTATATGTGTTGGTAAATCTTAAGGAGGTCTTTACAGACTTTGTAAAATCGGATTGCAATATGTGTGCCTAGCTTTTGACTTCAAGACAAGAGACCAATACAACATACCTTTTCTTCTAAGTAAGAACAATCCAGCCATGATTGCAATAAGGGTCGCCCCAACTAATACTCCAATCACAATTCCAGCTATCGCTCCTCCACTAAGTCCTGTGGAATAAAGAACACAAACATAAGCTTGGAGCATGTTGTTAAAAAAAATTAAATTAGTGAACTATGCAAGTAGTCAAATCCATGAAAAGAAAACCAGTGAAAAAATGCTGTAAGCACACCAAGTGGTATCAACCTTAGCAAAAGACAATTAAACCAAACTGTGCTGCGCTAAAACAAATTAAAGTGTATAAATATAATTTAAAAAAAAAGCAGAATAAAACTTATGAAGAAAAAAAACAGAAATGTCCTTCTGTGTTTGAAAGTCCTTATGATGAACTTGCTTCTCCACTGTGAAACATCATGAATAAGTGTATCCACCACCATTAGGGTAAACCATCACTGGAAATAGATACACGGAGGATTACCAGAAATCCATGACCTCTTAACCTAATAGAAAGGTCATATGAATCGTGTTAGGGAACTATTTGGCACTTGATAAGACACATCACTTGATAGCAGATCACATACAAGCCCACAGATGTCTGATGAACCTCCTAATGGAAATTAAGGGGTCCCCTAAAGCTGCTGGATAAATCTTGGATGCCAAACTTCCAAAAAAAAAAAAAAGCAGAAAAGAGATCCACGCTCCACATAGTGCAAACCAGGTTATAAAATGTCATAAAGAATAAAATTGTACTTACAAAAAAGACAAAACACAGCGCTGTTAGCACCTTCCCGCCCGGCCAAAAGCAGAATGACAGCCAGGCGCTGGCTTTACATTTCTGACTAGATGTCATATAACAGAAAAAAGAAAGGGAAAGGAATCACCAATAATAGAGCACCGTGAATTAACAGGGAAGGTCTAGTGACTTTTGCTACTCTCTCTCCTATCGCAGCCAGAAGCTGAGCAGTCACCAACCAAAAAATGATTTAAAAAAAAAGGGGGGGGGGGGAAGGTGAGATCTGTATAATACAGAGTCACCAGAAAGAAGGTTGAGTGTGGACACATGGAGAATATAAAAAGTAGCTTTATTGTAACAATAATAAAAATTAGAAACAGACCACCAAAAGCTGCAATTACAACCCAAACAATCAAAAACAGAAACGTTGTGTAATCGGGGGGGGGGGGGGGGGGGGAGAACAGCAGTTGCACATGCATTACCCTGAACCATACATGCAACATTCACTCGGTATGAATATAATTAAGTCCTAGTTAATTTGATATATTGTGCCAAGTAGAAATCCATTAATTCATGAAACTTTTGATACTTTTTTGGGGACCAGTGACATTATTACAGTGATCAGTGCTAAAAATATGCACTGTTACTGTACTAATGACACGGGCAGGGAAGGGGTTAACATCAGGGGCAATCAAATGGTAAATGTGTCCCTAGGGGGTGCTTGCTAACTGGGTGGGGGAATGCTCTGACTGGGGGAGGACAGAAATTGGTGTTCCTGCCTAGCAGGAACACAAGATCTCTATCTTCTCCATTGTCAGAATGGTGATCCGCCTTGTTTACATAGGCAGACCGCCTTTCTGCCCTTTCTCGGGAACGATTGTGGGTGGGCGGTGGACATCGCGTCCGTTGGATCCACTGATTGGCTTCCCCTCTGTCTGATCAGCATGCAATCACTCCCCCTAGTGGCTATTGTACGAAATGACTTACAGGTACTTGATTTCTCACAATAGAGCCAACCTGCCGCAGTAAATGTACGTTAGGAGGTCGGCAAATGGTTAAAGGAGGAAGGAAGTTGATAGCAAAAACAGTTTCAAGTTTTTTGTATAAGGAATACATAGCTGCAATAAATTGGGTTTTCAAATCTGCCTGAAGGTGAGATTTAATCCAACTTACCATTTTTAGCCATAGTGACATCGAAGAGGAAGCTCTGACTCCCGATCAAATTTTGGACTCTGCATTCATATTTTCCAACATCTTCCTCAGTCATATTTGGGATCAGGAGACTGGAGCTAGAAGTGGTGGAATTCACTAAGACGTTCCTGTTAGTTTGAATAGGGATGGGGTTTGGATTAAGGCGGTACCAGTTGAACTCTACTGGCAATCCAGGTATCAGGATCACTGTCAGGTTTAGGGTCTCTCCAACTTTTAAATTAGTGATGGTATCATTGTTATTAATTGCGGCCTCTGGAAGAACTGATGAAAGAAGCATAAAAGAAAACAAGACATCCCATTAAGATGCAAGAGCATTGTTATCATTCTTTGTCCAAAGCTGGTTGTAGATAGTAATTGAAGGTCAGGTGTGGCCCGGACAAGGCATGCAATCTATCACTATCTTTAGCTTTTAGAAGGTTTAAAAAAAAAGCAGTAGGTAAGTTCACTACTGAATTCTCAAAGTTCACACAGGTTGAAGACTCTCTCTATGCCTACATATGACAGTTCCGGGCCATTTTTTTATTTTTTTTTTTACATTAAGTTTTTCGAGTAATGAAAAGATAATAACAATTGTACATTTATAAGCTTTGTAACAAGAACATGTTAATGAGCACAAAAATTCACATAGCTCATCGTGGACAGATAATCAATACAATGTAGATTGGCATATCAGTGAATAGGAAGTGCATCTGTAACCTGTAATACTGTAAGTTCGAACGAAAATAATATTTCTAGAGGTCTACCGCACGTGAACGTTGCTCATATTTCTGCAACTAATAAGCAATCAATGCTTGTGTAATAGAAAAATTGGTATATCAGTGCTGCTCAATCTGCTACATATAAAACAGATGTTGTAATCATGTAAGAAACGATGTGCTCAAAAAACTAATACATCTGTGTAAAATGAATCCCATACATACAAATTAGTGCAATACAGTAACTAAATGCAATAATAATAAAGTGTCAATTCTTCAGTGATAATATCATAAATATCATAAATTAAACTAATATTCTTTAACAAAAGTTCATATGGTATTTCAAAGTGCTAAGTGCTAGTCTCTGTGCAAAAAATTATTTATATCCACACAAAAGTGCTCAGTGCTTGCTTCGTGAAGACAAAACATCCAACGTGCCGGTGCTCTCAAATTTGTGAGTAGGTGCTCCCCTCTCGGTCCCCTACTCACCAGACAATAATGTCATATGTGCCTTAAGGATTACTCCTCACTGAATAAGAACAGCAGACACCATCGAGCATCGGATCATATATCGGAGCAAACTCCAACCAGCACCATCCAGGATCAATATCCAAACTCGATACTTCCACCCGCCTTCCCCTTCTCCCCTCCAGCGTTCCGCTCTTCTCCGTATTCTTCTTAACTTTTGTTAAAGAATATTAGTTTAATTTATGATATTTATGATATTATTGACACTTTATTATTATTGCATTTAGTTACTGTATTGCACTAATTTGTATGCATGGGATTCATTTTACACAGATGTATTAGTTTTTTAAGCACATAGTTTTTTACATGATTACAACATCTGTTTTTATATGTAGCACATTGAGCAGCGCTGATATACCAATTTTTCTATTATTCCTAAAGGCACCCCCTTTTATTATCAGCAGCAGCCATTATAATAGATTTTTTTAAGCAACTTATTATATCCTAAGCGCTGGCACTTTGTATTTAAAATGCTTGTATAAGCAGGACCAAGCAAGACAAAAAAAAAATAATATAGAAATGAGACAAAGAATAATAAAAGAATATATATAGTATAAGTGTTAAGATTGCCAAAGCCAGATTAACAGTTTAATTTTTTTGTTAAAGATTCAAATTCCACAGAGTGTTTGAAAACTACTCAAACGTTTCATGTTTTCTTAGCTCTGGGCCAATATTTAGGAAGCACATGTCTTCCAGCTATCCTTATATCATATTTTCAACATTTGGCCCCTCTAACAAAAGCCAAGCACCATGTAGTGCTTGTGTCCAAGCCAACCACTAACACATTTCACCAAAACAGTGCGTTGACTTCTACCCTTCTTCCCTGAAGATGTCAGATAGCATGACTCAAGCCCCGTACACACGTAACGATCGTCGTCATACAAACGTTCGTCTTTTCTCCCCGGGATGTCGGTGTCTGTTGAAAAGTGCAAAGACTGCCCAAGAATTTTGTCCGCCGATTACAGCCGACTGCAGAAGTGATGTCATGTAATGGTTAACTTTCCCTGTGTTTTTTATTTTCTGAGCATGCCCAGTCTTGCAAATCTGCTGTCTGTCGGCCGAATTGTGTACTGACTGGCGAACAATCGTCCGTTATGGTGTCGGCGTACAAAAATTTTAATGTTTGCAAGAAAGACTCTTGTCCGCAGAATGTGCGCAGACAGCTGTCGGAGGCACCATACTAACAAGCGTACAATCGGCAGATCTTTCGTCCGCCGACGTTTGTATGCCGACGATCGGTACGTGTGTACGGGCCTTAAATGTGTCTGTGTTTGTTCCATACCTACGGAAAAAGCACTGCAAGGTCTAAGTGAGACGCACAACTTGGAATTATGAACTAAAATGTGCAATATTTTTATTTTTTATTTTAGTTTATTGGAGTCCTCTGGAGATTGGCAGGGATCCTCATATATGATCCTCCATATGTGAAATAGCATTGTCAGTAGCTGCGAATATGCCAAATGGTTGGACTGTGTTGGAGAACAAGTCTGTAGCTGAACCAATACTGGCCAGACATTTTTTTTCTAACCCTGTATAAAGAACCCCTGCATTGGAAAAAAAAAACAGAACCCCTGCTTAGTTAATTGCTGCTGTTGGGAAGATTTCCCGTTACTTCCAGTCATGGAGACATAAAATAAAAGGAAGTAAGATGTCTCCAAACTGAGGGGAAATACCCACTTAGGGCTTGTTCAAACAGGCTACCGAGGGGTGGCAAAATCAGGAGATTAATCCACAGTTTACCCCCCCAACTGCCCACCTAAACAAGGGCATGCAGCTGTAGCCCTGCCATGGCAAAAATGGTGGTGGAACTGCCGCCAAACCTGACCTGTTCAAGTAAATGGGGCTATGCCATAACCACCCTAAAGCTACGTGCAATGTATGTGTTGCAGTGTGGTGGGTTGCCATTTTGAGAGTTAAAGCAGGTGGTGAGGAGGCAACATATCACCTCCTCACCGCCTTTTAAATTCCGCTGAAAAGCAAATCACCATCTTTGCAGAAGAGCAACAAGCCACATTTATGAATGTGCCCTTGGTTGTAACTGAAACAGGTGTCCCCATTTGAAGGTTTTCACTCAACTCCTTTTTCAATGATAACTACAAATTTGGGGATTGCCTATCTCTTATGCCCCATACACATGTGCAGATTATCTGCAGACTTTTGTCTGCAGACTTACCAAAACCATATAATATGAGGTCAAACCTAAACACTTTCAATTTGTATGCAATCCGGCAGGCCCTTGCACTACATAGAAAAGGTAAGTCTGCAGACAAAAGTCTGCAGATAATCTGCACGTGTGTATGGGGCATTACTGTCCAGGTCACAACAGTCACCAAATCAAAGTGTTGATTTCTCAATAACCCAAGGTATTGGGCATAAGTACTTGTAAACGTATTTTTTTGTTGCGCTATGGGTGGTGTAAGAGGACTTTATATATATATATATATATATATATATATATATATATATATATATATATATATATATATATATAACAAAGCAATGTGTTTCAGCAGTAAACAATAAAATTGTCACTTTCATATCAAGCAGATTGTGTTATTGATTTTGAATACACACTAGCCGATATCTCTGGTGAAATGTATGCCCTTCTTAAACCCTTCTTTAAACCCTATGCAATCTATGAATAGAGGACGGGTGGATACATGAAGGATTCATCTCCTTCATTCATAGAACACTTTTTATTTTTTGGAACCTATACTACCACTTCCATGAATAGAAAAGGAGGGGCAGAAAGAACGGGCAGAGTTGGTACTCTTGAACCCCCCAGAAGATTATGGCTGTCTGGTTTTAGAATGGGGCAGAGGACAAAGAAGTTCATATAAGTTTTGACAGGTGCCTGCTCCCACTGCCCGCTATGGTGATCTGAGCTGAAAGTTCCCCCCCCCCCTTCCCCTGCAGTGTTCTGGAACACATCACAGGTCACAGAACACTGCGGGATTGAAGAATCAGCTCGGGTGAGGACATTGTGGGATCCCTGGACAGGTAAGTGTCCTTATATTAAAAGTCAGAAGCTACACTATTTGTAGCTGCGGACTTTTAATTTCTTGGGAATGAGCCTGGAGCTCCTGTTTAATAGGAGAAGGCTGGAAATAATTTAAATACAATGTAGAAATGAATATGTGATGCAACATTTTGACCGTAGATACAATTTAACAAAGCAGTTTTCTCTGGAGTCCAGGATCAGACCGATACACCCATGACCTGAAGCAACACAGCAGGAGATAGTTCTATGTTATACATGCTCTGAATCTCACCAAATGTCACTGTACATTGAGATGATTTTCTCGGTTGGTTTCCCAAACAGGCTAGAGTTGATCCTTGGAAATTTCCACTTTTGGATACCACCTGGGTTACATTGTTCTGTCCAATATCAAATATTTTATTAAAGGTCATAAACACATTGGCTGCTGGGCGTCCTCCTGGCCAGGAACAGCCAATCTCAACATTCTGACCGATGGGTACTGCAGTGCAACTCATGGGTGCTTCTGGATTCCCTGTGAAATGTGAAATGATATAAAGTCAGTTCGTTTTAGAAGACAAAAAAAATAAAAAAATAGGCTAAGGCTGGGATTACACTTGTACGATGCGGGAACCAGCGTGATTCCCGCATCGCATCTCCCTCGCAGACAGTTCACACTACTCTCTGCGAACCGCTGAGGGTGTCAAATTAAAGTTAATGACACCTCCAGATCAGTTCGCAGATCAAAATGTGAACTGTAAAATCAGACAGCAATTGGATCTGATTCCAGTATGGACCAAAAAAAGGGTCTTGCACCATTATAGTCCGAATGCAGCCATACAAACTGTATGGCTGAATTTGCATCGCACAGAGATCGCATGTGATCTGCACAGCAATGCAATGCAAATCACATGCAATGTCTGTGATGATCACACCAGTGTGAACACAGCCTAAGTCTCCAAAAGCGACACCCCAATAAAAATTGCCTTCCCCTACTGTATTAAAAATTACGTTATCTCTGTCTATGAAACTGTGGGAGTCAGAGCAAGAGCAATCATTTTAGCTCCAGACCTTCTGTGTAACTCTAAACTGGTAACTTGTAAAGGCTTTTCAAATATCACCTATGGGATTTTTAGGGGTTAACGTAGTTTGACACCATTCAATGGGTATATGCAATTTAAAGTGTGACATGTTAGGTATCTATTTACTCGGTGTAACATCTTTTATATTTTACAAAAAATTTGGGCAGCA
Source organism: Pelophylax lessonae (assembly GCF_965119305.1). Classification (NCBI taxonomy): domain Eukaryota; kingdom Metazoa; phylum Chordata; class Amphibia; order Anura; family Ranidae; genus Pelophylax; species Pelophylax lessonae. The sequence continues at coordinate 188,819,991 of NC_138779.1, read as the reverse complement.
CTTGGATGTGTGACATCATACCACCATGATAACCCAGTACTGTGCCAGCCACTGATGTAAGTGGCTATTGATTTGCATTTTACTGCAGATGTTTTTATAACTATTGCAGGTTTTTAATTGAGATTAATGTAATATAAATAGAAGAGAAATTTCCGCGCTAGATGTGACAGAAAACCAAATGATTAAGAACAATAGTGAGCAGCTGGCACAAAATCAACTAACAGTGATTCAAAAAATACAATAAAAACTAAAAAGTGCAGCGCTGAAATCAGTATACAATTATATAGCTGAAAAGCTCATATAAAGAAAACAAAAAAGGAGAGGGGATAATGTCCAAATGAATAGTCCCAATATTAAGTGCAGAGATGTGAATCCACGTGCAAAATAACTTTCTTCCAGTGACACCAGGGAAAAGTGTAGGAAGGGGACACCCTTGTGCTCAGGTATAACAAGCAGCTTACCAAAATTCCGTGGCTGCTCAGTTTAATGAGACAGCCTCTCCCAGCTAGTAGTAAACCAGTAGGTCAACCGATATCAAGCTCAGGTGCATCGAAAGACTCCAAAAGCCGAAAGCCGTTTCCGGTGTGTTGTTAAACCGATCACATTAATATGTGGCACACTTGGAACTTCTCATATACTCCATTGAACGTAAAGCCATATGTAGAAAGAAACAGAGGCCCATAGCGTAATCCCGTAAACCAATAGGTAAATTTATTAAAAAAACTACTTACAATTTAAAAAGACAAAAACAGGCATGTAGTATGTGCCGGTCATGGATCTAACCGCGGTGTCCCGCAAGTCTCCAGATCAGCGTATGGATAAACAGCCGGCTTCGTTGGGGGGCGTGTGGACGTTTATGTCTGGGATCGCCAACGTTTCGTCATAAGAAAGACTTCTTCTGGGCGTGACCCCAGAAGCAACACACACGCCTATGTACCCCCACACCTATGTCACATGACGGTCACCTCTGCCAATGGGTGTTCAATCCCAGGGGGGCGGGAGTAATATGTCAATAACTCGATTCCAATAGGTTAAAAGACCAAAGGAAACCGTCTGGAGATAGGTGGTACAAAACGCTAATAGGAAGTGATGATCCGTCTTCCTTAATGCCCATTCGTTCAAAAGGCAAAGGGGCAGGGAGACGGTCGTCACGTGATGCACATCACATGATGAACAGGAAGTGATGATCAGTATCCTCCGATGACTCATCATCATCCGGGCGGAAGTGACACGCTCACGCCCATAGCTGACAGGGTAAGAGGGCGGAGGCGGAGGTGCGGTCGTCACTCCAGACACATCCCCTGTAACAGGAAGTGATGATCCTCACTGTTCAAGAGTGGTGTCAGCAGAGTATGTCAAACCCTTGAAACAGGAAGTGACGATCCTCACTGTTCAAGAGTGGTGTCAGCAGAGTATGTCAAACCCTTGAAACAGGAAGTGACGATCCTCACTGTTCAAGAATGGTGTCAGCAGAGTGTGTCAAACCCTTGTAACAGGAAGTGATGATCCTCACTGTTCAAGAATGGTGTCAGCAGAGTATGTCAAACCCTTGAAACAGGAAGTGAAGATCCTCACTGTTCAAAAATGGTGTCAGCAGAGTTTGTCAAACAACACCGTCGGTATTCAGGTGCCCCTGTGTACAGAGTGCAACCTCCAACAACATAATATGGTTAAAACCAAAATACATATATACCAAGGTCTATAACGGAATTAAAAATTAAGGATGAGGTGGAATGCTGGATAATCGTTGAAACAGGCAAAGGAGTTGATGTCCAATTCCTTCTATGTAATGAAAAATTTCTTTTACATATTTAATAATTGGCCATTGTGATACTTCATTCCATTGATATAAAACGCCATCTAGTGGCCAAATAAGTGTGACACCACTGAAGGAGATAAAAATCAAAAAGGATAAAAATTAATTATGTGAAAAAACACTGTTGGTGAAAACAGTGAAAATGGGAGTGGGTTAAAATAAGTGATATTTAATCGAATAATATAAATTAACATGTGAATGAACACATATTATTTTGTGAAATAATTAACCCTTACTTACTCTCCCTGTATTTTTTTTTTTTTTTTAGTGAGTGAATAAAAATAGTGATAAATATGTATAAAATGAAAAATATGTGAAAAATGCAAAATATTAATAAATGGAATGTGTATCACACATAGCCTCACAATTTAGAACCAGCCTGTATAAATCAAGATATACATCAACTTATGAGAAAAGATTAAAAAGATTAAAAAGGTTGAAATCAGCTATTATTAATAAAACAATTTACATCCCATTCCACATTTAACCCATAGGGAATATAGGATTTTAGGCAATAGATCCAGCGAGTTTCCATCCTGGAAATTTCTCGCCTTACGTTGGATCCTCGCCAGTGAGCTTTAAACCTATCTATCCCTATAAAGAGTGTGTTTTTTGGGTTCTTGTGGTGGCATTGGTCATAGTGTTTGGAGACACTATGACCAGGGAAGCCTTTCCTAATGTTGCCCACATGCTCTCCTAGCCTGATCTGTAATTTCCTCGTTGTGCGTCCAATGTATTGTTGACCACATTTACATTGCAACATATAAACGACGTTGGTGGACGAGCAAGTGATGAAAGAATCTATCTTGTATTCTCGTCCAGTCGTGAAGGATACAAATTTTTCGATTTTTCTCCCTTTGAATGAATTGAGGGAGCAGATCTGGCATCTGTGACAGGGGTAGAAACCTCTAAAATCTCCAAAGAAAGTGGGCTGAATAGGCCTTTCAACAACGTTTTGAGCTATTTTATGTCTCAAAGATGGGACTCCCCTGAAAATAACTTTGGGATGTTCAGATAAAACAGGGCCCAGAACCCGGTCATTTTTAAGGACCGGCCAGTGTTTTTTAATAATATTTTTAATTAAAAAATGCTGGGTAGAATATGAAGTAATAAAAGAATTTTTAAAACTTTGGTTGTTATTACCCTTTAGACTTGGACGTAGCAACGAGGATCTGTCGACAGCCGCTACGTCTCTAATGGTAGTGTCTAATTGGGAAACGTTGTACCCTTTCTCTATAAATTTCATTTTAAGGGTGTTAGCCTGTTGAAAAAAGTCATTTAATTGGGTGCAGTTTCTGCGTAATCGCAGGAACTGTCCCTTTGGGACAGCATTGAGCCATGATTGGTGATGACAACTATCATGTGGAATGAAGCTGTTCCGGTCCGTTTTCTTAAAATGAGTGGTGGTAATGATTTTATCCTCCTGTACCACCAGATTCAGATCAAGAAACGTGATTTGTGTAGAGCTACTAGTGTGATCTAGTTTAATACCTCTATTGTTGATGTTTAAGTTCGAGATAAAGGAGTCAAGTGAGGGGGCATTGCCATCCCATAGGAGGAGGATGTCGTCAATGTAACGCCGCCACAGGATCAACTGCGGCGGTCGATTCGCAAAGACGACATTCTCCTCCCACTTGGCCATAAATAAGTTGGCCAAGCTGGGTGCAAATTTTGCCCCCATCGCGACCCCCCTGTTCTGCAGGTAATGAGTGTTTTTAAACCAGAAGAGGTTATGAGACATTGCAAATTTGATAATGTCTACTATAAACCTCTTCTGTTCGCTGGATAAAGAGCTCCACAGATCTAGATAATACTGTACAGCCTCTAATGCCTGCTCATGGTCAATTATGGTGTACAGGGACGCTACGTCCGCTGTAGCCATAATATACCCTTCTTTCCAGGAAATATCTTGGAGGATATTTAGGACATGGGTCGTGTCTTTGAGGTACGACGGAATTTATTTAACAAGGGGTTGTAAAAATTCATCAGCATATTTGCCTATCCGGGAGCAAAGGGAATCTATCCCGCTGATTATGGGGTGTCCCGGAGGTTTAACGGGATTCTTGTGGACTTTAGGTAAAAAATAAATAATAGGCAAACGAGGTGCGGAAGGTATTAAAAACAATTTTTCTTTTTTGCTTAAAATCCCCTCTTCATGTGCCTTATCAACTAAGGATTGTAGCTCCTTTTTATACTTAGGAGTAGGATTGGAGGCTAAAACTTTATATGTCTCTCTATCGTTTAAGATACTATTCATTTCAGAAACGTAGTCAGTTTTATCCAGAACTACTATGCCGCCCACCTTGTCAGCGGGGCGGATCACTATGTCCTTATTATCACAGAGTTTTTGAAGCCCTGTATGGAATTTATCCTTAGTAGGAGGTTTTTTGATTCTGATGTTTTCTATGTCTTTCAAGACCAGATCTTTGAAAACCTGGACTGAGGGGGCAATTTTTCCAGGGGGGTTGAACAAGGAAGCGTTAGCCAGGGATGTGTGTACATACCTATGATCGGTATTAGCCAAAGTGCGAGTGGGATTAGAGATAATATATCTCTGAACGTTCAGTTTCCTGACGTACTTTTGCACGTCTATAAAGGCGCTGAATTTATTCAGCGCCTTAGGTGGTGCAAATTTTAATCCACGATCAAGAACGGCTTTTTCATCGTCAGAAAACTGAGCCTTTAACAAATTGAAGATGCCAGGATCTTTTACACTCTTCTTCTTTTCCTTCCTTGTCCGCCTCCCCCCTCTGGTCCCTCTCTGTGTTCTATATAGCGTTTGTTTCCTCCTCCCCTGTGAAAATCCCCTTGTTGATAATTATCTTCACGTGAATACTCGTAGGAAGGATAATTTGAACGGGGGGTATTCCTGGGTGGATAGTATTCATTTTGGGGTCTCCTGGTGGCTGACCATCCATTATTAGAGATATCACCCGGATGACGGGTGATTACTCGGTCTCCAGTGTCCAGGGGGGAATCCCATCCCCCATTTTCTAGGGGGGTGAACCTATTATAAAGGGGAACCTCAGACCGTCTTGGTGTTATAAAATTAGGGTTAGACCCTTGTTGATTGCCATTATTATTTCCCCTATTGTAGGGTGGATTTCTATAAGGCAATAGGGAATTATTTGAGTTGTTATTTCTCAAGGTCTGGGGTCCCTGTTTGTTTGGGGGGGGGTTTTCGTCCTTTTCCCCTCCTTCCCACCTGTTGTGGTCTAGGGGGAAGGGGGGGGGGAGGAAGAGGTGTGTAGGACTGTGTCTGGATCTCCATTTCCTCATCACGAGGGTTAGAGGTCGCAGAACCTTCAGAATTCCTTACCATTTGCCATTTAAAAACAGTATCATTCTTATAGTCCTGTAAATCCCTATTGTATTTCCATTTCTTTTTATTTTTTTGTTCAATTATTTCTTTTTCCAAATGTTTCTTGAGTGTGTCAGATCTCTTTTTGTATTCCTCATCATCTTTAAGATCAGCAAGGGACGTCTTGAGAGTCTCAATTTCCTCATTGATCTTAACCAGTTTACTTTTTTTCCTACTGATAAGGAATTGGATAAACCTGACACCTGCCTCATTAAAGTATTGAAACCAGCCTTCTATATCTGGTTCATCGCTTTGGGGGTTGACTTCCCACCTGAGGCTGCGGGGGACCATTTTATCAACTACGTATTTTTCTAAAAATGCAATATCCCAATTTGTATGGGTTTCAGATGTCATCAAATTTTTAAGGCGTAGAAAACGGCCAGCGATGTCATCTGAAACGACTCCGCTGCCATCAAAAACGTCCCCTACATCTAGAATATAGTTACTTCTATAATCAAAAATGTCTATATTGGTTGCCATGATAGACACAAAGTTATAAGTGATATGCTGCAGAAATGGTGTTAGTAAAAACCAATGTAATATAAATAGAAGAGAAATTTCCGCGCTAGATGTGACAGAAAACCAAATGATTAAGAACAATAGTGAGCAGCTGGCACAAAATCAACTAACAGTGATTCAAAAAATACAATAAAAACTAAAAAGTGCAGCGCTGAAATCAGTATACAATTATATAGCTGAAAAGCTCATATAAAGAAAACAAAAAAGGAGAGGGGATAATGTCCAAATGAATAGTCCCAATATTAAGTGCAGAGATGTGAATCCACGTGCAAAATAACTTTCTTCCAGTGACACCAGGGAAAAGTGTAGGAAGGGGACACCCTTGTGCTCAGGTATAACAAGCAGCTTACCGAAATTCCGTGGCTGCTCAGTTTAATGAGACAGCCTCTCCCAGCTAGTAGTAAACCAGTAGGTCAACCGATATCAAGCTCAGGTGCATCGAAAGACTCCAAAAGCCGAAAGCCGTTTCCGGTGTGTTGTTAAACCGATCACATTAATATGTGGCACACTTGGAACTTCTCATATACTCCATTGAACGTAAAGCCATATGTAGAAAGAAACAGAGGCCCATAGCGTAATCCCGTAAACCAATATGTAAATTTATTAAAAAAACTACTTACAATTTAAAAGACAAAAACAGGCATGTAGTATGTGCCGGTCATGGATCTAACCGCGGCGTCCCGCAAGTCTCCAGATCAGCGTATGGATAAACAGCCGGCTTCGTTGGGGGGCGTGTGGACGTTTATGTCTGGGATCGCCAACGTTTCGTCATAAGAAAGACTTCTTCTGGGCGTGACCCCAGACGCAACACACACGCCTATGTACCCCCACACCTATGTCACATGATGGACACCTCTGCCAATGGGTGTTCAATCCCAGGGGGGCGGGAGTAATATGTCAATAACTCGATTCCAATAGGTTAAAAGACCAAAGGAAACCGTCTGGAGATAGGTGGTACAAAACGCTAATAGGAAGTGATGATCCGTCTTCCTTAATGCCCATTCGTTCAAAAGGCAAAGGGGCAGGGAGACGGTCGTCACGTGATGCACATCACATGATGAACAGGAAGTGATGATCAGTATCCTCCGATGACTCATCATCATCCGGGCGGAAGTGACACGCTCACGCCCATAGCTGACAGGGTAAGAGGGCGGAGGCGGAGGTGCGGTCGTCACTCCAGACACATCCCCTGTAACAGGAAGTGATGATCCTCACTGTTCAAGAGTGGTGTCAGCAGAGTATGTCAAACCCTTGAAACAGGAAGTGATGATCCTCACTGTTCAAGAGTGGTGTCAGCAGAGTATGTCAAACCCTTGAAACAGGAAGTGACGATCCTCACTGTTCAAGAATGGTGTCAGCAGAGTGTGTCAAACCCTTGTAACAGGAAGTGATGATCCTCACTGTTCAAGAATGGTGTCAGCAGAGTATGTCAAACCCTTGAAACAGGAAGTGATGATCCTCACTGTTCAAGAGTGGTGTCAGCAGAGTATGTCAAACCCTTGAAACAGGAAGTGACGATCCTCACTGTTCAAGAATGGTGTCAGCAGAGTGTGTCAAACCCTTGTAACAGGAAGTGATGATCCTCACTGTTCAAGAATGGTGTCAGCAGAGTATGTCAAACCCTTGAAACAGGAAGTGAAGATCCTCACTGTTCAAAAATGGTGTCAGCAGAGTTTGTCAAACAACACCGTCGGTATTCAGGTGCCCCTGTGTACAGAGTGCAACCTCCAACAACATAATATGGTTAAAACCAAAATACATATATACCAAGGTCTATAACGGAATTAAAAATTAAGGATGAGGTGGAATGCTGGATAATCGTTGAAACAGGCAAAGGAGTTGATGTCCAATTCCTTCTATGTAATGAAAAATTTCTTTTACATATTTAATAATTGGCCATTGTGATACTTCATTCCATTGATATAAAACGCCATCTAGTGGCCAAATAAGTGTGACACCACTGAAGGAGATAAAAATCAAAAAGGATAAAAATTAATTATGTGAAAAAACACTGTTGGTGAAAACAGTGAAAATGGGAGTGGGTTAAAATAAGTGATATTTAATCGAATAATATAAATTAACATGTGAATGAACACATATTATTTTGTGAAATAATTAACCCTTACTTACTCTCCCTGTATTTTTTTTTTTTTTTTAGTGAGTGAATAAAAATAGTGATAAATATGTATAAAATGAAAAATATGTGAAAAATGCTAAATATTAATAAATGGAATGTGTATCACACATAGCCTCACAATTTAGAACCAGCCTGTATAAATCAAGATATACATCAACTTATGAGAAAAGATTAAAAGGATTAAAAAGGTTGAAATCAGCTATTATTAATAAAACAATTTACATCCCATTCCACATTTAACCCATAGGGAATATAGGATTTTAGGCAATAGATCCAGCGAGTTTCCATCCTGGAAATTTCTCGCCTTACGTTGGATCCTCGCCAGTGAGCTTTAAACCTATCTATCCCTATAAAGAGTGTGTTTTTTGGGTTCTTGTGGTGGCATTGGTCATAGTGTTTGGAGACACTATGACCAGGGAAGCCTTTCCTAATGTTGCCCACATGCTCTCCTAGCCTGATCTGTAATTTCCTCGTTGTGCGTCCAATGTATTGTTGACCACATTTACATTGCAACATATAAACGACGTTGGTGGACGAGCAAGTGATGAAAGAATCTATCTTGTATTCTCGTCCAGTCGTGGAGGATACAAATTTTTCAATTTTTCTCCCTTTGAATGAATTGAGGGAGCAGATCTGGCATCTGTGACAGGGGTAGAAACCTCTAAAATCTCCAAAGAAAGTGGGCTGAATAGGCCTTTCAACAACGTTTTGAGCTATTTTATGTCTCAAAGATGGGACTCCCCTGAAAATAACTTTGGGATGTTCAGATAAAACAGGGCCCAGAACCCGGTCATTTTTAAGGACCGGCCAGTGTTTTTTAATAATATTTTTAATTAAAAAATGCTGGGTAGAATATGAAGTAATAAAAGAATTTTTAAAACTTTGGTTGTTATTACCCTTTAGACTTGGACGTAGCAACGAGGATCTGTCGACAGCCGCTACGTCTCTAATGGTAGTGTCTAATTGGGAAACGTTGTACCCTTTCTCTATAAATTTCATTTTAAGGGTGTTAGCCTGTTGAAAAAAGTCATTTAATTGGGTGCAGTTTCTGCAGTTATTATATTTTAATTGAGATTACCTTGTAAACCCTCTGAGATATGTGAGATGACATAAGCGTGTAATAAAATACTACACTATAAGTTCTGAAGACCCCTGTCCCCAGTGGAAAAAAGTAGGCGCAAGGAACCATTTTTAGTGCAGTTTCATTTGTGTTATGCTGCTTATAACAGTTAGAGTTCTGGTGAGTGCGCATTCACTCTTCTTGGTGGTGGATCTCATCGCAATTTTGGGTGGTGTGTCTTAGCGTTGTTGCTGCTTATAATTTGGCAGGTATAAACTTTTGTGCAGGATTCACTCTGGCTAATTTGAGAAGAAGCACAACCTATGTTTGACATATAGCAAATTGAGACGGTGGAGGACATTATTCTGGATTATGTTTATATTTTTTAAACTCTAATATATATATATATATATATATATATATACACACACACTGCTCTAAAAAAATTAAAGAAACACTTTTTTAATCAGAGTTTAGCATCAAGTCAATTAAACACCTGGGCTATTGATCTGTTCAGTTAAGTAGCAGAGGGGGTTGTTAATCAGTTGCAGCTGCTTTGGTGTTAATGACAAAAAACAACAGGTGCACTAGATGGAAAACAATGAGAGGACCTCCAAAACAGGAATCGTTTTACAGGTGGAGACCACTAACATGTATTTCCCTACACATCTTTTCTGACTGTTTTTTACTAGTTTTGCATTTGGCTAGGGCCAGTGTCACTACTGGTAGCATGAGGCAAAACCTGGACCCTATAGAGATTGCACAGGCAGTCCAACTCCTCCAGGATGGCACATCAATACGTGTCATTGCTAGAAGGTTTGCTGTGTCTCCCAGCACAGTCTCAAGAGCATGAAGGAGATTCCAGAAGACAGGCAGTTACTCTAGGAGAGCTGGAGAGGGCTATATAGGGTCCTTAATGCATCAGCAAGACAGGTATCTGCTCCTTTGTGCAAAGAGAAACAGGATGAGATCTGCCAGAGCCCTACAAAATGACCTCCAGCAGGCCACCGGTGAGAATGTCTCTGACCAAACAATCAGTAACAGACTTCATGATGGTAGCCTGAGGGCCAGACATCCTCTAGTGGGCCCTGTGCTCACTGTCCGTGACTGTGGAGCTCGATTGGCATTTGCCATTAAACACCAGAATTGGCAGGTCCACCACTGGTGCCCTGTGCTTTTCTTGAGAGCAGGTTCAGCCTGAGCACATGTGACAGACATGAAAGGGTCTGGAGAAGCCCTGGAAAACGTTATGCTGTCTGTAACATCATTCAGCATTAACGGTTTGGTGGTGGGTCAGTGATGGTCTGAGGAGGTATATCCATGGAGGGACGCACAGACCTCTACAGGCTAGACAATGGCACCCTGACTGTCATTAGGTATCAGGATGAGATCCTTGGACCCATTGTCAGACCCTACGCTGGTTCCATGGGTCCTGGGTTCCTCCTGGTGCATGACATTGCCCGGCCTCATGTGGCCAGAGTATGCAGCCAGTTCCTGGAGGATGAAGGAATTAATACCATTAAATGACCCTCACCCTTGCCTGACCTAAAATCGAATAGAACACCTCTGGGACATTATGTTCCGGTCCATCCGACACCACCAGGTTGCACCTCAGTCTGTTCAGGAGCTCAGTGATGCCCTGGTCCAGATCTGGGAGAAAATACCTCAGGACACCATCTATTGCCTCATTAGGAGCATGCTCCGACATTGTCAGGCATACATACAAGCACATAGGGGCCATACAAACTACTACCATTTTGGGGTGCTGTAATGACATTTCAGCAAAATGGACTATCCTGCTGCATCATTTTTTTCACTTTGATTTTCAGGGTGTCTTTGGAATCAGCTCTCTGTAGGTTGATAATTTTCATTTCCAACAAACGATGTTGCATCCTTTTGTTCCTAACACATTACCATATAAGTATAGATATCATGCAGGACATTTTTTTACCAATCGAGCTTTGATGTGTTTTCAAAGTGTTCCTTTAGTTTTTTTGAGCAGTGTATATATATATATATATATATATATATATATATATATATATACACACAGTATCTCACAAAAGTTTTTTTTTTTAATTTAAAGGTTTTTATTGGATTTAAACAAGAACATGCAACAAATATGTAACATTATAACATTACAAATCTTCAAAAGGCCACAGGTTGTAAGGGGTTCTTCACTGTCAGAGCAGTAAGGATGTGGAATTCGCTTCCACAAACAGTCGTATCAGCATGGAGCATCGATAGTTTCAAAAAACTTTTCGATGGGCACCTTAAAGACCACAACATACAGGGGTATACAATGTACGGTTAACAGCAAACACACACACATTATAGGTTGAACTGGATGGACTGATGTATTTTTTCAACCTTACAAACTATGTAACTAGGTAACTGGGGAGCTACAGTTCATTCAGAGAACCATGAATGCCAACATGTACTGTGACATACTGAAGCAGATCATGATCCCCTCCCTTTGGAGACTGGGCCACAGGGCAGCATTCCAACATGATAATGACCCCAAACACACCTCCAAGATAACCACTGCCTTGCTAAAGAAGCTGAGGGTAAAGGTGATGGACTGGCCTAGTATGTCTCCAGACCTAAACCCTATTGAGCTTCTGTGAGGCATCCTCAAACAGAAGGTGGAGGAGCGCAAGGTCTCTAACATCCACCAGCTTTGTGATGTCGTCATGGAGGAGTGGAAGAGGACTCCAGTGGCAACCTGTGAAGCTCTGGTGAAGTCCATGACCAAGAGGGTTAAGGCAGTGCTGGAAAATAATAGTGGTCACACAAAATATTGACACTTTGAGCCCAATTTGGACATTTTCAGTTAGAGGTGTACTCGCTTTTGTTGCCAGCGATGTAGACATTAATGGCTGTGTGTTGAGTTATTTTGAGGGGACAGCAAATTTACACTGTTATACAAGCTGTACACTCACTACTAGGGTTGAGCGGACACCTAGATGTCCGTGTTCGACGGGTTCGGCCGAACTTTAAAAAAAAGTCCGGGTCCATGTCCCGGACTTTTACCGAACTTTTCCCGGACACCGAACCCCATTGAAGTCAATGGGGACCCGAACTTTAAGGCACTAAAATGGCTCTAAAACACCAAAGGAAAGGGCTAGAGTGCTGCAAATGGCAGCAAAACGTAATTAAGAGCATGGCAAGTGCTCTGCAAACAAATGTGGATAGGGAAATAACTTAAAACAACAAAAAAAAACAGAAAAATAAAACAATGTTCTTCTTCATCTCTGAAGGACGAGGCCCATATGGAGTAGGAGGGAGGTTGAGGTGGTGGTGGATGTGGCGGTGACATAGGCGTGCGCACAGGGTGTGCTGGGTGTGCCTGGGCACACCCTAATCACCTAGGGCACATAGCATTGCCAGTGAGGAGATGGGAAAGATCTCCCTGGGACCTGCTCTGCTCTATTTCTCCTTGCCTACAGGTACATGGCCCCGATACATTACTCTCCCTGCTGGCAAACACATGCATGTGTATTTCAACTTTGGGGTGCACACCTTAATGCAATAGGCTGCGCACACCTATGGGCGGTGTAGGTGGAAGCGGCGGTGGAGGAGGACCAGGGCCGGATTAACAGCATCATGGGCTTGGTGCTGAGGATTTTGAAGGGCCTTAGGGCTGTGCCTTGCCATGCACCCAGAGGAGGAAGGGTGCAGCCATGCATGCCTAATTCAACATGGGATGCTGTCTCTGAAGCCCATAAACACATCCATGCATCGCCAACTGTCCCTCCTTGTCCGGCCTTCACGCTGTGTGGGGAGGTTCTGAGGGTGCTGCCTGGGGAAGCGAGCATAGAAGCCAGACTTCTGTGTTTACAAGTGACAGAAGAGCGGTAACAGTGAATATGGCCAACCCGGGGCCTATATAAAAAGGTAGGGGCCTGGAGCTGCAGCTCCAATAGACCCTACATTAATCTGGCCCTGAGGAGGAGGACGAGGTAGCCAACACTGCTTCTTTTCACAAATTTTAAATGAGGGTACACCCCAAAAGAGTGAGAAAGAGCAAAAATGGAACAATGGGTGGGTAAGGTCGGTATCCATTGCTATTCTGCATAAGGTACGGAAAAGTCCCGTGGGATCCATGCCTGGTTCATTTTAATGAACGTGAGCTTGTCCACATTGTCTCTGGACAGGCGGCTGCGCTTGTCTGTTATAACGCCCCCAGCCGTGCTAAATACCCGTTCAGATAATACACTGGCTGCAGGGCACGCCAGCACCTCCAAGGCGTAAAGGGCAAGCTCAGGCCATGTGCCCAATTTGGAGACCCAGAAGTTGAAGGGGGCAGACCCGTCATTCACTACATGTAGGCGTGTGCACACATACTGCTCCACCATGTTGGTAAAATGCTGCCTCCTGCTAAGACGTTCCATCTGAGCTGCTGGTGCTGCTGTTTGTTGTGGCGTGCTGACAAAGCTTTTCCACATTTCGGCCATGCTAACCCTGCCTTCTGAGGTGCTGGCGGTGCCCTGGTTGCGTTGGCGACCTCCTCCTCCTCCTCCTCTGCCTTGTGCTTCCACTGTGGCCCCGCTGTCAGATGGGAATGCCAGCAGCATGGCGTCTACCAGCGTGCGCTTGTACTCGCGCATCTTGCGATCGCGCTCCAGTGAGTGAATTAAGGACGGTACGTTGTCCTTGTAACGGGGATCCAGCAGCGTGGCCACCCAGTAATCAGCACAAGTTAGAATGTGGGCAACTCGGCGGTCGTTGTGGAGACACTGCAGCATGTAATCGCTCATGTGTGCCAGGCTGCCCAGAGGCAACGAAAGGCTGTCCTCTGTGGGAGGTGTATGGTCCGTGTCCTCTGTATCCCCCCAGCCACGCACCAGTGATGGCCATGAGCTGGCCTGGGTGCCACCCTGCTGTGAACATGGTTCCATCTCCTCCTCCAGCTCCTCCTCCTCCTCATCCTCCTCATCCTCCAGAACTGTGCCCCTGCTGGACAATTGCGTCCCTGGCGTTTGCGTGTGCAGGAACCCACCCTCGGAGCCCCTTGCGAATGACTGCCCTGAAAGCCTTGGAAATGTTACCTCTTCATCCTCCTCCTCCTCCTCATCCTGTGCCACATCCTCTTCCATCATCGCCCGAATTGTTTTTTCAAGGAGGCATAGAAGTGGGATAGTTAAGCTGAGAACGGCGTCATTGCCACTGGCCATGTTGGTGGAGTACTCAAAACAGCGCAACAAGGCACACAGGTCTCGCATGGAGGCCCAGTTATTGGTGGTGAAGTGGTGCTGTTCCGCAGAGCGACTCACGCGTGCGTGCTGCAGCTGAAACTCCACTATGGCCTGCTGCTGCTCGCACAGTCTTTCCAGCATGTGCAAGGTGGAGTTCCACCTTGTGGGCACGTCACATATGAGGCGGTGAGCGGGAAGGCCGAAGTTACGCTGCAGCGCTGCCAGGCGAGCAGCAGCAGGGTGAGAACGCCGAAAGTGCGCACAAACGGCCCGCACTTTCTGCAGCAGCTCTGACATATCGGGGTAGTTTTTAAGGAACCTCTGCACCACCAAATTCAGCACATGCGCCAGGCAAGGGATGTGCGTCAAACCGGCTAGGCCCAGAGCTGCTATGAGATTTCGCCCGTTATCGCACACCACCAGGCCGGGCTTGAGGCTCGCTGGCAGCAACCACTCATTTGTCTGCTGTTCCATGCTCCTCCACAACTCCTGCGCGGTGTGTGGTTTGTCCCCCAAACAGGCAAGTTGTAAAACTGCCTGCTGTCGTTTACCCCTGGCCGTGCTGAAGTTGGTGGTGAAGGTGTTACGCTGTCCGGATGAGGAGGCGGTAGAGGATGAGGAAGCGGAGTAGGAGGAGTTAGGAACAGGAGGCAAACTGAAGCGCCCTGCAATCCTCGGTGGTGGAAGGACATGCGCCAAATTGCTATCCTCCTCAGGCCCATCCGCCACTGCATTTACCCAGTGTGCCGTTAGGGAGATATAACGCCCCTGACCGTGCTTACTGGTCCACGTATCCGTAGTTAGGTGGACCTTGGCACAGATGCCGTTGCGCAGTGCACACCTGATTTTTTCCCCCACTTGGTTGTGCAGGGAAGGGATGGCTTGCCTGGAAAAGTAGTGGCGGCTGGGCACGACGTACTGTGGGACAGCCACCGACATAAGGTTTTTAAAACTGTGCGTCTCCACCAGACGGAATGACAGCATTTCAAAGGCCAATAATTTTGAAATGCTGGCATTCAGGGCCAGGGATCGCGGGTGGGTAGGGGGGTACTTCCTCTTCCTCTCAAGTGTTTGGGAGATGGAAAGCTGAACGCTTCCACGGGACATTGTGGAGATGGTTGTTGGTGACCCAGGTGGTGGTGTTGCTGACAGATCGTCTGTTTGCGGGGTGGCAGGTGCCGGTATCACTACAGATGTGGCTGGAGCGGCCGAGACTGCAGCAGAAGAGGAAGCAGGATGAGCCAGAGACGTTTCTTGGTTTTGAAGGTGTGTACTCCACTGCAGCTCGTGCTTTGCACTTAGATGCCTGATCATGCAGGTTGTGCTCAGGTTGAGAAGGTTCATGCCTCGCTTCAAGCTCTGATTGCACAGGGTGCAAACCACTCGTGTCCTGTCATCAGCACATTTTCTAAAGAACTTCCACGCTAGAGAACTCCTTTGAGCTGACTTTGGTGCGCTCGTTCCCTTGCTGCGTTGGGCAGTAGCGGGCGTAGTGTCTAGGGCACGGCCGCTCCGCTTCTGCACCCTGCTCCCTCTTCTGCTGTGCTGGTGGCTCTGTGCGACCACCGCCTCTTCCTCCAAACTACTCAGTTCACCTGCATGACGTTCATTCCATGTGGGGTCGAGGACCTCATCGTCCTCCACATCATCTTCCACCCAGTCTTCACCCCTGCCCTCCTTGTCGGTCTCCACAATGCTGAACGCCGCAGCAGTTGGCACCTGCGTTTCGTCATCATCGGAGACGTGCTGCGATGATCCTTGCATGTACTCATCTTGAGGAATAAGTGGTTGGGCATCGCTGCACTCAATCTCTTCCACTTCTGGGGCAGGGCTAGGTGGATGGCCCTGGGAAACCCTGCTGACAGAGTCCTCAAAAAGAATAAGAGACTGCTGTATGGCTTGGGGCTCAGACTGCTGGCCTGATTTGCAAGGGGGTGAGGTGAAAGACGGTTGGACATTGGCTGCAGGTGCCAACTCTGACCTTTCTGCAGTAGACTGGGTGGGAGACAATGTGAAGGAACTGGAGGCACTGTCAGCAGCAAACCAATCTACTATCGCCTCAACTTGTTCTGGCCTCATCACTTCTAGGGGCGTTTGATGCCCTACCAAATACTGATGCAGGTTCTGTCGCCTACTCACACTTGAGGAAGGTGTTTCACTTGTGCGTGTAGCTGGCACAGAACGACCATGTCCTCTCCTTGCAACAGGAGCTCTACCAGCAGCACCACGACCCAGGCCACGGCCCTTATTTGACGGTCTCCTCATATTTCTGTAATTTAAGATCTTGCCCTAGAAAGGTTTTTATTGAATAGCGGAATAGAAAATATGATCCAAAAAAAGTGTATGTATATCACACGTACACAACCACACTAGGCCCCAATTACTATTGTTTGTACCCCTAAAAGGCTAGATGAGGAGTAGGGGGAGTATGGAACAGGCAGCACCCTCAAACCTTCAGAAGTATGAGATGAACCCCAACAACTTGGAAAGGTGGATCTCTCTCACACGTACCGACACAGACTATCCCGCAATTCAATTGATCCTCAAAGGTTTTTATTGAATAGCGGAATAGGAAATATGATCAAAAAAAGTGTATGTATCTCGCACGTACACAACCACACTAGGCCCCAATTACTATTGTTTGTACCCCTAAAAGGCTAGATGAGGAGTAGGGGGGGTATGGAACAGGCAGCACCCTCAAACCTTCAGAAGTATGAGATGAACCCCAACAACTTGGAAAGGTGGATCTCTCTCACACGTACCGACACAGACTATCCCGCAATTCAATTGATCCTCAAAGGTTTTTATTGAATAGCGGAATAGGAAATATGATCAAAAAAAGTGTATGTATCTCGCACGTACACAACCACACTAGGCCCCAATTACTATTGTTTGTACCCCTAAAAGGCTAGATGAGGAGTAGGGGGGGTATGGAACAGGCAGCACCCTCAAACCTTCAGAAGTATGAGATGAACCCCAAAAACTTGGAAAGGTGGATCTCTCTCACACGTACCGACACAGACTATTCCGCAATTTAATTGATCCCCAAAGGTTTTTATTGAATAGCGGAATAGGAAATATGATCAAAAAATGTGTATGTATCTCACACGTACAGAAGCACACTAGGCCCCAATTACTATTGTTTGTACACCTAAAAGGATGGATGAGGAGGAGGAGGAGTATGGAACAGGCAGCACCCTCAAAGCTTCAGAAGTATGAGATGAACCCCAAAAACTTGGAAAGGTGGATCTCACACGTACCGACACAGACTATCCCGCAATTTAATTGATCCCCAAAGGTTTTTATTGAATAGCGGAATAGGAAATATGATCAAAAAATGTGTATGTATCTCACACGTACAGAAGCACACTAGGCCCCAATTACTATTGTTTGTACACCTAAAAGGATGGATGAGGAGGAGGAGGAGTATGGAACAGGCAGCACCCTCAAAGCTTCAGAAGTATGAGATGAACCCCAAAAACTTGGAAAGGTGGATCTCACACGTACCGACACAGACTATCCCGCAATTTAATTGATCCCCAAAGGTTTTTATTGAATAGCGGAATAGGAAATATGATCAAAAAATGTGTATGTATCTCACACGTACAGAAGCACACTAGGCCCCAATTACTATTGTTTGTACACCTAAAAGGATGGATGAGGAGGAGGAGGAGTATGGAACAGGCAGCACCTTCAAAGCTTCAGAAGTATGAGATGAACCCCAAAAACTTGGAAAGGTGGATCTCACACGTACCGACACAGACTATCCCGCAATTTAATTGATCCCCAAAGGTTTTTATTGAATAGCGGAATAGGAAATATGATCAAAAAAAGTGTATGTATCTCGCACGTACACAACCACACTAGGCCCCAATTACTATTGTTTGTACCCCTAAAAGGCTAGATGAGGAGTAGGGGGGGTATGGAACAGGCAGCACCCTCAAACCTTCAGAAGTATGAGATGAACCCCAACAACTTGGAAAGGTGGATCTCTCTCACACGTACCGACACAGACTATCCCGCAATTCAATTGATCCTCAAAGGTTTTTATTGAATAGCGGAATAGGAAATATGATCAAAAAAAGTGTATGTATCTCGCACGTACACAACCACACTAGGCCCCAATTACTATTGTTTGTACCCCTAAAAGGCTAGATGAGGAGTAGGGGGAGTATGGAACAGGCAGCACCCTCAAACCTTCAGAAGTATGAGATGAACCCCAACAACTTGGAAAGGTGGATCTCTCTCACACGTACCGACACAGACTATCCCGCAATTCAATTGATCCTCAAAGGTTTTTATTGAATAGCGGAATAGGAAATATGATCAAAAAATGTGTATGTATCTCGCACGTACACAACCACACTAGGCCCCAATTACTATTGTTTGTACCCCTAAAAGGCTAGATGAGGAGTAGGGGGGGTATGGAACAGGCAGCACCCTCAAACCTTCAGAAGTATGAGATGAACCCCAACAACTTGGAAAGGTGGATCTCTCTCACACGTACCGACACAGACTATCCCGCAATTCAATTGATCCTCAAAGGTTTTTATTGAATAGCGGAATAGGAAATATGATCAAAAAAAGTGTATGTATCTCGCACGTACACAACCACACTAGGCCCCAATTACTATTGTTTGTACCCCTAAAAGGCTAGATGAGGAGTAGGGGGAGTATGGAACAGGCAGCACCCTCAAACCTTCAGAAGTATGAGATGAACCCCAACAACTTGGAAAGGTGGATCTCTCTCACACGTACCAACACAGACTATCCCCCAATTTAACTGATCCCCAAAGGTTTTTGATTAAATAGCGGAATAGAAAATATGATCCCAAAAAAGTGTATGTATATCACACGTACACAACCACACTAGGCCCCAATTACTATTGTTTGTACCCCTAAAAGGCTAGGAGTAGGGGGGAGTATGGAACAGGCAGCACCCTCAAACCTTCAGAAGTATGAGATGAACCCCAACAACTTGGAAAGGTGGATCTCTCTCACACGTACCAACACAGACTATCCCCCAATTTAACTGATCCCCAGAGGTATTTGATTAAATAGCGGAATAGAAAATATGATCCCAAAAAAGTGTATGTATATCACACGTACACAACCACACTAGGCCCCAATTACTATTGTTTGTACCCCTAAAAGGCTAGGAGTAGGGGGAGTATGGAACAGGCAGCACCCTCAAACCTTCAGAAGTATGAGATGAACCCCAACAACTTGGAAAGGTGGATCTCTCTCACACGTACCAACACAGACTATCCCCCAATTTAACTGATCCCCAAAGGTTTTTGATTAAATAGCGGAATAGAAAATATGATCCCAAAAAAGTGTATGTATATCACACGTACACAACCACACTAGGCCCCAATTACTATTGTTTGTACCCCTAAAAGGCTAGGAGTAGGGGGAGTATGGAACAGGCAGCACCCTCAAACCTTCAGAAGTATGAGATGAACCCCAACAACTTGGAAAGGTGGATCTCTCTCACACGTACCAACACAGACTATCCCCCAATTTAACTGATCCCCAGAGGTTTTTGATTAAATAGCGGAATAGAAAATATGATCCCAAAAAAGTGTATGTATATCACACGTACACAACCACACTAGGCCACAATTACTATTGTTTGTACCCCTAAAAGGCTAGGAGTAGGGGGGAGTATGGAACAGGCAGCACCCTCAAACCTTCAGAAGTATGAGATGAACCCCAACAACTTGGAAAGGTGGATCTCTCTCACACGTACCAACACAGACTATCCCCCAATTTAACTGATCCCCAGAGGTTTTTGATTAAATAGCGGAATAGAAAATATGATCCCAAAAAAGTGTATGTATATCACACGTACACAACCACACTAGGCCCCAATTACTATTGTTTGTACCCCTAAAAGGCTAGGAGTAGGGGGAGTATGGAACAGGCAGCACCCTCAAACCTTCAGAAGTATGAGATGAACCCCAACAACTTGGAAAGGTGGATCTCTCTCACACGTACCAACACAGACTATCCCCCAATTTAACTGATCCCCAGAGGTTTTTGATTAAATAGCGGAATAGAAAATATGATCCCAAAAAAGTGTATGTATATCACACGTACACAACCACACTAGGCCCCAATTACTATTGTTTGTACCCCTAAAAGGCTAGGAGTAGGGGGAGTATGGAACAGGCAGCACCCTCAAACCTTCAGAAGTATGAGATGAACCCCAACAACTTGGAAAGGTGGATCTCTCTCACACGTACCAACACAGACTATCCCCCAATTTAACTGATCCCCAGAGGTTTTTGATTAAATAGCGGAATAGAAAATATGATCCCAAAAAAGTGTATGTATATCACACGTACACAACCACACTAGGCCCCAATTACTATTGTTTGTACCCCTAAAAGGCTAGGAGTAGGGGGGAGTATGGAACAGGCAGCACCCTCAAACCTTCAGAAGTATGAGATGAACCCCAACAACTTGGAAAGGTGGATCTCTCTCACACGTACCAACACAGACTATCCCCCAATTTAACTGATCCCCAGAGGTTTTTGATTAAATAGCGGAATAGAAAATATGATCCCAAAAAAGTGTATGTATATCACACGTACACAACCACACTAGGCCCCAATTACTATTGTTTGTACCCCTAAAAGGCTAGGAGTAGGGGGGAGTATGGAACAGGCAGCACCCTCAAACCTTCAGAAGTATGAGATGAACCCCAACAACTTGGAAAGGTGGATCTCTCTCACACGTACCAACACAGACTATCCCCCAATTTAACTGATCCCCAGAGGTTTTTGATTAAATAGCGGAATAGAAAATATGATCCCAAAAAAGTGTATGTATATCACACGTACACAACCACACTAGGCCCCAATTACTATTGTTTGTACCCCTAAAAGGCTAGGAGTAGGGGGAGTATGGAACAGGCAGCACCCTCAAACCTTCAGAAGTATGAGATGAACCCCAACAACTTGGAAAGGTGGATCTCTCTCACACGTACCAACACAGACTATCCCCCAATTTAACTGATCCCCAGAGGTTTTTGATTAAATAGCGGAATAGAAAATATGATCCCAAAAAAGTGTATGTATATCACACGTACACAACCACACTAGGCCCCAATTACTATTGTTTGTACCCCTAAAAGGCTAGGAGTAGGGGGAGTATGGAACAGGCAGCACCCTCAAACCTTCAGAAGTATGAGATGAACCCCAACAACTTGGAAAGGTGGATCTCTCTCACACGTACCAACACAGACTATCCCCCAATTTAACTGATCCCCAGAGGTTTTTGATTAAATAGCGGAATAGAAAATATGATCCCAAAAAAGTGTATGTATATCACACGTACACAACCACACTAGGCCCCAATTACTATTGTTTGTACCCCTAAAAGGCTAGGAGTAGGGGGAGTATGGAACAGGCAGCACCCTCAAACCTTCAGAAGTATGAGATGAACCCCAACAACTTGGAAAGGTGGATCTCTCTCACACGTACCAACACAGACTATCCCCCAATTTAACTGATCCCCAGAGGTTTTTGATTAAATAGCGGAATAGAAAATATGATCCCAAAAAAGTGTATGTATATCACACGTACACAACCACACTAGGCCCCAATTACTATTGTTTGTACCCCTAAAAGGCTAGGAGTAGGGGGAGTATGGAACAGGCAGCACCCTCAAACCTTCAGAAGTATGAGATGAACCCCAACAACTTGGAAAGGTGGATCTCTCTCACACGTACCAACACAGACTATCCCCCAATTTAACTGATCCCCAGAGGTTTTTGATTAAATAGCGGAATAGAAAATATGATCCCAAAAAAGTGTATGTATATCACACGTACACAACCACACTAGGCCCCAATTACTATTGTTTGTACCCCTAAAAGGCTAGGAGTAGGGGGGAGTATGGAACAGGCAGCACCCTCAAACCTTCAGAAGTATGAGATGAACCCCAACAACTTGGAAAGGTGGATCTCTCTCACACGTACCAACACAGACTATCCCCCAATTTAACTGATCCCCAAAGGTTTTTGATTAAATAGCGGAATAGAAAATATGATCCCAAAAAAGTGTATGTATATCACACGTACACAACCACACTAGGCCCCAATTACTATTGTTTGTACCCCTAAAAGGCTAGATGAGGAGTAGGGGGAGTATGGAACAGGCAGCACCCTCAAACCTTCAGTATGAGATTGTGTTCACTGTACCCCACAAAGATTGAGTTCACTGCACCCCACAATGATTGTGTTCACTGCACCCCACAAAGATTGTGTTCACTGCACCTCACAAAGATTGTGTTCACTGTACCCCCCAAAGATTGTGTTCACTGCACCCCACAAAGATTCTGTTCACTGTACCCCACAAAGATTGTGTTCACTGCACCCCAAAAGGATGTTGTTCACTGCACCCCAAAAAGGATGTTGTTCACTGCACCCCAAAAAGGATGTTGTTCACTCCACCCCAAAAAGATTGTGTTCACTGCACCCCACAAAGATTGTGTTCACTGCACCCCAAAAAGATTGTGTTCACTGCACCCCAAAAATGATTTTGTTCACTGCACCCCAAAAAGGATTTTGTTCACTGCACCCCAAAAAGGATGTTGTTCACTCCACCCCAAAAAGATTGTGTTCACTGCACCCCAAAAAGATTGTGTTCACTGCACCCCACAAAGGATTTTGTTCACTGCACCCCAAAAAGATTGTGTTCACTGCACCCCAAAAAGGATGTTGTTCACTGCACCCCAAAAAGGATTTTGTTCACTGCACCCCAAAAAGATTGTGTTCACTGCACCCCAAAAAGATTGTGTTCACTGCACCCCACAAAGGATTTTGTTCACTGCACCCCACAAAGATTGTGTTCACTGCACACCAAAAAGGATTGTGTTCACTGCACCCCAAAAAGATTGTGTTCACTGCAGCCCAAAAAGATTGTGTTCACTGCAGCCCAAAAAGATTGTGTTCACTGCAGCCCAAAAAGATTGTGTTCACTGCAGCTCACACACAGAAAAATGGATGTGGATCACTGACACCTGCCTATCTCCAATCCCACACCACACAGCAATATCGATTGTAGTTTGTAGAACACAGTTTCCCTAAAATTCAGCAGACTCTGTCCCTAACAGGATTGAGAAGAGATCGTAGATCAGGATTGAGTGCAGATTCACCCCACCCCCCACACAGCAATATCGATTGTAGTTTGTAGAACACAGTTTCCCTAAAATTCAGCAGACTCTGTCCCTAACAGGATTGAGAAGAGATCGTAGATCAGGATTGAGTGCAGATTCACCCCACCCCCCACACAGCAATATCGATTGTAGTTTGTAGAACACAGTTTCCCTAAAATTCAGCAGACTCTGTCCCTAACAGGATTGAGAAGAGATCGTAGATCAGGATTGAGTGCAGATTCACCCCACCCCCCACACAGCAATATCGATTGTAGTTTGTAGAAGACACTGACCCTATATAATTCAGCAGACTCTATCCCTAAAATGCCTACAACTCGCCCTGCCTAAACACTCCGACCTGTCCCTCAATTCTATCCGGACACAAATGGTTTTTTCCTGCCTATCTTTCCCTAATCAGCAGCCAGCACGTTGATGTGTGCTCTGTCCCTGAATCTAAGCAGCATAATGACGCCGCTGCGGCTGCCTCGAACTTATAAAGACTTGGTCACATGCTTCAGACGGCCAATCACAGCTACTGAGACATTTGCAGGCATGGCTGGGATGGCTTAAGGCACACCAGTTAAACGATTGTTGATTGGCTGTTGAAAGCCCGCCATGAAAAGAGCGCCAAAGCATGCAAAACCCGGAAATAAAACGACCGAACACGGATTTTTACCCGAACATACAGTAAAGTGTCCGTGTCCGTGTTCGGGTACAAAAAATCCAATTATTCGGTACGAACACGAATAATACAGTCCGTGTTCGCTCAACACTACTCACTACTTTACATTGTAGCAAAGTGTAATTTCTTCAGTGTTGTCACATGAAAAGATAAAAAAAAATATTTACAAAAATGTCCCCTTTAGGTGTCTTAGCTGTGGCCAGCACTGCTTTTGCTAATAAAATAAATACATATGAAAGATAATTACTCACAGGCCACACTGAGGATCAGGGCACTGCTGTTCTTACTGCCGAGCCGATTAGATGCTTCACAGGTAAAAGGTCCAGCATCAGTTTTAGAGACAGGACTGATAAGGAGATTGGAGTGTGGAGGAGAATCTCCTTGTGAAAAATGATACTGAGAAGCTGGGGGTAATGGCTCTCCATTCAGTTTCCAGAGGAAGGTGACCTCTGATCCATCAGCTGAACAAATTAAAGACACAGAATCCTCTCCAACCCAGAGATAGGGTGCTGATGTGTTACCGGTCAGTGTCACCGCCGAGACTATAGCTGCAAGTCAGAACATTGAATGGTCAGTTATTTCTCCTAAGGTGGAAAAACTCTAAAGTAGTATTATATATACTGTATGATACAAGTAAACTTAAAGGATATTTTCACCTTTTGAACATCTGATACATCCATACCTGGGGTGCCTCCAAAGATCAGGATAAGGACAGAGGCCGTGGGAGAGTTCCTTATGGTGTAGTAGTTTGACAGATAATTGGATGAAAATCTGTGAGCTTGTTGTGCTCTCTACTGAGGGATTAGACAACCTGGAGTGAAAGCCTGATCACCTGTAGCCTGTGCCACATGCAATATGTGGGCAGGACTACAAGGCAATTAAGGGATCATTTTTATGAGCACATATAATATATTATATTAGAGTATACAGAAAAACAAAGCAACAACATAGCCAAACATTTTGGGAGTTGTCATGCTGGAGACACTTCTGCAATTAAGGTATAGGTCATTAAGAAAATATGGGCTCCTAAAAGAGGTGATGACATCTTCCAACTCTTATGCTGAAGGAAAGTATTCTGGATCTTTCAGCTCCAGACAGGCATTCCCTCCAGGCTTAATTTCGAGTGGGATGTGAACCATTATTATCACTAGACTGTCCCTAGTGCACTCTATATTTGAATAGTTTTTCCATATTGGTGTTGCACTGGACAGAGTTTGGTTTTCTCATTTAAGTGCTCCCTCTGAGATTTATCCATGTTCTTGCATCTCACATGATTGGTAATGTATTATGAGCCAAGAGTGCTGTTGGACTGACGATGGTGTGGAGCTAATTTCTTTTCCTTTTGAGTGAAAGCCTGCAAGGAATATGACTGTCCCTGTGCAGAATAGGGTCACCCTTGATGCTCGGTGGGGTGATCTGGATGATCCTATGCTCTGCAATCTCAAGAAATGGGAAAGTGGTGTCAGCAGAGATGCCCAAATTTGTAAAGAGAAGCTGAGAAATTGATTCTTCATTGATTCATTCATTGATTATTGCTCACAGAATTGTATAAAACACAGTCAATGTGTTTTTCGTGACACTATACTGGCCACTTCCTCAGAATGTGGTGAATAACCCCTTTGCACTTAAGGGTAAAACAAATCTTAATGCCTGAGTGAAATTTTGCAACTTTGACATGTGTTAGCAGAACATATCACCACAACTACTTTGTGGTTCCAGGTGAATTATTTTTTTCAGGACAAATTGTTTTTTTTATTTTGTGGTAAATGGAAATAGATATCTCCTGATTTTTATTTTTTATTAACCACTTAAGCCCCAGCCCTATTTCGGACACTTTTTGTTTACAAGTTAAAACCAGTATTTTTTCCTAGAAAACTACTTAGAACCCCCAAACATTGTATATATTTTTTTAGCAAAGACTCTGGAGAATAAAATGTCAGTCATTGCAAAAATTTTTGTCACGCGGTATTTGCGCAGCGGTCTTTAAAACGCCATTTTTTTGGAAAAAATTTGAAAAATCACATTTCACTGCATTTAAAAAATACTAAACAGTAAAGTTAGCCCATTTTTTTTGTATATTGGGAAATATGATGTCACGCCGAGTAAATAGATACCCAACATGTTACGGTTTAAAATTGCGCCCCCCCCCCCCGTGGGATGGCGACAAACTACGGTCAATAGAGATCTCAATCTGCGACAATTTAAATGTATTTAACGGTTACCAGTTTAGAGGTAGAGTGTAGCTCTTTTTTATAAATTATTGCCCACGCTCTGGCGATCGCGGCGATACCTCACATGTGGGGTTTGAACAGCGATTTCATTCGCGGCTCGACTTGCATATACGTTTTTTTTTGTGCGCGAGCTAACGGTGACGGGGGCTGCTAAATTTTTTTTTTTTTTCCTATTTATTTTTTTTTTTTTTTCAACTTTATTACAGGTTTTAAAAAAAAAATAAAAATCTGATCACTTTTATTGCTGTCACAAGCAATGTAAACATCCCTTGTGACAGCAATATGTGTGACAGGTACACTTTATGGAGGGATCGAGGGTCTAAAAGACCCTAGACCCCTCCACTACACTTCCCTGTATGCAAAACGCCGAAAACGGCATTTTTGCATACAGCCGTTTTTTAAAACTGCCGCCTTTTGCAGCACAGTAACCCGGAAGTGACGTCATGGACGCCGCCTCCGGGTTACGTCATCGGAGACCCGATCGATGCCGTTTCCGGCATTCATCGGGACTCCATCCAGCCGGCGGACATGCCGGCTGGGTGCTCGGGGCTCCCGGTGGGACGGTAGCCCCGAGCAAAGCCACGGAAGGCGGCGGGAGGGGGGGGGACGTCCCCTCCCGCCCCCCCGGGTAACGTTCGAGCGGCTCCCGAGCCGCATCGGTCATTACCGACAGAAAGCCGACCGTCGGCTTCAAACCACGGTACCGGGATGATGTCTCTAGCTAGAGGCATCATCCCGGTATAAGCCCGCAAAGTTTACTGACGTAGCCCTACGTCGATATGCGGTAAGTGGTTAATAAAGGAAAACTGGCCCAAAGTAGAAAAAAAATCATTTTTTTTAAATTTAGCTGTATATTTCATGCTACTACCAACACCTTCCACCAAAGAAAAAATCAAAATAAATTCTCCTGCTCCTGATGTTGCAGCCAAATATGTATATATTAGTTGTTGTTTGTGCCTGTAGTACAGCCTAGAAACAATAGTGTGCATTTTTCTTTTTTTTTTTTTTTATCCGTCTTAAAGCACACTGACACTGATACTAACTTTCAAAAAATAAAATAGAATCCTGTCCCAAAAACTACTGCCCTTGACCTTTGACACTGACCTTGACACTAACCCTAGCACTGACCTATTTCAAACCGTGATCTAGGTTTTTTTATTATTATTATTATTATTATTACTAGACATTAAGCCCGTTAAATTAACGGGCGCTAGAACATATGGCTGACTGAGCGGGGGCTGCGCGCATGGTACAGGGGAATGCGGGGCTGCGCGCATGGTACAGGAGAATGCGGGGCTGCGCACATGGTACAGGAGAATGCGGGGCTGCGCGCATGGTACAGGAGAATGCGGGGCTGCGCGCATGGTACAGGAGAATGCGGGGCTGCGCGCATGGTACAGGAGAATGTGGGGCTGCGCGCATGGTACAGGAGAATGCGGGGCTGCGCGCATGGTACAGGGGAATGCGGGGCTGCGCGCATGGTACAGGGGAATGCGGGGCTGCAGGCATGGTACAGGAGAATGCGGGGTCTGCGGGCATGGTACAGGGGAATGCGGGGGCTGCGGGCATGGTACAGGGGAATGCGGGGGGCTGCGGGCATGGTACAGGAGAATGCAGGGCTGCGGGCACGGTACAGGAGAATGCGGGGCTGCGGGCACGGTACAGGAGAATGCGGGGCTGCGGGCACGGTACAGGAGAATGTGGGGCTGCGGGCACGGTACAGGGGAATGCGGGGTCTGCAGGCATGGTACAGGGGAATGCGGGGTCTGCAGGCATGGTACAGGGGAATGCGGGGTCTGCGGGCATGGTACAGGGGAATGCGGGGTCTGCGGGCATGGTACAGGGGAATGCGGGGGAGCTCCTCGGTGTCGGAGGCCGGGTATTGGGGGTCACCCCCGATGATGCTGCGGTGTGAGGGCCGTTGTACTGCCGATCGTTTCAGTAGCCACCGTCTGATCCGTATGTGCTGGGGAGGCGGAGTTCCGATCCGCTGCCTTAGATTTAAAAATGGCGCCACACGTCATTGAGTATACGCCGCTGCTCGGTAATTTCCGGGAATACCCAAACGTATCCGAGTTTTCCCGAGGGGCGGCGTATACTCAATGACGTGTGGCGCCGGGTGGCGCCATTTTTAAATCTAAGGCAGCGGATCGGAACTCCGCCTCCCCAGCACATACGGATCAGACGGTGGCTACTGAAACGATCGGCCCTCACACCGCAGCACCGTGAGCACCGGCAGTACAACGGCCCTCACACCGCAGCATCATCGGGGGTGACCCCCAATACCCGGCCTCCGACACCGAGGAGCTCCCTCAGCCTAAAAAGGTCAGTACCCGCCCCCATTCCCAATCCCATTGGCTGTCCGTGGTGCACATGCGCAGTAGCGCAATATCACGGACACAGGGAATCTAGAGTGTGGACGCAGGGACAGTTGCATTTTATTACTATAGATTATTATTCTTTTTTTTTACACACACTTGTTTCAGTTTCAGAGGCCATTAAATGCCAAGGCAGCACAACCCCCCCCCCCCCAAAATGACCTCTTTTCAAAAAGTAGACACCTAAGCTATATGCCTAGAGGCATGTTGAGTATTTTGCAGATCTCGCTTTTTGTCACAAAGTTCTGAAAATTGAAAAAAAAAAAAAATACACTTTCCTTTACTTTCTTCATTTTCCAAAACAAATGAGAGCTGCAAAATACTCACCATGCCTCTTGGCAAAACCGTGGGGTGTCTACTTTCCAAAAAGGGGTCATGGGGGGAGGGGGTTGCTATCCTGGCAAAAAAGAACATAGCAGATTTGCATCGATCGATGTGGATAAATAAATCTTTGCCAAGAAAAGTGTTAATAAATATATGGAGAAGAATAGGGGAGATCCTCCCTCTGTGTCCACCCCATCCCCTATGCTTCATCATATATGCTCTTTTTTTTAACTGTGGTGGTGAAATCACCTCCTACAGTGCTGCCATCATTGGTTTACGTATATGCTGAGAGGAAACGCTGTTGCTGTTAGAATAAACAAATCAGGGCAGCAGCTGATGGGCGTACCTGCAAAACAAACAATGGTTAATAAAACACAGTAACAATAAAACATTAAATTATAATAGCATACAGTACAGTAGAATGGGGGTATCTGAAAAGCAAAATATGGTTAACAATGAAAAACAGTAACAATGAAACATTACAGTATAACAGTGTATTTTAAAGTACAGTAAAAGAAGGAGTAGAAAAGTAGAGTAAGAACAGAAAATTAACAACAACCATTTTTGGCTTTTTTATTTTTTATTTATTTTAATTTTTACATTTTTTTTGTAACTTTTTTTGTAACTGTAAAACATTCCAGGTTAAGGTCTCTCAAAATGCGATCGCCATCTAACATCTTTAGAGACCCTGTGTAAAAGTGTGTCCTAGACTGTGCCGTGCCATACCCTATACTTATACTCCACTAGTGTGTGGTAGTGACGGAAACAGTCCCTGAAGCAGAGACAAGGTTGGCCAGGGCAGGAGGGACAAAAATAGCGGGTGTCACGCCTCTATCTGCATTATCTACAGACATGGCATCTTCTTTGGGATACTATTTGGGTAGGGGTACCAGGGAGGACATCCGGAAAATGGCTCTCATGCAGCCGGCTAACTGCATCTGGATTGTGAATTTCGGCCACAGCCCCTTCTGGATACAGATCTGAGATCTGGTCAGCGACTAAAGCATCTTCGTCTCCGACGTGCTCGCTGTGGAAACCAACTACAACGTACTGACACACTGGTACCTAGTTCCATTCAGAATAGCCAAATGAATCCCCAACTATTTAGAACAGGACAAGGCATGCATATATGGTGGACTTGGAAGTTGGAAGTCAGGTCACCTCTGGGGATCCTTTCTCTTTTCTCTCCTTCCATCTTTCCCTTCTTTCACTCTTTCAGTCATATCATGCCATGCCCATGCCTCTTACACCTCTAATAGCCTAGAGCAGTGGTTTTTAACCTCAGTCCTCAAGTACCCCCAATGGGCTATGTTTTGGGACCTTCCCTTAGATAAAATAGCTCTTATTAATACCATGTCATTGATATTGATTAAAAGTAAAGGAAAACCTGAAAACATGGCCTGTTGGGGGTACTTGAGGACTTAAGTGGAGAACCACTAGTCTAGAGCACCACACCTATTCAGTAGTCTTTATTAGACCAATATTTATAACAAGCACAGTTCTCGTTATCAAGCCTTCTAACCCAACTCTGGTTGTAAAATAGATTCCCCACAGGTCCTACAGTGTTTCAGTCTGTCTTTATTGCTCACCTTTTCTTACGAGATCGTGGTGACCTCACTAAGCCTAATTTGTTTGTAATCTGACAGATTAGCATTATTCATCTCTGCTATATGATTTTCATTACTATATATAATGCCAAATGGTAAAGGTATACTGACTACTAAATGTACTAGTTATTATGCTGGTTTCTCTGCATGGATCTACCTTGTTAATGTTTTCAGATATACTTCCTGTTTTGTTACTCTAAATTTTCAATAAAACTCCTTGAACAAGAAGTTCTTTATTTGCATGTTTTGTTCCGGGAAAGGGTAACCAAGATTATAAGGATGATAGCCAGGGCAGTAGCATTTTAGAAAGGCCAGCACTTGACATGTTCAAATAATTTTTAAACACAATTAAAAGTGGAACTAAAAGCAAAACAGTTTTTTTTTTCTTTATTTGGATAGAGTAATTGAGGGTTATATCCCCCCCCCCCCCATCTTTTTTTTTTTGCCTTCTGTGTCCCATTGGAGAGGTTTCCACTCACCTGTGACGTAGCTAAAACAGGAAATGAGAGGAAATCCCTCCAAAGTCAGGATCTTCCCCCCATTGGAAGATTTATTTTTTACTCCTCGACTGAAAGATAAACTGAATTGCTAGAACCAGAAAGCCTGTGCGGACTTGCACACGTGCTCATTTTTCTGAGAAAGGGCAATGTTAGATCTACTGTGACAGTTCGTTGTGCGCATATTCGCACACGTGCACATACCAATTAGCACTTGGCGCCCAGTGGCCTATTTAAAATGGGCTATCACTATAAGCAGTTGAATAATCGTCGGCTTCTTTCTGAGACCTGATCCACTGTACCTCCTTACCCGTGTATAACCCGGCTTGCCTTTGGACTTCGCATCTACTCTTGCTTTAGCTCGGTTTACCTGACTATTCTAATAGAGGCCTGTTAACTGGGCTTGTCCAGCCTGCTGTCTCTGTACTGCTTTACCCAGCTGTTACTAATCTTGTCCTGCCTTCTGGACTTGCTTTGCCTGCTGATTCGGATCCTTGCTGCCCGCTTGTTGCTGACTGCTGCATGTTTCCTGGTCCGGCTTCCATCTCCTACGTTGGTGCCAAGCTGCTCTAGCATCCTGTTCTGAGGACTGCAACTACCGGCACCCACCTACGGATTCTATATCACTATCCAGCTACTACGGCACTTGGGCCACACCTTGCCATTACACTCTCTGTCTCTACCTTCAGGAGTGTTGGGCAGGATGTGCAAAAGAAGCCTCCACAATGTTCCAGTCTTCACCAGGTACATAAATTCAACCCAAAATGTGGGATTTTCTTTCACTTTTGGTGATATAGTTAAAAATGACAGAGAGGGTGAATTTCTCTAATGGGGCAGGGACAGCAATAACCTGACAGGCAATCTAATACAACAAACATCTAAACTCAGTTAAAAAAAAAAAAAGTAAGGTTTTATCTTTAGTTAAACTTTTTTTTAATTCGATTTTTTAGTTTTATATTGTATTTATTGAGAGTAGGTTTTCCAGTTTTACATAAAAAAGGAAAAAAACTGTCAAAACCTAAAACCTGTAAGGTGTTACACATAGCACCAACAAGAGCATTCACAAGGCTACACACCAAGGTTCACAAAAAAGAAAAGAGGAAGGAGCAGACATGGCAAATAAAATTTGGGCAAGTAAGGTGAACAGGCGCAGGACCCAGTGGCCCAGAAAGCAAATCAGAATGATGGCAAAAAGTAATTATTGGTGAGGTATTAGGGTGGGTTCACACTGAATTTGGATGTGGCTCACAGCAGGGGGTCTGGTATGTCCCTGTTCTCCATTTCAGGGATGTACCAGGCACAAATTTTTGCCTGAATTCAGACCTGAAACAGAGCCAAAGTCGCACAGGACCCTTGTGCTATCCTCTCTGCAGCTGCCACAGAATTGTGTGAACTGGCTGTGAGGGCTGGGCACACTATCCTGTCATGAGAATTGGATGCGGGGAAACCTGCATTCAGTTCGCATAAGTGTGAACCCAGCCTTAGGGCTGTCTAGTCTTGTGGCTCAGTTTATGGCACCAAACCACCTATCCAAAGTTGTGTTTCATTTATCCTTAAGAGCCGGTTCACACTGGTCGCCTGACAAGTCGCCGTGGGTCGCCTGCCATAGATTAGCACAGGACCCGTTCTAATAGGAGAGACACAAGTCGGTCCGACTTGGAAAAAGGGTCCTGTGCTACTTTGGGGCGACCTGGAGTGACCTGCATTGACTTCAATGATATGAAGTCCGTGCATGCCGCTACGAGGTTGCGGTGCGAGCTGCGCACCACGACTTCACAGGTCGCCCCGGCAAATCGGGTCGCGCCTATGTGAACCGGCTCTTAAGAGTAACTTCACATTTGTTGAGAAAAAAAAAAAAAAACATTCCCCTGTGGGTGACTAATGTTCATTGCGAGGATTTGAACAAACTCTGTTGCAGATTCCTACTCTAGTTTTTTTTTATTTTTTAGGAGAAATAGCTATTTGCCTGTGTGCATGTGCAAAGTGAATGTGAATAGGAGTGACTTTTTTATTACAGAACAGCTGCTGCACTTGCAGGGTTCTAGTGAGGAAAGTGTCAGGGTCTGAATCCCTTTAGATTGGAGTTACCTTTTGAAAGTATATCACCAAAACTGAAATGTTTCCTGCAGAGGATGCCTAAAATCTCTTTCGTATCTTAGTGTAGAGTAGACTTCTGGGGAAATGAGTGAGCTAATTACACAAGCAGGAAATTAAGTATTTGGGAGGCATTCCTTACACCATCTGTGTACAGAATACCTCCCGGTGGCCATATTGCATTTCATTTTACAGAAAATTACAGCACTGCAGATTAAAAAGGAAAAGTACAGTAATTGTTAGTAACATTACATTAAAATATGGCGTGTGTCGCAATTGTATATGCCATATTATTTGTTTTACTTGCAATATTTTTTTCCCATGAAAGTGGTGTTATCCTCAAAAGTTAGTTTAACAAATGACAATGCAATCCATTCCCCCAGTTTGATTCTTGCATATGAAAGAAATAAGTGTAGCACCCTCTAGAGTACAATTTAGTTGTGAGGAAAATGTATTCTGTCTCACAGTAGCCTGTGTGAGTCTGGGTAAATTGTCAGCATTACTTTAGGTCAGGCTGGAGGGCTCTATAGGTAAGGCCTCTGGTACCTCGCCCCCGGATCTAGAAGCTAATAGGTGGAGGTAATGAGGCTGTGATCTGCATATTCATGGAAATTTGATCAATCCTCAGAACTCAGAAAATCAGTTCGTGGGGTACTCGAGACGGACAGCACACACTGCATTTTTCGTTTCTCCTTGGAGTTATATCCAGCTAATAGCCTGACACTGATCCGCTACATTGCTATCTTAGCCCTTGGATTATGTGATTTTTCGCAGAGTTGCTGCCTGCCTGGCAGGTGGTCTGTAGCTGTCCCCCCCACGATCTCTTCCTCCAATTGTATGACGATAATCAGAATGTATCCCAGATGAAGATATTCATTCAATAAGTTTCCATTAAGCACCACGACCATTGTTGTACCTCATTATATGCCCCTGAAGAAGCCTTTGGCGAAACATGTTGGGCGCTGAATAATGCCACAGTGGATGAACATTGGCATATTCACTTTGAGCAGCTATTTGCCTATTGTTGCTATATGGTCCTGTATACTTATGCATGTCTATCTACATGATTCATTCTACTATCTATGTACATTTATGTGTGTTTTTTCTTTTTTGATTACGTTATTTTTGGTTTTCTGTATGTTACAACACTCATTAAGCTCTTTAGCAAGATGAGTTTTTTACTTATATGAATAAAGTTCAAATATTTTAACTTTTCATGCTCATATTCTTATTGGTACCGGTAAAATCCCATTCAAATTGGTTTGACCAAGCCCTCCCTCTTTTTCTCGTCTAGACGAGGACTCTGCATTTTCAGAGTTATTTTTATACAAGTCAGGGATGTTGGTACCACAGTGCTAATTTCTCCTACATTTAGCTCACCATTGACACACCTTAAACACACATGTATTATAGTTATAATAAGTTCTATGGAAGTAGATATTCAATACTCACAGGCCAGATTGAAGATTACTCCATTGCTGATCTTGTTGTTTATCCAGTTGGAAGCTGTACAGGTGAAGGTTTCAGTGTCATTAGCAGTGACTGGGTTGATTGTGAGGACTGTGTTGTTCTCATGGAGGTGATATCGGGAGTCCTGGGGCAGTGGTGCTCCCTGTAGGCTCCAGGTGTAAGTGACATCTGTACCACGAGCTGAACAGGTCAGGGACACTGAATCTAATCCTGGCCAAACCAGTCCTGTTATATTGCTTATTAACTTCACGTCAGAGACCGGAGCTGTCAAAAAAATGAACCAGTCACATTGCATACAGATATTAGGTTGCTTTTACTAGTTTTTAATAAATAATAGTATGTA
Organism: Pelophylax lessonae; assembly: GCF_965119305.1. Classification (NCBI taxonomy): domain Eukaryota; kingdom Metazoa; phylum Chordata; class Amphibia; order Anura; family Ranidae; genus Pelophylax; species Pelophylax lessonae. The sequence goes on along the minus strand of NC_138779.1, from coordinate 188,785,109 downwards.
ATGTACAACATGATGCTTTTTGATACAATGTACACTGGAGGTCAAAATTTGAGAACAACCTACAATTTCCTAAGTTTCAAGGTCACTGCTTAGTCCTATTTGAAATTATCTAAAACAGAAGTAAAAGAGTAGTTTTGTTAAGCATATTTCATGAGTTACACACATTTTATTTTATATTTTGAAGTACAACAAAAAAAAAAAAAAACTTCAATTAGATTTGAAAAAGCACATCACATCAAAATGATCAAATGATCAAAATTAGAGAACACTTTCAGACACCTCTGAGAAATTGATGTTAATCTGGCATCTTGTGCTAATTTCTTTAATTATCTGACAAGCCCTTTTTAACTGGCAGCCTAAATTTCCAGTTTTCACTGACTTTGCAAGATAGTGAGCCATTTTAAAATGACTGAAACCCTCTGGCAGCAGGTTGTCCAGATGAAGGCCAAAGGGATTACTTTAGTTCCAAATCTGTGATTTCTAGAATATTTAATCTTTAATCTAATCAGGGCAGGATAATGTAGAGAATCTCAACAGGCAGTCAATTCAACTGCAGCTGCAGATGCTCGCCAGTTAAGCGCTGAACAGAGCAAGGATCTGTCATACAGTGTCTCACCTTTTAGGAGAATTTGGACTGAAAGCCCACTCTGCAGTGACCAAACCTCTCATTAGCAGAAAGAATCAAAAGGCTAGACTAACCTTTGCTGAGGAGCATGTTGTGTGGACAGAGGAGAACTGATCCAAAGTGATGAAAGCAAGATTAATTTATTTGGATCCGATGAAAAGCGTCATGGCTTGGGGGATGTTTTCTGCAGCAGGAGTTGGGCCTCTTATAAAGCTACATGGCTGAGTGAATGCAAATGTTTATCAGAACCTTCTTCCAGAACATGCGGTTCCTTCCCTGCATTCATCACCCAATCAGCCAGCAATTTTCATGCATGACAATGCCACTTGTCACATAGCAAAACAGGTAAAGCAGTTCCTTAAAGCTGAAAACATTGAAATATTGAAATGTCCAGCCCAAAGTCCTGATTTAAACCCAATAGAAAACTTCTAGAAAATCCTTGGTGACAAAGTTATGGAGAAGAAACCCACTACAGTCACAGAACTGTGGAAGAGACTGGAAGAAGAGTGGAACAAAATCACACCAGAGCAGTGGGAGAGATAAGTGATGTCCTGTGGCTGCAGACAGAGGCGGCTCTTTAATTAACCAAATTAGGCCACCAGGGGCCTCGCGGCCGCCTAATTTGTCTAATAGAAGAGTCTCCTCTGGGCTCTGGAGATTGACCATCTCACTCACCCAGCCGAGAACCCTCACTCCTCCCAGCCAGGCGAGGGACAACATCGCTCAGCTGTGATTAACGCACGGGCTGGCTACAGACAGGCACAGGGAGGGCAGGTGAGGGAAGAAGGTGGAGCCACAGTCAACACACCACCATCACTGGAACTTAATCATCACCCACCACCACTGCAGGACAGACAGGGACACCTGCCACCACGTTATTAGAGCCAGACAGGGAGCGATCACCCGATCTGGACTGCCTGTAAGTTAATCCTGGACACCCTGTCCTCTCCTTCCTGGGGGGAGACTGCATGTTGCCATGGAGTGCAATCGCTGGGCTGTATGGGGGATTGTAAATTGATTGTTTATGTGTGAGGGTCTGCGGGACTCCCTATTATACCTGGTTGATTGATGGCCGGTTCATACCAGGCCCTCAATCAACCAGGGAGGCTAAGGTGCATTGTGTATGTGTTTTTTACAAGCAGCAGTAGTGAACACACTACCCTTGCAATCTGCATGTGGGTGCCAATGAATTGTTAATGGCACCCCAAATTCAGATTGCAAATGTAGTGTGTTTACAGGCACAAAATCACATGGTACCATAGTAGTTTGCGGTTTGGTGCAGTGTGTTTTTCAAAGTAGTGCAAACACTACCTTTTTCCATGGTCTGTTACTTTTCGCAGCCCATTCAAATGAACAGACTGTCGAAATGCTCCCTCCGGGAAAGCGCGTGTTCCCATGTGATCCTGGCATGAACTGGCCCTTAACCTAAGGTTCACACTTATGTGTTTAGTGGGGGCCATTTTTGCGTGGGCGCGGCAGCCCATTTAAACGAATGGGCTGCTGTACCTGCGTTTCTGGAAAAAAAAAGGTGCATGCACCTTTTCAAAAATGTGGCCGCATGGAAGTTGCATGGTCTTTTCGACCATGCGGTTTCCCTGCGGTTTCTGCACATGCTCTGACATTTTAAGTGCGTGGGGGTACCATTCAGAATGAATGCCCCGCACATTTCACAGAGCTGCATGTTTTCACTGCAGGTGGTTGCGGGTATTGCTGTGATTCCTGCACCTGCAGCCACACGCAAAGGTGTTAGCAAAGCCTTAGTGAGCATCTGATGGATTTTATTGCTGGCAAGACATAGCCAAATTTTATTGATTACTTCTGATTGATTGAACAATTGTCTATGTGTGCCAGACAACCAACTGTAAAGGCCCTTTCACATGGGGATCCATTCCGATCAGCAGGGAATCTGATCACAGATCCCCTGCTGAGTGGAGAAGAGCAGGGGGTGGCAGGTCCATGTCCACTCAGTTTCTTCAAAGTAGACATGGACAGATCCCTGTGGATGGCCTACAGTAAACATAATCCGCTGTCCATTTACACCAGGCTGCCTCTGATCTGGTCAGCCTGTCCTTTTACACCAGGCTTCCTCCGATCTGGTCAGTGGGAGCCCAAAATGAAGAGGGTGCAGTCTTCTTCCATTTTTTTTTAGCAGGCCTGATCAGATGTAAACAGACTTGTGAAAATGGCCTATTACAGGCCAATTCAATAATTGTTTTAAAAGGTGGCAAACTGGCAATGCATGTGTGGATATGACCATTTAGGGCTGGTTTACACCAGATGCAATTCAGTGTGGCTTTATTCTGCAACAAAAACTCAGGCACAGTGTATTCCCTAGTATACCGGGCACGCCGACCCACACCGTACTTGTGGTCTTCCGTCTGTATACGGCTTCCTTGCAGTCTGAACATAGATATAGATTCCAGCCGCCCTACATACAAACTAGCCTGAACTTAGCTTGTATGTGTCTGAAAGACAACTAACTCTATATTGAAACACAGGCACAAACAGATATACACTGTGGGACAACCCGCCCTCCCCCTTAGCAGCCAATCCACATACACATACACATATACATCCCATAATAAGTTTATCTTAAGGCAGACAGAACAGCAATAGAAGAACAATAGAATGCAGGTACTTAACAATAACAAACCCAACCACACTAGCAAGGATCTCCTGCAATATTCTAGCAATCTGAAAAGTCAAACTGTTCATCTTCATATATTTCCTGAGGGATATTGTTCAGAAATATTATTGTCCCAAGTGAAAGAGCCCCTCACTCTTTCAACACGAACCACACATATAGAACCCAGGATAACCGTGGTAACACCAAATGCTGAGTCCGGTGTTGTTGTACAGCGAGTCTGATTAGTGTAGACCAGACTGGGGTTCTTGCTCACCCTGTGCCCCTAATAGACACAGGGTGACTTACACATAAGAGGGGCTGGGGAAGCTGGACAAGGAGCTTCCCAACCTCCCTAAAGCAATCTGGGTTCCACAAGCCCCCCAACCAAAGTGACTTCCGTCACATCTAGTTCACCCCAGTGCAGTGCGATCCAGTCCAGTCACAAAAAGTAAAACATGTTGCAAAAAAGGGAAAATGCACTAGAATCCAATAAAAACATGCATGGAGAAACGTATCTGGTACACAGAAATTGTGGTTTGACCCAGTCCTCCACCCAATCAATTTTGTGAGCTCTTGATTTTTTTCAATGCTTGGAACTGCTTCGGCTGTGTTAAAATGTGATCGATCGCTTATGATGAAGTGAATAAACATCTGTGTGTGTGAGACAGCTGATGGTAATGACTGATTTCTTATTGGATGGTTTCTGATAGATCCTGCTATGAAGTGTTGCATTGTTGAGATTTGATCGGCTGATGACTGGTGTCCTTGATCAGTAGGTGTATGGGCAGTATCCTAGAGTCCCTGGGTACATGGGGGTAGACACTCATTTCCATTCCGGGCACAACGCTGGGGGAGGGGAACAGGCTCCGAATACTAGTCTAGTCTGTCAGCACCCTAAACGATGGAAAGATTGAAGGAACGGGAGTCTATACATTGCACTCTAATCAGATTGTATAGCCCTGGGGATGCAGAGTCGATCAGGGGAAAGTCTTTTATACAATGTCATGATGAGACTGAATAGAATGTATACTGTGACTAACTGTGTTTCTTAGCTAGGGCTGTCTCTTAAGCTGGATACACACCATACAATTTTCTTCAGGTTTTTTCCTTTAGATTTACCAAAACCATATAATATGAGGTCAAACTCAAACACTTTCAATTAGTATGCAATCAGGAAGGCCATTATACTACATAGTTGAAGGTAAATATAAAGGAAATCAAACAACAAAAGTTGTATTGTGTGTATACAGCTTTAGCTGGATTGAAATGTCTCTTTGCTGGGATTGTCTCTTAGCTGGATACATGGGCCATGTCTCTTTGTTAGCTATATGGGCCATGTCTCTTTGTTGGATATATGTGCCATGTCTCTTTGTTGGATATATGGGCCATGTCTCCTTGCTGGATATATGGCCCTGTCTCCTTGCTGCATTTATGGGCCATGTTTCCTTGCTGGATATATGGGCCATGTCTCTTTGTTGGCTATATGGGCCATGTCTCTTTGTTGGCTATATGGGCCGTGTCTTTTTGATTGATAGATGGGCCATGTCTCTTTGCTGGCTATATGGGCCATTTCTCTTTGCTGGCCAAATGTGTCATGTCTCCTTGCTGGATATATGGGGTATGTCTCCTTGCTGGATATACTCCTGGAAGAGCAACGTTTGTGTGAAATTCTGGAAAAGCTCATAGCCACAGTTTAATTCTTATTGTGTCAAAAACATTCTATTTCGGGGTCACAGAGATAATTTAGAGGAGAAGGGTAGAATAATATAGATCTGATAAAGCTTTGTGCAAGGTTTGATCCTGTTTCTCGTGACCCCTTAATGTGCCTGTAAAGTGGCACATCTGTACGATGTATGTAGCCTGTTGCAGCAATACTGACATTTCTAAAGGAAATAATGTCATTAAAGCTTGCTCGCGCCTGTAATTTATTGTCAGTTCCCGGCAATACAGATAAAAAAAATAAAAAATAAAATAGCATAGGTTTCTCCCTCAGTCCATACCAGACCCGAAGGAACCCTGCGTAAAAAAAAACGGTGTAGGGCCCCCCCCCCCTCCTCAAATCCATACTATATGAACTTCCTTATATAAGCCATGTCTCTGCACTTCCTGGTTGCCAGAATATTGTGCCTTCACCAGCCAATATCTCGCTTGTCTCTCCGGCTGCCGTCCGTATCTTTGCTACCATTCATTACTAACATTTGGCTTACTCCTCGACTACGCTTCTGCTTAATCCCTACCTGCAACTATTCGTTACTGACCTTTGGTTTGTTCCTCCACTACGCTTCTGCTTGATCCCTAACCTGCTATAACTGCTACTGGACCTTGGCTTGCTCACCTCCTGGTGAGGTGATCCTGAGGACTGTGACCTGGTGCTAACAAGCAGCAAAGTCCATTTCCACCATCAGGAGCTCTGGTTAGTACTTAGATTCAGCACCTCAGGTGAGCCTGCGTTATCTGCCAGGGTGACCTGCCTGTTATCCTATCCTGCTGGTTCCTGTGTGAGCTTCCACTGCTATAGTAACTGGTCTTCAAGCCTGACCCCGGTTCATGACATATTGACTGTGTGCTCTGCGGGCGAACATCCCACTAAGTGCTGAGAAAGTTCAGTTGTTAGGCACGTACTTGAATGGGTGATTTTTAGGCCAATATTATGCTCTGCCAAATCGTTCACCCATCCCTAGTTGTGCCTGAACATTGTAAACCCGCAATCGTGCAGTGCATTATGGGGACGCTCATCGACGGGCGAACTTTCCGCCGAGCGCCACATTTGTTCTTGTGTTCAGCGAACACACAAACACACGATGTTCGAGTCGAACTTACAACCGACTCAAACAGTCAGCCCATCCCTATTTAAGAGCATGTTATTGGATTTATACCAGTTAAAAAAAAATGAAGAGTTACCTAAAGCCATTCTGCTGGAAATTGAGGAATCAGGTTTGGGCATCAAAAAATGTCATGGTCAGGGGTATGATAATGGAGCAAACACGCGAGGGGAGAAAAGTGGTGTAAAAACTAGGATATTAAATATCAATTCTTTCGCTTTTTTTTTTTGTTGTCACAGTTTGAATTTAGTTCTGGGTGATGTAGCAGCATCATGTATAAAAGCCAAAATAATTTTGGGGTTTTGCAAAAACCGTACACGTTATATTCAGGCTCATTCAAAAGATGTCCATTTTTAAAAGAAAAGATAAATATTGCCCTCAAGCCATTGTCAGAAACCAGATGGGAGTGCAGAGTTGAGAGTGTAAAGGCTGTCTGTTACCAGCTAAAATAAATTGCTGAAGAGATTACACAGAAGAACGCTGATTCTGCTTTCTGTAGTGAATGTAATTCACTAAAATAAGAACTTTTGTCATACAAGTTTGTTCTGCCATTAATTGTATGGTATGAGACTTTAGTATAAATCAACCCTAACAGCAAGGTATGCCAAAACTCTTGTATGCAGCTGGACACTGCAGTAAAACATTTGGAGGAACTCCTGTGCTAGCTGAAAGTATACTGACAAAATGGCTTTAAAGCGGAGTTCCGGCCAAAAAAACATTTTTTACATAAAAATCCCCCCCCCTAGTCCTAAGCTATCGCCAAATACCCTAACACTAACCCCACATTAACAGCACATTACAGTTATGGAATAAAGATAAATTCTTATGTTTAAAATTGATTGCAGAGCACGGCTATCTCCGGTGTGGGCATCTGTAGCCGCTGTGTCCCCCGCTGCGTCCCTCTTCCTGGTTCCTGGCTACCCAGAATGCCGATCGCAATCTCATGCTTGCGATGTAGATTGCGATCGGCAATCAGAGTAGCGGCTGGCCATTCCCATTACATCCTGGGATTGATGACATTCATCTCCCAGGATGCAATGCAAAGGAGGAAGTGACGTCGGGGGCCGTGGCCGCATAAGGAGGAAGAGAAAGGAAGGTAAGTTAATTTTCATTAAAAACAAGGTAAGTGAAACAAAAAAAAAATATTAATTTTCCAATTCTTTTTCAGGTTTTTTTACTCTAACTGATGTTCATTTTTAGGGGGGAACTCCGCTTTAATTCTGCCATTGTTTCTGCCAGCAAAATTGCTGAAGAAATTGACATTTCAAGGGAATTTCGACAGTGCAGAATACGCAGAATCAAAAGAATGTTTGATTATGAGTGTCCAGATGATAACCCTGCAGACAGGTTCAGAGCAGAATATTTCAACATTATTGTTGACAAGATCAAGATTCATACTCGTGCTGAGCTTCGCTTTGAAGGTTTAAAAAGCAACTCTTAACAATTTTGGATTTTTACATGATATCTCATCTTTATGCATAAAATCTGAGGAAGACCGTTTACAAAACTGCAAAGAACTTGAAGCGCTACTTACTTAACCCAGTTCTTCTGATTCTGAGATAAGAGGTCTGGAATTGTATGAAGAGCTACAAATGTGTATCTGTACTGTACCTCCAAAATTGGATAAGTCCGGTTCCTTGAAATACCTCATTGATAACATTTTAACTGCCGTTTAGCCAAACATCCATGTTGCATTACATACATTCCACATCAATAATTATGCTTCCAAAATTGGTCCTGTTACTTCTTGCTATAGGCTGCCATTTTGCAGAAGCCCAGAGCCCCTGAACAGCAATAAACCATAAAGCAGAACTAAACCCATTGGCTTAACGGTTTCAAAAAACAGTTACATTCCTGGAATGCCCGGATTGCTAACTGTCACAATTGCTTGTGTCTTCAACCAAACTGTCAAACCACCAAGTAGCTGGTATCATAAATTATCACATGTGCAGAACCATGGCAGTTGCAGATCAAGCAAAAGCAGCTTCCTTGGCTGTAAAGGATTAGAGGCTTTAATTCGGCTTTAAGGCTGTCAGCAGATCAGCCTCGACAAACTTGGCAGTGCATAAAAATGGAGCAGCGTGAGACATTGTACTACTGGATTTTAAACAGTATAGACACTTATTTTTTATATTTTTCATAGCTATACCCACAAAAGGGGGCAGCCTAAAGTGATCTAGCAGGACTTAATTTTTTGACTAATGTTCTGCTATAACTTTTTTTATTGAAGTTTTATTTGAAAAAAAACAAGCAACTGAATTAATTATTTGATAATACTTGAAAAATATTGCACTTTTTACCTCTTATGTTCCATGCACTACTGGGAAAATATGCTAAATTACATATTTTTCTGTTTTTATGTTTCACATATTTGTCAAAAATATGCTTGTTGAATGCTTGTTGCTAAAAAATAAACAGGTAATGTGAAGGAATATTTTTTATTTTTTTGGTTTATACTTTGTTGTCAACTTTATTTAACATTTAGGAGACAGCACCAAGGATATTGAGTAGGCAGCTACACAAATGTTATCTATATTTGCGTGCAATATATACAGTATATACAGTACATGCCCTATGTTTAATAATATTTAAATAAAGAATAATTGGTTGGAGAAATTTATAGAAACTGTGAATTCCTAGTTTATAGGATTTAAGGCTCTTAATATATGCAATTTATAAAATTAATTATTTTCCCATTATGGGCATGAGTGGGGCCTCGTGCCTAAGTTTTGCCTGAGGGCTTACAAAGCCTAGAGCCGCCTCTGGCCGCAGATGTGCTAAAGTCATTCAAAGCAAGGGCCTGTGAACTTCCTACTAATTGTTGATTGTTGCAACCTTCAGAAACTTTAGTTGTAATCTTTCTCTGTGCTACAGTCATTGCTGTTCTCTAATTTTGATCATGATGTTTTCTATCAAATAAAGGTTTTTTTTTTTTTTTGTTTTGTTGAAGTGCCTTGGTTATTTTGAAAAATACTGTTCTATTAGCATGGTATGGCCACAACAAAAATTCCATCAAATGTTAAGCAATGCAGATTACAATATTTCAGAAAAAAAATAAGTGTTCATAAATTGTTCTCTAATTTTGATCCCCATTGTATATGTAAAACACCACACAAATGTGTGAACTGGGAAATGTGTAAAAACATTTTAGAATACCCTCATTACATGAATGGCAATCTCCGTGAATCATGACCTAGCCAACCATTTAATTATGAATTACAATAGGAATAAACTGGGCAGATGTGCTGGAAGAATATATTTGAAGGGCTCATTCCAAAGTCCATTTAAATTCTTTCCCACAAGGAAATTATGAGAGGTTTGAATGACATTTTAGTGACATTGGACTGTTATTGCATTAATACAGAAACATTTGTGCACATTTATATAAGTGATTAGATAAGTCAAATGTTAAAGATTAACTATGGTCAACCAATGACACATTTTCATTTTCATTTGCCTTGTTATCTATACCAGTTTTCTTATATCTGCCTGAAGAAATGGACCCGGATCTGCTGGCCCTTCACAGGAAAATATATACTTCTGACAGATATAATAATAATAAACTTAACTGGTTGCTTTTTTCCACTCCCAGGTTAAGCTATCACTGAAAGTTGTAAGTGCTTTCTTTCAACTTTATTCTCCATTATTTGGAAAATACACTCATGTATGACATGCTTCTCTGTGATCAAGTTGTGCCAGATATATGCACATCTAATTTATTAATAATGGTCCTATTTTAGGGTGGGTAGAGTGGTGTAGAGTTGTGTAGAGTTGGTGGTAAGAAGTCTAACGACAGCAGATTGGGAAGGGTTTACACTATACAGTATAACCTTGGATTTCGAGCATAATGCCTTCTAGAAACTTGTAATCCTTGTAATGCTTGTAATTAGTGTTGAGCGAACACGGACTGTATTATTCGTGTTCGTACCGAATAATTGGATTTTTTGTACCCGAACACGGACACGGACACTTTACTGTATGTTCGGGTAAAAAACCGTATGTTCGGTCGTTTTATTTCCGGGTTTTGCATGCTTTGGCGCTCTTTTCATGGCGGGCTTTCAACAGCCAATCAACAATCGTTTAACTGGTGTGCCTTAAGCCATCCCAGCCATGCCTGCAAATGTCTCAGTAGCTGTGATTGGCCGTCTGAAGCATGTGACCAAGTCTTTATAAGTTCGAGGCAGCCGCAGCGGCGTCATTATGCTGCTTAGATTCAGGGACAGAGCACACATCAACGTGCTGGCTGCTGATTAGGGAAAGATAGGAAGGAAAAAACCATTTGTGTCCGGATAGAATTGAGGGACAGGTCGGAGTGTTTAGGCAGGGCGAGTTGTAGGCATTTTAGGGATAGAGTCTGCTGAATTATATAGGGTCAGTGTCTTCTACAAACTACAATCGATATTGCTGTGTGGGGGGTGGGGTGAATCTGCACTCAATCCTGATCTACGATCTCTTCTCAATCCTGTTAGGGACAGAGTCTGCTGAATTTTAGGGAAACTGTGTTCTACAAACTACAATCGATATTGCTGTGTGGGGGGTGGGGTGAATCTGCACTCAATCCTGATCTACGATCTCTTCTCAATCCTGTTAGGGACAGAGTCTGCTGAATTTTAGGGAAACTGTGTTCTACAAACTACAATCGATATTGCTGTGTGGGGGGTGGGGTGAATCTGCACTCAATCCTGATCTACGATCTCTTCTCAATCCTGTTAGGGACAGAGTCTGCTGAATTTTAGGGAAACTGTGTTCTACAAACTACAATCGATATTGCTGTGTGGTGTGGGATTGGAGATAGGCAGGTGTCAGTGATCCACATCCATTTTTCTGTGTGTGAGCTGCAGTGAACACAATCTTTTTGGGCTGCAGTGAACACAATCTTTTTGGGCTGCAGTGAACACAATCTTTTTGGGCTGCAGTGAACACAATCTTTTTGGGCTGCAGTGAACACAATCTTTTTGGGCTGCAGTGAACACAATCTTTTTGGGGTGCAGTGAACAAAATCTTTTTGGGGTGCAGTGAACACAATCCTTTTTGGTGTGCAGTGAACACAATCTTTGTGGGGTGCAGTGAACAAAATCCTTTGTGGGGTGCAGTGAACACAATCTTTTTGGGGTGCAGTGAACAAAATCCTTTTTGGGGTGCAGTGAACAACATCCTTTTTGGGGTGCAGTGAACACAATCTTTTTGGGGTGCAGTGAACAAAATCCTTTGTGGGGTGCAGTGAACACAATCTTTTTGGGGTGCAGTGAACACAATCTTTTTGGGGTGGAGTGAACAACATCCTTTTTGGGGTGCAGTGAACAAAATCCTTTTTGGGGTGCAGTGAACAAAATCATTTTTGGGGTGCAGTGAACAAAATCTTTTTGGGGTGCAGTGAACACAATCTTTGTGGGGTGCAGTGAACACAATCTTTTTGGGGTGGAGTGAACAACATCCTTTTTGGGGTGCAGTGAACAACATCCTTTTTGGGGTGCAGTGAACACAATCTTTTTGGGGTGCAGTGAACACAATCTTTGTGGGGTACAGTGAACAGAATCTTTGTGGGGTGCAGTGAACACAATCTTTGGGGGGTACAGTGAACACAATCTTTGTGAGGTGCAGTGAACACAATCTTTGTGGGGTGCAGTGAACACAATCATTGTGGGGTGCAGTGAACTCAATCTTTGTGGGGTACAGTGAACACAATCTCATACTGAAGGTTTGAGGGTGCTGCCTGTTCCATACTCCCCCTACTCCTCATCTAGCCTTTTAGGGGTACAAACAATAGTAATTGGGGCCTAGTGTGGTTGTGTACGTGTGATATACATACACTTTTTTGGGATCATATTTTCTATTCCGCTATTTAATCAAAAACCTTTGGGGATCAGTTAAATTGGGGGATAGTCTGTGTTGGTACGTGTGAGAGAGATCCACCTTTCCAAGTTGTTGGGGTTCATCTCATACTTCTGAAGGTTTGAGGGTGCTGCCTGTTCCATACTCCCCCCTACTCCTAGCCTTTTAGGGGTACAAACAATAGTAATTGGGGCCTAGTGTGGTTGTGTACGTGTGATATACATACACTTTTTTGGGATCATATTTTCTATTCCGCTATTTAATCAAAAACCTCTGGGGATCAGTTAAATTGGGGGATAGTCTGTGTTGGTACGTGTGAGAGAGATCCACCTTTCCAAGTTGTTGGGGTTCATCTCATACTTCTGAAGGTTTGAGGGTGCTGCCTGTTCCATACTCCCCCTACTCCTAGCCTTTTAGGGGTACAAACAATAGTAATTGGGGCCTAGTGTGGTTGTGTACGTGTGATATACATACACTTTTTTGGGATCATATTTTCTATTCCGCTATTTAATCAAAAACCTCTGGGGATCAGTTAAATTGGGGGATAGTCTGTGTTGGTACGTGTGAGAGAGATCCACCTTTCCAAGTTGTTGGGGTTCATCTCATACTTCTGAAGGTTTGAGGGTGCTGCCTGTTCCATACTCCCCCTACTCCTAGCCTTTTAGGGGTACAAACAATAGTAATTGGGGCCTAGTGTGGTTGTGTACGTGTGATATACATACACTTTTTTGGGATCATATTTTCTATTCCGCTATTTAATCAAAAACCTTTGGGGATCAGTTAAATTGGGGGATAGTCTGTGTTGGTACGTGTGAGAGAGATCCACCTTTCCAAGTTGTTGGGGTTCATCTCATACTTCTGAAGGTTTGAGGGTGCTGCCTGTTCCATACTCCCCCTACTCCTAGCCTTTTAGGGGTACAAACAATAGTAATTGGGGCCTAGTGTGGTTGTGTACGTGTGATATACATACACTTTTTTGGGATCATATTTTCTATTCCGCTATTTAATCAAAAACCTCTGGGGATCAGTTAAATTGGGGGATAGTCTGTGTTGGTACGTGTGAGAGAGATCCACCTTTCCAAGTTGTTGGGGTTCATCTCATACTTCTGAAGGTTTGAGGGTGCTGCCTGTTCCATACTCCCCCTACTCCTAGCCTTTTAGGGGTACAAACAATAGTAATTGGGGCCTAGTGTGGTTGTGTACGTGTGATATACATACACTTTTTTGGGATCATATTTTCTATTCCGCTATTTAATCAAAAACCTCTGGGGATCAGTTAAATTGGGGGATAGTCTGTGTTGGTACGTGTGAGAGAGATCCACCTTTCCAAGTTGTTGGGGTTCATCTCATACTTCTGAAGGTTTGAGGGTGCTGCCTGTTCCATACTCCCCCCTACTCCTAGCCTTTTAGGGGTACAAACAATAGTAATTGGGGCCTAGTGTGGTTGTGTACGTGTGATATACATACACTTTTTTGGGATCATATTTTCTATTCCGCTATTTAATCAAAAACCTCTGGGGATCAGTTAAATTGGGGGATAGTCTGTGTTGGTACGTGTGAGAGAGATCCACCTTTCCAAGTTGTTGGGGTTCATCTCATACTTCTGAAGGTTTGAGGGTGCTGCCTGTTCCATACTCCCCCCTACTCCTAGCCTTTTAGGGGTACAAACAATAGTAATTGGGGCCTAGTGTGGTTGTGTACGTGTGATATACATACACTTTTTTGGGATCATATTTTCTATTCCGCTATTTAATCAAAAACCTCTGGGGATCAGTTAAATTGGGGGATAGTCTGTGTTGGTACGTGTGAGAGAGATCCACCTTTCCAAGTTGTTGGGGTTCATCTCATACTTCTGAAGGTTTGAGGGTGCTGCCTGTTCCATACTCCCCCCTACTCCTAGCCTTTTAGGGGTACAAACAATAGTAATTGGGGCCTAGTGTGGTTGTGTACGTGTGATATACATACACTTTTTTGGGATCATATTTTCTATTCCGCTATTTAATCAAAAACCTCTGGGGATCAGTTAAATTGGGGGATAGTCTGTGTTGGTACGTGTGAGAGAGATCCACCTTTCCAAGTTGTTGGGGTTCATCTCATACTTCTGAAGGTTTGAGGGTGCTGCCTGTTCCATACTCCCCCTACTCCTAGCCTTTTAGGGGTACAAACAATAGTAATTGGGGCCTAGTGTGGTTGTGTACGTGTGATATACATACACTTTTTTGGGATCATATTTTCTATTCCGCTATTTAATCAAAAACCTCTGGGGATCAGTTAAATTGGGGGATAGTCTGTGTTGGTACGTGTGAGAGAGATCCACCTTTCCAAGTTGTTGGGGTTCATCTCATACTTCTGAAGGTTTGAGGGTGCTGCCTGTTCCATACTCCCCCCTACTCCTAGCCTTTTAGGGGTACAAACAATAGTAATTGGGGCCTAGTGTGGTTGTGTACGTGTGATATACATACACTTTTTTGGGATCATATTTTCTATTCCGCTATTTAATCAAAAACCTTTGGGGATCAGTTAAATTGGGGGATAGTCTGTGTTGGTACGTGTGAGAGAGATCCACCTTTCCAAGTTGTTGGGGTTCATCTCATACTTCTGAAGGTTTGAGGGTGCTGCCTGTTCCATACTCCCCCTACTCCTAGCCTTTTAGGGGTACAAACAATAGTAATTGGGGCCTAGTGTGGTTGTGTACGTGTGATATACATACACTTTTTTGGGATCATATTTTCTATTCCGCTATTTAATCAAAAACCTCTGGGGATCAGTTAAATTGGGGGATAGTCTGTGTTGGTACGTGTGAGAGAGATCCACCTTTCCAAGTTGTTGGGGTTCATCTCATACTTCTGAAGGTTTGAGGGTGCTGCCTGTTCCATACTCCCCCCTACTCCTAGCCTTTTAGGGGTACAAACAATAGTAATTGGGGCCTAGTGTGGTTGTGTACGTGTGATATACATACACTTTTTTGGGATCATATTTTCTATTCCGCTATTTAATCAAAAACCTCTGGGGATCAGTTAAATTGGGGGATAGTCTGTGTTGGTACGTGTGAGAGAGATCCACCTTTCCAAGTTGTTGGGGTTCATCTCATACTTCTGAAGGTTTGAGGGTGCTGCCTGTTCCATACTCCCCCTACTCCTAGCCTTTTAGGGGTACAAACAATAGTAATTGGGGCCTAGTGTGGTTGTGTACGTGTGATATACATACACTTTTTTGGGATCATATTTTCTATTCCGCTATTTAATCAAAAACCTCTGGGGATCAGTTAAATTGGGGGATAGTCTGTGTTGGTACGTGTGAGAGAGATCCACCTTTCCAAGTTGTTGGGGTTCATCTCATACTTCTGAAGGTTTGAGGGTGCTGCCTGTTCCATACTCCCCCTACTCCTAGCCTTTTAGGGGTACAAACAATAGTAATTGGGGCCTAGTGTGGTTGTGTACGTGTGATATACATACACTTTTTTGGGATCATATTTTCTATTCCGCTATTTAATCAAAAACCTTTGGGGATCAGTTAAATTGGGGGATAGTCTGTGTTGGTACGTGTGAGAGAGATCCACCTTTCCAAGTTGTTGGGGTTCATCTCATACTTCTGAAGGTTTGAGGGTGCTGCCTGTTCCATACTCCCCCTACTCCTAGCCTTTTAGGGGTACAAACAATAGTAATTGGGGCCTAGTGTGGTTGTGTACGTGTGATATACATACACTTTTTTGGGATCATATTTTCTATTCCGCTATTTAATCAAAAACCTCTGGGGATCAGTTAAATTGGGGGATAGTCTGTGTTGGTACGTGTGAGAGAGATCCACCTTTCCAAGTTGTTGGGGTTCATCTCATACTTCTGAAGGTTTGAGGGTGCTGCCTGTTCCATACTCCCCCCTACTCCTAGCCTTTTAGGGGTACAAACAATAGTAATTGGGGCCTAGTGTGGTTGTGTACGTGTGATATACATACACTTTTTTGGGATCATATTTTCTATTCCGCTATTTAATCAAAAACCTTTGGGGATCAGTTAAATTGGGGGATAGTCTGTGTTGGTACGTGTGAGAGAGATCCACCTTTCCAAGTTGTTGGGGTTCATCTCATACTTCTGAAGGTTTGAGGGTGCTGCCTGTTCCATACTCCCCCTACTCCTCATCTAGCCTTTTAGGGGTACAAACAATAGTAATTGGGGCCTAGTGTGGTTGTGTACGTGCGAGATACATACACTTTTTTTGATCATATTTCCTATTCCGCTATTCAATAAAAACCTTTGAGGATCAATTGAATTGCGGGATAGTCTGTGTCGGTACGTGTGAGAGAGATCCACCTTTCCAAGTTGTTGGGGTTCATCTCATACTTCTGAAGGTTTGAGGGTGCTGCCTGTTCCATACCCCCCCTACTCCTCATCTAGCCTTTTAGGGGTACAAACAATAGTAATTGGGGCCTAGTGTGGTTGTGTACGTGCGAGATACATACACTTTTTTTGATCATATTTCCTATTCCGCTATTCAATAAAAACCTTTGAGGATCAATTGAATTGCGGGATAGTCTGTGTCGGTACGTGTGAGAGAGATCCACCTTTCCAAGTTGTTGGGGTTCATCTCATACTTCTGAAGGTTTGAGGGTGCTGCCTGTTCCATACCCCCCCTACTCCTCATCTAGCCTTTTAGGGGTACAAACAATAGTAATTGGGGCCTAGTGTGGTTGTGTACGTGCGAGATACATACACTTTTTTTGATCATATTTCCTATTCCGCTATTCAATAAAAACCTTTGGGGATCAATTAAATTGCGGGATAGTCTGTGTCGGTACGTGTGAGATCCACCTTTCCAAGTTTTTGGGGTTCATCTCATACTTCTGAAGCTTTGAGGGTGCTGCCTGTTCCATACTCCTCCTCCTCCTCATCCATCCTTTTAGGTGTACAAACAATAGTAATTGGGGCCTAGTGTGCTTCTGTACGTGTGAGATACATACACATTTTTTGATCATATTTCCTATTCCGCTATTCAATAAAAACCTTTGGGGATCAATTAAATTGCGGAATAGTCTGTGTCGGTACGTGTGAGATCCACCTTTCCAAGTTTTTGGGGTTCATCTCATACTTCTGAAGCTTTGAGGGTGCTGCCTGTTCCATACTCCTCCTCCTCCTCATCCATCCTTTTAGGTGTACAAACAATAGTAATTGGGGCCTAGTGTGTTTCTGTACGTGCGAGATACATACACTTTTTTTGATCATATTTCCTATTCCGCTATTCAATAAAAACCTTTGGGGATCAATTAAATTGCGGGATAGTCTGTGTCGGTACGTGTGAGATCCACCTTTCCAAGTTTTTGGGGTTCATCTCATACTTCTGAAGCTTTGAGGGTGCTGCCTGTTCCATACTCCTCCTCCTCCTCATCCATCCTTTTAGGTGTACAAACAATAGTAATTGGGGCCTAGTGTGCTTCTGTACGTGTGAGATACATACACATTTTTTGATCATATTTCCTATTCCGCTATTCAATAAAAACCTTTGGGGATCAATTAAATTGCGGGATAGTCTGTGTCGGTACGTGTGAGATCCACCTTTCCAAGTTTTTGGGGTTCATCTCATACTTCTGAAGCTTTGAGGGTGCTGCCTGTTCCATACTCCTCCTCCTCCTCATCCATCCTTTTAGGTGTACAAACAATAGTAATTGGGGCCTAGTGTGCTTCTGTACGTGTGAGATACATACACATTTTTTGATCATATTTCCTATTCCGCTATTCAATAAAAACCTTTGGGGATCAATTAAATTGCGGGATAGTCTGTGTCGGTACGTGTGAGATCCACCTTTCCAAGTTTTTGGGGTTCATCTCATACTTCTGAAGCTTTGAGGGTGCTGCCTGTTCCATACTCCTCCTCCTCCTCATCCATCCTTTTAGGTGTACAAACAATAGTAATTGGGGCCTAGTGTGCTTCTGTACGTGTGAGATACATACACATTTTTTGATCATATTTCCTATTCCGCTATTCAATAAAAACCTTTGGGGATCAATTAAATTGCGGAATAGTCTGTGTCGGTACGTGTGAGATCCACCTTTCCAAGTTTTTGGGGTTCATCTCATACTTCTGAAGCTTTGAGGGTGCTGCCTGTTCCATACTCCTCCTCCTCCTCATCCATCCTTTTAGGTGTACAAACAATAGTAATTGGGGCCTAGTGTGTTTCTGTACGTGTGAGATACATACACTTTTTTTGATCATATTTCCTATTCCGCTATTCAATAAAAACCTTTGGGGATCAATTGAATTGCGGGATAGTCTGTGTCGGTACGTGTGAGAGAGATCCACCTTTCCAAGTTGTTGGGGTTCATCTCATACTTCTGAAGGTTTGAGGGTGCTGCCTGTTCCATACCCCCCCTACTCCTCATCTAGCCTTTTAGGGGTACAAACAATAGTAATTGGGGCCTAGTGTGGTTGTGTACGTGCGAGATACATACACTTTTTTTGATCATATTTCCTATTCCGCTATTCAATAAAAACCTTTGAGGATCAATTGAATTGCGGGATAGTCTGTGTCGGTACGTGTGAGAGAGATCCACCTTTCCAAGTTGTTGGGGTTCATCTCATACTTCTGAAGGTTTGAGGGTGCTGCCTGTTCCATACTCCCCCTACTCCTCATCTAGCCTTTTAGGGGTACAAACAATAGTAATTGGGGCCTAGTGTGGTTGTGTACGTGTGATATACATACACTTTTTTTGGATCATATTTTCTATTCCGCTATTCAATAAAAACCTTTCTAGGGCAAGATCTTAAATTACAGAAATATGAGGAGACCGTCAAATAAGGGCCGTGGCCTGGGTCGTGGTGCTGCTGGTAGAGCTCCTGTTGCAAGGAGAGGACATGGTCGATCTGTGCCAGCTACACGCACAAGTGAAACACCTTCCTCAAGTGTGAGTAGGCGACAGAACCTGCATCAGTATTTGGTAGGGCATCAAACGCCCCTAGAAGTGATGAGGCCAGAACAAGTTGAGGCGATAGTAGATTGGTTTGCTGCTGACAGTGCCTCCAGTTCCTTCACATTGTCTCCCACCCAGTCTACTGCAGAAAGGTCAGAGTTGGCACCTGCAGCCAATGTCCAACCGTCTTTCACCTCACCCCCTTGCAAATCAGGCCAGCAGTCTGAGCCCCAAGCCATACAGCAGTCTCTTATTCTTTTTGAGGACTCTGTCAGCAGGGTTTCCCAGGGCCATCCACCTAGCCCTGCCCCAGAAGTGGAAGAGATTGAGTGCAGCGATGCCCAACCACTTATTCCTCAAGATGAGTACATGCAAGGATCATCGCAGCACGTCTCCGATGATGACGAAACGCAGGTGCCAACTGCTGCGGCGTTCAGCATTGTGGAGACCGACAAGGAGGGCAGGGGTGAAGACTGGGTGGAAGATGATGTGGAGGACGATGAGGTCCTCGACCCCACATGGAATGAACGTCATGCAGGTGAACTGAGTAGTTTGGAGGAAGAGGCGGTGGTCGCACAGAGCCACCAGCACAGCAGAAGAGGGAGCAGGGTGCAGAAGCGGAGCGGCCGTGCCCTAGACACTACGCCCGCTACTGCCCAACGCAGCAAGGGAACGAGCGCACCAAAGTCAGCTCAAAGGAGTTCTCTAGCGTGGAAGTTCTTTAGAAAATGTGCTGATGACAGGACACGAGTGGTTTGCACCCTGTGCAATCAGAGCTTGAAGCGAGGCATGAACCTTCTCAACCTGAGCACAACCTGCATGATCAGGCATCTAAGTGCAAAGCACGAGCTGCAGTGGAGTACACACCTTCAAAACCAAGAAACGTCTCTGGCTCATCCTGCTTCCTCTTCTGCTGCAGTCTCGGCCGCTCCAGCCACATCTGTAGTGATACCGGCACCTGCCACCCCGCAAACAGACGATCTGTCAGCAACACCACCACCTGGGTCACCAACAACCATCTCCACAATGTCCCGTGGAAGCGTTCAGCTTTCCATCTCCCAAACACTTGAGAGGAAGAGGAAGTACCCCCCTACCCACCCGCGATCCCTGGCCCTGAATGCCAGCATTTCAAAATTATTGGCCTTTGAAATGCTGTCATTCCGTCTGGTGGAGACGCACAGTTTTAAAAACCTTATGTCGGTGGCTGTCCCACAGTACGTCGTGCCCAGCCGCCACTACTTTTCCAGGCAAGCCATCCCTTCCCTGCACAACCAAGTGGGGGAAAAAATCAGGTGTGCACTGCGCAACGCCATCTGTGCCAAGGTCCACCTAACTACGGATACGTGGACCAGTAAGCACGGTCAGGGGCGTTATATCTCCCTAACGGCACACTGGGTAAATGCAGTGGCGGATGGGCCTGAGGCGGATAGCAATTTGGCGCATGTCCTTCCACCACCGAGGATTGCAGGGCGCTTCAGTTTGCCTCCTGTTCCTAACTCCTCCTACTCCGCTTCCTCATCCTCTACCGCCTCCTCATCCGGACAGCGTAACACCTTCACCACCAACTTCAGCACGGCCAGGGGTAAACGACAGCAGGCAGTTTTACAACTTGCCTGTTTGGGGGACAAACCACACACCGCGCAGGAGTTGTGGAGGAGCATGGAACAGCAGACAAATGAGTGGTTGCTGCCAGCGAGCCTCAAGCCCGGCCTGGTGGTGTGCGATAACGGGCGAAATCTCATAGCAGCTCTGGGCCTAGCCGGTTTGACGCACATCCCTTGCCTGGCGCATGTGCTGAATTTGGTGGTGCAGAGGTTCCTTAAAAACTACCCCGATATGTCAGAGCTGCTGCAGAAAGTGCGGGCCGTTTGTGCGCACTTTCGGCGTTCTCACCCTGCTGCTGCTCGCCTGGCAGCGCTGCAGCGTAACTTCGGCCTTCCCGCTCACCGCCTCATATGTGACGTGCCCACAAGGTGGAACTCCACCTTGCACATGCTGGAAAGACTGTGCGAGCAGCAGCAGGCCATAGTGGAGTTTCAGCTGCAGCACGCACGCGTGAGTCGCTCTGCGGAACAGCACCACTTCACCACCAATAACTGGGCCTCCATGCGAGACCTGTGTGCCTTGTTGCGCTGTTTTGAGTACTCCATCAACATGGCCAGTGGCAATGACGCCGTTCTCAGCTTAACTATCCCACTTCTATGCCTCCTTGAAAAAACAATTCGGGCGATGATGGAAGAGGATGTGGCACAGGATGAGGAGGAGGAGGAGGATGAAGAGGTAACATTTCCAAGGCTTTCAGGGCAGTCATTCGCAAGGGGCTCCGAGGGTGGGTTCCTGCACACGCAAACGCCAGGGACGCAATTGTCCAGCAGGGGCACAGTTCTGGAGGATGAGGAGGATGAGGAGGAGGAGGAGCTGGAGGAGGAGATGGAACCATGTTCACAGCAGGGTGGCACCCAGGCCAGCTCATGGCCATCACTGGTGCGTGGCTGGGGGGATACAGAGGACACGGACCATACACCTCCCACAGAGGACAGCCTTTCGTCGCCTCTGGGCAGCCTGGCACACATGAGCGATTACATGCTGCAGTGTCTCCACAACGACCGCCGAGTTGCCCACATTCTAACTTGTGCTGATTACTGGGTGGCCACGCTGCTGGATCCCCGTTACAAGGACAACGTACCGTCCTTAATTCACTCACTGGAGCGCGATCGCAAGATGCGCGAGTACAAGCGCACGCTGGTAGACGCCATGCTGCTGGCATTCCCATCTGACAGCGGGGCCACAGTGGAAGCACAAGGCAGAGGAGGAGGAGGAGGAGGTCGCCAACGCAACCAGGGCACCGCCAGCACCTCAGAAGGCAGGGTTAGCATGGCCGAAATGTGGAAAAGCTTTGTCAGCACGCCACAACAAACAGCAGCACCAGCAGCTCAGATGGAACGTCTTAGCAGGAGGCAGCATTTTACCAACATGGTGGAGCAGTATGTGTGCACACGCCTACATGTAGTGAATGACGGGTCTGCCCCCTTCAACTTCTGGGTCTCCAAATTGGGCACATGGCCTGAGCTTGCCCTTTACGCCTTGGAGGTGCTGGCGTGCCCTGCAGCCAGTGTATTATCTGAACGGGTATTTAGCACGGCTGGGGGCGTTATAACAGACAAGCGCAGCCGCCTGTCCAGAGACAATGTGGACAAGCTCACGTTCATTAAAATGAACCAGGCATGGATCCCACGGGACTTTTCCGTACCTTATGCAGAATAGCAATGGATACCGACCTTACCCACCCATTGTTCCATTTTTGCTCTTTCTCACTCTTTTGGGGTGTACCCTCATTTAAAATTTGTGAAAAGAAGCAGTGTTGGCTACCTCGTCCTCCTCCTCAGGGCCAGATTAATGTAGGGTCTATTGGAGCTGCAGCTCCAGGCCCCTACCTTTTATATAGGCCCCGGGTTGGCCATATTCACTGTTACCGCTCTTCTGTCACTTGTAAACACAGAAGTCTGGCTTCTATGCTCGCTTCCCCAGGCAGCACCCTCAGAACCTCCCCACACAGCGTGAAGGCCGGACAAGGAGGGACAGTTGGCGATGCATGGATGTGTTTATGGGCTTCAGAGACAGCATCCCATGTTGAATTAGGCATGCATGGCTGCACCCTTCCTCCTCTGGGTGCATGGCAAGGCACGGCCCTAAGGCCCTTCAAAATCCTCAGCACCAAGCCCATGATGCTGTTAATCCGGCCCTGGTCCTCCTCCACCGCCGCTTCCACCTACACCGCCCATAGGTGTGCGCAGCCTATTGCATTAAGGTGTGCACCCCAAAGTTGAAATACACATGCATGTGTTTGCCAGCAGGGAGAGTAATGTATCGGGGCCATGTACCTGTAGGCAAGGAGAAATAGAGCAGAGCAGGTCCCAGGGAGATCTTTCCCATCTCCTCACTGGCAATGCTATGTGCCCTAGGTGATTAGGGTGTGCCCAGGCACACCCAGCACACCCTGTGCGCACGCCTATGTCACCGCCACATCCACCACCACCTCAACCTCCCTCCTACTCCATATGGGCCTCGTCCTTCAGAGATGAAGAAGAACATTGTTTTATTTTTCTGTTTTTTTTTGTTGTTTTAAGTTATTTCCCTATCCACATTTGTTTGCAGAGCACTTGCCATGCTCTTAATTACGTTTTGCTGCCATTTGCAGCACTCTAGCCCTTTCCTTTGGTGTTTTAGAGCCATTTTAGTGCCTTAAAGTTCGGGTCCCCATTGACTTCAATGGGGTTCGGTGTCCGGGAAAAGTTCGGTAAAAGTCCGGGACACGGACCCGGACTTTTTTTTAAAGTTCGGCCGAACCCGTCGAACACGGACATCTAGGTGTCCGCTCAACCCTACTTGTAATCTAAAGCACTTGTATATCAAAGTGAATTTTCCTATTAGAAATAATGGGAACTCAGATGATTTGTTCCACAACCATTTATTCATACGTCCTTCAGTTTATATTACATATAAAAAGATTATAGCAATGTGATTGGTTGTGTAACCATACAATATCCACCCACAAACGGCAACCACTCAAGCTTCTGATAGGCAGCTAGGAGGAATAATGTCTCTACAATAAGCCATGAGTAGGTACAGCTTGTTTGCTAAAATAAGTAGAGCACCCGTGCTTCGGTAGCAAATGTGTAGCGGTTCTACAAGCCTTCAGAGGGTTGTCACCAAGAAGAAGAAGACCCACAGACAGGCAAGATCATCAGCCCCTAATAAATTCGCTAACTTGGATCAACCACAGGCATAGAGAGAGCCAATAGATAATGTGAAATCGGCCACAGCTGTTTTACCCTTTCACCATGACCAGCCAAGTTCCAAGTTATGGTTTAGTCCACGTGAAAAAAAAGAGCTCTGAAGAAGTTAATGTAGATTGGCTAACGAAATGCATTAGCATGTCATCATCACACATGTGAAGTTCCCTTGGGGATTGTTACTGTGAGCATGCACAATGGATGAGGCGATAGCCGAATACCTGATGGACTAGTGGGTTACTTGGACGCCGGTGTGAAGTGTAAGTGAGCACAGAGCGGGTCTCGAATATGGGAGACGTCTGTATGCACGGGGTTGTGAGCATATTCCCCAGTGTCATTCTCCCCTCTCCTAATTCCTGTGAGGCTCAGGAAACACCCAGCCTTCATCCACTCATGGGGCACCTAGATCCTTGTTACTCTGTGTACATCCAATTTGGGAGTCCGGACCCCCAGCAAAGTATTTCTGGGACTTGCTATGAAGCATACCACAGCACAAATTGAACTCCTATCTGGGAACGGTAACCAAGAAATCTCCCCTGCTTTACCCACTTGTCCGTTTCACACACAGCCCTCTTGTCCTCCCACAGACTATCCAGCCAAAAGCCAAACACTTCAATTTCACTTCAGGGATGAACTTAAATTCCATATGTTTAAACCTAAGCCATGGTTACTAGGATCTGGGCATATATTTAACTGGTCTAGTGGTCTGATATGAGTGACTGTGTGTATGTGTAAATGTATTGCATGCGCAACTGCTTATACCCCCTTTTTCCAATGGTGCCGTCATATTAACTTTGTTGCGGTGAAGTCTTATGCATTGCTGTTGTTTAATCTGATTTACTATATTGCTCCAAGAAAGCTGTTTCTTTTTCACAACCAAAGTGTCCCACTATGTGACTTTCTTGGCGGACACCCTGTTCCTCCTTAAAGCAGAGTTCCGGCCACAGAATAGTTTTTTTTTTAATACCTCCCAAACAGTGACCCACCGACCTTTATATATCAGCTAATCCTGGTTTATACCGTTAAATAACAGTTAGGCAATCCTAAAATCGTACTTTATATAATTTTTGCAGAGCGCCGCCATCTTTGTCCGGGTTACAAGAGTCCTTAGTGGGGAAATGTCTGCCCTGCTTCCTGCTTCTGGTGGGAGGAGGCCGGTGAATCCAGCGCGAAATCTCGCGCATGCCCAGTACTATACGAGCGACATAGTACTGGGTTTCCATAGGGACGGCAGCTCCGCCTAACATTGCGTCATTTCCTGTTTGGAAATAACGCGATGAGAGGAGCGGCCGGCCGCCTACGTCATTGCCCATTGCATCCTGGGAGCATTGTGGGACAGGAAGTGACGGCGCGGGCCGAGGCCGAGCAAGGAGGAAGTGGAAGTAAAGGTGAGTATATTATCTCCTGAAATAAGGTAAGTACAAAAAATTAAAAAAAAACGGGAATATCCAATTCTTTTACAGGGGACAATAAGGAAGCGGATGCCATAAAATCTAAAGTAAAGATTTTGTGGCCGGAACTCCGCTTTAATATAGGCAAGATCATCAGGACATTTCTCTACTCTAGAATGAAACATTTAATTTAAAAAAAATGCTACAGAGAAATTAAAATATTAGAGGTTTTAATGTTTTTTGGGGGGGTTTAAACTTTAGTTTTGCGTGCATATGTGTTGGGAGTGGGGGTTGTCTTTATGTTTTGTGACAGCTTTAATAAGCTTTCCGGTCCCTAGAGCCCTGCACCAAGAACAGTGCCAAGTTACCAAGCTAAACACGATAAAATCCATCATTTGTAATGTAGCCCATAGATGAAATCGTACAGTAGCAGATAACAATGTTTTTTTAGATTACATATATTAACTAAAGGAGATTGTAATTAATTATGATTGTAGGCAAACCCTAGATTTGCAGTAATGAATCTATCATCATCACCATCATCTGCTGCTTATGTTCTGATAAATATTTGAATAAATCTCCTACCTGATACATTAAGCTGCAAGGTGTTGCTGGTGACGGAGCTGATAGGATTCTGGATGGTGCAAGTGTAACTTCCACTGTCACTCTCTGTGATTGGCTGGAAGTAGAGATAGGAATCCCGGCAGGTCACATGGAGCTCAGAGCAGATGTTCTTCCCATCACGATAGAATGTGTAAGTAGGTACAGTCTGGCTACCAGCATTACAATGGAAAGACACATAGGTGCCACCGATGAGACTATTAGATGTGTCATTACTACCAAGGACAGGAGCACTGAGAACCGCTGGAGATGGGTAAAAAAAAGAGTTACAATGTAGCAGAGCCATAGACTGGAAACATAGGAAAGAGCCTTTTTAACCGCTTAAGCCCCGGAAGATTTTACCCCCATTCCGACCAGGGGGTATTTTGCGATTCGGCACTGCGTAACTTTAACGGACAATTGCGCGGTCGTGCGACGCTGTACCTAAACGAATTTGGCGTCCTTTTTTTCCCACAAACAGAGCTTTCTTTTGGTGGTATTTGATCACCTGTGCGATTTTTTGATCACGCGCCTTTAAACAAAAAAAGAGCGTCAATTTTGCAAAAATAGCAATATTTTTCACATTTTTTTATATGAAATTCCCCCAAAAAAAATTTAAAAATCAAAATTTTTTTACTTTTTCGGCCAATTTGTTTTATGCTACCTATGTTTGGTAAAAAAAATCGCAAAAAGCGTATTTTGATTGGTTTGCGCAAAAGTTATCGCGTTTACTAACAAAGGGAAAGATTTCTGTCATTTTTGTTGTTTTTTTTTTAACGTGTAATGGCGGCGATCTGCGATTTTTTTTGCAGTACTGCGACATTGGGGCGGACAGATCGGACCCTTGACTGACATTTTTGACACTTTTGGGGTTACCAGTGACATTTCTACAGTAATCAGTGCTATATATATGCACTGTTACTGTAAAAATACACTGGTAGTGAAGGGGTTAACTTTATTTGGGAGGGAGGGGCTGTGTGTATCCCTAGGGGCGTGCTTTCTACTGTGATTGGCTGGGGCTTGAGCTGTATGGACACTGATCAACGGATCTACATACTAGATCCGAGTGATCAGTATCCTAACAGCAAGGAGAATGACAGGTGGCTTGTTTACACAAGCTGCCTGACATTCTCCCTCTCCCCCGCCGATCGCCGAGTGACCGGCGGACATCGGGTCCGCCGGTCACACGCGCGGGGGGGTCCGTGACCACGCGGGAGCGGGAGCGCGCCTCCGGGGGCGCGCGCTCGCTCCCTAGACCCTCACAAGCTAGTGACGTAGCCCTACGTCACTTTGCCTGTGAGGGGCTGACTGCCGACGTAGATCGGCGTTAGGCAGTCGGCAAGTGGTTAATGGAAGACGTGAAGGCCTTATATCTCTGCTCTGCAAAAACACACTTACACTTACAAGGAAATCTATGGTCATAGGATACATTTACATTTTACAAGATCCGCATTTTAATAACTGTGAGCTGTGATTGGTGCCACAGCTCTTAAATTGTACTGTGCACTGTGATTGGCCTTGTCTGTACCATGTGGTCACTGTGACCAATCACATAGATTATCACAATAGTACACAATAAATGGCTATGATTTAAAGCCATTCATTGTGTACAACTGTCATGTGATTGCTATGATTGGTCACAATGCTCACATGAGACAGGTACCAGCCCGATACACTGATCGGTCATCCACTGTTTCTGGCACAGCGATTGAGAGATCAAGCCACAACATGGCTGCTAGAGTGCGCAGGAAGCACGTGACTGGATGTCATATGATGTCCTCCCAGACCCAGGGAGTTCCAGCCCAGTCATTATATTACTATAGGCTGGGTGGAAAGCAGTTAAGAAGATTTGATCCATGTTCCATGTGCTAAAAAGATCCCTCTTAGAATACATTTTAACGCCTCCCATCTAACAGGTGGAATTGTTGAATAATTTACATGAACTCACAAAAAAATTTGATATTGCTTTAGAAATTGCCTTCCTAGTTAAATCAGCCTTCAATAGTGACTCAGTTTCCCATGATCCAAAAGTATTAGCTAAGCTCACCAGCTACAATGAGCAAAATATAGGAGAGTGATCTGACCACATCTAGGACCCCATGTATACTAGTGATGGCAACTCAGTGCACAATGAAAGATTAGGTGTAGCACTAACCCCAAAGGAGCCGCTGAACATTGCCCAGATTCCTTTCCCCATCGATTGACCTGCAGCTGGAAACATGATTACAGTCATTATGTGTCTCAATAATACGTCTAGGGGTCTGAGTCTAGACAGAAATGTACTTCTTTATAGCTTAAGCAGAAGTGCTTGCACAAGCAAACTGTGGACTTGAGTAACAGTAAAAGCTTATTCTTTAGAACAATAAGATCAGCATCCCTTCACATAGATAGGGTTGCCAACTGTCAGCAAATTTATGAACAGTTTGTGAAATCCATAATTTATGCATCTGTCCATGAATATACATAACAGACATTCACGAACAGATGCAAAAATGATGGATTTTACAAACTGTTCATAAATGTACTGACAGTTGGCAACCGGTGGTGACTGGTGCGCCATGGGCCTTTGGGGGGGGGGGGGTTAGAAGGGCCACACCATACCCCCCTCAACCACACCAGTTCCAGCCCGCACACCTAACACCCCCCCCCTCCGGTCTCCGGCTCACTCACCCTGGGCAGGCAGCGGTGGCTTCCCCCTCAGTCTCCTCCGTGGGCTTCCACTGCGTCTCCTCCCTCCTCCTCCTTAGTCAATAGCATGGCTTCTCCTTTCGGCCAATCGGGAAACGGGTCTCTCAACGGGACCCGCTTCCTGATTGGCCAGGAGGAGAATCAGTGTGGCAATAACGAATATTCATTCGCTATTGTCACACAACTGGGTGGGCTCAGGGCGCAGTCAACACCCATGCGGTCAGATTCCTGTCTGAATTGACAGTTCACACTGCGATATGCGAACTGATCTGGGGGTGTCAATAACTTTGTATTGACACTCCCAGTGGTTTACATATGTCAGTGTGAACTGCCTGCGAGTCGGGTGCGATGCGGGAAGCCACAGTGGATTCGCTGGGTTTCCTGCATCGCACCAATGTGAACCGAGCCAGGTGACATGCTTGTTTTAGAAAAGTATATCCAGTTAATACTTACTATAGATTCTGAGATGATAGGAAGACTCTTTTATAACTGTAAGGTTTAGATATTGTGCAGCCATGGTATAACTCCCCTCATCTGCAAACATCAGATTATCCAATCTCAGAGTTCCATTTTCATACAGGGCACATCTTCCTACATATTGACCACCACATGCAGGAGTCCCACCAGGAAAGTGCCATGCAATTATAGCATTTTGATAATTCCAAAATATTACAGGATTGTCTTTAACTGGTACAGACTCATAAAAATAAATTGATCCTCCAAGGATTCCATTCTCAACCTGGGAAGCAAATCCATCACCTGCAGAACAAAAATAGCTGGGGTTAAGAGAAGAGTGGATAAATCGTATTGTATAAACTGACTTCAATAAAAGTTGAACTAAATTATTAATATTATAAATAGTAAAATGAAAGTCTATAAAAATAGAACTAAAACAGCAGAAAGAGGGTGTCTGGGTCAGTGTGATAGTAAAAACAAGAAACACTTTATTCAGATACACTTACATCAAAGTATCTTCCAAGCTGCACACAGGGTAGATGTGGATCACCAATCAAGCAGCCACCAATCAAGCAGCCAGCTATGTGGGTCATAAGCTCAGACCTGCCGTATGGCAGCATCTCCAGCTCTCACACCCGCTCTCACAGAGCTAGATTGAGACCAAATCAGGATGGGGACGGGCCACAACGCGTTTCTGAGGCACCGCCTCCTTCTTCAGGCAAACCCGCCCCTCTCCGGAGGGGAAAATTTATACTGTCTGGATGGAATTAAAAAAAAAAAACAGCCAATCAGCAAGAAGGCTGGGTGTGGCTGGTCGCCCGACCAACAAGGTAATACTGGCCGGCTTTTATAGCTGCAATCCAATCTCCAACTTATATAATTGTCACAGCACAGCACACGTGTACCTATAGCACAGCGGGCAACAAGCTAAAATGTATATATATATAAAAAAAAAGGAAAATGGGCATGATTACAGAAAATCCTTAAAAATAATAAAAAAAATCATCTGATCCGAGTGAACGGCTGCATAGTAACACATCTATGATAATTTTTTTATAATAAAAAATAAAACTTTAATTAATAACTATATAAAAGGTGACATCAAATAGAATAACCTATAATGATCACTACTTGAATAATTACACTAAAAAATACAAATTATAAATTCATAAAGATAGACACCAGGTAATAATTCCTATCAGCATATTTAAAGGGTCATGGATATATACACAGACTAAATTTATAAAAAAGAACAAAAAAGGAAGAGGGGGGGTTTAAAATAAAAAAAGGGAAGGGAGGCGATAAAGGATAGAGGGGGGGGGGTTAAAAAGGGAGGACAAAAAAAAGAGAAGGTGGAACATTAAGAGATTAAGGGGTGGAACATTAAGAGATAAGAGGAGGTAGGGCGGTGAAGGATAGGACGGGCGGTAAAAATGGGTAGGAGTGGAGGGGCAGAGAAAAAAGGGAAAAAAGATAAATAGGGGGGGGGGGTATTGTTACTTGCAAACCAATCATTCTAAGTATTATAAAATGATGTTGATTTCTATCTCCTCGTTCAAACCCCAAGGGCGTCAGAGAATTCAAGGCAAAAATCCAGTAGGTTTCCCTACGGCATAACCTCTGGAATCTTTTGGCCCCGGGATTTACAAGGAGGGTCAGATTCGATCACCCAGACTTTTAACCCTTCAGTGGATTCATTATGGACATGAAGGAAGTGCCTAGGAATGCAGACACTTTATAAATTTATGGGCAAGGGATATGATTCTGACATAGTTCAAAAAGCCCTTTTGGAGGGCCAAGTCACCATCACCAATCAGGACAAGCTGACAAATTCTGTTACTAGGTCAGAGGTAAAATTTATTACCCAGCATCATAATCAAGATGAAAAGATGAAACACCTCATTAGACGCCACTGGGGTATTCTTTTACAGAACCCAAAGTTAGCTCCGGTTTTGCCTGAGAGACCAAGGGTCATCTGTCACAAAGCTAGAAGTGTGAAAAATATGGTAGCCCCCAAGTAGGATTCCTCACTGTACTACTTCAGTCAGAACATTAACCAACTTTTGCAATCTGACAGGTGTGTTTCAGTGTAAAAAAATCAGATGTCAAATGTGTCGGTTCGTCCAGCATCACCAGAAGAGTTTTAACCCCTTCTGGACCGGAAGGTTTTTCCCCTTAACCACTTCACCACTAGGCCTATTTCGGACACTTTTTGTTTACAAGTTAAAATCAGTATTTTTTCCTAGAAAACTACTTAGAACCCCCAAACATTATATATATTTTTTTAGCAAAGACTCTGGAGAATAAAATGGCGGTCATTGCAATATTTTTTGTCATGCGGTATTTGCGCAGCGGTCTTTAAAACGCCATTTTTTTGGGAAAAATTACATTTCACTGCATTTAAAAAATACTAAACAGTAAAGTTAGCCCATTTTTTTATATATTGTGAAAGATGATGTCACGCCGAGTAAATAGATACCCAACATGTTACGGTTTAAAATTGCGCCCCCCCCCGTGGGATGGCGACAAACTACGGTCAATAGAGATCTCAATAGGCGACACTTTAAATTTATTTAACGGTTACCAGTTTAGAGTTAGAGTGTAGCTCTTTTTTTTTAATTATTGCTCACGCTCTGGCGATCGCGGCGATACCTCACATGTGTGGTTTGAACAGCGATTTCATTCGCGGCTCGACTTCCGTATAAGTTTTTTTTTGTGTGCGAGCTAACGGTGACAGGGGCGGCTACATTTTTTTTTTTCTCCATTTATTTTATTTATTTTTTTAACTTTATTACAGTTTTAAAAAAAAAAAAAATCTGATCACTTTTATTGCTGTCACAAGCAATGTAAACATCCCTTGTGACAGCAATATGTAGTGACAGGTACACTTTATGGAGGGATCGAGGGTCTAAAAGACCCTCGACCCCTCCACTACACTTCCCTGTATGCAAAACACCGAAAACTGCGTTTTTGCATACAGCCGTTTTTCAAATTTTCCTGCCGTTTTGCAGCACACTAACCCGGAAGTGACGTCATGGACGCTGCCTCCGGGTTTACGTCATCGGAGACCCGATCGATGCCGTTTCCGGCATTCATCGGGACTCCATCCAGCTGGCGGACGTGCCGGCTGGGTGCTCGGGCTCCCGGTGGGACGGGAGCCCCGGTAAAAGCCGCGGGAGGGGGGGGGATCCCCTCCCGCCCCCCCGGGTAACGATCGAGCTGCTCCCGAGCCGCATCGATCGGTACCGACGGAAAGCCGACCGTCGGCTTTAAACCACGGTACCGGGATGATGCCTCTAGCTAGAGGCATCATCCCGGTATACCCCCGCAAAGTTTTGGACGTCATATGACGTCCGCCCAGGGGGAAGTGGTTAATGACCAGGCCATTTTTTGCATTCCAGCACTGCTTTAATTTAACTGACAATTGCGTGATCGTGCGACGCTATACCCAAAAAAAATTGATGTCCTTTTTTCCCACAAATATAGCTTTATTTTGGTGGTATTTGATCACCTTTGCAATTTTTATTTTTTGCGCTATAAAAAAAAAGAGCGACAAATCTGGAAAAAACAATATCTTTCTACTTTCTACTATATAACATTCCCAATAAAAAAAAATTAAAAATCAACTTTTTTTCATAATTTTAGGCTAATTTGTATTCTGCCACGAAAAAATCCCAATGAGCGTATTTTGATTGGTTTGCACAAAAAATTATTGCATCTACAAACTAGGGGAAAGATTTATGTAATTTTTATTTATTTATTTATTTTTTTACTAATAATGGTGGCGATCAGCGATTTTTAGCGGGACTGCGACATTGTGGCAGACAGATCGGACACCTAACTGACATTTTTGACACTTTTGGGGGGCCAGTGACATTACTACAGTAATCTGTTCTAAAAATATGCACTGTTACTGTACTAATGACACTGGCAGGGAAAAAGGTTAATACCAGGGGTAATCAAAGGGTTAAATGTGTCTCTAGTGGGTGCTTTCTAACTGTGGGGAGGATGTGCTTATTCAATAAACACAGGGACCTGTGTTCCTAAATAATAGTATAGATATATACTGTATATATGCTGGTGCATCTCAAAACATTTGAATATCATCAAAAAGTTATTTTTTTCAATAATTTATTTCAAAAAGTGAAACTCATATAGTTTATATAGATGCGTTACACACAGAGTGATATATTTCAAGCATTTCTTTCTTTTAATTCTGACTATGGCTTACAGCTAGTGAAATACCAAAATTAAGGATCTCAGAAAACTCGAATATTACATAAGACCAATTAAAAGAAAAAGGATTTTTAATACAGAAATGTTGGCTTTCTGAAAAGTGTGTCTATGTACAGTATAGTATGCACTCAATATTCAGTCGGGGCTCCTTTGGCATGAATTACTGCATTAATGCGGCGTGGCATGGAGGCCATCAGCCGGTGGCACTGCTGAGGTGTTATGGAAGCCCAGGTAGTGGCTTTCAGCTTGTCTGCATTGTTGGGTCTGGTGTCTCTCATCTTCCTCTTGACAATACCCTACAGATTCTCTATGGGGTTTAGGTCAGGCGAGTTTGCTTGTCAATCAAGCACAGTACCATGATCATTAAACCAGGTATTGGTATTTTTGGCAGTGTGGGCGGTGCCAAGTCCTGCTTGAAAATGAAATCAGCATCTCCATAAAGCTGGTCAGCAGAGGGAAGCATGAAGTGCTCTAGAATTTCCTGGTAGAGGGCTGCACTGACTTTGGACTTGATAAAACACAGAGGACCAACACCAGCAGATGACATGGCTCCCCAAATCCTCATGGACTGAAATAATTTGGTGGAGGGGTGATTATGGTATGGGGTTGTTTTTCAGGGGTTGGGCTTGGGCCCTTAGTTCAAGTGAAGGGAACTCTTAAAGCGTCAGCATAACAACACATTTTGAACAATTTCATGCTCTCAACTTTGTGGGAACAGTTTGGGGATGGCACCTTCGTGTTCCAACACGACAACGCACCAGTGCACAAAGCAAGGTCAATAATGACATAGATGAGTGAGTTTGGGATGGAGGAACTTGACTGGGCTGCACAGAGTCCTGACCTCAACACAATAGAACACCTTTGGGATGAATTGAAGAGAAGGCCTGGCACACAGTCTGCGCTCTAACATCAGTGTCTGGCATAAATACGCAGCTTATGCGGATGACATCCTTTTTTTCATCCAACAACCTCGTATCTCTTTACCTGTACTCTTACGAGCTTTCGCAGACTTCTGCCACCTCTCAAACTTCAAGATCAACATGTCTAAATCCGAAATATTAAACATTAATCTCCCCCATACTGAAGTCTCCGCTCTGTCTCCACATTTCCCATTTCAATGGTGTCCGGACAAATTGAAATACCTAGGTATTTATCTAACCCCCCGCTTGGATAATTTGTTCCGTCATAACTACATTCCCCTATTGAATATGATCAAATCAGGTCTTCAGCAGTGGTCCTCTTTACACCATTCCTGGTTGGGCAAGACCAACATAGTTAAGATGAACATTTTGCCTCGTATCCTATTTGTTTTTCAAATGTTACCGCTGGGTGTTCCTATTGGGCTTTTTACTATTTTACAGTCTTTGCTTTCCAGGTATATTTGGCAGGGCAGGCGCCCCAGGATTGCCAGGACGATGCTTTTCCGTCCGAAGCGTTGTGGGGGACTTGCTCTCCCTAGTATCAGGGACTATTTCCGAGCGGTCTCAATGACCCGTGTGGCTGATTGGAAGTACTCTATTAGTTCTAAATTATGGGTACAGCTGGAATACGATCTATGTGACAGAGACTTGTCTGCAGTACCATGGATTCCAAGGTCCGCCAGGGCCCTCTCCCCAAACACCTCTCCCCTGACCCTATCAACCTTGTCTGTCTGGGATTCCATGCATACAAAGTTCTCCTGGAACTACAACTCTCCTTTAATGCCTCTGTTGAATCACAACCACTTCATGCCTGGCAAACTGGATGCTGGATTTAGAAATTGGTCTCCTAAGACTCCCCTCTTGTTGTCCCACGTAACCCACTCCAATACTGTGAAGCCACTTAGCCACATTTTGGGATCCACCCCCGCAACGGACATGGATCAATGGAGACACAGACAGTTATCCAGGTTCATAGCTGCTCTTCCACGTCCGCTGCGTGACTCCAAGGATTTGAACCCTATTGAGGCAATATTGGCCCCTCGGGACCCCCCCCCCCTTCACTCCACCTCGCAGTTCTACAAGGCACTTATCTCATTGCAAGGCCAACCCTACCCGGATTTCTTACACAAGTGGGAACTGGATATTGGATCTCAAATTTCCGATAACCGGAAGGACAAAATTCTTGCATTGGCTCACATTTCCTCTCTCTCCACCAAGGTGGCGGAATCCAACTACAAGTTATTGTCCCGTTGGTACTATACCCCGCGGAAAATGCACATTATTTCTCTGGCCATCTCCCCGTTATGTTGGAGGGGATGCGGAGATACTGCATCGCACGCACACATCTGGTGGCACTGTTCAATAATACAACCGTTCTGGACGGAAGTCCTTCGGCTTATACATGTGATCACGGAAGTTACGATCCCATCAGATCCTTGGGTTGTCCTGTTGCATGGAACTAACATGCCGCTCTCTAAGTACAAAAGATCACTGATCCCTCATATGCTTAATGCGGCCAAAGCCCTGATCCCCACCCTCTGGGGCTCACCAACCATTCCCACGATACGTCACTGGCTACGGAAAATTGATTTGACATACCAATTAGAGGAACTTACTTTCATAGCCCGTGACAAACTAGACCGTTTTCACTCTGCCTGGCAACCTTGGTCTTCTTTTAAAAACACTTCTTCCTATGTGGCCCTACTCACTGAGGACACCCCCCTTGGTTTATCACCTTCTAATGTAATCCTATCTGATTAAAGTTTTTATCATTTGGTACATAAGTCACCCGTGGCCTACTTTCCCACCCTCCTCTCCCCCCTCTTACCCCCTTTTTTCTCCCTATTGCTCTCTCCTCTTCTTTCTCTTTCTTTTCTGCTTTTTTCTATCCTTCCACTTTCCTATAGGCTCTCTCTGACATTGGTTTTATGATGCAAGATGTTGTGCTATCAGTATGTTTTCTCAGACTTTTTATGACTGGGCGTGCTTGACGCGCACTGAGATGTTCATGCACTCATTGATATTGTTCCATGGCTATTTGCCGTATTTAATGTTGGATTGTATGGTCTATGTTCTGTTTTTCTTTGTCTTCTTGAAAAAATTTTCAATAAACAGAAATTAAACAAAAAAAAACATCAGTGTCTGACCTCAGAAATGCGCTTCTGGAAAGGTGGTCAAACAGTCCCATAGACACACTCCTAAACCTTGTGGACAGCCTTCCGAGAAGAGTTGAATTTGTAATAACTGCAAAGGGTGGGCCAACTCAATATTGAACCCGATGGACTAAGACTGGGATGCCATTAAACATCATGTGAGTGTAAAGGCAGTCCCTCAAAATCAGGGACAGTTGGGAGCTATGCATCCATATTTGACTCCAATACAATTTTTTAAACTGTTTAACATATTCAAACAGTAGTACACATGTGCATTTTATGTTCACAATTAGGCCTCGTTCACATGGGAGCCCATACAGCAGGTTATTCGTGCAAGAATCACATAAAAAATTGCAGTGCTCATACAAAAGTGATTCCCAAAATTGATAATAAAATTCATTCATCAAGAAAAAGGTCCATAAAAAAAGTCTATAAAAATTGTCTTAAAGATAGGGATCCAAGTCAATACCTGCAAAAACCTGACGTACAAGGTATCTCACAGTTCATAGAAGTTTCTCAATAATAGATCCGTGGGGAAACATGTAAAAAAATATATTAAATGTATCATGGTGTAGTACGTTCAAATTCATTGCGACACACACAGGGGGAGGTGCACCCATGATAGAAACATGAAATTTGTATAGTGCTCAACTCTTTCACCCCGCATGCAGTGCAAACTCACTAGATCTTAAAAATTAAATCACTCAATGATCTCCAATAATGTTTTCCACCCACTGATTTTCACATGGAGAGGCGGGCACATGTATCACACCGTCAATCAGCGAGATAATCCATCCCAATCATACGGATAATTTCACAGTCATTCCACATTCCTCTCCCAGAGTTGAAAGATCAGTGTATTGTAAGAGAAATACATTTATTAAAATCACAAAGTTGATCCACTATTAAAACAGTAGTAGCCACACACATCTAAAACCGCCGCTCCGAGCGGCGGTCACGGCGTTGTGACGTCAGCGTGTGTGGCTCCCCCAACGCGTTTC
Source organism: Pelophylax lessonae (assembly GCF_965119305.1). Classification (NCBI taxonomy): domain Eukaryota; kingdom Metazoa; phylum Chordata; class Amphibia; order Anura; family Ranidae; genus Pelophylax; species Pelophylax lessonae. The sequence goes on along the minus strand of NC_138779.1, from coordinate 188,748,067 downwards.
AAACCTATGCTCTTCTTCTTTTGGGTCCTCTAGTGATCGATTTGATTGACTCATTTTTTAAAAGAATACCTGCGGCGTTAGTGGGACGTCATATCCGCCCTCTGTGCCATTTCCTCATAGCCTGATATGTCACTTCCGATTCTCGGCACCATTTTGTCATGAAGCGTTGTTATGTAAACAACGAATTTGTGCAAGAAGCCCATGCAACCTTGGGGTTGCAGTAGCTATATATACTCTGCTGCTCATCCTAATTTGACAGGCATACTAATGAGTAGTCCCAAAAAGCAAACTGTGCTCAGGGCTGCTCACCCAAATGCCTGAAAAATGAAGATGAGCAGCTGTGTCTATACCGTTGCTGCAAATCCAATAAACTTACATGGGCTGTCTCCATGCATCACCTGGCAGCTGCAGCCACATAAAAAAAAAAAAAATCACGGTGTACTGGTATCAGCACCTGTGTGAATGAAGCCATACGGTATTTGTATAAAAACCAAAGTATGTTTTATAAATAAAAAAAATTAAAAAAAACTGGAACAGCCACAGCCCCTTGTATGCTTTTGTTTCTTACATACACTCTAGAACACACGGCTGCTGGTTTGTGCTGGGGGAATTGCGCTGTTTACTTTTATCCTTTTTGTTAAAACTTTATTAAAATGTCACAAGTAATACTTTATCCAGTTATATTGCCAGCTTCATGGTGTAAGGTAGTGTAGTGTATCACACCATAACGCACTTTTTCAGCCCAGACCAATGCAATGATTTGAAGTGGCATAATAGGGAACAAGTTTTTTTGCAAGGCTGATACACACACCTCAATTTTAGGGTCAGTCCACCCATAATGGATTTAATTTATTATTTTGGATACTTAAAATTATGAATTCCTTTTTAAAGCTAAGGTAAAATTATCAGAAGGGACAGTATCAGAAACAACAGCAAACTGTCAATCTTTTGGACCTTTTATCAATGCACACCTTTCATCTGGGCACCTACCAACACAAAAAAAATAGAAAATATGTTCAAAAAATATTGGCATGTATTATGTGCAGATAAACATCTCAAACAGGTTCTTCCTGATAAACCCCCATTTCATTAACAAAAGAGCACCTACCCGTATGGATCAGACAGGCAAAAATATATTAGATTCACCCACAAAAACTAGCTTTAATTGTTTTAATCATTCAGGTTTTTATGCATGTAGCCATTATTATTTGTGTAAAAACTAAAAAAATAGGAACAGGAGAATATAAACATTCCAATCATATACTACAGGACCTTACAGTGTTAAACATAGTGGGCAATTGAAAGATACAAAGCCCACTGGAGGGGCTCAAACAAAGTTTGCACCTTGAGTCAAAAGGAATCAAGGTGGATCTTTGAACTTGGTACGCCAGTCCCTAGAGGATTTAACACTGAATTTGATATTAATTGCTTTATTAGTGACCTTTAATGTGCTTTTGTTATTCCTTTTTTGCTGTATTTAATGGATCCATTTGTGTATTTTATGTTAATCCTACTGTGTATTAAAAAGGTTTTGAACTTTTTTTTTTTTTTTACCATTTTTTTTTTTGTGCTATTTTAATAATTATTTTACTAGTTGGAATGCATAGATGTTTTTATTTTTTACCACTAGATGTCACTATTTAAGAAAACCTTTCAATATTAGCAATCAACTTCCTTAATCTTGATAAATTCACCAGGCATGGAAAATCTGGACTGTCAATGTTAAATGCTGAATGTGTACTATATTGTCTCATGAACCACCCAATAATAAACAATATTACAATGTCTATCCATTGCACTCCTGTACCTGTATGCTGCATTACCCTCTGTTCTGTTTGTTACTCTTACATGTAAAACCAATAAAGACTTATTGAATTAAAAAAAAAAACTTTCAATGTGCAGTATTTATAATTATGACCTATGGAGTTGTTTATATATATTCTTCCTGGTCCTTTCAGATTGTGAGGACTTACCCAGCTCCATACCCTGACTTGTATGGTTGTTTTTTTTTATTATTATATTTTTTTACGACTCTGTACCTTGCTGGCTTTAATATGTGTCCTTTTTCCCATAGACTATGCTGCAGACCAAGGGAAAATGGCACTGTACTTTCTTTCTTTTTGATCTTCAATATGGCGACTATAAGGAAGATTGCTGCTTGTATTTTTACTAGGTTTTGGTCTCAGGGAAAATGGCACCCACCACTATTTGGTCTCCAGCATGGCGCTCATAACAACTATATAAGCTTACAGTACACTATGCATGCCTTTTCCTTCCAAAGCAGCCATTTGGGAGTGGTGAAATGCATCAAGGGGTGGAGCATAATGGATCTAGGGAGCCTGATTACCGAGCTGGTGTATGGAAGTAGGAGTCTGAAAAAAAACACACTGACAAGTTGAACCGCTTGACATTCCTTATGTGTCTTGTGGACCATATTAATTGCATACTTACTTAGTCAGGTCAAGACACATGTCACCCAATTAGTAGGATCTTTGCACTGGAGTTACTAGGTCTGTAAACCTGCTATAGTCAATACCAGGGCTTACCAATCTACCTATTGGATTGTATCATACAGTGGGTATAGAAAATACTCAATCCCCTCCCTTAAAAAAAGTCACATTTTGTTGCTTTGCAGCCTGAAATGAAGACAGACACAGTTTTTGTATCATCCAGTTGTATTTACTTAGTGCAACTCATAACACCCAAGTAAAAGATATAACACCAACATGTCAGAAAAAAAAAATTAAAAACAGAATCACTAAGTTGGAAAAAGGATCACCCACTTGTGTCACTATTTTGTTAAACCCCCTTACGCTTTAATTACAGCCTTTAGTCTGTTGGGATATGGCTCTACTAATTTGCACATCTAGACTTTGCAGTATTTGCCCACTGTTCTTTGCAGAACTGCTTAAGTTTAGTTCAATGTGTTTGTGGACTGCAGTCTTCAAGTCATGCCATAGATTTTCAATGGGGTTTAAGTCTGGGCTCTGACTAGGCCATGCCGAGACATTCACCCTTTTCTCCTTCAACCACTGTGTGGTAATTTTTGCTGTGTGCTTTGAGTCATTGTCATGTTGGAAGGTAAACCTTCTTCCCATTGACAAATTTCTGGTAGAGGGCAGCAGATTTTCCTCAAGATAATGATGGTATTTTGCCCTACCCATTTTTCTTCTATCCTGACAATTTCTCCAGTCCCTGCTGCAGATAAAAACCTTCATAAAAGCATATTACCACCTCCATGTTTAAATTTAGGAATGCTATTATTTGGATGGCCAACTGTATAAGATTTCAGCCAGATATATTTTTTGGTGTTTAAACCAAATAATTCAATTTTAGTCTCATCTGACCATAATACCTTTTTCCATGTGGCCTCAGAATCTTCAAGGTGCATTTTAGCAGAGCTCAGTCGTGACTGCATATGGACTTTCTTGAGTAGAGGCTTTTTTTCGTGCGATCCTACTATACAAGCCATATGCACACATAACCACTCTACCATAAATTCCTGCAACTGCTTCAGAGTTGCTGAAGGCCTCTTGGTTGCCTTCCCCTTCTTAATAATATACTTAATTGTGCTTCTAGGCATTGATAAAGCATTTGAATTTTTTTGTATCCATCTCCTGACTTGTGCCTGTCCACAACTTTATCCCAGAGATCTTTTGCCAGTGCTTGCCACTCATAGTTGATTGTTTGCTTCAGTTGCATTACCAGGGACTGAAATGCTCTAGGAAAGCTCTTCAAAATGACCACAGCTAATCACAGTTGAAAGTCAAATGGTTTTGTGTGTCATTGTATTGAGAAGGTTATTAGCTACACCTGATTGAGTTTACAAGTCATTTTATAGGGGGCGATCCTTTTTCCAACTCAGCGATTCTGTTTTAAATTTCTTTTTTCTTTTTTGGTTGGTGTTATACCGTTTAATTTGGATATTTTACAGCTGGATAAAACAGAAACTATGCCTGTCTTTACTTCAGGATGCAATGCAACAAAATGTGATTATTTTAAAAGGGGGTGATTATTTTCCTTGTACCCACTGTATATGGTATGACACAGAATGTAACAAAGTTAAGGAACAACGAAAATGCCTCGGTGGACAGAAGCTATTGTGAATTAATTGGGGAGCTCCATAACCAGAGTGTCCGTGACTAGTGTTGAGCGAACACGGACTGTATTATTCGTGTTCGTACCGAATAATTGGATTTTTTTTACCCGAACACGGACACGGACACTTTACTGTATGTTCGGGTAAAAATCCGTGTTCGGTCGTTTTATTTCCGGGTTTTGCATGCTTTGGCGCTCTTTTCATGGCGGGCTTTCAACAGCCAATCAACAATCGTTTAACTGGTGTGCCTTAAGCCATCCCAGCCATGCCTGCAAATGTCTTAGTAGCTGTGATTGGCCGTCTGAAGCATGTGACCAAGTCTTTATAAGTTCGAGGCAGCCGCCGCAGCAGCGTCATTCTGCTGCTTAGCTAAGGGACAGAGCACACATCAATGTGCTGGCTGCTGATTAGGGAAAGATAGGCAGGAAAAAACCATTTGTGTCCGGATAGAATTGAGGGACAGGTCGGAGTGTTTAGGCAGGGCGAGTTGTAGGCATTTTAGGGATAGAGTCTGCTGAATTATAGGGTCAGTGTCTTCTACAAACTACAATCGATATTGCTGTGTGGGGGGTGGGGTGAATCTGCACTCAATCCTGATCTACGATCTCTTCTCAATCCTGTTAGGGACAGAGTCTGATGAATTTTAGGGAAACTGTGTTCTACAAACTACAATCGATATTGCTGTGTGGTGTGGGATTGGAGATAGGCAGGTGTCAGTGATCCACATCCATTTTTCTGTGTGTGAGCTGCAGTGAACACAATCTTTTTGGGCTGCAGTGAACACAATCTTTTTGGGCTGCAGTGAACACAATCTTTTTGGGCTGCAGTGAACACAATCTTTTTGGGCTGCAGTGAACACAATCTTTTTGGGGTGCAGTGAACAAAATCTTTTTGGGGTGCAGTGAACACAATCCTTTTTGGTGTGCAGTGAACACAATCTTTGTGGGGTGCAGTGAACAAAATCCTTTGTGGGGTGCAGTGAACACAATCTTTTTGGGGTGCAGTGAACAAAATCCTTTTTGGGGTGCAGTGAACAACATCCTTTTTGGGGTGCAGTGAACACAATCTTTTTGGGGTGCAGTGAACAAAATCCTTTGTGGGGTGCAGTGAACACAATCTTTTTGGGGTGCAGTGAACACAATCTTTTTGGGGTGGAGTGAACAACATCCTTTTTGGGGTGCAGTGAACAAAATCCTTTTTGGGGTGCAGTGAACAAAATCATTTTTGGGGTGCAGTGAACACAATCTTTTTGGGGTGCAGTGAACACAATCTTTGTGGGGTGCAGTGAACACAATCTTTTTGGGGTGGAGTGAACAACATCCTTTTTGGGGTGCAGTGAACAACATCCTTTTTGGGGTGCAGTGAACACAATCTTTTTGGGGTGCAGTGAACACAATCTTTGTGGGGTACAGTGAACAGAATCTTTGTGGGGTGCAGTGAACACAATCTTTGGGGGGTACAGTGAACACAATCTTTTTGGGGTGCAGTGAACACAATCTTTGTGGGGTGCAGTGAACACAATCTTTTTGGGGTGGAGTGAACAAAATCATTTTTGGGGTGCAGTGAACAACATCCTTTTTGGGGTGCAGTGATCAAAATCCTTTTTGGGGTGCAGTGAACACAATCTTTTTGGGGTGCAGTGAACAAAATCCTTTGTGGGGTGCAGTGAACAGAATCTTTGTGGGGTGCAGTGAACACAATCTTTGGGTGGGTACAGTGAACACAATCTTTTTGGGGTGCAGTGAACACAATCTTTGTGGGGTACAGTGAACAGAATCTTTGTGGGGTGCAGTGAACACAATCTTTGGGGGGTACAGTGAACACAATCTTTTTGGGGTGCAGTGAACACAATCTTTGGGGGGTACAGTGAACACAATCTTTTTGGGGTGCAGTGATCACATTCTTTGTGGGGTGCAGTGAACACAATCTTTGGGGGGGGTACAGTGAACACAATCTTTTTGGGGTGCAGTGAACAACATCCTTTTAGGGTGCAGTGAACACAATCTTTGTGGGGTGCAGTGAACAACATCCTTTTAGGGTGCAGTGAACACAATCTTTGTGGGGTACAGTGAACAGAATCTTTGTGGGGTGCAGTGAACACAATCTTTGGGGGGTACAGTGAACACAATCTTTGTGAGGTGCAGTGAACACAATCTTTGTGGGGTGCAGTGAACACAATCATTGTGGGGTGCAGTGAACTCAATCTTTGTGGGGTACAGTGAACACAATCTCATACTTCTGAAGATTTGAGGGTGCTGCCTGTTCCATACTCCCCCTACTCCTCATCTAGCCTTTTAGGGGTACAAACAATAGTAATTGGGGCCTAGTGTGGTTGTGTACGTGTGATATACATACACTTTTTTTGGATCATATTTTCTATTCCGCTATTTAATCAAAAACCTTTGGGGATCAGTTAAATTGGGGGATAGTCTGTGTTGGTACGTGTGAGAGAGATCCACCTTTCCAAGTTGTTGGGGTTCATCTCATACTTCTGAAGGTTTGAGGGTGCTGCCTGTTCCATACTCCCCCTACTCCTAGCCTTTTAGGGGTACAAACAATAGTAATTGGGGCCTAGTGTGGTTGTGTACGTGTGATATACATACACTTTTTTTGGATCATATTTTCTATTCCGCTATTTAATCAAAAACCTTTGGGGATCAGTTAAATTGGGGGATAGTCTGTGTTGGTACGTGTGAGAGAGATCCACCTTTCCAAGTTGTTGGGGTTCATCTCATACTTCTGAAGGTTTGAGGGTGCTGCCTGTTCCATACCCCCCCTACTCCTCATCTAGCCTTTTAGGGGTACAAACAATAGTAATTGGGGCCTAGTGTGGTTGTGTACGTGTGATATACATACACTTTTTTTGGATCATATTTTCTATTCCGCTATTTAATCAAAAACCTTTGGGGATCAGTTAAATTGGGGGATAGTCTGTGTTGGTACGTGTGAGAGAGATCCACCTTTCCAAGTTGTTGGGGTTCATCTCATACTTCTGAAGGTTTGAGGGTGCTGCCTGTTCCATACCCCCCCTACTCCTCATCTAGCCTTTTAGGGGTACAAACAATAGTAATTGGGGCCCAGTGTGGTTGTGTACGTGTGATATACATACACTTTTTTTGGATCATATTTTCTATTCCGCTATTTAATCAAAAACCTTTGGGGATCAGTTAAATTGGGGGATAGTCTGTGTTGGTACGTGTGAGAGAGATCCACCTTTCCAAGTTGTTGGGGTTCATCTCATACTTCTGAAGGTTTGAGGGTGCTGCCTGTTCCATACCCCCCCTACTCCTCATCTAGCCTTTTAGGGGTACAAACAATAGTAATTGGGGCCTAGTGTGGTTGTGTACGTGTGATATACATACACTTTTTTTGGATCATATTTTCTATTCCGCTATTTAATCAAAAACCTTTGGGGATCAGTTAAATTGGGGGATAGTCTGTGTTGGTACGTGTGAGAGAGATCCACCTTTCCAAGTTGTTGGGGTTCATCTCATACTTCTGAAGGTTTGAGGGTGCTGCCTGTTCCATACCCCCCCTACTCCTCATCTAGCCTTTTAGGGGTACAAACAATAGTAATTGGGGCCTAGTGTGGTTGTGTACGTGTGATATACATACACTTTTTTTGGATCATATTTTCTATTCCGCTATTTAATCAAAAACCTTTGGGGATCAGTTAAATTGGGGGATAGTCTGTGTTGGTACGTGTGAGAGAGATCCACCTTTCCAAGTTTTTGGGGTTCATCTCATACTTCTGAAGATTTGAGGGTGCTGCCTGTTCCATACCCCCCCTACTCCTCATCTAGCCTTTTAGGGGTACAAACAATAGTAATTGGGGCCTAGTGTGGTTGTGTACGTGTGATATACATACACTTTTTTTGGATCATATTTTCTATTCCGCTATTTAATCAAAAACCTTTGGGGATCAGTTAAATTGGGGGATAGTCTGTGTTGGTACGTGTGAGAGAGATCCACCTTTCCAAGTTGTTGGGGTTCATCTCATACTTCTGAAGGTTTGAGGGTGCTGCCTGTTCCATACTCCCCCTACTCCTAGCCTTTTAGGGGTACAAACAATAGTAATTGGGGCCTAGTGTGGTTGTGTACGTGTGATATACATACACTTTTTTTGGATCATATTTTCTATTCCGCTATTTAATCAAAAACCTTTGGGGATCAGTTAAATTGGGGGATAGTCTGTGTTGGTACGTGTGAGAGAGATCCACCTTTCCAAGTTGTTGGGGTTCATCTCATACTTCTGAAGGTTTGAGGGTGCTGCCTGTTCCATACTCCCCCTACTCCTCATCTAGCCTTTTAGGGGTACAAACAATAGTAATTGGGGCCCAGTGTGGTTGTGTACGTGTGATATACATACACTTTTTTTGGATCATATTTTCTATTCCGCTATTTAATCAAAAACCTTTGGGGATCAGTTAAATTGGGGGATAGTCTGTGTTGGTACGTGTGAGAGAGATCCACCTTTCCAAGTTGTTGGGGATCATCTCATACTTCTGAAGGTTTGAGGGTGCTGCCTGTTCCATACCCCCCCTACTCCTCATCTAGCCTTTTAGGGGTACAAACAATAGTAATTGGGGCCTAGTGTGGTTGTGTACGTGTGATATACATACACTTTTTTTGGATCATATTTTCTATTCCGCTATTTAATCAAAAACCTTTGGGGATCAGTTAAATTGGGGGATAGTCTGTGTTGGTACGTGTGAGAGAGATCCACCTTTCCAAGTTGTTGGGGTTCATCTCATACTTCTGAAGGTTTGAGGGTGCTGCCTGTTCCATACCCCCCCTACTCCTCATCTAGCCTTTTAGGGGTACAAACAATAGTAATTGGGGCCTAGTGTGGTTGTGTACGTGTGATATACATACACTTTTTTTGGATCATATTTTCTATTCCGCTATTTAATCAAAAACCTTTGGGGATCAGTTAAATTGGGGGATAGTCTGTGTTGGTACGTGTGAGAGAGATCCACCTTTCCAAGTTGTTGGGGTTCATCTCATACTTCTGAAGGTTTGAGGGTGCTGCCTGTTCCATACCCCCCCTACTCCTCATCTAGCCTTTTAGGGGTACAAACAATAGTAATTGGGGCCTAGTGTGGTTGTGTACGTGTGATATACATACACTTTTTTTGGATCATATTTTCTATTCCGCTATTTAATCAAAAACCTTTGGGGATCAGTTAAATTGGGGGATAGTCTGTGTTGGTACGTGTGAGAGAGATCCACCTTTCCAAGTTTTTGGGGTTCATCTCATACTTCTGAAGATTTGAGGGTGCTGCCTGTTCCATACCCCCCCTACTCCTCATCTAGCCTTTTAGGGGTACAAACAATAGTAATTGGGGCCTAGTGTGGTTGTGTACGTGTGATATACATACACTTTTTTTGGATCATATTTTCTATTCCGCTATTTAATCAAAAACCTTTGGGGATCAGTTAAATTGGGGGATAGTCTGTGTTGGTACGTGTGAGAGAGATCCACCTTTCCAAGTTGTTGGGGTTCATCTCATACTTCTGAAGGTTTGAGGGTGCTGCCTGTTCCATACTCCCCCTACTCCTAGCCTTTTAGGGGTACAAACAATAGTAATTGGGGCCTAGTGTGGTTGTGTACGTGTGATATACATACACTTTTTTTGGATCATATTTTCTATTCCGCTATTTAATCAAAAACCTTTGGGGATCAGTTAAATTGGGGGATAGTCTGTGTTGGTACGTGTGAGAGAGATCCACCTTTCCAAGTTGTTGGGGTTCATCTCATACTTCTGAAGGTTTGAGGGTGCTGCCTGTTCCATACCCCCCCTACTCCTCATCTAGCCTTTTAGGGGTACAAACAATAGTAATTGGGGCCTAGTGTGGTTGTGTACGTGTGATATACATACACTTTTTTTGGATCATATTTTCTATTCCGCTATTTAATCAAAAACCTTTGGGGATCAGTTAAATTGGGGGATAGTCTGTGTTGGTACGTGTGAGAGAGATCCACCTTTCCAAGTTGTTGGGGTTCATCTCATACTTCTGAAGGTTTGAGGGTGCTGCCTGTTCCATACCCCCCCTACTCCTCATCTAGCCTTTTAGGGGTACAAACAATAGTAATTGGGGCCTAGTGTGGTTGTGTACGTGTGATATACATACACTTTTTTTGGATCATATTTTCTATTCCGCTATTTAATCAAAAACCTTTGGGGATCAGTTAAATTGGGGGATAGTCTGTGTTGGTACGTGTGAGAGAGATCCACCTTTCCAAGTTGTTGGGGTTCATCTCATACTTCTGAAGGTTTGAGGGTGCTGCCTGTTCCATAGAATAAAAATGTAGTAGCGCCAAAACACTATAAAAATGTATAACATTCACATAAAGTCCCAAAAGTCCATAAAGAGTGGAGGAGATAGTGTAGACCAGTTCACAAACTCCAACTGTGCAGAAATGGAAAGCCGACACCCAGACGTGGAATCACACCAGCTGCTTACCAGATAATATGTAATTATGAGCGATGGATAGGACACAAATACGGCATCAATCAAAGGATCAATCTCGCCTTATGGTCACATCAGCCCCATTCAAATAAACAGCCACAATGTTGGGATAACGATATGGGTAGGGTCAAACCACCAGATGGAGTATATGGTCACATCAACTCCGATTTACCTCGATAAAAAAGGCAGGACGATAGTGCAGACCGTATGGATAGTTTATTCATTCATAAAATAAAATAATACTCACATTGAAGTGGATAGGTAAAAGCATTTAAATGAACCGCGGTATAGGATGGCGTGCTGCTCGTGTGTCGGGTCGCCTGACGCGTGTCGTCAAAACCATGACATCATCAGAGGCGGACCCGACTCCAGACGGCAGCACGCTTAAAAGTACCTCAGCCGGAAATGGCGTAGGCGGAAACTAGCCGCCGTTTGCGTTCCACTCGATCACAAAGCGGAACCGGAAGTGACGCGGGCGGAACAATCCGTCCCTGCGTCCTATCAGGCCCCATGTTAAGACCGGAAGAAGCACAGAGGAGACTTAATAGGTCGTAACTATCCGAAAGGTAGTTAGTTAGTCTCCCCCGGCAAAAGCAACTGATTGACTCAGATCGCTATTCAACCGATAATCATAAGATAACATACCAAGAACGGGTGGAATGCAAATAAAACATAATATTCATGCTAAAAAACATAATATCAATGTGATGTTAACTAAGGCTACAAATTTAACCACTTAAGGTCAAAGAGGAGCCCATACACAATTAGACAATTAAAACAAAAAAACAAAAACAAGACAAGTGTTAATGATGTCACAATTGACGGAAAAATTGTGTACACATCATACACACAAGTCCTCTTGATGATACACTCTGAAAACATTATAAAAACATATTCCATATGACATAAAAAGGAATATAAAAAAAAAATTGATACAAAAAATGTAACATAAAGGCCTGCTTTAGCTATTGTTGATATAACAGTTCACATCCCACTCGACGTTCAACCCCCATGGGGCATAGGTTTTCATATTAAAAATCCAACGAGTTTCCAAACGGGAAATCTCCCGATGGATATGACTGCCCCTCCAATGGGGGGTGAACTTATCGATCCCCCAAATTTTTGTGCCCTTAGGATTTTTATCGTGACAACTAGCATAGTGTCTAGAGACGCTATGATTAGGAAAAGCTTTCCTAATATTTTTTATGTGCTCCCTCACCCTCACTGTCAAAGTCCTTTTAGTGCGGCCTATATATTGTAGGCCACACGGACATTGCAGGAGATAGACAACATTGGTGGAGGAGCATCCAATAAAGGGTTTAATAGGATGTATCCTGGAGGTGGCTGTAGATGTAACCTCGCAGAATTTCCTGCCTACAAGGGAGTTGACCTTACAAACCGAACACCTTCTACACGGATAATATCCGGTTAGGGTGTGAAAGAAGGGTAATTGTTCCGGTTTATCCAAAACGTTCGGAGCAATCTGAAGACGTAACGGCTCCACACCCCTGAACACTACCGGTGGAACTTCAGGGAGTTGGGGGCCCAGCACCTTATCATTTTGGAGGATATTCCAATGTTTTTTAAAAATGCGTTTAACATCCCTATACTGCTTCGAATAAGTAGTGATAAAGGAGAAACCAAAACGATTCGAATCATCTTGTTCTTTGGGCTGCTTCTGTAACAAGATAGACCTATCAATGTTCTCCACTTCCTGCAACACCATATTCAGGTCAACCTCATCATACCCTTTGTCAAGGAATTTATCTTTCAAGATCAGAGCCTGGTTGTGATAAGTATCTGTACTGGTACAGTTGCGACGTAGACGTAAGAACTGGCTCCTGGGTACAGAGCGCAGCCAGGAAGGGTGGTGACAACTTCCCTGCTCGATGTACCCATTCCGATCAGTCGGTTTAAAAAATGTACTAGTCACAACTGCACCATCCTTGATCTCTATGGTTAGGTCAAGGAAGTTGATCTTATTCTCACTAACCTCATGCTGAAGTACAATTCCCAGCATGTTGGAATTGAGTTCATTGATAAAACTATCCAAAGACCCTCTATCACCATCCCATAGGAGGAGGACGTCATCGATATAACGCCTCCAGAGAACCAATTGGGGTCTCGGTCGGCCATAGATGACGTCCTCCTCCCACTTGGCCATAAAAAGATTCGCCATGGACGGTGCATATTTGGCACCCATGGCGACTCCCCTCTTTTGCAAGAAAAAGGAGCCGCCAAACCAAAAGTAGTTATGTTGCATGGCGAAACTGAGTAATGAAAGGATGAACTCCCTTTGTGATGAAATCAGGGAGTCATCTCTTTCCAAAAAGGTCTGAACAGCTTGATGGCCATGTTCATGGGAGATGATAGTGTAGAGGGAGGTGACGTCCGCTGTGGCCAGCAGATATCCCTCCCTCCATTCAACCCGTTCCAAAATATTCAAAACTTGAGTGGAATCTCTTAAGTAAGAAGGGGTATTGGTAACGATCGGCTGTAGGTACCCGTCTATATACCTCCCAACCCTACTAGTGACGGAGTCTATTCCGCTCACTATAGGGCGTCCAGGCGGATTGAGGGCGTTCTTATGCACCTTTGGGAGGTAATATAGAACGGGCACCCTCGGAGCCACAGGTACCAAAAACGACCTCTCTTTTTTGTTGATAATATTGTCCTGATACCCCTGATCAATAAGAGTTGATAAATCCTTTTTGTACCGGTTTGTAGGATTAAACAGGAGTGGACTATAAGTGTCCGTATCAGAGAGTAACCTATTCATTTCTGCATAATAGGAGGATTTGTCCAGAACGACAATACCCCCCCCTTTGTCAGCAGGCCTGACAACGATGTCATTTCTTTTCTTGAGGGATTTGAGACCCTCATTGAACCGAAATTCATTCCTGTCTTTCCTAATTTGTAAAGCCTCTACATCCTTAAGGACCAAGTCCTTAAACACCCCTATAGATGGAGCCATGAAACCAGGGGGGTTAAAGAGTGAGGCATTGGAAAGTCCTGAGTGTCTAATCCCCCCGTTGACAAGTCTATTATCTCTGATAGGCTTAGACATGACATACCTTTTAATGTTCATTTTACGGATGTACTTATGTACATCCATAAAAAGTCCAAACCTATCTAAAGGTTTGGTAGGGGCATACTTCAGGCCGTGTCCAAGAACCAATTTTTCATTATCGGAGAGGTCAGCAGAACTCAGGTTAAAAATCCCTGCATCCCTCAATGCATTTTTCTTTTTTTGCCTGGTCCGCCTCCCCCCTCTGGTCCCTCTCTTTGTTTTCCGTCCTGTTGTCTGTATTGACTGGGATTGTGAAAATCCCCCTGTGGTCTTTGTTGTTGTGCCCCACGTCCACCACCATTCCACTGATGTTGTGGATGATTAGTGATGTACCTATCATCATAATAATCGTCTCCTTGATCCAATGGAGCGAAACGATTATATGATGCCCTATCATCTCTACGTGGTGAACCATAATAAGTGTGACTCTGGCGATAATCATTCTGTTCATGGTAATAACCATCGCGTTGGTACTCCGTCACTTGGGAATTGTTTGGGGGTCTGGCACCTTTGCCCCTCTTATTTTTACCACGTCCTCTACCCCTTCCTGGGATTTGCACCCATTCACGTCGTGTAGGCGTCAGGGGTGTACGCGGTGATGCTACTGTGGGAAAAACTGTTTGAGAGAGGGGAACAGGCAATGATGCAGTGGGTTGACTCGCTGCCTCAGCCTGCATCTCCTCCTGTTTTTTCTGCCATTTGAAGATTAAATTGGACTTATAATCACCTAAGTCCCTAAGGTACTTCTTTTTCTTTTTGGTTTTCTGGTCAGATTCTTCCTTTTCAAGAACCTTTTTCAGGGCGTTGGATCTGTTGACAAATTCCAAACTTTCAATGGAAGAGGCCATAGAAGTTTTCAAGGCCAGGATTTCCTCATCCAATCTGACCAGTTTAACCTTTTTTCTGCTAACTAAGAACCTAAGCATGTTCAATCCAGCGTCATTGAAATACTTAGCCCAAACCATTGTATCTTTTTCATCCTCCTGTGGGCTGACCTCCCACCTGAGGCTACGCGGGACCATGCCCAATTCTAGATATTTGTCAAGAAGGGCTATGTCCCATTTTGTGTGTATTTCGGAAATCATGATGTTCTTCAATCTAAGGAAGGACCCCCCTAAATCCGTCACAGAGGGTTCCTCCAAATCATTGAAGACATCACTGGCATCAACAACACATTTACTTCTAAATGTGAAAATATCCATATTGCCGTCCAGCTGCAAATAATTGGGTAATCAGATAACAATACGAAAAAAAAATGTGGAAGAATCTGCGCTCAGACAGCTAGATCAAGAACATTGAAGTCCAAACAAAGCAATAAGTGTAGGCAGCCAACTAAATAGCAGATTACAGGCTAAAATAGGCATAGAATAAAAATGTAGTAGCGCCAAAACACTATAAAAATGTATAACATTCACATAAAGTCCCAAAAGTCCATAAAGAGTGGAGGAGATAGTGTAGACCAGTTCACAAACTCCAACTGTGCAGAAATGGAAAGCCGACACCCAGACGTGGAATCACACCAGCTGCTTACCAGATAATATGTAATTATGAGCGATGGATAGGACACAAATACGGCATCAATCAAAGGATCAATCTCGCCTTATGGTCACATCAGCCCCATTCAAATAAACAGCCACAATGTTGGGATAACGATATGGGTAGGGTCAAACCACCAGATGGAGTATATGGTCACATCAACTCCGATTTACCTCGATAAAAAAGGCAGGACGATAGTGCAGACCGTATGGATAGTTTATTCATTCATAAAATAAAATAATACTCACATTGAAGTGGATAGGTAAAAGCATTTAAATGAACCGCGGTATAGGATGGCGTGCTGCTCGTGTGTCGGGTCGCCTGACGCGTGTCGTCAAAACCATGACATCATCAGAGGCGGACCCGACTCCAGACGGCAGCACGCTTAAAAGTACCTCAGCCGGAAATGGCGTAGGCGGAAACTAGCCGCCGTTTGCGTTCCACTCGATCACAAAGCGGAACCGGAAGTGACGCGGGCGGAACAATCCGTCCCTGCGTCCTATCAGGCCCCATGTTAAGACCGGAAGAAGCACAGAGGAGACTTAATAGGTCGTAACTATCCGAAAGGTAGTTAGTTAGTCTCCCCCGGCAAAAGCAACTGATTGACTCAGATCGCTATTCAACCGATAACCACAGGAGGATGAAAAAGATACAATGGTTTGGGCTAAGTATTTCAATGACGCTGGATTGAACATGCTTAGGTTCTTAGTCAGCAGAAAAAAGGTTAAACTGGTCAGATTGGATGAGGAAATCCTGGCCTTGAAAACTTCTATGGCCTCTTCCATTGAAAGTTTGGAATTTGTCAACAGATCCAACGCCCTGAAAAAGGTTCTTGAAAAGGAAGAATCTGACCAGAAAACCAAAAAGAAAAAGAAGTACCTTAGGGACTTAGGTGATTATAAGTCCAATTTAATCTTCAAATGGCAGAAAAAACAGGAGGAGATGCAGGCTGAGGCAGCGAGTCAACCCACTGCATCATTGCCTGTTCCCCTCTCTCAAACAGTTTTTCCCACAGTAGCATCACCGCGTACACCCCTGACGCCTACACGACGTGAATGGGTGCAAATCCCAGGAAGGGGTAGAGGACGTGGTAAAAATAAGAGGGGCAAAGGTGCCAGACCCCCAAACAATTCCCAAGTGACGGAGTACCAACGCGATGGTTATTACCATGAACAGAATGATTATCGCCAGAGTCACACTTATTATGGTTCACCACGTAGAGATGATAGGGCATCATATAATCGTTTCGCTCCATTGGATCAAGGAGACGATTATTATGATGATAGGTACATCACTAATCATCCACAACATCAGTGGAATGGTGGTGGACGTGGGGCACAACAACAAAGACCACAGGGGGATTTTCACAATCCCAGTCAATACAGACAACAGGACGGAAAACAAAGAGAGGGACCAGAGGGGGGAGGCGGACCAGGCAAAAAAAGAAAAATGCATTGAGGGATGCAGGGATTTTTAACCTGAGTTCTGCTGACCTCTCCGATAATGAAAAATTGGTTCTTGGACACGGCCTGAAGTATGCCCCTACCAAACCTTTAGATAGGTTTGGACTTTTTATGGATGTACATAAGTACATCCGTAAAATGAACATTAAAAGGTATGTCATGTCTAAGCCTATCAGAGATAATAGACTTGTCAACGGGGGGATTAGACACTCAGGACTTTCCAATGCCTCACTCTTTAACCCCCCTGGTTTCATGGCTCCATCTATAGGGGTGTTTAAGGACTTGGTCCTTAAGGATGTAGAGGCTTTACAAATTAGGAAAGACAGGAATGAATTTCGGTTCAATGAGGGTCTCAAATCCCTCAAGAAAAGAAATGACATCGTTGTCAGGCCTGCTGACAAAGGGGGGGGTATTGTCGTTCTGGACAAATCCTCCTATTATGCAGAAATGAATAGGTTACTCTCTGATACGGACACTTATAGTCCACTCCTGTTTAATCCTACAAACCGGTACAAAAAGGATTTATCAACTCTTATTGATCAGGGGTATCAGGACAATATTATCAACAAAAAAGAGAGGTCGTTTTTGGTACCTGTGGCTCCGAGGGTGCCCGTTCTATATTACCTCCCAAAGGTGCATAAGAACGCCCTCAATCCGCCTGGACGCCCTATAGTGAGCGGAATAGACTCCGTCACTAGTAGGGTTGGGAGGTATATAGACGGGTACCTACAGCCGATCGTTACCAATACCCCTTCTTACTTAAGAGATTCCACTCAAGTTTTGAATATTTTGGAACGGGTTGAATGGAGGGAGGGATATCTGCTGGCCACAGCGGACGTCACCTCCCTCTACACTATCATCTCCCATGAACATGGCCATCAAGCTGTTCAGACCTTTTTGGAAAGAGATGACTCCCTGATTTCATCACAAAGGGAGTTCATCCTTTCATTACTCAGTTTCGCCATGCAACATAACTACTTTTGGTTTGGCGGCTCCTTTTTCTTGCAAAAGAGGGGAGTCGCCATGGGTGCCAAATATGCACCGTCCATGGCGAATCTTTTTATGGCCAAGTGGGAGGAGGACATCATCTATGGCCGACCGAGACCCCAATTGGTTCTCTGGAGGCGTTATATCGATGACGTCCTCCTCCTATGGGATGGTGATAGAGGGTCTTTGGATAGTTTTATCAATGAACTCAATTCCAACATGCTGGGAATTGTACTTCAGCATGAGGTTAGTGAGAATAAGATCAACTTCCTTGACCTAACCATAGAGATCAAGGATGGTGCAGTTGTGACTAGTACATTTTTTAAACCGACTGATCGGAATGGGTACATCGAGCAGGGAAGTTGTCACCACCCTTCCTGGCTGCGCTCTGTACCCAGGAGCCAGTTCTTACGTCTACGTCGCAACTGTACCAGTACAGATACTTATCACAACCAGGCTCTGATCTTGAAAGATAAATTCCTTGACAAAGGGTATGATGAGGTTGACCTGAATATGGTGTTGCAGGAAGTGGAGAACATTGATAGGTCTATCTTGTTACAGAAGCAGCCCAAAGAACAAGATGATTCGAATCGTTTTGGTTTCTCCTTTATCACTACTTATTCGAAGCAGTATAGGGATGTTAAACGCATTTTTAAAAAACATTGGAATATCCTCCAAAATGATAAGGTGCTGGGCCCCCAACTCCCTGAAGTTCCACCGGTAGTGTTCAGGGGTGTGGAGCCGTTACGTCTTCAGATTGCTCCGAACGTTTTGGATAAACCGGAACAATTACCCTTCTTTCACACCCTAACCGGATATTATCCGTGTAGAAGGTGTTCGGTTTGTAAGGTCAACTCCCTTGTAGGCAGGAAATTCTGCGAGGTTACATCTACAGCCACCTCCAGGATACATCCTATTAAACCCTTTATTGGATGCTCCTCCACCAATGTTGTCTATCTCCTGCAATGTCCGTGTGGCCTACAATATATAGGCCGCACTAAAAGGACTTTGACAGTGAGGGTGAGGGAGCACATAAAAAATATTAGGAAAGCTTTTCCTAATCATAGCGTCTCTAGACACTATGCTAGTTGTCACGATAAAAATCCTAAGGGCACAAAAATTTGGGGGATCGATAAGTTCACCCCCCATTGGAGGGGCAGTCATATCCATCGGGAGATTTCCCGTTTGGAAACTCGTTGGATTTTTAATATGAAAACCTATGCCCCATGGGGGTTGAACGTCGAGTGGGATGTGAACTGTTATATCAACAATAGCTAAAGCAGGCCTTTATGTTACATTTTTTGTATCAATTTTTTTTTTATATTCCTTTTTATGTCATATGGAATATGTTTTTATAATGTTTTCAGAGTGTATCATCAAGAGGACTTGTGTGTATGATGTGTACACAATTTTTCCGTCAATTGTGACATCATTAACACTTGTCTTGTTTTTGTTTTTTTGTTTTAATTGTCTAATTGTGTATGGGCTCCTCTTTGACCTTAAGTGGTTAAATTTGTAGCCTTAGTTAACATCACATTGATATTATGTTTTTTAGCATGAATATTATGTTTTATTTGCATTCCACCCGTTCTTGGTATGTTATCTTATGATTATCGGTTGAATAGCGATCTGAGTCAATCAGTTGCTTTTGCCGGGGGAGACTAACTAACTACCTTTCGGATAGTTACGACCTATTAAGTCTCCTCTGTGCTTCTTCCGGTCTTAACATGGGGCCTGATAGGACGCAGGGACGGATTGTTCCGCCCGCGTCACTTCCGGTTCCGCTTTGTGATCGAGTGGAACGCAAACGGCGGCTAGTTTCCGCCTACGCCATTTCCGGCTGAGGTACTTTTAAGCGTGCTGCCGTCTGGAGTCGGGTCCGCCTCTGATGATGTCATGGTTTTGACGACACGCGTCAGGCGACCCGACACACGAGCAGCACGCCATCCTATACCGCGGTTCATTTAAATGCTTTTACCTATCCACTTCAATGTGAGTATTATTTTATTTTATGAATGAATAAACTATCCATACGGTCTGCACTATCGTCCTGCCTTTTTTATCGAGGTAAATCGGAGTTGATGTGACCATATACTCCATCTGGTGGTTTGACCCTACCCATATCGTTATCCCAACATTGTGGCTGTTTATTTGAATGGGGCTGATGTGACCATAAGGCGAGATTGATCCTTTGATTGATGCCGTATTTGTGTCCTATCCATCGCTCATAATTACATATTATCTGGTAAGCAGCTGGTGTGATTCCACGTCTGGGTGTCGGCTTTCCATTTCTGCACAGTTGGAGTTTGTGAACTGGTCTACACTATCTCCTCCACTCTTTATGGACTTTTGGGACTTTATGTGAATGTTATACATTTTTATAGTGTTTTGGCGCTACTACATTTTTATTCTATGCCTATTTTAGCCTGTAATCTGCTATTTAGTTGGCTGCCTACACTTATTGCTTTGTTTGGACTTCAATGTTCTTGATCTAGCTGTCTGAGCGCAGATTCTTCCACATTTTTTTTTCGTATTGCTGCCTGTTCCATACTCCCCCTACTCCTCATCTAGCCTTTTAGGGGTACAAACAATAGTAATTGGGGCCCAGTGTGGTTGTGTACGTGTGATATACATACACTTTTTTTGGATCATATTTTCTATTCCGCTATTTAATTTAACTGGGCCTCCATGCGAGACCTGTGTGCCTTGTTGCGCTGTTTTGAGTACTCCACCAACATGGCCAGTGGCAATGACGCCGTTCTCAGCTTAACTATCCCACTTCTATGCCTCCTTGAAAAAACAATTCGGGCGATGATGGAAGAGGATGTGGCACAGGATGAGGAGGAGGAGGAGGATGAAGAGGTAACATTTCAAAGGCTTTCAGGGCAGTCATTCGCAAGGGGCTCCGAGGGTGGGTTCCTGCACACGCAAACGCCAGGGACGCAATTGTCCAGCAGGGGCACAGTTCTGGAGGATGAGGAGGATGAGGAGGAGGAGGAGCTGGAGGAGGAGATGGAACCATGTTCACAGCAGGGTGGCACCCAGGCCAGCTCATGGCCATCACTGGTGCGTGGCTGGGGGGATACAGAGGACACGGACGATACACCTCCCACAGAGGACAGCCTTTCGTAGCCTCTGGGCAGCCTGGCACACATGAGCGATTACATGCTGCAGTGTCTCCACAACGACCGCCGAGTTGCCCACATTCTAACTTGTGCTGATTACTGGGTGGCCACGCTGCTGGATCCCCGTTACAAGGACAACGTACCGTCCTTAATTCACTCACTGGAGCGCGATCGCAAGATGCGCGAGTACAAGCGCACGCTGGTAGACGCCATGCTGCTGGCATTCCCATCTGACAGCGGGGCCACAGTGGAAGCACAAGGCAGAGGAGGAGGAGGAGGAGGTCGCCAACGCAACCAGGGCACCGCCAGCACCTCAGAAGGCAGGGTTAGCATGGCCGAAATGTGGAAAAGCTTTGTCAGCACGCCACAACAAACAGCAGCACCAGCAGCTCAGATGGAACGTCTTAGCAGGAGGCAGCATTTTACCAACATGGTGGAGCAGTATGTGTGCACACGCCTACATGTAGTGAATGACGGGTCTGCCCCCTTCAACTTCTGGGTCTCCAAATTGGGCACATGGCCTGAGCTTGCCCTTTACGCCTTGGAGGTGCTGGCGTGCCCTGCAGCCAGTGTATTATCTGAACGGGTATTTAGCACGGCTGGGGGCGTTATAACAGACAAGCGCAGCCGCCTGTCCAGAGACAATGTGGACAAGCTCACGTTCATTAAAATGAACCAGGCATGGATCCCACGGGACTTTTCCGTACCTTATGCAGAATAGCAATGGATACCGACCTTACCCACCCATTGTTCCATATTTGCTCTTTCTCACTCTTTTGGGGTGTACCCTCATTTAAAATTTTTGAAAAGAAGCAGTGTTGGCTACCTCGTCCTCCTCCTCAGGGCCAGATTAATGTAGGGGCTATTGGAGCTGCAGCTCCAGGCCCCTACCTTTTATATAGGCCCCGGGTTGGCCATATTCACTGTTACCGCTCTTCTGTCACTTGTAAACACAGAAGTCTGGCTTCTATGCTCGCTTCCCCAGGCAGCACCCTCAGAACCTCCCCACACAGCGTGAAGGCCGGACAAGGAGGGACAGTTGGCGATGCATGGATGTGTTTATGGGCTTCAGAGACAGCATCCCATGTTGAATTAGGCATGCATGGCTGCACCCTTCCTCCTCTGGGTGCATGGCAAGGCACGGCCCTTAAGGCCCTTCAAAATCCTCAGCACCAAGCCCATGATGCTGTTAATCCGGCCCTGGTCCTCCTCCACCGCCGCTTCCACCTACACCGCCCATAGGTGTGCGCAGCCTATTGCATTAAGGTGTGCACCCCAAAGTTGAAATACACATGCATGTGTTTGCCAGCAGGGAGAGTAATGTATCGGGGCCATGTACCTGTAGGCAAGGAGAAATAGAGCAGAGCAGGTCCCAAGGAGATCTTTCCCATCTCCTCACTGGCAATGCTATGTGCCCTAGGTGATTAGGGTGTGCCCAGGCACACCCAGCACACCCTGTGCGCACGCCTATGTCACCGCCACATCCACCACCACCTCAACCTCCCTCCTACTCCATATGGGCCTCGTCCTTCAGAGATGAAGAAGAACATTGTTTTATTTTTCTGTTTTTTTTTGTTGTTTTAAGTTATTTCCCTATCCACATTTGTTTGCAGAGCACTTGCCATGCTCTTAATTACGTTTTGCTGCCATTTGCAGCACTCTAGCCCTTTCCTTTGGTGTTTTAGAGCCATTTTAGTGCCTTAAAGTTCGGGTCCCCATTGACTTCAATGGGGTTCGCTGTCCGGGAAAAGTTCGGTAAAAGTCCGGGACACGGACCCGGACTTTTTTTTAAAGTTCGGCCGAACCCGTCGAACACGGACATCTAGGTGTCCGCTCAACCCTATCCGTGACATACAACATTTGGTAGGCTTTAAATGATTGTCAGGAAGATGTAACCATCTTAAAAAAGTATAGAACATTTTTAAAAAAATGACACGATCCTCAAGAAAAAGGTTTACTTTAATTGGACATGAATAAAAGGAACTACAAGTTAATTAAGTTAAAATATTTCATTTTCAAAATTTAAAAAAATTAATAATGTTCAGAAATATATCAAACTAAACACCTTTAAAATGGATATGCTATTGTGTGTAGCCATATTTACCAAATGTATCTGCTCTGATGGAAGAAAATTACAATCACTAACATCTAAACTGACATAGAACAGTAAGCTGCATTCCCAAGTTACATAACAAAAATATTTAATGTGTTCAGGTGTGCGAAATTTTTATATACATCTGTGTAACTGGTATTAGAAGGTCTTTCACAATTGTAACATAATGTTTGATGTAAATACAAAGTCCTTTAATAAAGCTTAAGTGAAAATGCACAATTATAATGTTATTCTCTCTACTGTGACTTTAGTGCATTATTTTGTGTTTCATCAGCCTCTGTCACCCTGCCATGTCCCCATAAACCCGCTAAACGATATAGTAACATATTTGGTATATCTCACCTATGATTTGCAGTAAGAGGAAACAGGGGAGCAAAAACCGAGTGCAATCCATCCCGTCATCTGAGTCTCAGTACTGTGCAATTTTCAACACACCAATGAACTAAGTAATTATTTGTTCAGGTCGTTTATCAGAAAGCTACACAAGAGTATGTTCTTCCAGATCATGATGTGAAACTAGACATTACAACCAACTAAGCATTTTGTATTCCAGTCAGTTTCTATTTTAAAAGGAAACCTGTACTGGGAAAAAAAATATGTAGGCTGCCATTGGTGACCACCTTTGTTCAAATGGGCAATGGGCCGTATGTATTGGAGAGAGTGTGAAGGGTATAACAGAGCAAAGTACGTACAGAAGAGATATAAATATAATTTGTAGTGATGTTTACAAAAATAACATCCACCATATGAGAGTGTCTATAAACCAAGGAAAATAGTCCGTTGCAATAATGGGTCACACTATACAATGTTATCTATATGACCAGTGGGCCACTAATAAATGTTGGTGGTTTCTATCCACATCTTCCCCAAACATGAAGAAAAACACCATTGTGTTTATCCACCACCTGTAGGAAGATTGTGAGCTTACCACAACCAAATTCTGTCTAGTGACAGAACAGCAATATTCGCTTTATAGGAGATATCTTTCATGATCTGATTGATAAGATCAAATTATTTTAGATGCGCCACAGGAAAATACTTAGGCAATGAAACGTGTTTTCCTTATTATTGTTGGGCTGCTACGAAATAAAGGATTTGTGACTTCTTGACTGTGATGCAAACTTGTTCCAGGAAGGTCAAGTCTGGGGATCGGAGGGATGCTGATCAGGAACAGAGATGAAGAAGACGGGCTCTCCGGCACCCAAGCTGCCATTGGTGACCACCTTTGTTCAAATGAGCAATGGGCCATATGTATTGGAGAGAGTGTGAAGGGTATAACAGAGCAAAGTATGTACAGAAGAAATATAAATATAATTTGTAGTGAAATAACATCCACCATATAAGAGTGTCTATAAACCAAGGAAAATAGTCAGTTGCAATAATGGGTCACACTCTACAATGTTATCTATAAGACCAGTGGGCCACTAATAAATGTTGGTGGTTTCTATCCACATCTTCCCCAAACATGAAGAAAAACACCACTGTGTTTATCCACCACCTGTAGGAAGATTGTGAGCTTACCACAACCAAATGCTGTCTAGTGACAGAACAGCAATATGTGCTTTATAGGAGATATCTTTCATGATTTGTCTTTCTCCATCACTGTTATACAACAACTATGCTTGGTTTCTGGAAAACCAGTAGAGCCCTGACTAGCTAAGAGTGCTGCCCCTTCTTTCCCTGCAAGGTGCCGCTTTGCTGGTGATTGCGGGAGGCTAAAAGATCAAATTATTTTGGATGCGCCACAGGTAAATGCTGAGGCAATGAAACATGTTTTTCTTATTATTGTTGGGCTGCCACAAAACAAAGGATTAGTGACTTCTTGACTGTGATGCAAACTTGTTCCAGGAAGGTCAGGTCTGGGGATCAGAGAGATGCTGATCAGGGACAGAGATGGAGAAGGCAGGCTCCGCGGCACCCAGGTGCACAAGTAACTTAGAGGAGCTCACCCCAAGGCTCGCTGAAGTGTGGGCGGAGAGAGAAGAGTAGTGAGGTAGGTACAGTATATAATTAATATATATTTCCTTGAGACATTTTTATCTTTTAAACTTTTTGAACTTCATTAAGGATATATTTTGCACAATAACTATTGGACTAATATAAGTATTACCAAAAATGGGAAAACCACCGATCAGAGTAGTTCCAAAAAGAGGACAGACAGCAGTTTTACCTTCAAAAAAAATCCCTGAAACATGTACGACTGTTCCCAGCACATCCCCCCCACTTCTCACAGGCACAAGGGGTTGCCATGAGGTAGACTGCGCTTGTGCAGAACACACAAGGTAGGGCAGGTCTTGTGACAGCTTTCATGACCTTATCTCCCTGATGCCGGCTAGAGGGATAGGACAGGCTCACACATTGACAGCCTTTCAGTTTCTTCATCCATCACACTGCGGACAACTCTGTGGTGCTAGGTTGCATGGATGAGCAAATTTGGGGTGGAGGAACTTGACTGGCCTGCACAGAGTCCTGACCTCAACCGGATAGAACACCTTTCGGATTAATTAGAGCCTGGCCTCTTCTCCAACATCAGAGCCTGACCTCACAAATGCGCTTCTGGAAGAATGGTCAAACATTCCCACAGACACACTCCTAAACCTTGTGGATAGCCTTCCTAGAAGAGTTGAAACTTCTATAGTGGCAAAGGATGGGCAAACTCAATATTGAACCCTAAGGACTAAGACTAGGATGTCAATAAAGTTCATGTGTGTGTGTAAAGGCAGGCATCCCAATACTTTTGTTAATATAGTGTTAATAGCCTTTTTTTTTTTTTTATATGAAATTTGTGTTTTTCTTTAAACTTTACTACTTTGGATGCACACAGTGACATAACTCATGTGGTTTGACCATCAATCTATATTTTCATTAAAATAGGCTTGTAAACCTCTAAACAACACATGCCAAAAAACACATGCCAAAAAAAAAATGCAATACAACCATAATATAAGTTCTAACTATTGTACACCATCTAAAAATGGCTCGGGTTCTACTTTAAAATTTCAGAGCACTGCAATACAGTAGAACTCTTCATAAATTCCTAGAGCACAGTTTCAGCATTTGCCTTCTATTATTAATTTCCAGATATAATTGCTATATATAGTGGAAAGTTAGATGTAACAAAAAGATATTCTTAAATGCAAAATTATTTAAGTTATGTTGGCCTTATACTGTGCAATTTTTGCAAATTATGCAACACATAAATGTAATTTGATGTAATTAAACATTAGTGGCAGGTATGTATGATTTCTAAAGGGATGGTGTATATTTTGGATAGCAAAACATCTAAGAAGACAAAATGCTTAAGTTTAAGAGCAATCATTACACCAATAATAACCCTAACTCTTGTGCCACTGCTAACCCTAGATTAATTGGAGAGCTCCATGATGGGAGTGTCCATGAGATTCAAAAAGCCAGAAACTGGATCAACCTACCAGGCTTCATTTTAAAATATATAATTTAGTAGGCTTTACATGATTGACAGGAAGATGTAATCAACTTAAATAGTGTAGAACCCTATTGGAAGAATTGCATGATCTTCAAGAAAAGGTCCACTTTAATCAGCCATAAATAAAAAGTACTACAAGTTAATTAACCTAAACGTTTCATAAGTTTCATATTTAAATTTCAAGAAAATGAATCATGTTCAGAAATGTATAAAAAAACATACCTTTAAAATTGATATGCGGGGGGGTGGGGGGGGGGTGTATGTGTGGCCGGCAGGCCGTGGAATGGCTATTTGTTTCAGGAGCTCGGAACTCAGGGATCAGAACGAAGCAATCCACTGAGCATAGGAGCCTAGAAAAGCAGTGATTTTGGCCCTCAGAGCCTTGGGCTACAACCAAGAGCATTTTGCGGAAGAGAAAGGGGAGAGGGAAGCCAGATTGGCTGACCAGTTTCTTCCCCCCGCCATTCCATTCAGGCAGCCAAGATGGCAGTGGCAGGTCTCCATCCACATTGCAGTGACATATGCAGAACAAGGGGATGGAGCGTCTGCAGCCCAGAGGACAGCAACAAACACCTATCTAATTTGTTCGCTGTGTAAGGTAAACTCCACTCAGCAAAAGAACTTTGCATTCCCCCCTTTTGTATAACTACGGGGTTTATTTTGTGTTTTTAATACTTGGAATTTGGGGTGGCTATATTGATTGGGGGAAAAAAAACTATACAGATTGTCCTCTGTAGGCTCCCAGTCAATATAGCCTAAAGGGTTTTTGATTTTTTATACAGTATATGTTAAACATTTTCGTCAGTGTGGGATTTCTATGGAGACACAATGTCTGGTCAGCAGCCCTACAGACAAATGGGACAATCTTAACTAGTTGACGCCCGTGCTATAGCCGAACATGCACTTTGAAGGAACGGCCACTTGTGTCGTTTCTTCAGAGCACTGTGCCGTGACCAAGGGCTCCCGTACGCATACGCGGGAGTGACGTCACGTGTAGAGTTGAGCGAACACCTGGATGTCCTGCGGGTTCGACCGAACTTGAAAAAAAAGTCCGGATTCGTGACCCGGACTTAACCCGAACTTTGTCCCGATCCCGAACCCCATTGAAGTCAATGGAGACCCGAACTTTTGAGCACTAAAATGCCTCTAAAACAAACATGGAAAGGGCTAGAGGGCTGCAAATGGCATAAAAATCATCTTAAGAGCATGGCAAGTGCTCTGCAAACAAATCTGGATAGGGAAATAACTTAAAAGAACATAAAAAACAGAAAAATTAAAAATAATCATCTTGAATGATGTAGGAGGAGGACTAGACCCATATGGAGTAGAAGGTTGAGGTGGCGGAGGATATGGCTGTGTAGGTGGAAGCGGCGGCAGCGGTTCAGGAGGAAGAGAAGGCGAGGCCCATATGGAGTAGGAGGTTGAGGTGGCGGTGGATGTGGCGGTGTAGGTGGAAGCGGCGGTGGAGGAGGACGAGGTAGCCAACACTGGTTTTTGTTTTTAATTTTATTTCTTTTTAAATTAGGGTACACCCCAAAAACAGTGAGAAAGACCAAAAATACAACAATAGCTAGGTAAGGCCTATCTTGTCTATTCTGCAAAAGGTACGGACAAGTCCTGTGGGATCCATGCCTGGTTCATTTTAATGAACGTGAGCTTGTCCACATTGTCTCTGGACAGACGGCTGCGCTTGTCTGTGATAACGCCCCCAGCCGTGCTAAATACACGTTCAGATAATACACTGGCTGCAGGGCAGGCCAGCACCTCCAAGGCGTAAAGGGCAAGCTCAGGCCATGTGCCCAATTTGGAGACCCAGAAGTTGAAGGGGGCAGGCCCGTCATTCAGTACGTCTAGGCGTGAGCACACATACTGCTCCACCATGTCGTGCTGGGTGGTGGTGCTGCTGGTGGAGCTCCTGTTGCAAGGAGAGGACGTGGTCGATCTGTGGCAGCTACACGCACAAGTGAAACACTTTTCTCAGCTGCGACTAGGCGACAGAACCTTACAGCAGTATTTGGCAGGGCCTAATGCGCCTCTACAAATGTTGAGGCCAGAACAAGTACAGGCAATAGTAGATTGGGTTGCTGACAGTGCCTCCAGTTCCTTCACATTGTCTCCCACCCCGTCTTCTGCTGAAAGGTCAGAGTTGCCACCTGCAGCCGATGTCCATCAATCTTTCACCTCAAACCCTTGCAAATCAGCCAAGCAGTCTGAGCCCCAAGTCATGCAGCAGTCTCTTCTTTTTTTTGATGACTCTGTTAGCATGGTTTCCCAGGGCCATCCACCAAGCCCTGCCCCAGAAGTGGAAGAGATTGAGTGCACCAATGCCCAACCACTTATGTCTCAAGATGAGTACATGGGAGGACCATCGCAGCACGTCTCAGATAATGACGAAACACAGGTGATATTTTTTCCCTAAATGGGTGTTTATTGAATAGCGGAATAGAACAACAGTATCCAATGAGTGTATCTCACAGTAAAATATGCAGACTAAGCCGCAATATAATATTTTTTCCCTAAATGGGTGTTTATTAAATAGCGGACTAGAACAACAGTATACAACGGGTGTATCTCACACGTACAGATACAGACTAGGCCGCAATTTAATATTTTTTCCCTAAATTAGTGTTTATTGAATAGCGGACTAGAACAACAGTATCCAACAAGTGTATCTCACACGTACAGATACAGACTAAGCCACAATTTAATATCTTTCTGTCCCCTAAATGTTTTTTTTATTGCAATGCGCAATACAACAGTATGCAATGGGTGTATCTCACTGTAACATACGTGGACAGGGCTGAAATCAACTTTTCTTGCCCCTAAATGTTTTTTTTATTGCAATGCGCAATACAACAGTATGCAATGGGTGTATCTCACTGTAACATACGCAGGCAGGGCCACAATCAACTTTTTTTGCCCCTAAATGTTTTTTTTTTTATTGCAATGCGCAATACAACAGTATGCAATGGGTGTATCTCACTGTAGCATATACGGACAGGGCCGCAATCAACTTTTTTTGCCCCTAAATGTTTTTTTTTTTATTGTAAGGCGCAATACAACAGTATGCAATGGGTGTATCTCACTGTAACATACGCGGACAGGGCCGCAATCAACTTTTTTTGCCAACAAATGTTTTTTTTTTTTATTGCAAGGCACAATACAACAGTATGCAATGGGTGTATCTCACTGTAACATATGCAGACAGGGCCGCAAATCAACTATTTTTGTCCCCTAAATGTTTTTTTTTATTGCAAAGTGCAATACAACAGTATGCAATGGGTGTATCTCACTGTAACATATGCGGACAGGGCCGCAATCAACTTTTTTTGCCAATAAATGTTTTTTTTTATTGCAAGGCGCAATACAACAGTATGCAATGGGTGTATCTCACTGGAACATATGCAGACAAGGCCGCAATCAACTGTTTTTGCCCCTAAATGTTTTTTTTTTTATTGCAATGTGCAATACAACAGTATGCAATGGGTGTATCTCACTGTAACATATGCAGACAGGGCCGCAATCAACTTTTTTGTCCCATAAATGTTTTTTTTTTTTATTGCAAGGCGCAATACAACAGTATGCAATGGGTGTCTCTCACTGTAACATATGTAGACATGGCCGCAATTAACTGTTTTTGCCCCTAAATGTTTTTTTTTTATTGCAATGAGCAATACAACAGTATGCAATGGGTGTATCTTACTGTAACATATGCAGACAAGGCCGAAATCAACTGTTTTTGCCCCTAAATGTTTTTTTTTATTGCAATGAGCAATACAACAGTATGCAATGGGTGTATCTCACTGTAACATATGCAGACAAGGCCGCAATCAACTGTTTTTGCCCCTAAATGTTTTTTTTTATTGCAAGGCGCAATACAACAGAATGCAATGGGTGTATCTCACTGTAACATATGCAGACAGGGCCGCAATCAACTTTTTTGTCCCCTAAATGTTTTCTGTTTTTTTTATTGCAAGGCGCAATACAACAGTATGCAATGGGTGTATCTCACTGTAACATACGTGGACAGGGCTGAAATCAACTTTTCTTGCCCCTAAATGTTTTTTTTTTTATTGCAATGCGCAATACAACAGTATGCAAAGGGTGTTTCTCACTGTAACATACGCAGGCAGGGCCACAATCAACTTTTTTTTGCCCCTAAATGTTTTTTTTTATTGCAAGGCGCAATACAACAGTATGCAATGGGTGTATCTCACTGTAGCATATGCGGACAGGGCCGCAATCAACTTTTTTTGCCCCTAAATGTTTTTTTTATTGTAAGGCGCAATACAACAGTATGCAATGGGTGTATCTCACTGTAACATACGCGGACAGGGCCGCAATCAACTTTTTTTGCCAACAAATGTTTTTTTTTTTATTGCAAGGCACCATACAACAGTATGCAATGGGTGTATCTCACTGTAACATATGCAGACAGGGCCGCAAATCAACTATTTTTGTCCCCTAAATGTTTTTTTTATTGAAAAGTGCAATACAACAGTATGCAATGGGTGTATCTCACTGTAACATATGCGGACAGGGCCGCAATCAACTTTTTTTGCCAATAAATGTTTTTTTTATTGCAAGGCGCAATACAACAGTATGCAATGGGTGTATCTCACTGGAACATATGCAGACAAGGCCGCAATCAACTGTTTTTGCCCCTAAATGTTTTTTTTTTATTGCAATGTGCAATACAACAGTATGCAATGGGTGTATCTCACTGTAACATATGCAGACAGGGCCGCAATCAACTTTTTTGTCCCATAAATGTTTTTTTTTTTTATTGCAAGGCGCAATACAACAGTATGCAATGGGTGTCTCTCACTGTAACATATGTAGACATGGCCGCAATTAACTGTTTTTGCCCCTAAATGTTTTTTTTTATTGCAATGAGCAATACAACAGTATGCAATGGGTGTATCTCACTGTAACATATGCGGACAGGGCCGCAATCAACTTTTTTTGCCAATAAATGTTTTTTTTATTGCAAGGCGCAATACAACAGTATGCAATGGGTGTATCTCACTGGAACATATGCAGACAAGGCCGCAATCAACTGTTTTTGCCCCTAAATGTTTTTTTTTTATTGCAATGTGCAATACAACAGTATGCAATGGGTGTATCTCACTGTAACATATGCAGACAGGGCCGCAATCAACTTTTTTGTCCCATAAATGTTTTTTTTTTTTATTGCAAGGCGCAATACAACAGTATGCAATGGGTGTCTCTCACTGTAACATATGTAGACATGGCCGCAATTAACTGTTTTTGCCCCTAAATGTTTTTTTTTATTGCAATGAGCAATACAACAGTATGCAATGGGTGTATCTTACTGTAACATATGCAGACAAGGCCGAAATCAACTGTTTTTGCCCCTAAATGTTTTTTTTTATTGCAATGAGCAATACAACAGTATGCAATGGGTGTATCTCACTGTAACATATGCAGACAAGGCCGCAATCAACTGTTTTTGCCCCTAAATGTTTTTTTTTTATTGCAAGGCGCAATACAACAGAATGCAATGGGTGTATCTCACTGTAACATATGCAGACAGGGCCGCAATCAACTTTTTTGTCCCCTAAATGTTTTTTGTTTTTTTTATTGCAAGGCGCAATACAACAGTATGCAATGGGTGTATCTCACTGTAACATACGTGGACAGGGCTGAAATCAACTTTTCTTGCCCCTAAATGTTTTTTTTTTTATTGCAATGCGCAATACAACAGTATGCAAAGGGTGTTTCTCACTGTAACATACGCAGGCAGGGCCACAATCAACTTTTTTTTGCCCCTAAATGTTTTTTTTTATTGCAAGGCGCAATACAACAGTATGCAATGGGTGTATCTCACTGTAGCATATGCGGACAGGGCTGCAATCAACTTTTTTTGCCCCTAAATGTTTTTTTTATTGTAAGGCGCAATACAACAGTATGCAATGGGTGTATCTCACTGTAACATACGCGGACAGGGCCGCAATCAACTTTTTTTGCCAACAAATGTTTTTTTTTTTATTGCAAGGCACCATACAACAGTATGCAATGGGTGTATCTCACTGTAACATATGCAGACAGGGCCGCAAATCAACTATTTTTGTCCCCTAAATGTTTTTTTTTATTGCAAAGTGCAATACAACAGTATGCAATGGGTGTATCTCACTGTAACATATGCGGACAGGGCCGCAATCAACTTTTTTTGCCAATAAATGTTTTTTTTATTGCAAGGCGCAATACAACAGTATGCAATGGGTGTATCTCACTGGAACATATGCAGACAAGGCCGCAATCAACTGTTTTTGCCCCTAAATGTTTTTTTTTTTATTGCAATGTGCAATACAACAGTATGCAATGGGTGTATCTCACTGTAACATATGCAGACAGGGCCGCAATCAACTTTTTTGTCCCATAAATGTTTTTTTTTTTATTGCAAGGCGCAATACAACAGTATGCAATGGGTGTCTCTCACTGTAACATATGTAGACATGGCCGCAATTAACTGTTTTTGCCCCTAAATGTTTTTTTTTATTGCAATGAGCAATACAACAGTATGCAATGGGTGTATCTTACTGTAACATATGCAGACAAGGCCGAAATCAACTGTTTTTGCCCCTAAATGTTTTTTTTATTGCAATGAGCAATACAAAAGTATGCAATGGGTGTGTCTCACTGTAACATATGCAGACAAGGCCGCAATCAACTGTTTTTGCCCCTAAATGTTTTTTTTTTATTGCAAGGCGCAATACAACAGAATGCAATGGGTGTATCTCACTGTAACATATGCAGACAGGACCACAATCAACTTTTTTGTCCCCTAAATGTTTTTTGTTTTTTTTTATTGCAAGGCGCAATACAACAGTATGCAATGGGTGTCTCTCACTGTAACATATGTAGACATGGCCGCAATTAACTGTTTTTGCCCCTAAATGTTTTTTTTTATTGCAATGAGCAATACAACAGTATGCAATGGGTGTATCTCACTGTAACATATGCAGACAAGGCCGCAATCAACTGTTTTTGCCCCTAAATGTTTTTTTTTTTTATTGCAAGGCGCAATACAACAGTATGCAATGGGTGTATCTCACTGTAACATATGCGGACAGGGCCGCAATAAACTTTTTTGCCCCTAAATGTTTTTTTTTTATTGCAAGGCGCAATACAACAGTATGCAATGGGTGTATCTCACTGTAACATACGCGGACAGGGCCACAATCAACTTTTTTTGCCCCTAAATGTTTTTTCCCTAAATGGGTGTTTATTGCATCGCGGAATTAGAACAACAGTATCCAACGAGTGTATCTCACAGTAAAATATGCAGACTAAGCCGCAATGTAATATTTTTTCCCTAAATGGGTGTTTATTGAATAGCGGAATAGAACAACAGTATCCAATGAGTTTATCTCACAGTAAAATATGCAGACTAAGCCGCAATATAATATTTTTTCCCAAAATGGGTGTTTATTGAATAGCGGACTAGAACAACAGTATACAACGGGTGTATCTCACACGTACAGATACAGACTAGGCTGCAATTTAATATTTTTTCCCTAAATTGGTGTTTATTGAATAGCGGACTAGAACAACAGTATCCAACGAGTGTATCTCACATGTACAGATACAGGCTAAGCCGCAATTTAATATCTTTCTGTCCCCTAAATGTTTTTTTTTTATTGCAATGCGCAATACAACAGTATGCAATGGGTGTATCTCACTGTAGCATATGCGGACAGGGCCGCAATCAACTTTTTTTGCCCCTAAATGTTTTTTCTTTATTGTAAGGCGCAATACAACAGTATGCAATGGGTGTATCTCACTGTAACATGCGCAGACAGGGCCGCAATCAACTTTTTTTGCCAACAAATGTTTTTTTTATTGCAAGGCACCATACAACAGTATGCAATGGGTGTATCTCACTGTAACATATGCAGACAGGGCCGCAATCAACTTTTTTGTCCCCTAAATGTTTTTTGTTTTTTTTATTGCAAGGCGCAATACAACAGTATGCAATGGGTGTATCTCACTGTAACATACGTGGACAGGGCTGAAATCAACTTTTCTTGCCCCTAAATGTTTTTTTTTTTATTGCAATGCGCAATACAACAGTATGCAATGGGTGTATCTCACTGTAACATATGCGGACAGGGCCGCAATCAACTTTTTTTGCCAATAAATGTTTTTTTTATTGCAAGGCGCAATACAACAGTATGCAATGGGTGTATCTCACTGTAACATATGCAGACAAGGCCGCAATCAACTGTTTTTGCCCCTAAATGTTTTTTTTTTTTATTGCAATGTGCAATACAACAGTATGCAATGGGTGTATCTCACTGTAACATATGCAGACAGGGCCGCAATCAACTTTTTTGTCCCCTAAATGTTTTTTTTTTTTTTTTTATTGCAAGGCGCAATACAACAGTATGCAATGGGTGTCTCTCACTGTAACATATGTAGACATGGCCGCAATTAACTGTTTTTGCCCCTAAATGTTTTTTTTTTCTTGCAATGAGCAATACAACAGTATGCAATGGGTGTATCTTACTGTAACATATGCAGACAAGGCCGAAATCAACTGTTTTTGCCCCTAAATGTTTTTTTTTTATTGCAATGAGCAATACAACAGTATGCAATGGGTGTATCTCAGTGTAACATATGCAGACAAGGCCGCAATCAACTGTTTTTGCCCCTAAATGTTTTTTTTTTAATTGCAAGGCGCAATACAACAGAATGCAATGGGTGTATCTCACTGTAACATATGCAGACAGGGCCGCAATCAACTTTTTTGTCCCCTAAATGTTTTTTTTTTTTTTATTGCAAGGCGCAATACAACAGTATGCAATGGGTGTCTCTCACTGTAACATATGTAGACATGGCCGCAATTAACTGTTTTTGCCCCTAAATGTTTTTTTTTTATTACAATGAGCAATACAACAGTATGCAATAGGTGTATCTCACTGTAACATATGCAGACAAGGCCGCAATCAACTGTTTTTGCCCCTAAATGTTTTTTTTTTATTGCAAGGCGCAATACAACAGTATGCAATGGGTGTATCTCACTGTAACATACGCGGACAGGGCCGCAATAAACTTTTTTTGCCCCTAAATGTTTTTTTTTTTTATTGCAAGGCGCAATACAACAGTATGCAATGGGTGTATCTCACTGTAACATACGCGGACAGGGCCACAATCAACTTTTTTTGCCCCTAAATGTCTTTTCCCTAAATGGGTGTTTATTGAATTGCGGAATAGAACTACAGTATCCAACGAGTGTATCTCACAGTAAAATATGCAGACTAAGTCGCAATGTAATATTTTTTCCCTAAATGGGTGTTTATTGAATAGCGGAATAGAACAACAGTATCCAATGAGTGTATCTCACAGTAAAATATGCAGACTAAGCCGCAATATAATATTTTTTCCCTAAATGGGTGTTTATTGAATAGCGTACTAGAACAACAGTATACAACGGGTGTATCTCACACGTACAGATACAGGCTAAGCTGCAATTTAATATCTTTCTGTCCCCTAAATGTTTTTTTTTTATTGCAATGCGAAATACAACAGTATGCAATGGGTGTATCTCACTGTAACATACGCGGACAGGGCTGCAATCAACTTTTTTTGCCGCTAAATGTTTTTTTTTTTTATTGCAATGCGCAATACAACAGTATGCAATGGGTGTATCTCACTGTAACATACGCGGACAGGGCCACAATCAACTTTTTTTTCCCCTAAATGTTTTTTTTTTTATTGCAAGGCGCAATACAACAGTATGCAATGGGTGTATCTCACTGTAGCATATGCGGACAGGGCCGCAATCAACTTTTTTTGCCCCTAAATGTTTTTTTTTTTTATTGTAAGGCGCAATACAACAGTATGCAATGGGTGTATCTCACTGTAACATATGCGGACAGGGCAAATATGACCTAAAGGTTTTTAAAGTTTGCCTCCCATTAAAGTCAATGGGACTTTTGAGAAAATTTGCGGCTGACGTTCGCGAACCGCCCCTGCCGATGTTCGTTCATTTCTAATGATAATGCCCAGATACTTAAATGAGGACACCACCCGGAGGGGGGTAAGGGGGTCACCCGCCACAGTAGCCCTGGCATCAAGTAGCCTCAGTGCAGACTTCTGCCAGTTAATCTTCAGGCCAGAATAGGCACCAAAGCCATCAATAATATGCATCGCGGCCGTCAGTGAAGTGGAGGTATCCCGGAGATAAAAAATTAGGTAGTCCGCGTAGAGCCTGATGACGTCAGTTCTGTCACCCATAGAAATGAGTAAAGACTGCCGAAATCTCTATGCCAAGGTCTCAATAGCCACCGCAAATAACAAAGGGGATAATGGACACCCCTGTCTGGTACCTCAATGTAGCATTATAGACGGGGACAGTAAACCATTAACCAGGATATGGGAGGTGGGATCTCTATAAAGGATTCAGACCCAGGCCTGAAACTTAACCCCGAAGCCAATGGAGCACAATGCCGCCATCAGAAACCGCCACTCATCGAATCAAAAGCCTTAGCGGTATCTAATGAGGCCAGTGCGCAGGACTCCAGGAAAGACCCTTTGAGTTGTAAAATGATCTGTGTCCTCCGAATATTAATAGATGTGGACTTGCCAGGCATAAAGCCGGTTTAGTCTGGGTGAATAATTTCAAGAATCACAAGATTAAGGCGTTTAGCCAGGGTTTTCGCTAAAATTTTGTAATCAATATTTAATAGGGAAATTGGGCAATATGAGGCACAGTCCGTCAAGTCTTTATCAGGTTTGGGAATAAGAACCACTGTGGCCGAGTACATGGATGAAGGCAGCCTACCCTCCCTAAAAGCAGTGGTGTAAACCTGGGCTAGGACAGGAGCGAGGACATTCAAATAATGACAGTAGACCTCTAGGGGCAGGCCGTCAGGCCAGGGGCTTTACCCTTACCCAGGGAAGTAATCGCCTCCCTAACCTTGTCCTCCATGATAACCACCTCTAACCCCTCTCTCTGTTCCTGTGACAAAGTGGGAAACAACAAGTCTGACAGGTAAGCGTGTATGTCGTCACTGGTAAAGGTCAAAGTGGAGGAATACATACCCGTGTAAAAATCATAGAAACAGAAAAGTATGTCCCCAGCCAGTCGGGCCTCAGAGCCTTCAGAGCATATGATTTTGGCCACCACCGTACTACCCAGCTGCTGTCTCGCCATGTGGGCCAATAACTGACTGGATTGATTTCCAAATTCGAAATATTTCTGTTGAGTATAGAAAGTCTTTCACTTAGCACTAGCAGAGGTAAAATCAGCATACATACGGGACAGTCCCTCCCAATGGACCCAATTAGAGACAGTGGAAGAGTCAAGGTAAGTCGCCTCAGCCTCCCGATATCTCTTCTCCAAGTCCTCCTCATCCTGCCGAGAAGCCCATTTAATATACGGGATGGTAGACCTAAGCGCACCTACATCATATAACAGGAGGAAATCAATAGGGGGGTGGGGAAAGAAAATTCCCTCCTTTCAGTTAGTACGCCATCATGCAATAAAGGGATGTGAGGAGTCACTGGAGGAGTTCTGAATTGTGACCTGGAGGGGGCGGTGGAGAACAACAGTGGATTGTGAAAGAGTCTTGCTGCTGACACAAAAAGGGGAGAAAAGTGTTTCTGCATTCACAAAAGAGGACACACAGTACTCCATTTAACCAAAGGCTAATGATCACAGAGGAAGATCCAAAAGTTGACCAGCAGGGAGCAGCAGAGTGTAACAGTCGCAATCAGAGAAATATTAGCTGCTAAAAGAAACCCCAAAAAAAAAACAAAAAGAGGAGGGGGGGGGTTTCCCTCCAAGGGTAGAAATTACAATATAGGGAATCTGTGATCCTGATAAGAAATCCGGTGGGTTTATCTGAGAGGAAGTCACATCATAGCGTAATGCGCATAGTCCAAGTGTATGGAAAAGGAAACAGGAATAGCAAAGCACACAGAGTTGATAGTCGTTCACGTGGCGGAGAGTGATATTATGAGCAGAGTGCGCACTGAACGAAAATTGGAGCACTAACAGCAGACTGCAGTATTGTGAGCAGGTGCAACGATCTGCAGGCAGCACAGGAACTGCAGCAGTGGCTGAGACAGTACGTGTGGAGAGACAGGCAGTTCACACAGCAAAGGTGGGCACAGCTGAAATTGTATAAAGCTTACATAGGAAGTTATTGAGCAGTGGGGTGGTATAGACAGATGGCAGGTAGGAGCTCGGGTCGGGATGCCGCTGTGGGGGTCTGACTGACTCCTACCTGACTCCGGGTGGCAGAAACGATAGGCCGGAGGTGTCCGATGGCGGCGGAGGCCCGAGTAGGCCGCTGTCTCCCAGTTGCCGTGATTCGGGCTCTTGCCCCAGCAAGCGTGTTTTTTTTTTGCAAAAATTAGATTTGGAAAATTGCACAAATACAGTGTGACAAAAAAATTGCAACATCCACCATTTTGTTCTGTAGGGCCTCTGCTTTAAAAAAAATATATCATGTTTGGGGGTTCAAAGTAATTTTCTAGTAAAAAAAAATATATATTTCGTCATGTAACCAAAAATTTACAGAAAAGGCTTGAAGTGGTTAGAAGAGTGGATGATGTGTGGCTAAGATTGAGCATAAAATGCCAGGACAGTTCAAACATTCCCCAAATGACCCCTTTTTGGAAAGTAGACACCCAACGCTATTTGCTGAGAGGCATGTTGAGTCCATGGAGTATTTTATATTTTACCCTAAGTTTCGGGAAAATATTTTTTTTTTTTTAACTCAAAGTTGTCACTAAATGATATATTGCTCACGCATGCCATGGGTATATGTAGAGTACACCCCAAAATACATTCTGCTGCTTCTCCTGAGTACAGGGATACCACATGTGTGAGAATTTTTGGGAGCCTAGCTGTGTACGGAACCCCGAAAACCAATCACCACCTTCAGGTTTTCTAATGGCGTAAATTGCATATTTTACTTCCTCACTACCTGTCACAGTTTTGGAGGCCCTGAAATTTCAAGATAGCACAACCCCCCCCCCCCCCCCCAAATGACCCCATTTTGCAAAGTAGACACTCCAAGATATTTGCTGAGAGGCATGGTGAGTCCATGGAATATTTTATATTTTGCCACAAGTTTCAGGAAAATTATTATTATTATTATTTCTTTTTTTAACAAAGTTGTAACTAAATGATATATTGCTCACACATGCTATGAAAATATTTGAAATGAAAACAAAGGGTAGTGCGCTATTCAGATGTGTGATGAAGCTAAAATAATAATATGATAAACCAAGAAGTGTAATAGAAAAAACAATATGATAAACCTTCAAAATATATAAATAAATAATGTGACAGTATTCACCATCACTGGAAGTTAAGAACAGATAATTAATGGTTTGAATTGCTTCAGATGGGTCAGTCATATGTGTCAGCAATATCTCCATATAGAAATATGAAGATTTATTCCCATTGCCATGAAATCTGTAATTTCTAAATAATGTGGGTATTACATATCCCACAATGTCAGACAGGTTTTCCCTATTGTTTGTGGATTGGGATAATGTGTATTCCTGCTTCAATGTGAGAGAGACACACAGACTGTAACTGGCAGCCTTGTCCTATTGTTTGTGTATTGGGGAGGGAATGTGGATTGGGCCGTCCCATTGTCTAATGTTAATGACCTCACATTGTTCTGTACAGATGGCTAGATAATTAGTTTAGGTTAGGGGGGAGGGATTGTGTACACTGTATGGGAATGACTGAGTGCAAAACCCTATTTCTATTGGATTGTGAATGTCACATCCAGTGCTTAACAAGGTCCACCTGGGTGGTAACCTTATGGGGGAAAACTGTATATAAGGCTGTTTCTTGTTCAATAAAGTAGATATAGTTCACCCTCAATCTAGAGTCCTGTCTCTTATTGGGGGAATCGGCTACAAGGGATTGCTCTGTCCTCCACACTCCCTTGGATAATCACTAAGCTCTTGTAAGAGCTTGTGTAAGAGCTTGTTCTGCTGCACTCTCTGGGGAAAGAGAGGTTCACCCACGGAAACCTTCAGCCTTGTCGTAGGTTCAGGGTGGGTAGGATGAAAAATGAAAGTTCAGATATAACATATATATATATATATATAATATTGAAAGTCCAAAAAGGAAAGTTCAAGAAAAAAGTCTGTGAAA
This sequence comes from Pelophylax lessonae, assembly GCF_965119305.1. Lineage (NCBI taxonomy): Eukaryota > Metazoa > Chordata > Amphibia > Anura > Ranidae > Pelophylax > Pelophylax lessonae. The sequence continues at coordinate 188,707,603 of NC_138779.1, read as the reverse complement.
GTTCATCCACTCATCGATCGGATAATCTGGTGCTCTCACCTCTAATAATTAGAGTCAATGCTTGAGACAAACTGTGATAAAATTCCTCTCTGTGGGGAGACTTCTCCTCTCAGCATAATTTCCCAAGATATATAAATAAAAGATAAAGAGCATATAGTGTAATATTTTCAAGAAAAGTAAATTAACTTTTCTTTATTTTACTGTTATTTATTTATATATTTTGAAGGTTTATCATATTGTTTTTCTCTGTTACACTTCTTGGTTTATCATATTATTATTTTAGCTTCATCACAGATCTGAATAGCGCACTACCCTTTGCTTTTATATTTCTTTTTGCAAGCTCTTGAGTACATGTGTTGGTGAATGCTGCAGTAAATTTTTAGGTGTGGATAGTAGCCATCCCAGCAGCGCACCTGTTCTCACACTTTATTTATATCTGAAATGACAACCCAAAATACATTCTGCTGCTTCTTTCAAGTAGGGAGATACCACATATGTGAGACTTTTTGGCAGTCTAGCCACGTACAGGACCCCGAAAACCAATCACCACCTTCAGGCTTTTCAAGGGCATACATTGTTGATTTCACTCCTCACTACCTATCACAGTTTTGGAGTCCATGAAATGCCAAGATAGCACAAACCCCCCCCAAATAACCCCTTTTCGGAAAGTAGACACCCCAGGGTATTTGCTAAGATGCATGAGGAGTATTTTGCAGCTCTCATTTATTTTGGAAAATGAAGAAAAAAAAAAAGGAAAATGCATTTTTTTTTTCTCTTTTTTCAATTTTCAAAACTTTGTGAAAAAAGTGAGATCTGCAAAACACTCAACATGTCTCTCAGCAAATAGCTTAGGACAGTCATGTCCAAAGTCCGGCCCGCGGGCCAGTTACGGCCCCCTGAGACACTGCTGACTTTTGTCAATGCCTTTCTCTCTGAGACTCCTCACATCCCAGCCCCGATGCTGATTCGAAGGCCAAGTCCCGTCGAGTCCCGCTCCACCCCTCCGCTCAGCTCTATATGCCCGGCGCCACCCACGACTGCGTGGGAGTGCAGAATGAATTTGAAAATTGCATGCCTTTTCGCCTTCTCTCCTTCACCGCACACAGCCACCTGTAGGAGCCGACCGAGGATCTTGTGGAGCTGACCGAGGAGATATCACTTCTACAATCCTACTGCCTGTTTCTGTAAGTGTGATATATGTATGTATGTATGTGTATATGTATGTGTTTGTGTGTATGTATGTATGTATGGATATGTATGTATGTGTGTGTGTATGTATATGTATGTATGTATGTATGTATGTATGTGTGTGTGCATGTATGTATGTGTGTATGATGTATGTATGTATGTGTGTATGGAGCTGACCGAGGAGGTGTCACTTCTACAATCCTACTGCCTGTTTCTGTAAGTGTGATTTTATTCATAAAGTACTAATGCTTATTATTTCCTATATATATATATATATATATATATATATATGTGTGTGTGTGTGTGTGTGTGTGTGTGTGTATGTGTATGTATGTATGTGTGTGTGTGTGTATGTATATATATATATATATATATATATATGTGTGTGTATATTTAATTTTAATGGTTCAAATGTCAGGCAAAATGGTCGGCCCTCACGCATGTTCACTTCATCAAATCTGGCCCTCTTTGAAAAAAGTTTGGACACCACTGGCTTAGGGTGTCTACTTTCTGAAAAGGGGTCATGGGGGGGGGGGGGATTTGTTCTGTCTTGGTATTTCATGGTCTCCGAAACTGATAGGTAGCGAGGAGTGAAATCAATAATTTATGCCCTTGGAAAGCCTGAAGGCGGTGATTGGTTTTCGGGGTCTTGTACACAACTAGACTGCCAAAAAGTCTCACACATGGGGTATCCCCATACTCAGGAGAAGCAGCAGAATGTATTTTGGGGTGTCACTTTACATATACCCATGGCATGTGTGAGCAATATATCATTTAGTGACAAAACAAATAATAATTTTCCCGAAACTTGTGGCAAAATATAAAATATTCCATGGACTCACCATGCCTCTCAGCAAATATCTTGGAGTGTATACTTTGCAAAATGGGCTAATTTGGGGGGGGGGGGGTTGTGCTATCTTGATATTTCAGGGCCTCCGAAACCATGATAGGTAGTGAGAAATTGCAATGAGCAATTTACGCCCTTTGAAATTCTGAAGGTGGTGATTGGTTTTCGGGGTCCCGTATACAGCTAGGCTCACACATGTGGTATCTCTGTACTCAGGAGAAGCAGCAGAATGTTTTTTTGGGGTGTCATTCCACATATACCCATGTCATGTGTGAGCAATTTATCTTTTAGTGACAACTTTGTGTTAAAAATAAATAAATAAAAAAACAATGTAATTTTCCCAAAACTTGTGCCAAAATATAAAATATTCCATGGACTCAAAATGCCTCTCAGCAAATAGCTACAGATGGAACTTAAATGGATCAATTTCTGTAGGGCTACAGAGCCCCTGGCCTCAATGAAATGGTCTCGTACCGACCATTCCTTGAGGGTTTCACCTCAGGGGGCATGGAGAAATAGAGACACTTATTCTCTGTATCCATAATAGATGTTCTATATTTGACCCCCACTTTTGGGTGAGAAGATGTGATTAGGATAGGGGTTCTTGAATATTGGAGATAATGTACTAATGTCTGTGTTAAAATTGTTTACTTTGTAATTTGCTTATTTTACATAGTGTCCCCTGATATTTGGCACTATGATGCAATTGTTTTGTTTTATTTTTTCTTCTTCTCTTATTGGGATTTGTGTTTGTCCCTTTCTGCTCAATATATGTTTAATTTATCCACAAATGATTTCATAAATCTTGCCATACTGGGTCACAGACAACATACTTATATAGTGAGGCATTGTCATGCACATATATATACAGGCATGAACAAAGATCAGCAGTAACTTAATAATTAGGTCTGGCTATGTGAGTTGTGGCCATACTGATTAGATTGCAGAGTTATACCTTTATATTAAAAATCCCCTCTTTTTTGATGCCTTCCCCCCCCTTTTTTCAATAATCAATGTCTTGTCGGGCTATGCGCCCCTTAGTGTGGTCTTATGTGAGCAGCCCAGCACAGGATTGGGGCACTGTGAGCACTCTTTCCACACTCGAGATCTTCTGACACCCGGCACATGCTCTATTCTCTCCTCATGGCTGTGCACTACACGGCTGTATGGAGCTTCCGTATCGTTGGAGCGCAGGGGCTGGGCCCGCCCCATTGCGTCATCTCTGATTGGCGTCGCTGGGGTGATGGCGAGTCCCCACCCTCCAGGGAGCCCGCCCGGAAACCAAGCTGATATTAGGAAGACAGGACTTGTTACAATCACAGCTGATCTGTATGTTGCTACATTAAGTGAATATATGAATACTGTACTCATCAGCAGACACTTCTACCCTGCTTGCTGTGAGCACTGGTCACAGACTTGCTCATCCTCCCTTCAACATTAAGGTATTTTGCCGATTTTTAAACTATTATGACATTGCAGACTATAGAACATTGGCAATTCGCGAACGTCAGCCGCAAATTTTCTCAAATGTCCATGAACCGCAAGTTTGCAGCGGCCCCATTGACTTTAAAAACCTTTAGGTCATATTTGCAGCCACAAAAGACTTACTAGCTGTGCACAAATAGTCCCACCACATGGACAATGTCATAACAGAAGTATTGCAATTGAAAAAGTTGCCCTAAAAATATATATTTTTTTTACATCAAAATTTTTTTTTTTTTCCAGAAATCAGCCAGAACTGACAGCAGCCGGTAAATACATATAGGGTCCATTCACAGGATACAGAAGTGTCGGCCACTACAGGCCCCAAAAATTAGCCCACATGGGTTTACCTGACAGCTAAGAACGTAGTATTATTATTATATATATTATAATATTATCATAGTAAGAATCACGCCCCTAGGGACACACTTAACCCCTTGATCACTAATAAAGTTAACCCCTTCCCTGCCAGTGTAATTTTTACAGTAACAGTGCATATGTATAGCACTGATTACTGTAGTAATGTCCCTGGTACCCCCAAAAGTGTCAAAAATGTCAGTCAAGGGTCCAATCTGTCCGCTGCAATGTCGCAGTCCCACAAAAAAAATCGCAGATCGCCGCCATTACTCGTTTAAAAAAAAACAATAAAAATGACAAAAATGTTTCACTTAGTTAGTAAACACAATAACTTTTGCGCAAACCAATTAAAATATGCTTATTGCAATTTTTTCTACCAAACATATGTAGCAGAAAACAAATTGGCCTAAAATGTTAAAACATTTTGATTTTTACATTTTTTTGGGGAGGAATTTCATATAAAAAAAATGTGAAAAATATTGTTATTTTTTCAAAATTGTCGCTCTTTTTTTGTTTATAGCGCAAAAAGTAAAAATCACACAGGTGATCAAATACCACCAAAAGAAAGCTATATTTGTGGGGAAAAAAGGACATCAATTTAATTTTGGTACAGCGTCGCACGACTGCGCAATTGTCCATTAAAGTTACGCAGTGCTGAATCACAAAATAGGGCCTGGTCTTTGAGCAGCCAAATCCTCCGGGGCTTAAGTGGTTAAAAGTACTTTTGTCACTGTTTGTAGTATTGCTGCAGCAACGCTCAACACACCAGTCACAATGCTGCAAAGTGCACAATACAAATCCACTATTATATGCTTTCTATATCACAAATTATATTATACATGGATTACACCCCTATATAGTGCACTGCACACCTATACCAAATAGCAGCCCTTAAAATGACTTTTGTGGACCCTAACAGAGCGATTTGTATCATTGCCGATCTGTCCCTGGTGCACATACAGCATGCCTGTCCCTACACTGACAAAAGACTGTACACCTATACCAAATAAATAGCAGCCCTTAAAATGATTTTTGTGGACCTTAACAGAGCAATTTGTGTCACTACCGATCTGTCCCTGGTGCACACAGCATACCTGTCCCTAAACTGAAAAGAGACTGTAGACCTATACCAAATACCAGCCCTGAAAAGGACTTTTGTGGATCTTAACAGAGCTATTTGTGTCACTGGCAATCTGTCCCTGATGCACTCGCCAACCTCTCCCTACGCTGACAAAAATCAGAATGTGAAATGGCTGCCAGCTCTGGTCTATTTATAAGGTAGGGGGCATGTCCATGTGCTGAAATGTTTCAATTGGCTGTCCCGTTCCACCTGACGGATGTGTCATGGGTCAAAGTTCTCCCCAATGTAAACTAATATGGCTGCCGCGAACAACGCCATGTGTTAGCAAAATTGGCGGCTTGCAAACCAGAAAAATTCGCTGCAAACCGACAGCCGGGCGAACCGCAAGGCCATCCCTGAATCCTAATAATATTATATATATTTTTTTATATATTTAAAGCTTGATGGCATTTCTTAACCAATGAACCTGATTGCCTCTCCTATACATATATAGTCTATATAGGAGACACTTATAAACAGTAGATATATCCTTTTCACTAGGGATGATCGAACGGTTCGGGTCGACCATCGGTTCGACCCGAACATTGGCTGTTCGAGGTTCAGCCGAATTTAGAACTTTTTGCCCAAAAAGTTCAGAATTCGGCAACCAGAACCGACCAAAATGCAATGGGACAGGAAATGGGCTTTAAAAGCCCGTGATTGGACCAGAACCATTAGTAAAAGCCAATTGAGGGGGCAGGAGAATGCTAGGAATGTGATTGGAGTGACTAGGGGGTCCCTAGACCAATCATTAGTGAATACGCCCCCCAGTATATAAGATAGCCCCGGCAAATTCCTAGCATTGTAATACAGGGACATGGAAGAGAATGGAAGCAGTTCTGTTAAATTGGCTTCAAAAGTGTGATTTAGCATTTATTAGTGTGAGCAAAGGGATATCTAGTGTAGTTAGAGTGCTCCTTTACACTTTAGTTAGATGCAAAAAATTTGTTTCTGTAGGGAAAGTGTTAAGTGCCAGGGTGACCATAATGTAGTGTAGGGTGAACTGACACTGACTGCTATGGCAGGGTGACCAAACCCTTCCATGTCAGGGTGACCGCTATAGAGAAAAGCTAGTTTCTCTGAAGTCACTTTCGCTGCAGGGATATGGCTTCTCACCCGTCAGCTTGCTTTTTGGCTGTAGGCATCTATAGGGATTTTTTGAGCACGTTTGGAGTCAGGCATGACATATGAACATGTGTATAGGGGGTATATATACACACCCATGTATGTATATATACACCTAGACATATATAGGTGTGAAAGGAGCAGAAAACACTACTTGCGCTAATAAAATAATTAACACCAATATGGTTACGCTCCTATCACACCTATATATGTCTAAGTGTAAAATACATATAAGTGTGTGTGTATATATACCACTATACACAAGTTCAGATGTTTCCAAAGAACCCATAAAAATGCCCAAAAAAACACTAGCGTCCAAAAAAACGCCCAGGTGTGTTGTTGCAGGCATTTTTTTGGGTTTTTTGGAGGCAGGCAAAACATCTGAACTTGTGTATAGTGGTACATATATACACACATACTTATATGTATTTTACACTTAGACATATATAGGTGTTATAGGAGCGGAGCCATATTAGTGTAAATGATTTCATTAGCGCAAGCATATATTTCTGCTACTATCACACCTATATATGTCCAGGTGTATATATACATATAATTATGTGTGTATATATACCCGTATACAGAAGTTCAGATGTTTTGCCTCCAAAGAACCCAAAAAAATGTCCAAAAAAACGCTAGCGTCAAAAAAAAAAAACGCCCAGGTGTGTTGTTGGAGGCAGGCAAAACATCTGAACTTGTGTATACGGGTATATATACACACATACTTATATGTATATATACACCTAGACATATATAGGTGTGATAGTAGCAGAAATGTATGCTTGCGCTAATGAAATAATTTACACTAATATGGCTCCGCTCCTATAACACCTATATATGTCTAAGTGTAAAATACATATAATTATGTGTGTATATATATACCACTATACACAAGTTCAGATGTTTTGCCTGCCTCCAAAAACCCCAAAAAAATGCCTGCAACAACACACCTGGGAGTTTTTTTTTTTTTTGGCGCTAGCGTTTTTTTGGGCATTTTTTGGGGTTCTTTGGAGGCAGGCAAAACATCTGAACTTGTGTATAGTGGTATATATACACACACACTTATATGTATTTTACACTTAGACATATATAGGTGTTATAGGAGCAAAGCCATATTAGTGTAAATTATTTAATTAGCGCAAGCATATATTTCTGCTACTATCACACCTATATATGTCTAGGTGTATATATACATATAAATATGTGTGTATATATACCCGTATACACAAGTTCAGATGTTTTGCCTGCCTGAAAAGACCCCAAAAAAACGCCTGCTACTGAACCGGCAAGGTGTGAAAAGAGAGAAGCCACTAACCTGTTCTATAAGTGACAAAATACAAACAATCTTTTTTTATATGGTTCTGGACATGCTACAGAGCTGAAACTTCACAGGTACACTTTTTAGACCCCTCAGATACTAAATCCAAAGAATTTTTTTTTTAATTTTTTCAATAATTGGCTCTCTATCAAAAATGACAATTTTAAGAACTTTTTTTGTGTGATTAATAGTCCCTGAGGTATGACCCAGAACCCTAGACCCTTTATGAGCATTTATTGGGTTTTAGGGCTTCAAAATGGTGTTTTTTGATTACCGAAGTTCGGGTCCCATTGATTTCAATGGCGTTCTGAAATCCGGGCCGAACTTTCAGAAAGTTCGGATGTTCTGGCCGAACCAAACTTTTGAAAAGTTCGATCATCCCTACTTTTCACTCAATGATGGGTTTTAATGCTAAGCCCCCCCATGTCTCTTTACATGGAGTGATAGGGGTTAGACATGCTGCGATTCAACTTATTGGCATGGCCATAAGATTCTAATACTATGCAGCTATACAATGTTTTTTTTTTTTTATATAGTCACACACCCTTGGACATACTTCCACAGATATTATTTCATTTAGCTACAAGCCATTTGAATTTATAATTATTTAATTTCATATTTAGGAACTAGGCAAATTGTAAAACATTTAATTACTTACCATCAAGCACATAATTTCCCTGATTTCCTCTTTCATGCTAGGGCTTCCTCTTTTTTTGGACTTCAGTTGTCCACAACGCCCACACTGGGGAGTGCATACCTTTGACGGACATCTAATGGAACATCATCTTTCTATGGTATCTGTTTAAAGAGGAGTTCCGGGCACAGAATCGTTTTTTTTTTTTCAACCTCCCCCTAACAATCACCCTTACACATCGATACATCCACTAATCCTGGTTAGAATGGTGAAATAATGAGTTTGCAAGAATAAAATCTTACTTTATATAATTTCTGATGTGCGGCGCCATCTTTGTTGTGGATTGCCGAGTCCGTTGTGGGGAAATGTCTTCCCTTCTTCCTGATTCCAGTGGGCGTAGGCCTGTGAGTCAAGAAATGAGAACAGTGGTCGGCCGCCCATGTGACTGCAAAGTGCATCATGGGAGGGCCGAGGAAGAGCTCCCAGGACGCATTGCGGCAGGAAGTGACGAGGAGAGCCGAGGCACAGGAGGGAGGAAGTCCTTTGAAAGGTGAGTATACAAACCTCTGTAAACAGGTAAGTGAAAAAAAAAAAACTATGGGAATATCCAATTCTGACTCAGCGGAGAGTAAGGAATACAATGCAGTAATTATTAGAAATTGAATTTTGTGCCCGGAACTCCGCTTTAAGTGTGACCGACCAGGCAGGCTCATTTTGAAATCATTTGTTTTTAACTGACAAACATTGGAAATGATATAGTGTGCAATGGATGTAAGTGCTCATTAACCCCTTTTAATGTCAGATATACAGACCCATGTATTGTTTAACATTGAATCAACATATGTACTAATTGCAATCTATATGGTTTGACCATAGAAGTCTAGCCACAGATGTAAGATCTACCCCTGAGGAAGAAGTTCTCTGACTTCGAAATGCATTGGCTATCTTTCGCTGTATGAGCTGACAAACACTTGCACTATATATACTATGGAATATACTGTTTGCATATTTTAAATATCTTCATTTTTTTGTAAAATTGTTGTTCTAATATTTTTTTTTTTCTATATACCATGTGTATGACTTTTATGAGTGCTGTTAAAGTCCCACCACGAGGGGAAACATCTTTCTTTCTCAGCAAATAGCTTGGGATGTCTACTTTCCAAAATGGGGTCATTTCAGGGGGGTTGTGCTATCTTGACATTTCAGGGCCTCCGAAAACCGTGCTAGGTAGTGAGAAAGTGCAATGAGCAATTTACTCCTTTTGAAATTCTGAAGGTGGTAATTGGTTTTCGGGGGCCCGTAAACAGCTAGGCCCCCAAAAAGTCTCACACATGTGGTATCCCTGTACTCAGGAGACGCAGCAGAATATATTTTGGGGTGTAATTACACATATGCCCATGGCATGCATGACCAATATATCATTTCACTGACAACTTTGTGAAAAAAAAAATGTATTTTAGTAATTTTCCAAACACCTGTGACAAAAAAAAATTAAATATTCAATGGGCTCAACATGCCTCTCAGGGCATTCCTTAGGATGTCTACTTTCCAAAAAGTGGTAATTTGGGGGGGGGGGGGGTGTACTGCCCTGCCATTTTAGCACTTCAAAAAATGAGATAGGCAGCCAGAAAGTAAAAGCTGGATAAATTCCAGTATTCACACCATAGTTTGTAGACGCTATAACTTTTGCACAAACTAATAAAAATACGCTTATTGAGATTTTTTTGTCAAAGACATGTAGCTTAATACATTTTGGCCACAATATATGACAAAAATTTAGTATATTGGATATTTTTTAAAAGACAAAGTAGGAAATAAAATAAAGAAAAATATTCAGCGCTGGACTATTATACACACCACTATTAAATGGACCAGCAGCTAAGCACTCAAGGGCAATATCTCCAAAACACCTCCCGAATAGGGATGATCGAACTTTTGAAAAGTTTGGTTCGGCCAGAACATCCGAACTTCCCGAAAGTTCGGCCCGGGTTTCAGAACCCCATTGAAATCAATGGGACCCGAACTTCGGTAATCAAATAACACAATTTTTAAGCCCTAAAACCCAATAAATGCCCCATTAACTATTAATCACACAAAAAAAGTTCTTAAAAATTGTCATTTTTGATAAAAAGCCAATTATTGAAAAAAAAAAAAAAAGAGAGATTTTGGGTTCTTTGCAGTCAGGAAAAACATCTGAACTTGTGTATAGTGGTACTGTGCACAAGTTCTGATGTTTTGCCTGCCTCCAAAAACCCCCAAAAAATGCCAGCAAAAACACACCTGGGCATTTTTTTTTTTGACGCTAGCGTTTTTTTTGGCATTTTTTGGGGTTCTTTTTTTTTTTAATCTTTTCAATAATTGGCTTTTTTATCAAAAATGAAAATTTTTAAGAACTTTTTTTGTGTGATTTTGTGTCTGGGGGTCTAAAATGTGTACCTGTGAAGTTTCAGCTCTGTAGCACGTCCAGAACCAGAAAAAAAAGGATTTTTTGTATTAGAAAACTTTCAGCTCAGGGGGTTAGCTTCTCTCCTCGGTTTTCACACCTTGCCGGTTTCAAAGCAGGCATTTTTTTGGGTTCTTTGCAGTCAGGAAAAACATCTGAACTTGTGTATAGTGGTACTGTGCACAAGTTCTGATGTTTTGCCTGCCTCCAAAAACTCCCAAAAAATGCCAGCAAAAACACCCCTGGGCATTTTTTTTTGACTCTAGCGTTTTTTTTTGGCATTTTTTGGGGTTCTTTTGAGGCAGGCAAAACATCTGAACTTGTGTATAGTGGTATATATACACACATAATTATATGTATATAGACACCTAGCCATATATAGGTGTTATAGTAGCAGAAATATATTACTGTAAATGATTTCATTTGCGCAAGCATATATTTCTGCTACTATCACACCTATATATGTCTAGGTGTGTATATAAATATATGGATGTGTGTATATACACCACTATACACAAGTTCAGATGTTTTGCCTGCCTCCAAAACCCCCCGAAAAATGCCAGCAAAAACACACCTGGGCATTTTTTTTTTGACGCTAGCGTTTTTTTGCCATTTTTTTGGGTTCTTTTGAGGCAGGCAAAACATCTGAACTTGTGTATAGTGGTATATATACACACATAATTATATGTATATAGACACCTAGCCATATATAGGTGTGATAGTAGCAGAAATATATTACTGTAAATGATTTCATTAGCGCAAGCATTTATTTCTGCTACTATCACACCTATATATGTCTAGGGGTATATATACAGACATATATGTGTATATATACCCCCTATACACATGTTCAGATGTCATGTCTGACATCAAACATGTCCTCAAAAAAGCACTGGCAGTTGCAGCCCCTGCAGCATAAAAAATGCTTGGCTGGTGAGAAGCCATATTCCAGTTCCGAAGCAACTCAGAGAAATGATCATTTTTCTATAGCGGTCACCCTGCTATGGAAGGGTTTTGTCACCCTGCCATAGCAGTCACTGCCAGTTAACCCTACACTACACTACGGTCCCTTTACACTTAACACTTTCCCTACAGAAACTAAATTTTTGAAGCTAACTTAAGTGTAAAGGAGCACTCTAACTACACTAGATATCCCTTTCCTCACACTAATAAATGCTAAATGACACTTTTAAAGTAAAATTAACAGAACTGCTTCCAGTCTCTTCCATGTCCAGTATAACAATGCTAGGAATATGGCGGGGGCGATCTTATATACTGGGGGGCGTATTCACTAATGATTGGTCTAGGGACCCCCTAGTCACTCCAATCACATTCCTAGCATTCTCCTGCCCCCTCAATTGGCTTTTGCTAATGGTTCTGGTCCAATCACGGGCTTTTAAAGCCCATTTCCTGAAGCATTGCATTTTGGTCGGTTCTGGTTGCCGAATTCCGAACTTTTTGGGCAAAAAGTTCTAAATTCGGCCGAACCTCGAACAGCCAATGTTCTGGCCGAACCGATGGTCGACCCGAACCGTTCGATCATCCCTACTCCTGAATACATAGTAGAAAAATAGTGCAGCGCAATCCTAGTGGTAAATTCATAAATCATGTAATAAATCATGCAGAGTCCCAATGATATTAGGTGTCCATATAAGCAGGTAGAATCTCCAGTGTTAAGTGGTCCTACGGCAATTCCATAAGGTGCTTGTATCCACGAGTGCTCATGCAAACCCACCACCTGTTCACACTGCCGCTCACCTTAACAAAGAGACCCTACAGGGTCAACCAGCATGTCATCTCAAAATTAAAGCACATCCTCACACTTCCTTCCTTTAGCGGTATCAATGATTGCACCTCCGATGCACTGTCAGCTCCTCAAGCAATGTTACCAATATGTTTAGGAGAAAAGAAAAAACGATCTAATTCTCTCTGTAAGCAGTCAAGTAATCTTTAATTCATAATGATAAACAACTCACATTTGTGAAGAAATTACAGCGCATATCTGCAGAGTTTGCGAGCGAGCGTGCATCAGATCCACCAACCTGGAAGAGTGAGAGACGGCCGCGGGTCACGTGACGTCCCCCGTACACGTTGCGTCCGTAAAAGTAGGCTGGACTTCTTCAGCGAGGGTCACGTACCATACTGCGGACCCGTCTTTATAACAATAAGTTCCGCCCACCTCCTGTTGTCAATCAACTTCTGACCGGAAACAGGAAGTGATGTAAACTAAGGGCGGAAGTAAACACTGTATGACCCTTAAGCCAGGACCAGCCTGTATTCTTATATGCAGTGTATACGGTCGATTTAAAACTTTCCAAAGAGACCAGCTCAGGGAATTAGATTAAATACAATTTAATATATATATATAATATGCCCGAATTTAAAAATTAAATATTAACCATAATTAATTATAAAACATCTTCCCATAATCCAAAGGATTCAATGGGTGGTAATCGTCATTGTGACTCCGGCTATATCTCCACTCTCCACTAGATGGCATGTCTGAGCACTAGCTAATCACAAATATGAACAATACATAACATATACACAATTATCCACATAAATTTGTTAAAATTACTAAATTTAAAAAACGCAATGTAGATATTATAAAGGACAATAAAGAACAAGACAATAGATAAATTCCCTATAAAATATACAGAATATGGGACAAAATAAAGGGCAAAACATCTCATCTATCAGAAATGAAACAGTTGAGATCAAACTCAACATTGAGTCCCAATGGCGTTAAAACTTTACATTCAAAGATCCAATAAGTCTCCCGTTGACTCAACTGTCTAATAAAATTCCCTCCTCTCCAATGTGGGTGAACTCTCTCTATTCCCCAAAATTGCAACCCACTGGGATTTTTTTGATGGAATTTTTTAAAATGTCTTGAAACGCTATGTGTTTCTAAACCTTTATGAATGTTATTATTATGTTCGCCCACTCTGACATGTAAAGCACGGGAGGTACGTCCTATATACTGAAGGCGGCATTCACACTGTAACATATAAACCACCTCTTGTGTTTTACAGGTGATCAGATTTTTAATTTTATATGATTTGTTAGTGGCAGTAGCTACAAATTCTTTTCGTTTCTTTAAATTCTTCTTGCAGCTCTTACATGTAGCACATTTTCCACATGTGTAGGTGCCAGAAAGAAAATAAAAAATGTGATTCTCCCTGATACGAGGTGGGTCAACAACCCCTAGTGCGATTTTGTCTCGCAGTGAAGGGGCCTTCCGATAAATAAACTTAGGGAATTCCGTCAGATGAGGTCCTAAAATGTTATCCTCTTTAAGGATAGGCCAATACTTTTTAACAATACGTTCTACTTTTTTGTAGTGAATATTGTAATCAAGAATAATTCTGAAACCTGGGTCCACTGGGTTAATTTTGTCTCCATTCAGCAGAGCATCACGATTACTCCTTCCCACATCTTCCAATTCCTTTCTAATGGGGTCCTTTTTATATCCTTTCTCAAGAAAATGTTTTTCCAAAACCTTTCATTTTACTTGATAGTCACTATCCAAAGCGCAATTGCGTCTTAGTCTAGTAAATTGTCCCCTTGGAATGTTGCAAAGCCACATCTGGTGGTGACAACTATCCAAGGGGATAAATGCATTATTATCAGTTGGTTTGAAAAAATTCCTTGTTCTCAAGGCACCCTCATATTTATAAATCTCAAGATCAAGAAAGGCAATCTTTTCCCTCTCCAGATTCCATGTTAATATGATATTTTTGGTGTTATTATTCAACCTGTCCATAAATGTTTGCAGAGCTGCCATGTCTCCTTCCCATACAATAAATATATCATCAATGTAGCATCTGTAACAAATAAGTTCCTGTGGTAAGGTGCCAAATACAGCCTCTTCCTCCCAGTGGGCCATAAAGAGATAGGCCACACTGGGAGCAAACTTGGCCCCCATCGCCACTCCCCTTGTTTGGAGGTAGTAGCGATGGTCGTACCAGAAATAATTTCTGTTTAAACAGAAGTTCAAACTTCTGTACAGAAATCTTTTGTGTTTACTGGTCAGAGTTGAAGTGGCAAGGGACCATTTGACTGTTGCCAAAGCATCCTCATGTCCAATGATAGTGTATAAAGACCCAACGCGCTGCACAATTTTTCTACTACAAAGTAGAAAATGTCATTTTTTCTCAACGTTTTCGCTCTTTTTTATTATGTGCTCAAATGCCACCAAAAGAAATCTCTGTTTGTGGGAGAACACTGACATAAATTTCGTTTGGGTACAGCATTGCATGACCGTGCAATTGTCAGTTAAAGTCACGCAGTGCCAAGTTTTAAAAAAGTGGCTGGTCATTAACCACTTAAGCCCCGGAAGATTTTACCCCCTTCCTGACCAGGGCCTCTTTTGCGATCCGGCACTGCGTGACTTTAACGGACAATTGACGCTGTACCTAAACAAATTTGACGTCCCTTTTTTCCCACAAACAGAGCTTTCTTTTGGAGGTATTTGATCACCTGTGCAATTTTTTGATCATGCACTATAAACAAAAAAAGAGCGTCAATTTTGTAAAAATAACAATATTTTTCACATTTTTATATATGAAATCCCCCCCCCCCCCCCAAAAAATGTAAAAATCTAAATTTTTTAACATTTTAGGCCAATTTGTTTAATGCTACATATGTTTGGTAAAAAAAATCACAAAAAGCATATTTTGATTGGTTTGCGCAAAAGTTATTGCGTTTACTAACTAAGGGAAAGATTTTTGTCATTTTTGTTGTTTTTTTTTAACAACTAATGGCGGCGATCTGCGATTTTTTTCGCGGGACTGCGACATTGCAGCAGGCAGATCGGACCCTTGACTGACATTTCTGACACTTTTGGGGGTACCAGTGACATTACTACAGTAATCAGTGCTATACATATGCACTGTTACTGTAAAAATGACACTGGCTGTGAAGGGGTTAACTTTTTTGAGAGGGAGGGGTTAAGTGTGTCCCTAGGGGCGTGCTTCTAACTGTGATTGGATGTGGCTTGAGGTGTAAGAACAGAGATCAACGGTCCTACATAGCAGAACCGTATGATCTCCATTCTTACACAGCGGAGAATGACAGGCGGCTTTGTTTACATTAGCCGCCTGCCTTTCTCCCGCTGTAACGGACAATTGCGAGTGCCCGGCGGACGTTGGGTCCGCCGGGCACACGCACGGGGGGGTCCATGAGCCTCACAGGCCTTGCTTTGCCTGTGAGGGGCTGACTGCCGATGTAAATAGTCGTTAGGCAGTCGGCAAGTGGTTAAGGGGGCAAATCCTTCCGGTCTTAAAGTGGTTAACCAGCTCCTACCCCAGCGGTGCATCCATTGTTCTGGGACGCCATCATATGATGGCGCACCAGAACTGCCTCTCTTGTGTGCCCGCGGGGGCGCGCAGAGCGGCGATCTTGGCCCCGCTGTGTTGCTAGGACACAGCGAGACCCCGATCTCGGTAAAGAGTCAATGACATGACTCAATACCCATGTGATCGGCTGTGTCCAATCACAGCGGTCACATGTAAATGAGGAAGTGCAGTTATTTGGCTCTCCTCGCCTCACACTGCCAGAGTGTGAGGCAAAGAGAGCTGATCAGCGACTCCTCCTCATAGGGAAGACCAGGACAGGTAATCAGGGCACTGATCATCAGTGCCCTGATTACATAAAAGTGAAATAAAGTTCCAGTCAATGCCCACCATCAGTGCACACAGTGCCACCAGCATTGCCCATCATCAGTGCCCAAAATCAGTGCCCATAGTGCTGCCAGTCAGTGCCCATCAGTGCCTGTTCATCTAGGCACTGATGGGCACTGACTGGCAGCACTATGGGCACTGATTTTGGGCACTGATGGTGCTGCCCATCAGTGCCCATCAGTGCTGCATGTCAGTGCTCATCAGTGCCTCCCATTAGTGCCCATCAGTGCCGCCTATCAGTGCCCATTAGTGCCACCTCTCAGTGCCCATCAGTGCCACCTTTCAGTGCCGCCTATCAGTGCTCATCAGTGCCGCCATCAGTGCCACCTATCAGTGCCCATCAGTGCAGCATATTAGTACCTCATCATCAGTGCCACCTCATCAGTGCCCATAAGTGCCACCTCATCAGTGCCTATCAGTGCAGCCTATCAGTGCCCATCAGTGCCGCCTCATCAGCGCACATCAGTGAAGGAGAAAAAATATTTATTTTCAAAATTTACTCACAGAAAATAAGAAAAATGTTTTTGTTTTTTCAAAATTTTCTGTCTTTTTTTTTTTTTGTAAGAAATAAAAATACCAGTGGTGATTAAATACCACCGAAAGAAAGTTCTATTTGTGTGAAAAAAATGATAAAATTGTCATATGGGTACAGTGCAGCATGACCGCGCAATTGTCATTCAAAATGTGGGAGCGCTGAAAGCTCAAAATTGGCCTTGGCAGGAAGGGGGTGAATGTGCACTGTATTAAAGTGGTTAAGGGAATACATTTGTCTGGGTGAGCCTATGGTCTTCATAGCGATTTCTCCCTGGTTTTTAGCATTTGTGTTTAGTAAATACGCCCCACATTATCTAAACTGATATTTTGACTTTTAGTATTTATAATTCATTTTTAATTTTAGTATATAGAGAAGTAGTTCAATGAATGAGACTAAAACTGGCTTTTTATGGCCAGCAGGGGTTCTTTTTTCTCCCTTCTTGGATAATTTTTGTTTAAAGTATATGATGAAACTAGTTCATACAATAATATGGTTCACCTACCTGGTTCACACAAAATAATTGGTGGTTTTGAAATTTGCAAGTTTTAAACTGAAATTAAACTTCCTCATCTGTTACCAGTGGAAGTCTGCAATACATCGATGTGTCTTAATACTGTCTTAGTGCAACATTCTCACTGTCGTGGAATCTCAATATCACGCAGCTTGGTTAAAACTTAAAAATTCATCAGAAACTTCCTCTTTGGTGCTAAATAAAGGGGAACTAAATTGAACAAGTAAACAATTGCGCACAGACAGGCTACTGATTGCAGAAGAGACATGCTATATCCTCATCTGCGATAAAACTATTTACTTGCCTGTTTCTAATCTTCTTGAGAATTTACAATTAGTTCTGTGGTCATCTATTTATATTTAATCTATTCCTCAAGACACCCAAATTCAGCCCATCAACTTACCTACATCCTCAATCCAGTGGCCTTAGCTGCACAGTCCTGACAGTCAAAACAAAAACATCCAATGGGTAAGCTGTAGGGTGCTGGACCGCCAAAGGCTGCCATGAGTACGGCTTGCCCAAAATAATGTATAGGAACACAGCACACAGGCACTAAGAGGTTGCCCCAGTGGGAATTTTTTTCCAAGGGAAGGCTAAGCAAGCGACAGATTGAAAATCGTTGGGTCAAGCAGGAGGGTAAAGTAGGCCACAGATTATGCAATTTTTCTTTCCTGCAATTAAAACCAATCAATTTACACAGTCAGTGTTGATGGGGGGATCCCCCTCGCTGAGCTATTGTGTTCAGCCTGTGGGGGGGAGGGGGTAGCGGGGAGCCACTGGCAATAACTGCATGCTAAAAATCCAACATGCTGGTTGTATCGAAGTCAATCAATGGATTGACTTGGGTGATTGACTTGGATCCCTGCTGAACCGGCCAAGATTCTATCCATCTATGGCCAGCTTAAGTATTTGAGCTGGTGGATAGAGTTGAGCGAACACCTGGATGTCCGGGTTCGGTGGGTTCGGTGGGGTTGAAAAAAAGTCTGGGTTCGTGAACCGGACTTAACCCGAACTTTGCCCCATTGAAGTCAATGGAGACCCGAACTTTTGAGCACTAAAATGCCTCTAAAACAAACACGGAAAGGGCTAGAGGGCTGCAAATGGCAGCAAACTCATCTTAAGAGCATGGCAAGTGCTCTGAAAACAAATGTGGATAGGGAAATAATTTAAAATAACATAAAAAACATAAAAATAAAAAATATTAATCTTGAATGATGTAGGAGGAGGACGAGGCCCATATGGAGTAGGAGGTTGAGGTGGCGGTGGATATGGCGGTGTAGGTGGAAGTGGCGGTGGCAGTGGAGTAGGAGGACGAGGTAGCCA
Source organism: Pelophylax lessonae (assembly GCF_965119305.1). Taxonomy (NCBI): domain Eukaryota; kingdom Metazoa; phylum Chordata; class Amphibia; order Anura; family Ranidae; genus Pelophylax; species Pelophylax lessonae. The sequence continues at coordinate 188,689,036 of NC_138779.1, read as the reverse complement.
ACACTGGTTTTGGTATTTAATAAAAAAAAATTTAAATTCGGGTACACCCCAAAAGAGTAAGAAAGATCAAATCCAGCAATGGCTGGGTAAGGCCGGTATACATGTCTATTCTGCACAAGGTACGGACAAGTCCTGTGGGATCCATAATCACTCATGTGTGCCAGGCTGCCCAGAGGCAACGAAAAGCTGTCCTCTGTGGGAGGTGTATCCTCTGTGTCCTCCGTATCCCCCCCAGCCACGCACCAGTGATGGCCTTGAGCTGGCCTGGGTGCCACCCTGCTGTGAACATGATTCCATATCCTCCTTCACCATCTCCTTCTCCTCATCCTCGTCATCCTCCAGAACTGTGCCCCTGCTGGACAATTGTGTCCCTGGCGTTTGTGGGTGCAGGAACCCACCCTCGGAGCCTCTTCATCCTCCTCCTCATCCTGTGCCACATCCTCTTCCATCATCGCCCAAAGTGTTTTTTCAAGAAGGCATAGAAGTGGGATAGTTAAGCTGAGAACAGGGTCATTGGCACTGGCCATGTTGGTGAAGTACTCGAAACAGCGCAACAAGGCACACAGGTCTCGCATGGTGGCCCAGTTATTGGTGGTGAAGTGGTGCTTTTCCACAGAGCAACTCCACTATTGCCTGCTGCTGCTCGAACAGTCTGGCCAGCATGTGCAAGGTGGAGTTCCACCTTGTGGGCACGTCACATATGAGGCGGTGAGCGGGAAGGCCGAAGTTACGCTGCAGTGCTGACAGGCGAGCAGCAGCAGCGTGAGAACGCCGAAAGTGCGCACAGATGGCCCGCACTTTCTGCAGCAGCTCTGACATATCGGGGTAATTTCTAAGGAACCTCTGCACCACCAAATTCAGCACATGCGCCAGGCAAGGGATGTGTGTCAAACCGGCTAGGCCCAGAGCTGCTATGAGATTTCGCCCGTTATCGCACACCACCAGGCCAGGCTTGAGGCTCATTGGCAGCAACCACTCATCAGTCTGCAGTTCAATGCCCCTCCACAACTCCTGCGCGGTGTGTGGTTTTTCACCCAAACAGGCAAGTTTTAAAACTGCCTGCTGTCATTTACCCCTGGCTGTGCTGAAGTTGGTGGTGAAGGTGTTGCGCTTACCGGAAGAGGAGGTGGTAGAGGATGAGGAAGCGGAGTAGGAGGAGTTAGGAACAGGAGGCAAACTGAAGTGCCCTGCAATCCTTGGTGGTGGAAGGACATGCGCCAAACTGCTATCCGCCTCAGGCCCAGCCGCCACTGCATTTACCCAGTGTGCTGTTAGGGAGATATAATGTCCCTGATCGTGCTTACTGGTCCATGTATCCGTAGTTAGGTGGACCTTGCCACAGATGGCGTTGCACAGTGCACACCTGATTTTGTCATCCACTTGGTTGTGCAGGGAAGGGATGGCTTGTCTGGAAAAGTAGTGGCGGCTGGGCACGATGTACTGTCATAAGGCTTTTAAAACTCTGCGTCTCCACCAGCCGGAATGACAGCATTTCAAAGGGCAAGAATTTTGAAATGCTGGCATTCAGGGCCAGGGATCGCGGGTGGGTAGGGGGGTACTTCCTCTTCTGCTCCAGTGTTTGGGAGATAGAAAGCTGAAAGCTTCCACGGGACATTGTGAAGATGGTTGTTGGTGACCCAGGTGGTGGTGTTGCTGGTGGATCCTCTGTTTGTGGGGTGGCAGGTGCCACTGTCACTACAGAGGTGGATGAAGAGGCAGAGACTGCAGCAGCAGAAGAGGAAGCAGGAGGAGCCAGAGACCTTTCTTGGTTTTTGAGGTGTGCACTCCACTGCAGCTCGTGCTTTGCACTTAGATGCCTGGTCTTGCAGGTTGTGCTCAGGTTGAGAAGGTTTATGCCTCGCTTCAGGCTCTGATTGCACAGCGTGCAAACCACTCGTGTCCTGTCATCATCACATTGTCTGAAGAACTGCCACCTTTGGGAACTCCTGTGAGCTGGCTTTGGTGTGCTCGGTCCCTTGCTGCGTTGGGCAGTAGCATGCATAGTGTCTAGGGCACGGCCGCTCCGCTTTTGCACCCTGCTCCCTCTTCTGCTGTGCTTTTGGCTCTGTGTGACCATCGCCTCCTCCTCCAAACTACTCAGGTCACCTGCATGATGTTCATTCCATGTGGGGTCGAGGACCTCATCGTCCTCCACATCATCTTCCACCCAGTCTTCACCCCTTCCCTCCTTGTCAGTCTCCACAATTCGGAATTCCGCAGCAGTTGGCACCTGTGTTTCGTCATCATCGGAGACGTGCTGCGATGGTTCTCCCATGTACTCAGCTGGAGACATAAGTGGTTGGGCACCAGTGCACTCAATCTCTTCCACTTCTGAGGCAGGGCTAGGTGGATGGCCCTGGGAAACCATGCTAACAGAGTCATCAAAAAGAAGAAGAGACTGCTGCATGACTTGGGGCTCAGACTGCTTGGCTGATTTGCAAGGGGGTGAGGTGAAAGATTGATGGACATCGGTTGCAGGTGCCAACTCTGACCTTTCAGCAGAAGACTGGGTGGGAGACAATGTGAAGTAAGTGGAGGCACTGTCAGCAACCCAATCTACTATCGCCTGTACTTGTTCTGGCCTCAACATTTGTAGAGGCACATTAGTCCCTGCCGAAAACTGCTGCAGGTTCTGTCGCCTACTCGCAGCTGAGGAAGGTGTTTCACCTGTGCGTGTAGCTGGCACAGATTGACCACGTCCTCTCCTTGCAACAGGAGCTTCACCAGCAACACCACGACCCAGGCCACGTCCCCTATTTGACCTTCTCCTCATATTTATGGAATTTTGGATCTTCCCCGAAATGGGTTTTTATTGCAAGGCGCAATACAACACTATGCAATGGGTGTATCTCACTTTAACATATGCAGACAGAGCCACAATTAACTTTTTTTGCCCCTAAATGGGTTTTTATTGCAAAGCGGAATACTACGGTATGCAATGGGTGTATCGCACTGTAACATATGAATGAAAATCTGATAAATAATTGTCCCCTTAATTGGTGCTTGTTGAATAGCTGTAAGTCACAGTAAAATATGAAGGAAAAAAGTTTTTTTCTTTGTTAAATGCAGATTAAGCAGACACATATGCACTCAGCTTGCACTCAGTATCAAACAAAAGTGAGTACACCCCTCACATTTTTGTAAATATTTTATTATATCTTTTCATGTGACAACACTGAAGAAATGACACTTTGCTACAATGTAAAGTAGTGAGCAGGGCCGCTGATAGGATCACCAGTCCTATCACCAGTCCTCTTAAGTCCTCTTAATGTTAGCTCTGCTCCTGAGTCTGTTATCTCTATCTTTAATTCTCTCCCTCTGTCTCTCTTATCCAACTGCCTAGCCTATATATTTTTTTCACCTCATCTTCATTTTTATTTATTAAATCAGTTTTTTCTGTTTTAGATTTAGCAGGAATTATGTGAGTTATGTTGTATTTGTGTCTGCTAATAATGATTTTATTGTAATTTTGGCTAAATATATCTTTAAAATTTTCTTGAGGCAGCAGCAATTGGTAGTGAGAGTACAGCTTGTATAACAATGTAAATTTGCTGTCCCCTAAAAATAACTCAACAAACAGCCATTTATGTCTAAACCTCTGGCAACAAAAGTGAGTACACCCCTATGTGAAAATGTCCACATTGGGCCCAATTTCCCATTTTTTCTCCCTGATTTTATGTGACTCGTTAGTGTTACAAGGTTTCAGGTGTGAATGGGGAGCAGGTGTGTTAAATTTGGTGTTATCGCTCTCACTCATTCATACTGGTCACAACTCACTGAGGATCTGAAAAAGATAATTGTTGCTCTACATAAAGATGGCCTAGGCTATAGGAAGATTGCCAAGACCCTGAAACTGAGCTGCAGTACGGTGGCCAAGACCATACAGCCATTTAATAGGACAGGTTCCTCCCCATGGTAGACCAAAGGAGTTGAGTGCACATACTCAGCATCAGGTTGTCTTTGGGAAATAGACGTATTAGTGCTGCCAACATTGCTGTAGAGGTTGAAGGGGTGGGGAGTCAGCCTGTCAATGCTCAGACCATACGCTGCACACTGCATCAAATTGGTCTGCATGGCTGTCATTCCAGAAGGAAGCCTCTTCTAAAGATGATGCACAAGAAAGACCACAAACAGTTTGCTGAAGACAAGCAGACTAAGGACATTGATTACTGGAACCATGTCCTGTGGTCTGATGAGACCAAGATAAACTTCTTTAGTTCAGATGGTGTCAAGCGTGTGTGGCGACAATATAAATAAATTATTTACAAAAATGTGAGGGGTGTACTCACTTTTGTGAAATACTGTATCTATGTCCTTTTGACTTTTTAAAATTTCAAAATACAGTACATGCAAGGCTTCTGGTTCCGGCACCACATGCGAGACGAGTGAGACTTGGCATGTCCAGACATACCCACTTACAAAGCCGTTCCAACAGCTCGTAGGCACTCACCTGGTCTTCTATTCCCTCGTGCATCCCCCGGGGGAACGTTCAATGGACCACTTTGTAGTCCACAGCAGCTCCAATGCAGCTACAGCCTCCACCTCCAGCCCTGCACACAGCCAATATGGCCGATGGTATAAATATGGAGGAGACCGTGAATACAGCCTCCCCTTGATGACCTTGAGAATCATTCTGGCAATCTAAGGGTTTATAGGCCTCCATGAAACATTTAACACTAGTTCTCTGCAGGAGCTCTGCACCGTACACATACCACAGGCTCATGGGATTGCGGCACAATGTGTAGTTGAGAGGCCTGGGAACCCCTTCAAATGACCGTCATTCTCCGCTATCTCAATTACGCAGATAGAGTGCCTATCTTGAGATCATTTCGCAATTCCAAATCTCTCCAATTAGATGGCCATAAACTGTTACTTTTCGCAGATTATTTTCAGGAGGTGTTCTGTAGGTGTAAGGCCTTTCAACCCATTTGTGCTGTGCTCTTCCAAAAAGGTGTGAAGTTAATGATGCTCTGTTAACATTTGGTGCTTCCCATCTTACCTATCAAATAACCAAGACGCCCTGAAGGTCATTAGAGGAGCTTGGGCAGATTATGTGCACAATAATTCGGGTCATAGCGCGGTACACAATCTTTTATGCAACGCCAGGAAGGCCATGCTACATGGCAGAATCATTGCCTTCTCGGCTGGTGACAGAAAAAATATCACCAAACAGTATTGTGCAGCAAGCCATGCTCTTCATACTGCCCAAAGCAGCCTTGCGCAGCAGAACGCCCCGGAACACAGGAATGCTGGGCGGGGAACCAAGCAGCAATTTGATCTGTGGGACGATGCTCAGGAAAAGATCCACCAATCTTTCCTGGACCTCCAATACCACAGATTAGGCAACAAAGCCAGGAAACTGCTGGCCCATATGAGCAGGGGATACCGCACCCCTGCCCACATCTCCACCCTAAAAGACACAAATGGTAGGCCTAAGTCATCCCCTAAGGATGTCAGTTCTATACTAGAAAGATTCTATGCTAACCCATATGGCTCAGACCCCATTGATGCGGCGACAGCACAGAACTTCCTGGATCAGGTCCTTCTTGCCCAGGTAGACTCCTCCCATCTAGATCAGCTTAACACCCCAATAACCACTTTGGATGTCACGTCTGCAATTGTGTCAAATGGGAAGGCCCTGATGGGTATACAGTTTAGAACAATAATCCTCCTGCGCTTTAGTTGTATGCGTGGTGCATGTGATCCTTAATATCACTACCTATGTAATGCTGCCCCCTCAGGACCGTGGGTATTCAAACAAACTGCAAAACAACAATAACAAGAGAAGGGCACACCGACCTAGTACATTACCACTTAAATGATTAAAAATGAAAGGACAACATACAATATACTCACAAACTACACAGACCCCACCAGGTCTTCTGGCGTTCATCATGATTGACGTTTGATCTACACCAGGGGACAATTTATTTTATTTTATTTTTTTAATAAAGGACTTGTCAAAAATTGCCTCTGCATTTTTACTAATTTTTAACACTTTTTAAGTGAAAGAGTAGGGGCACTACTCACTCACATAGGGCATATAGGAGGGCCGGGATTTGGGGGCCGCCTTGCTAAAGAGGATTTCCAGATTCAGACCCCCTACAACCACCACATGTGAAGAGACCCTTGTCCCCATCAACAAGGTGTTTTGGGGAGGGGGGCTTGTACACAGGCTGAAAAAAGGTAAAAAAGGGCCAGTTCAGCAGGAACTGGGTGACTTTTAGGCTGTGTTTACAGCTGTCTGTTCTACAGAAGTCTTTGTCACAACTGACTTCTGTCAAATGGGTATGTTGGAAAACCAGCATCCCATCTGCATCTGATCAGCAGTTGTAGCCAATGGCTACAATCACAGATCAGTGTGTTCTGGGGGAGCAGTCCCCCTGTCAGAACACAAAGGCACAGCAGGTGAGATTGCCACCCTAACATTGCTTTTGTTAGTATGGTGAACGTTTAGGTTGTTTTTTTTATTTTTTCGCTCAGCCTACTGGGTTGTACAAAAAAAAAAAAAAACTTCTAGTGTGTACCAGGCCCAAATCCTATTCCTGTGTAAAATAAAAGCTCCAAGGGGGTTGCATACTTTTTTTCAAAAATCGTATTCTTTTTTTTTTTTTGTTTCTGTTTGCATATACTGCAACTTTTTTTTCTGTTTTAGAGTCCATTCACACTGCCGCGACTTGTGAGGCGACTTGTTTACCCTCATGTCGCCCCAAGTTGCTTGACATAACAAAAGCAATGTTAATCTTAATGTTATCCGCAGAATTACTGGAGTCGCCCTAATTCAATCTCCTCAGATTGCATTGCTACAGGCCTAGGATTTCCAAGCCAGTGAGTTTGCTAAGTGACTCATTCACTTTATCCTTACGGGGGCCAAATTGACAATAGCGGGTATGTGGAAATGCCCATCGGTTTCCTTCGCCAGGGCTAAACGGAAAATATCATGGATCATGTCACAGGAAAAGTTGGTCAGTGTATTGGAAAATTCGTCAGCACGGTTTGAAACTACTTGGGAACCCTGAGCCGAATATGTTAAGGTTTCACTGGTATAAATTCTGTTCTGGGTGCCTGGATTTTTTTTTTTTTATGCCTATCGATATGTTCACTCTGCCTGGACTCTGTTTCTGTCTCCACTTTTTCCTTTTCCTTTCTTTCCCTTTCCTTTTCTGGCCTCTCTTTCTTCTTCTCTCTCCCAGGCTGTTTTCAGCTAAAGGGATCATCTTTTTTGTTTTTAGATACTGCATGTCACTGTCATGATTTTCTATAATTGGGGTTTCTATTTTTTTTTTTATGGTCTACTCAGTTTGACATTAAATTGGGGGTGCCTTATATGAGGTTTGGCTTGGCTCGGCCCGTTCTATAGCCTATGTTTTATTGTTATACTAGGAGGGTCCCTGGACACAGCAGGCTCCCGATGGGGGTGCCAGGGATTCTCCTCTTATTCTGTTCTGTATTGGCTTTTAATTGCAATACATGACCTCATGTATTACTTTTTTATGTAACAGTCTTGTGACTTTCACTTCCTTTTAATGTCTATTGTTGAGCATCTGTAGAATATGTTTACTGATCTTCTGCTGCCTCTTATACAATTTACTGTGACCATTGTTGTTGTATTATCTTTGTATTATCTTTGCATATTTCAATAAAAATCTATTGAAAGAAAAAAGCAATGTTAATCAATGAGTGCCGTCTTAATTGGACTTCAGGAAAGGGGCCTGTACTTCTTTTAGGCGACTTGTATCCGACTTGTCCCATAGACTTCAATAGGAGTCATCTCCTTATCTTATTTGAAGCGACTTGTGATCCGACTTTCCATTAAAATGATCCAGAACCAGAAAAAAAAGATAATTTTTTTTATAATTTTTAGTAGCACAGGCATAGGGCTTCTCTCCACCTGGGCATCATGCCTGCCTCCAAAGACGCCCAAAAAATGCCCGATAAATGCCTGCAACAAAAACGCCCAGGTGGAGAGGAGCCCTATGCCAGTGCTACTAAAAATTATAAGAAAAATTATCTTTTTTTCTGGTTCTGGACATGCTACAGAGCTGAAACTTCACAGGTACACTTTTTAGACCCCCCAGACACTAAATCCAAAAAAAGTCATGCCTGCCTCCAAAAATGCCCGATAAATGCCTGCAACAAAAACGCCCAGGTGGAGCGGAGCCACTACCCTGCTCTATTAATAATTATAAGAAACATTATCTTTTTTTTCTGGTTCTGGACAGGCTACAGAGCTGAAACTTCACAGGTACACTTTTTAGACCCCCCAGACACTAAATCCAAAAAAAGTCATGCCTGCCTCCAAAAATGCCCGATAAATGCCTGCAACAAAAATGCCCAGGTGTAGCGGAGCCACTACCCTGCTCTATTAATAATTATAAGAAAAATTATCTTTTTTTTCTGGTTCTGGACATGCTACAGAGCTGAAACTTCACAGGTACACCTTTTAGACCCCCCCCCCCCCGACACTAAATCCAAAGAAATCTCATTTTTTTTTAAATTTTTTTCAATAATTGGCTCTCTATCAAAAACGACAATTTTTAAGAACTTTTTTTTGTGTGATTAAGCATGACCCAGAACCATCATATTCTGATTGGCCAAATACAAAGTCGTACAAAGTTGGCTATCATACAAGTCGCGCTGAATACGCGCAAAGTCGCGCTGAAGTCGCAATGAAGTCCAGCTAAAAGTAGCGCTAACAAGTCGCCACTTATGAGGCAACTTAGAGGTCGCGGCATTGTGAACCGGCTCTTAGGGTCCTTTCACACGGGGCAGACCGTTTTTTGATCTGCTCCGGCACTTTTTTTTTTTTATGGACACGGATGACACTTGTATCATCCGGTCCGTATGTCCGTTTATCCTCCCATCGGTTTGCGGATGATAAACGGAGATAATGTATGTCAATTGGATTGCGGAGGTCAGCGGATGACACCGCTGACATCCGTTTTTGCGTCCGTTCCGTTTTTTTTAAAAAGAAGAAAAATAGGTTTCTCTTCCGTTCAAAAAAACTGAACTGATCGGAAAGGACGCAAATCGAATGTCAGCGGATGGTCATCCGCTGACATCCGCAATCCCATTGACATGCATTATGTCTGTTTCTCATCCGCAAAAAATGGGATGAAATACGGACATACGCCCGTGTGAAAGGACCCTTAATCTATTTTTTGTTTATGTAGCGTTGCATTACACAATATAGAAGCTTCTATTGAATTTGTAAATACCGTCTGTTTAATTCCAGTAACATAATTATAGTACCTTTATGAAAGGAACAGATTGCAGGATAAAAAGTAGAAAACTGGGACTTTAAGGTACAAAAACATACATTTCATAAAAAGTGCATAGTTTGATTTAAACAACAAGCTTAAAAGACTCCATATATTATAAAGTTTAGCTGGGTAGGCTCTATTAGTTCAGGTTATAGTCTGATGTGGAGAACACTTTTCCTCTCTTATACAAAGAAACAGTAATTGCTAGTGTTCTTTAAAATTTTAAAAAAACTGCAAAATACATGTACTACCCAAAGAAATTACAGTGGCAACGTTTGGAATTTAGCCTTATAAATAATAATTAACAGATCACATCATTGTATGCATAAAAGAGCAAAGTTTAACAAGGAAGTGAGATCATTTTTTTAAATTGGGCAGTTTTCTGTGTACAGGTTTATATAGAGGTTAGCTGTGTTTAAAAGCAATATTTTTCACATTCTGCTATATGACATTCTCAAAAAAAAAAAAAAATTAAAATAGATTTTTTTTTAACATTTTAGGCCAATTTGTTTTCTGCTACATATTTTTGGTAAAAGAAATCGCAATAAGCTTATTTTGATTGGTTTGTGCAAAAGTTATCGCGTCTACTAACTACGGGAAAGCTTTATGTCATTTTTATTGTTTTTTTTTTTTTTTTTCTACTAGTAATGGCGGCAATCTGCATTTTTTTGCTGGATTGCAACATTGCGGCGGACAGATCGGACCCCTAATTGACATTTTTGACACTTTTGGGGGGACCAGTGACATTACTACAGTAATCAGTGCTAAAAATATGCACTGTTACTGTAATAATGACACGGGAAGGGGTTAGCATTATGGGTGATCAAAGGGTTAAATGTAAGCCTAGGGGAGTGATTGTAACTGTGGGGGGGCATGGCTTCTAAAATGACCATAGAGACATGTGTTCCTATATAGAAGGATCACAGGGGTTCTGTGATCATTCCAGGGAGAAGAACGGTCAAATGTATTTACAACAGCTGACCTTCCTTCTCTCTCAGCGGGGAGCGATCACGGGTGTTAGGCGGCAATCAGAGCGGGGGTGGGAGCACACTGCCGGCGGTGCATGCTCGCCCCCTAGCCTCCACAGAGCGAGTGCCTTACATGTACGGCGATTCGCCTGGGAGCGGCTGCCTGCCACAGTATAACTGCGGCGGGCGGTTGTTAACCGGATAAAAGATGTTTGCGTTACTAAGTTGGTTTTAACCTGTTTTATATGTATGAATATATTACTGTTTAAATGATACGTCCCTCTCTAGCACTAGTTTTCAATGAATGAGTTTATAAGTGTTGATTTGTTGATATTTTCCTGAGGGATGCCATTTAAATTTCCTTGATTTCCTTCAATGTCTTGATTTTTTAAAAATGTTTTTTCTTTTTTTTGCATACTTTTTTATCATAGTTTAGACCCTTGTAGTCAGAAAAGAGAACATTTCGTCATTTCGTACACTGGGTCTGGGGTGTGCATGCCGCCCACGGCCTGCTCTTGCTGTAATGGGAGTGGTTAATACAATTAAATTAAGACTTTAGGAAAAAGAAAGTTAATGAATAAAAAATAAACCTATTTTTTCATGCACTGAATATATCAGCTCACAGCTAGCACATCTGCGATTTCTTTTTGTCAGCATTTCCAAATGTAATATTGATCGTAATGGCAATGTTTCCACAAATCAGGTGTGGTAGCAGAACAGCAAATAGCGAATTTATTGGATTTCTGCAACAAAGGCTTAGTGGAGAACTTCATGTTACGTTTCTGCAGTTGCAGTGCAATCAGACTAGTAAAAGGTAACGTCTAATTGGCTGCACTTTTCTCAATGTTGTTTACATTATTAAATAATTTATTCACCAGAGGTGACATTTCCGTTCATATTTGTTCCTTGGTTTCTTAAATCACTTAGGGTGTTTAGGCAAATCAGTCTCCAAACATTAGACTCATTTCTCTTATAACATTATTTTAAATTTAAAAAGGTAATGGATAGGGCTGGGAACTTAAAGTGATTATAAACCTTCATTTTTTTTTAAAACCAAAATAACAAACATGTCCATACCCTCCTGCTCTGTGCAATGGTTTTGCACAGAGCAGCCCCGATCCTCCTTTCCTGGGGTCCCCTGATGGCGCTTCAGGCACCTCCCCTTCGGCAAGTGCCCCCAGAGAAAGCCACTCTCCTTTGGGGCACCTGTGCTTTTAAACCGCCCAGTCTGAAACTGAAGACACAGCCCTGCCCCCCACTCCCTCATCACAGCATTTGATTGGCAGCCCAATGAGGAGGGAGACAGTGGCAAGAGCCGCTGCTCTTGTGCATGTCGCTAGATTGGATCGAGCTCAGGTAAGAATAAAGAGGGGGGGAGGGGGCTAGGAGGCTCTTGCAGCCCAGAAGGTTTTTTTACCTTAATGCAAAGAATGCATTTAGGTAGAAATCCTTAAGGCTTTAGAACCACTTTAGCTGGAGAAACCTTACTGTTGATTAGGGATGAGATAAGCATGTTTTTGTCCTAGTCCAAAACCACCTTGGCAATCCCGCAGGGAAGCTGTTTATGTACTGGCCAATCATAAGTGGTTGAAGCATTTTCTGCCCACAAGGGGCATGTAAACCCGCGGCTGTAAAAAATAGGAACACTTTGAAAACACATCAGATCTCAATGGGAAAAATTATCATGCTAGATATCTATACTGATATGGACTGGGTAATGTGTTAGGAACGAAAAGATGCCACATTGATGAAAATAATCAACCTACAGAGGGCTGAATTCAGACACCCCGAAAATAAAAGTGAAAAAATGATGCAGCAGGCTAGTCCATTTTGCTGAAATTTTATTGCAGCAACTCAAAATGGTACTCAGTAGTTTGTATGGCCCCTACGTACTTGTATGCATGCCTGGAAATGTGCTCCTATTGAGACAACGGATGGTGTCCTGGGGTATTTCCTCCCAGACCTGGACCAGGACTTTACTGAGCTCCTGGCGGCATCAAATGGACCGAAACATAATATCCCAAAGGTGTTCTATTTGGATTCAGGTGAGGCGAGCATGGGGGGCCATTCAATCGTATCAATTCCTTCATCCTCCAGGAACTGTCTGCATACTTTTTCCACATGAGGCCGGGCATTGTTGTGCACCAGGAGGAACCCAGGACCCACTGTACTAGCATTGTGTCTGACAATGGATCCAAGGATTTCCTCCCGATACCTAATGGCAGTCAGGGTGCCATTGCCTAGCCTGTAGAGGTCCGTGCATCCCTCCATTTATATGCCTCCCCAGACCATCACTGACCCACCACCAAACCAGTTATGCTGAACAATGTTACAGGAAGCATAATGTTCTCCACGGCTTCTCCAGGCCCTTTTAGGTCTGTCACATGTGTTCAGGGTGAATCTGCTCTCACCTGTGAAAAGCAAAGGGCACCTGTGGCGTACCTCCCAATTCTGGTGTTCAATGGCAAATTCTACTTGAGCTCCACAGTGACAGGCAGTGAGCACAGGGTGCACTAGAGAACGTTGGGCCCTCAGGCCACCCTCATGAAGTCTGTTACTGATTTTTTGGTAAGAGACATTCACACCAGTGGCCTGCTGGAGGTCATTTTGTAGGGCTCTGGCAGTGCTCATCCTGTTCCTCCTTGCACAAAGGAGCAGATACAGTACAGGTCCTGCTGATGGGTTAAGGACCTTCTATGGCCCTGTCCAGCTTTCTTACAGTAACTGCTTGTCTCCTGGAATCTTCTCCATGCTCTTGAGACTGCTGCGAGACACAGCAAACCTTCTGGCAATGGCATTTATTGATGTGCCATCCTGGAGGTGTTGAATTGCCTGTGCAATTGCTATAGGGTCTAGGTATCACCTCATGCTACCTGTAGTGACCATGACCCCAAAACTAGTGAAAAACAGTCAGAAAAGACGAGTAGGGAAAAAAATGTCAGTGCCTCCACCTGTAAAACCATTCTTGTTTTGGAGGTTGTCTCATTGTTGCCCTTCCAATGCACCTGTTGTTAATTTCATTAACACCAAAGCTATAACATATACAAAACTATGAACAGTTTCAGCTCCTCTGGGAAGGCTGTCCACAAGGTTTAGGAGTGTGTCTATGGAAATGTTTGACAATTATTCCAGAGGAGCATTTGTGAGGTCAGACACTGATGTGAACGAGAAGACCTGGCTCACAGGCTCAGCTCTAATTCATCCCAAAGGTGTTCTACCGGGTTGAGGTCAGACCAATCAAGTTCCTCCACCCCAAACTCACTCATCCATGTCTTTATGGACCTTGCTTTTTGCACTGGTGCGCGGTCATGTTGGAACAATAAGGGGCTATCCCCAAACTGTTCCCACAAAGTTGGGAGCATGAAATTTTCCAAAAGGTCTTGGTTTGCTGATACCTTAAAGTGGTAGGAAACCACCGACGATTTTTTAACCTGCAAAGTAAAGCCATAATTGCATACCTGTTTTTTCCTGACACGTGCAGAGGTTTCTCCCGCCACTTTATATGTCACTACAGGACTTACACTATATTGTCAAAAGTATTAGGACACCTGCCTGTATGTGCAAATTACTTTTAATGGCATCCCAGTATTGGTATGTAAGGTTCAATATTTAGTTGGCCTGCCCTTTGCAGCTATAACAGCTCCAGCTCCTCTGGGAAGGCTGTCCACAAGGTTTGGGAGTGTGTCTATGGGAATGTTTGACAATTTTTCCAGAAGAGCATTTGTGAGGTTAGGCACTGATATTGGACGTGAAGGCCTGGCTCTCAGTCCCTGCCCTAATTTATTCCAAAGGTGTTCTATCGGGTTGAGGTCAGGACTCTGTGGAGGCCAGTCAAGTTCCTCCACCCCAAACTCGCTCATCTATGTCTTTATGGACCTTGCTTTGTGCACTGGTGCGCAGTCATGTTGGAACAGGAAGGGCCATCCCCAATCTGTTCACACAAAGCTAGGAGCATGCAATTGTCCAAAATGTATTGGTATGTGGAGGCTTTAGGAGTTCCCTTCACTAGAACTAAGGGGCCAAGCCCAACCCCTGAAAAGCAACCCGACACCATAATCCCCCCTCCACCAATTATTTGAACCAGTGCACAAAGCAAGATCCATAAAGACATGGATAAGTGAGTTTGGGGTGGAGGAACTTGACTGGCCTGCATAGAGTCTTGACTTCAACCTGATAGAGTCACCTTCGGAGACTGCGAGCCAGGCCTTCCTGTCCAACATCAGTTCCTGACCTCACAAATGCACATCTGGAAGAATAGTAAAACATTCCATAGACACACTCATAAACCTTGTGGACAGCCTTTCCAGAAGAGTTAAAGCTGTTATAGCTGCAAAGAATGGGCCAACTCAACATTGAACCCTGCGGACTAAGACTGGGATGCCATTAAAGTTCATCTGCATAAAGGGAAGCTTCCCAATACTTTTGAAAATATAGTGTATTAAGAAGCAGTATTTCTACCACTTCTATATACAATATAACAGTTTCCAGCTGTCAATGGTTCCTAAGAAATCAGAGGGTGCTTGTACCTGCTGTGTCCCTAGCAACCACTCCTTTGCTACATTCAGATATTATTGGGTAAATGTTATATGTGGCCAAATAAGTGGCAAACGGGGGATGGTAGGACTGTGGGCAGATTGTTTTTTGCCTCATGTCACAATGGCGACTGGTGAGATATTTGATTCATTGCAGAGCATTTTTCTGCACTGTACATGCGTTCATAATTCTGCACAGCTCTGTTTTGCACATCACAACAGTGTTTTCTGTATGCCCTTGATAAGACCTGAACTTTTATAATATAGAAAACAACTCTAAACACGTTGTGATATGCATGCATAAATACGTGTCCTGCAAGAGAGGTGTGTTACTTGAGTGAATACTAATGAGATTTTAACATCACACTTTATTTTTTTTCTCATAAAAATAAATTTATCATACCGAATAAAAACAACACAGGATTAAAACAGCTAAGTAAGCAGCATTAGGCCTTGTCCAGTAGTGCAAACTACAGTATACATCTATGCAAGGCCTGTGTTAACAGATGTTCTGAACATCCCCATGCAGGCAGTCCTATTCATGTCAATTGACATATCCGCTGCTCCCAATTTGACATCCATGTGGAAGCAGATAGTCTGCATTTTGGGGCCATGCAACCGCACCCACCTGGATGGTAACCACTTTAAGACCAGGCCACTTTTTTCAACTTGGCACCATGTGCGTTTACCGGGCAATTGCGACGTCGTGCGACGCTGTACCCAAACAAAAATGTACGTTTTTCCCACAAATAGAGCTTTCTTTTGGTGGCATTTGATCACCTGTGCGATTTTTATTATTATTATTTTTTAACATTTTAGGCCAATCAGTTTTCTGCTACATATTTTTGGTAAAAAAAAATCGCAATAAGCGTATTTTGATTGGTTTGCGCAAAAGGTATTGCATCTACTAACTACGGGAAAGATTTATGTCATTTTTATTGTTTTTTTTTACTAGTAATGTTGGCAATCTGAGATTTTTGCGGGACTGCGAAATTGCGGCGGACAGATCGGACCCCTAACTGACATTTTTGACACTTCTGGGGGGACCAGTGACATTACTACACTAATCAGTGCTAAGAATATGCACTGTTACTGTAATAATGACACTAGCAGGGAAGGGGTTAACATTGTGGGTGATCAGGGGGTTAAATGTGAGCCTAGGGGAGTGATTCTAACTGTGGGGGGGGGCGTGGCTTATGGAATGATCATAGAGACCTGTAATCTTATATAGAAGGATCACAGGGGCTCTATGATCATTCCAGGGAGAAAAATGGTCAGCTGTGTTTACAACAGCTGACCGTTCTTCTCTCTCAGCGGGGAATGATCGCGGGTGTCAGGCGGCAATCAGAGCCACCTGCCCGCTGCATCGGCTTCCCTGCTGACGAGCAGGGGTGGGAGCACGCTGGCGCACGCTCGCCCCCTAGCCTCCTGCTCGCGACCGCAGTACAGTACATCTGTGGCGGGCTGTCGTAAAGAGGTTAAAGTATAACTAAAGGCAAAACTTTTTTTTAGATTTTGAATAAAGTCAAGAGGGATTGGAACCCCATGTGAGTTTTTATTGCTGTCTGTGCCCATGTGGGTGAATTCCATAAATTATGCATATTACAAGTGCAAAATGTATTTATTAAAAAAATTATTTTTGTAAAGATTTTTGGAAAAAAAAAAAAGAAGAGGTTTTTAGTTGCACTTTTAAATTCTGCTGAAAGTGGAAAAGGCTGTCTGTGTCCCCTTCATGGAAATTCTCCTTCATTTCCTGTCCGTGTGGCACCAGTGCATTGTTGCACTTTTTGTTTTCTCTTGACAGAGTGTATTCTCTAATATTACTTTCTTAGAGAATACACTAAGGCCCGGTTCAAAACTGCCTCGACTTCCACGCTTACATCCCAGCTCCATACCTCCCAACTTTCTGAGATAGGAACGAGGGACACCTATTAGAAAACGTATGTAGGCATAGGACACACCCCTGCCACGCCCCCTTAAAGGAGAATTGTACAAAAAAAATTATTGGTTAAACCCACATTTGCTTTTTTACCACTTCTATTCCTTTATATTGGATTTTGGAATTTACAAATGTAGCAATTTAGAAATTGGATGAAAGGTTTAGCACTAGGAAACACTTTTTGAAAGATATAAAGTGCATTTTTTTTTTCCAAAACATTTTATTGAAATAAAATACAGTAGAATGAAATAACAATTGAACAGCAGTTTGAATGGTACAAAGCGTTACAGAAATATCAACAGTAACATGCAGAATACAATATAAGGGTGGAGGAACAAACCACGACACAATCGTACATTGGAGCACATGGGTGTACAAGACTGAAACTGAGCATGTAGTATATACCTTAAGTAGTGCGGGAACAGTCCTGCTTCCCATACTCTGGTGTGGGGCCACAGGGAGAACGTACAGTCAGAGGCCGTGTGGACCTCCAGAGGTGCGGGATGTGTTACGGAGAAGGCACAATTAGGGGCATAGATGGTGCCTCCCATGGTCGGACACCCCCAAGGGGGAACTCACTGTATCCGGACACAGGGGGCCACCACTAAATGTGTGTGGTCCGTCCCGGGGTGTGGAATTCCAAGGAAACCCACAGGAGGGAAGCAATGGAGGCAATCGTGTAAGCCCGTGGGGGGGGTCGGGTCCGTATCCAGGGAATGATCGGAGGAACGTCGGGATGAGAAGGGGGGGTGAAGGGGAGAAGGGGGGGAAGTTGAGGGGAAGAACAGGAGGGAGGAGGCTAGGGATGAGAAACAAACAGAAGAAAAAAGGCGGAGAAGGAAGGGGGTGGGGAAGCGCCAAAAGCGGGTTTGAGGTCCACTGTGTTGGTGTGAGGTACTCGGATGAAATCTCAATATCTGGTGTAAGGGGAAGATATCAGAAACACTTAGAGTCCAGTCAGTCTTATACAGCATTTAAGATATAGTGGTCAGAGTCAGAAAGTCAGGAAGTGTTGTAAAGTGTACCCAGGGGGCCCATGTCGTGTAGTACTTGTGGTGAGCATCCTTGGCCTGTGCAATCGTGTCCTCCATTTCCGCCACCCTCCGTACCCTACTCAGCCATCCGGCTACTGTGGGGGGGGAGGTAGAGCGCCAATGACAAGGCACGCACATCCTTGCTGCATTAATAAGGTGCAGGGTAAGGGACTTTTTGTATCCAGAGTAGGGCAAGGAGGTGTGATGAAGCAGGTATTGATCTGGAGTGAAGTCGGGAGTGTAGGTGGTAATACGGGAAATCAGGGAGTGCACCTCCCTCCAAAACGTTTGGACAATAGGGCATTCCCACCAAACATGCAAAAGGGAGCCCCGGTGTATGCCGCATCTCCAGCAAGTAGGAGAGTTGGTTGTTGAAAACTTATGCAGTAATTCAGGAGTTCGGTACCATTTGGTGTAAAGTTTGTAGCCAGTTTCTTGAGCAAGTACGTTCAGGGATCCCTTATGCATGTGGTAGTAAATTTTCGTCCAGTCGTCATCAGAGAATTCCCTGCCCAGGTCTCCCTCCCAACGAGACCTAAGTGCCTCCGTGTGTGCATGGGCGGTCGGGAAAAGCATGGTATAGAGGATTGAAATCAGATGGCGATGCGGCCCAGGCGAGTCTCTCAAAGGAAGTGAGGGATCGAGTCCAATCTACCGCCGGCTGTGAGCCGTGAAGGAAATGTCTGATTTGCAGAAAGCTATAGAAAGGACAGTCAATAGATGGGTATTTGAGCTGGAGGGCTTGGTATGTAAGAGGATGACCGTCGGCAAAGAAATGACGGGCTTGAAAGGGCATGTCTAAAGTGGGCCCCGTGGAGGGAACAAACGGGAGACCTGGAGGGAAGTCTGGAGAGGAGCAAAGGGGCATTAGCGGACTAAGTTTTGGGGAAAGGTCTAGTTTTCTGCGTATCGCACGGAAGAGGCATAGAGTCGCTCCCGTAACGGGATGAGTCAGAATTGATCGCGGCGTCTTGGATGGCGTCACCCAAGGGAGGTGGTGTGCAGGGAAGGCAGAAACCGCAGACTCCAAGGACACCCAGTCCTTGGAACCCGCATGAGCGTGCCAGTCAATTACCCTGGTGAGGTGGCAGGCCCAATGGTATTTAAGTAGGTGTGGCATACCAACCCCTCCTTCCGCTTTGGGGCGGGTAAGTGTGTCCCTTCGGAGTCTCGACTTCTGTGACCGCCAGATAAAATCTGAGCAGATACGTTGGTAGGATTTAAAGAAGGCCGGGGGAACATGAATAGGGAGGGCATGTAGGATGTATAGCAGTCGGGGGAGAATGTTCATCTTCACAATCGTGACCCTGCCAAACCAAGAAAAAGGTCCTTTGGACCAAGATTGTAGGTCCATTTTGACAGTTTGTAGGATTGCTAAGTGGTTCTTGGTGTATAAGTCAGAAAGCCTGCGCGGTAATTGGACCCCTAGATAGGTAATAGCATAGGGATCCCAACGAAAGGGGAAGTTGGTTTGGCAGAGCCGCGAGAGCGAAGTTGGCAGGGATACGTTAAGGGCACAGGATTTGGTGTAATTGATTTTGAGGTTAGAAAGGGCTTGAAAGGATTTAAGGGCCGAGAGAAGATTAGGGACAGAAGTCAGAGGGTCCGTAAGGAAGAGGAGGATGTCATCCGCGTAAGCCGCTAACTTGTAGGTTTTGTCTTTTATAGATATACCCTTAATATTCGGGTCATCGTGGAGGCGGCGGAGTAGGGGTTCTAGGGTGAGAATGAAGATTAGGGGGGACAAAGGGCATCCCTGTCTTGTACCATTCGACACGGAGAAGGCGTCCGAGAGGGTGCCATTGACCCGGACTCTCGCTGTGGGGGTGGAATACAAAATCGAGATGAACCGGAGGAACCTGCCCGTTAAGCCCAGGGCTTTGAGAGTCTCGGTCATGTAATCCCAGGCAACCCTGTCGAACGCCTTCTCCGCGTCGAGAGACAGGAAAAAGCCAGGGGTGTTGGATGTAGAGAGCCAATGGTGAAGGTGAAGGGCTTTGGTAGTATTATCCCTCGCTTCCCGGCCAGGGACGAAACCGACTTGATTGAGGGAGATCATATCAGGGATAGAGGGGAGGAGGCGATTGGCTAAGACTTTGGCGTATAGTTTGAGGTCCACATTAAGGAGCGATATGGGCCGGTAGTTAGGGACCAGGGAGGCATCTTTCCCTGGTTTTGGGTTGACCGCGATATGTGCCTCTAGTGGATCTGTGTGGAGCGACTCTGCGTCTGGGAAGGCGTTAAAAGCTTCTACCATGTGTGATAACAGCAAGTCTGAGAAGGTTTTATAATAGCTCACTGGAAGGCCATCGGGGCCCGGGGCCTTGCCAGGTTTAGAGTGCTTCAAAGCCGTCAAGATTTCCGTCGAGGTGATGGGGGCGTCCAGGTCAGAGAGAGCGTCTTCCGACAGGGGAGAGGGAGAGTATTGTTCCAGAAATTGTCTGATTGCTTGGAGTCTAGAGCATTGGGACTCAGTGGAGGTCGTCCGCGGCAGGTTGTAGAGTTGAGAGTAATATCGGACAAATTGGGCCGCTATGTCTGGGGTTGAGGCCAACAGTTTACCATCTTGATCAACAATAGAGTGGATGGTGTTGGCAGCCCTTTTTTTCTGGAGAGCCCTCGCTAGGAGCCTGCCGATTTGTTGGCGTGTTCATAGAACATGCCCCGTGAGAGGGCGAACTTGCGGCGAACAGACCTCCCGAGAGTCTCCAACAGCTCCTGGCGAGTCAGGGTGAGTTCCGCGAGGGTGACAGACGCCAGGGAGCGTTTGTGGGCGCGTTCCAGAGTACCAATTTTAAGTAGTAAAGACTCGACATGAGCCGCGTTTTCCTTTCTGCGTTTCGACGTGAGTGTCATAAATTCCCCGTGTATCACACATTTGTTCGCTGCCCAGAGCGTGATGGGAGCCGTATGCTGAGATTGGTTTTCCGCAAAGTAGTGCTGAAGACGTTCAGTGAGTGCCGAAACGCAGGTAGCATCGGAAAGGAGAGAGCCATCCATTCTCCACGCTCGCGAGGTATGCGACCGTAAGGGGAATGAAAAAGTAACACTGAGGGGGTTGTGATCCGAAAGAAACATAGGTTCAATGGAGGCAGAGAGGAGGGTCGGCAGTAGATCCTGGGAAACAAAGAGGTAGTCGATGCGGGAGTAACGATCATGGGGGGACGAGTAAAAGGTATAGTCTTTGTCGCTTGAATGTAAGGTGCGCCAAGAATCATGTAAGAGAAGGTTTGTCAAGAGGGATTTAATCGCGCGTAGTGCAGCATAAGACACAGAGGAGGAACCCGCCGAGGTATCTACAAGAGGCGACAGGGCGACGTTGAAGTCCCCTCCTACAATTAGCTGTCCGGAGCAGAAGTCTGAAAGTCGTTGGAGAGTAGTTCTAAAGAAAGTAACAAGGTGTTTGTTGGGGGCGTATAGGTTGGCAAGTGTACACGGGCGGCCGTTCAGCGTGCCCTTAAGGAAAATGTACCGGCCTTGGTCGTCAGCCAGAGACTCCGCTACCTTGAACGGACAGTGTTTGGATAGGAGTATAGTGACTCCCCTGGATTTGGAATCCACGGAAGTGGCATGATATGCCTCAGGGTAGTGCGAGGATGGAATCTTCTGGATGCTGTCGGACCTGTAGTGGGTCTCCTGGATAAAAACAATGTTGGCCTTAGATTTTCGCAAGGCGAGGGCCAGCTGAGAGCGCTTTTCGGGGATGTTGAGGCCTCTCACGTTGAGAGAGTATAAAGTAAGCGTGGGGTGCATGGATTCAGTCAAGTATATGGGAGTCAAGGAGACACAACACAAGGGGGAGGGGGGAAGTATAGAGACAAAGAAAAGGAGGGGGGAGGGGAAAAATCAGGGGAGGTGAGGCAGGGGCAAGAGGGAGGGAGAGGGGGAGGGGAATAGGAGAAAATACCACAACCTGGTCCGGCCTGCCGGGACAAAACGGAGTGGTACAGGGAGCACGGTCGTATATAGTGGCTAAAAAGGAGTGCTACAATAAGGTGATGTAATTGAAAGGCTGAGGGCCACCAAATGGGGGGTTGGAGTAGACCAAACAAGGAGAAGGGACCGGAGTAGTCACCTAGGTAAGGAGCCCAGCCACGAGCCGAGGGTCAGCATATGACAGGGGTTGGTAACAGGGTACGAGAATTGTCTAAAGGTAAGGGGGTGTAGCACGAGGTAAATGCTAACCTACCGCGAGAGAGGAACCCAGCGTTCAGCATAGGTATCTCTAGGAAGATAAGCAAGACAAATACCAGGGTGGTCATTTATGTAAGGGCGGAAAATGTGCACGATGCCCCGGGTGGGAGGGGGGGGGTAGCCAAGTGCAGCTTGACTTCAATTCGGAAGAGGGAGAGGGGTGGGGACCAGGGTGGTAGGGTCGTCAGGGCAGAGATCAATTCCGTCAACCATGGGAGCAAGGTCGGGAGAGTGGAGGGGAAGGGTCTGAGCACCTGGAAGTGCAGCATAAACAAGTTAAGTGAGAGACAAGAGTGAACAATAAAACTGTACACCACACCGTCAAAACACAAAAGTAAAAAACCTTAATACTCATCAGGACCATTATAACAATGAACCGCCGTTTGTATAGCCATATAGGCTGAGGTAATTCTGACCCCCCCCCCTCGAGGCGCCAGGTGGTGCCGCCCCGCCCCAGAAAGTGCATTTTTTATACAACTATATACAAATCAGACCACAATGAGGGACAATGAGGAGGGAAGAGGGACAGAGGGATATTTTTTTTTCCGAATGAGGGGCTGTCTCTCTAAATCAGGGACAGTTGGAGCTATGCAGCTCCTCTTCGGGATGACTTGCATACCACTGCTTTAACAGAAGTCAATGCAAGTCGTGCCAAAGTCTGACTAAAAGTAGTACAGGAACGTTTTTCTAAGTCAGAGCAACTCAAGTCGCTCCTATTAGATCTGTTCCATTGCACTTAATGTGGTGCGATTTGTCATGCAACATGTGCTCTCAAAGTCAGAGTGCGTGTAGAACCAGTGTGAACCGGGCCGGGAGCCCATGGTCATTGTGTTCCCTAGAAAAGGTATATACTGTAAATAGAGAATGGGATACAGTAAGGAGGAAAGAGGAAGTTCAGGTCAATGAGATAGGAAGTAGGGACTGAGACAGTAATACGACCCTTACAGGAGTTCTAACCTTTTGCCATTCTGTTCAACAGCTAAATGATGATAATAATAAAGGCTACAGTTCTACTTTAACATTTCAGAACAAAAATATGTTTACTACTCCAGTAGGTTACTGGCTTACAGTTTGAATGTTTGCCTTATATTAATATTTAACAAATTATCTCACTATTTGCAGTGAAGAGCAAAGCATAACAATAAATCATGGAATAATCAGACATTCCCATAAAGACTAGTTTGTTCTCTAAAAGTACAGAAAGTTTTACTAATTCAAAAACAAGAAGTTTTTCACAAATACTGTATGAAATTTCTAACTGTGATGTTACATTTGCTAAACACCATTTTAACATGAATACAGCACTCCACCCTTAATTAACAACGGGGGATAATATAAGTTTCATAAGCCAATAATTGTCCTTATACAATATCATTATCTTATAAAATATATGTTACTACCATATTTTCACCACTATTGCATCCTCTCCCTCACTTCTATCCTCCTCTATCTTGCTATCTCTCCTCTTTTGAATCCCTTATACCCAAACAACAAGATTTCTCCTGGTCCTTGAATAATACCCTCTTAACACATTCCTCTCATAGGCTTACCAAAGCAACGGCCATTAAAGACTATATTTCCCTCAACATCACTGACGACGTGACTCCTTTAGATATGGGAAGCCCATAAATCAGTTATTCTAGGCGCTTTAATTAGCTTGGTTTCTAACCACAAGAGGGAACGAAAGCTCCTCTTTCAGAAGCTAAACTCACCTTCACACAAGCTCATACCATATTCCAAGCTGATCCTTCCTGAGCCCATAAAAGTGCTCTTGATAAGGCAAAACTGGAATTATATTTATTCCTCACCGACTGAGAAAGCACTCTAGACATATGTCTTCCTGGACCTCCTTGCCTCTAGCCTGGTTGGGACGCATCACTGTAGTCAAAATGGTGATTCTGCCGAAAATCGTATACTTATTTAAGGGCCTCCCTATGCGGGTTCCTTCATACTACCTACGCCTACTGCAACACAGACCTCACACCTATGTATGGGGCAAAATTCGACCCAGAATACCCAAGAAGGTTCTGTACCTCCATAAACTCCTGTGAGGGTTGGGACTGCCCCTCTTCACTAAATACTACCAAGCTGCACAAATGGCCCAACTTACTAAATTGCAAGCCATTGCATCTTGGAATCCTCTCTGATTGTGTATACTACTTGTGTATTGCTTGTACAATGTTTTATTGTCTTGTGCCATTCCTAATAAAGTTATTTTTCTGATTTAAAAAAATTGCAAGCTACTCAAGAAATCCCCCTCTGGGTAGCTCTAGAGGCAGTGGACTGCGACCCACTCCCGATAGCCAACCTCCTCTGGCTTCATCCAAAAGATCGCAAATTAATCACCAATCCCATAACACGTCATTCCCAGCACATCCGGGACACCCTTAAATTCAAATTTAACCTTCAGTCATCTCATAATCCACTTTTGTCTTACTTACACAACCCGAGCTTTCTACCTGCATGGCAATCACCACAGTCATTTCACAACTGGTCCTCAAAAGGGACCTATATGGGCCCACTCGTTCATTGCCTCTAACTCTATTAAACCATTCCCATTCCCGACTATACGCGAATCATATGGTTTTCCGAGCTCGGAAATATTCAGTTACCTCCAAATAAAACATTTCCTTACACAATGCATACGCACTGACCCCACCCTCCCTAACCTGATACCATTTAAACACTTGTACATGACCCACATGCCCGAGAACTTATTAACCTTCTCTATTCCAGACTCTAAGACCCTCTTCCTCATACCTCTCTTCAATATGTCCACAAATGGGAAACAGACTTAAACCTACACTTAGAGGCCAAAGACTGGTCAGAGATTTGGAAGACTACCTCCCAAAACATAGCAGCTTCTGAAACAAATTACAAGGTCCTCATGCCCTGGTTCCTGGTATCTTACCTCCTATTCCACAACATGCTTTCAAGGCTGTACGGACGTTGGTAATCACCTTCACATTTGGTGGAGCTGCCCAATAGTACAAAAGTTCAGGACAGAAACTTTCCGAATCCTCTTCACTTTGATGGACACCAACACCATCCTCACTCCAGATCCCTCTCTCGCTCTATTAAATACAAAGCCGCCTGACTGAACTCGTCTCCAACTTAAATTGCTTTTACAAATAACCACGGCAGCTAAACAAACTATAGCAAAGGCATGGAAACCCCTCACTTGCACATCCTCGAAGTGAAACATAGAGTCACTAGAGCAATGATCCATGCAAAGATAGAAGCAGTTCTGATGGATAAAGTTAGTAAATAGAACGCCTATGGCAACCATGGGTTGATCATTACCTTCCACCTAACTTTGCGCCTCCCTCCTGTTGCCCTAATACACCCTTTCCCACAACACCATTGTCAATCAGGTTGGGCCAGATTTCTCCCCCTGGCAACATCTCCCCTCCCCTCTTTTCCCCTTCTCTTCTTTAACCAATCTTCTCTTTTTCTTCCCCACTCCAAAGTTTACCAAACGTATAGTGCTACATCCCTAGGACAAATGATGACCACTACAAACCTCTTGTAATGACTATGTGATGATATCCGTACAGTCCCTATTTCTTCCGTAGTCCCTACTCTGTTCATGGTTTTTTCCATTGATGTTGTATTCTTTCCCCATTTACCAGTTGTTTAATGGATGCAATGTTCATCATGAAATGGAGGGGGTGCGGGCTCCCTTCCCGCTTTAAGCACAGCTTGTTCCCTTTTGGGGTGCCTGGGGATGTATGACAGCACATATATTGCCCCTTCCACCCCTCACTACTGCAACTATCAATGTTTTTTTTAGTTAACCTGCACCAATTGTTGCTGTATTCATAATTGTAAACTTCTTCTATACACCTATAATCGGTACAACAAGTTATGACAGATAATGTTCATTTTCCTTTGGATGTTCTTCCTTTTTTTTTTCTTTGTAAATACTAATAAAATTATTTGAACGAGAAAATATATGTTACCAATACCACAATCGGAACAGTATATCATCTAGAACCTTTTACCAATAAAATGTGCAAAACTCCCCCCTTAAAAGGCAACTCCACTTTCGTTGGGAAAAAATATTAGCAAAGAAAAGAATATGTGTATGCAATTGCGACACAAGTCATATTGTAATTGAATGTTATTACAAATTAACGTTCGTTTTCAATCTGCAGAGATGTAATTTTCTGTAAAATTTAATATGGCAACCTGGAGGCGTTCTGTGCACAGATGGTGTACAGAACGCTCTTCAGATATGTCATTCTCTGCTTGTGTGATTGGCTTGCTGATTTTCCTAGAAGTCTGCACTAAGATACAAATCAGATTTTGAGCATTCCCTGCAACAAAAAAATAAATTTTTTGGTGAGATACTCCCAAAGGGAAATAACATCTAAAAGGAATGCAGACCATGCCACTTTGCTCATTAGAACCCTGCAAGTGCAGCAGCTGGCTGATGATTATAAAACCACTCCCATACAGATTCAATCAACAGATGGACAGACACAAATCAGCTATTTCTTCAGAATAACAAAAAGTAGGAATCTACAAACTTTTTTAAAATCCTTGCAATGAACATAGATCACTCATAGGGTGAATATTTTTTTTTTTTCTTAACCAAAGTGGAGTTACTTTTTAACTGAGAATATAAAATAAATATAACAGTGACATACAGTACAACCAATATATACTGCATGTAACCACTCTGCCTCCAGAAGGAGTGTCTATTCAAAATTAGGCTGTAGCCAGCCTGGGCTGGATTGATAGTTCAGCTTTCATTAGTTTCTCCTGGGCTTTGGTTATTGCTGTTGCAGGGGTGTTCCTGGCTATAATGTGAGAAGCTGCACTAATCAGAAGTAGAAATATTTGTATCTTTCTAGCCAAACACTATGAGGTTTATTTCCAGTAGTGCAGGCTGGGCGAGTACAAATTTGCCAGTGACCTTTCCCCCGGACCTTCTGCCTATGGGAGGGATGCTGTAGTGTGTGGCCTGCTACCTGACCAGGGTGACCATGTGCCTAGATAGAAGCCAAGGTTGGAGGCCTAGTGTGCTGATTAAGAGGACTGAAGTACCACGGAGAAACTTGGAACCACAGGATCCTCGACTGGTGGCCTCTCCCAAAGGAGTCAGTAGTTGAAGCAACTAGTGACTTGCTGTAATGTTCTGGTACCTCTGGTACCCTTATTCCACTTTCCATTCC
This sequence comes from Pelophylax lessonae, assembly GCF_965119305.1. Taxonomy (NCBI): domain Eukaryota; kingdom Metazoa; phylum Chordata; class Amphibia; order Anura; family Ranidae; genus Pelophylax; species Pelophylax lessonae. The sequence goes on along the minus strand of NC_138779.1, from coordinate 188,661,926 downwards.
GTGTATGCGTCCCACCATTCTCTTCTGGTAGGTGCGCATACACCTTTAAGACCGATGCTGTCATCACTGAGCGCCGCAGAGCGGCTATTTCAACCGCCGGCGTTCTCACTCACATGTTCGTTCAACCTGTCTTGCATCTATGCTTACAAGCGTGTCTCGCTGTGGAACCTCGCTACTGATCCCTGTATCTCGCTACTGGATCACTTCCTCATCACCGGACCCTTCTACTACTATACTATAGTGATAAGTACCCCGCAGGGGAAACCTCCATAACTTACACTACTACTATTGCATTAAGGACTGTTACTACCTATCCATACTATCCTATCATCTGCACTGCATCTGTTACATAGATTGCTAGCTCTTGAGACTACTACCATCTATCATCTGCACTGCTGCATAGATTGCTAGCTCTCCTGTCTACTACCATCTATCATCTGCACTGCTGCATAGATTGCTAGCTCTCCTGTCTACTACTATCTATCCTTGCACTGGGTTAGTCTATCCTGTATTTGTCATCTGCTGTCCTCACCACCTGTTAGCATACTCGATACTAACCTATCTGCATTCCTAAATACAATCTTGAACTCTCCTGTACAAACCTATCAAGTGCTTACCATCCTTGTCACTGTTCACACCTGTCCCTTCAGCACATCACCTTCATACTATCATATACATCCTATCACTCCAGGAACATCTCATTGAGTGTGTATATATCTGTATGTTGAAGCTGACAGGCCCACGGTGATGAGTCCTGGAGAGTTGGATCTGGTATTCAACACATCTCTACATGACAACTGAGTGGAGATTTTGCAGCTGTAAATCCAGCCTATAACAAAAACGCAGGAGCGTTACAGATTGAACGAACCTTAAAAATGGATTCAGCAGAATTACCCACTCAAGTGACACAATTAACACAACAAGTAAAAGCGTTAATACTTGCTCTGACTGACGTACAAGAAAAGAATCAGACTTTAACACAGCAGATAACCCAGCTCTCACGGCTTACTGCTGTTCAGCCTCCTGAACCTAAAATAAACCCCCCTCTAGTGTTTACAGGCGACCGGAAAAAATTTTGGGGATTCAAAAACGCATGTCAATTGTTTTTTTTGTTAAAGCCTCGTACATACCCCACTGATCAAATAAAAGTCTGTACCGTTATTTCATACTTGACGGGTGATCCACGGGCCTGGGCAGACTCTCTCTTTGAGAATAATGATCAGATTCTCAACACCTATTCTTTATTCCTAGCGGAACTCACCAGCTTATACGATGACCCCAATAGGCAGAGTACTGCTGATATGCAGTTGAGGGCCTTGAAACAAGGAAGGAGACCTGTAGAAGACTTTGTATCTGAGTTCAAAAGATGGACCCTTGATTCAGGGTGGAATGACACATCTTTGCGAACTCAATTCAGACTCGGGTTATCGGAAGCTGTTAAAGACGAGCTCGCCCGAGCGGATTTACCTGGCACCTTGGAGGCCTTGATACAACTTAGTATCAACATCGACAGACGACTGCGAGAAAAAAGGGCTGAAAAGATGGGAATGCCATTGTCTAGTCCTTCTCGGATTTCGGCCGTTGACCCCTACTCCCATGGATGTAGGAACCATACGCCCACCTTTAACGACTACTGAACGACCTAGAAGAACATGCAGAAATCTCTGCATGTATTGCGCATCCCCGGATCATTTGATAAGCACCTGTCCCCTTGTTCGCAAAAAAGAGGGTGAGTGTTCACATGTCTTGCTGGGAGGATTAACGACTTCCTTTTCCAACCCCTATCTTTTTGTTCATTTAATATTACAGTGGGACCAAACTAGGATCACCACCAAGGCGATGGTCGACACTGGATCTTGTGGAAACTATATTGATACACGCTTTGTTACCTTAAATAAAATACCTATTATTTCAAAATCTAAGCCTGTTTCTGTTAGTTTCATTAATGGTATTCCACTGTCTTCTGGTCCAATCACCAACCAGACACAGGCACTCCTTGCCACTACCAACGAGTCACATGTGGAGACCATCACTTTTGATATACTATCCTCACCCCATTTTCCTATTATTTTGGGACTTCCCTGGTTACACACACACCAACCAATCATAGATTGGAAAAAACGGACTTTGGTTTTCCCTTCTCACTATTGTGAGAATACGTGTAACCTCCCATCTTATGGGAAGATTCTGTCTGTGGTGTCAGATGAAATTGCACCACTATGCTATCAGGATCTGTTCGAAGTGTTCCTTGAGAAAAATGCTCAAGTGTTGCCTCCCCATAGGGATTACGATTGCACTATCGATCTACTCCCTAACAGCAAATTGCCTTTCGGTCATGTTTATCCCCTTTCACAGGATGAACTTTCTCACCTCAAGGAATACTTGGATGAGAATTTGACAAAAGGGTTCATTAGACCCTCTACTTCTTCCACTGCTGCAGGACTTTTCTTTGTCCGCAATAAGGATTCCAGTCTCAGGCCTATTATCGATTATAGGCAATTAAACACGATTACGATAAAGGATAGCTATCCTTTGCCGCTTATCCCTGAACTTATTGAACAAGTGCGTGGGGCTACTTATTTCACCAAATTAGACCTGAAAGGGGCATACAACCTAATCCGAATCCGTGACGGGGATGAGTGGAAAACAGCATTCAGAACCAGATACGGACTATTCAAATACCTTGTGATGCCATTCGGGCTATGTAATGCTCCCGCAGCTTTCCAAAGATTCATAAACGACATCTGTAGAGACTTACTTGATGTCTGTGTTGTAGTATACCTAGACGATATACTTATCTATTCTCGATCTATGCCTGAACACATAAAACATGTAAGACTTGTGTTGTCCAGACTGCTCTCACACAGTCTATACGTAAAATTAAAAAAATGCCTATTTCATAAAGAAGAAATATTATTTCTAGGATACTTCATATCCAAAACTGGAATTAAGATGGATATGAGTAAGATATCCTGTATTCTAGACTGGCCTATACCAACAACTCGTAAGGCCCTACAGCGATTCCTAGGATTCTCGAACTTCTATAGGAAGTTCATCAAGAACTTTTCCGCCATTGTGAGACCTCTCACACAACTGACAAGTATAAAAAAAAACATTCAAATGGTCAGAAGAAGCAAATCAAGCTTTCTGCTTGTTAAAATCAAGCTTCACTTCTGCTCCCATACTACGCCATCCAGACCCATCCCTCCAATATATTCTAGAGGTAGATGCGTCAAATATGGCAGTAGGAGCAGTTCTCTCCCAACGACCAACAAACACTTCATCACTCCACCCAGTTGCTTTCTTTTCAAAATCACTAAGCAGCCCAGAGGTGAATTACCCAGTGGGTGAAAAGGAGTTGCTTGCCATAAAATTGGCACTGGAGAATTGGCGACATCTGCTCGAAGGTACCCAGTTACCAATACTCATATATACAGATCATAAAAACCTTCAATACCTCCAGACTAACAAGACTCTTTCCCACCGGCAGGTACGATGGTCATTATTCTTTTTAAGATTTAATTTCTTAGTGACCTATACGCCTGCAGACAAAAATAAAAAAGCGGATGCGCTATCACGACTAACCGAAAATAACTGCGCCGAAATCCCTTCCATTCCCATAATACCCTATGAACGCATTGTTGGTGTTGTCCGATCCTTGAAGGAAGAGATTTTGCACAGTATAGGAATGGATTCACCTCCACCACAACTAAGTACTGATGCAGAAGGCTTCCTCTATTACAATGACAAACTTTACATACCCCCTACTATGCGCACCAAGATCTTGCAGTTATCGCATGATGTACCCATGGCAGGACATATGGGTATGACGAAAACCTTTAATTTGCTCACCAGGCAGTTTTGGTGGCCTGATATGAAGACGTCTGTACAAAAATTTGTTTCTTCATGTGACATCTGTGCAAGGTCCAAAATTGACACTACAAAACCATCTGGACTACTTTGTAGTCTACCAATACCCCAGGTTCCATGGGAAGTTGTGTCCTTAGATTTCATGGTAGAACTACCACCTTCCAAAGGATTTAATACCATCCTAGTGTCAGTGGACCACTTGACAAAGATGGCACATTTCATCGCTATCCGTAGACTACCTTCATCCAAACAAACAGCGGAACTACTGATGAAACATGTGTTCAAGTTGCATGGAATTCCAAAGACTCTTTTGTCCGACCGTGGTTCACAATTTATCTCTAAATTTTGGCAAGCACTTTGTCGAATTTTACGCATTGAGCGAAAGCTCACTTCTCCCTACCATCCTCAGACCAACGGACAGACTGAAAGAGTCAACCAGTGCATTGAGCAATATCTACGCTGCTACACATCATACCTGCAGGATGATTGGGTGGATCTCCTTCCTCTAGCGGAATTTGCTTACAACAACGCAACCCACAGTACTACGAAGCAAAGTCCGTTCTACTTGAACTATGGGTTTCATCCCACTCTTCTTCCATCACGCATCCTGCCATCGAGTAACCCAGTAGCCTCGGATTACCTTACCCAAATAAAAGACTCTTTGGGTTTACTCAATACTACCATATCACACGCTCATAGTCAACAAAAAAGGTACTACGACCTTCGTAGAAGACCTTCTCCTCAGTATGTTATTGGGGACCTCGTTTGGCTATCAACAAAAAATTTAAGATTAAAGATCCCTAGCAAAAAGCTTGGGCCTTTATTCTTGGGACCCTTCCCAATCAGGAAACTAATTGGAAAAGCTGCAGTACAGCTCACCTTACCGGCAGATCTCAAGATCCATCCCATCTTCCATGTGTCGCTATTGAAGCCACATGTTCCTAACCAAGGAATAAGGCCTACCATCCCACCTCCACCTCCTGTACAAGTTGAAGGCGGAGAAGAATATGAGATAAAGGAGATTCTGGATTCTCGTATCCACAGAAGAAGACTCCAATATCTAGTACGATGGAAGAACTATGGGCCCCAAGACGACACCTGGCTGGATACCTCTGATATACATGCCCCTAGACTGATTCGCAATTTTCACTCGAAATACCCGGAAAAACCAGTTCTAGAGGCCTTCCGGAGCCGGCCTTAAGGGGGGGGTACTGTAATGTTCTGGTACCTCTGGTACCCTTATTCCACTTTCCATTCCGTGTATGCGTCCCACCATTCTCTTCTGGTAGGTGCACATACACCTTTAAGACCGATGCTGTCATCACTGAGCGCCGCAGAGCGGCTATTTCAACCGCCGGCGTTCTCACTCACATGTTCGTTCAACCTGCCTTGCATCTATGCTTACAAGCGTGTCTCGCTGTGGAACCTCGCTACAGATCCCTGTATCTCGCTACCAGGATCACTTCCTCAGATCCGAACCTCGCTACTGATCCCTGTATCTCGCTACTGGATCACTTCCTCCTCACCGGACCCTTCTACTACTATACTATAGTGATAAGTACCCCGCAGGGGAAACCTCCATAACTTACACTACTACTATTGCATTAAGGACTGTTACTACCTATCCATACTATCCTATCATCTGCACTGTTACATAGATTGCTAGCTCTTGAGACTACTACCATCTATCATCTGCACTGCTGCATAGATTGCTAGCTCTCCTGTCTACTACCATCTATCATCTGCACTGCTGCATTGATTGCTAGCTCTCCTGTCTACTACTATCTATCCTTGCACTGGGTTAGTCTATCCTGTATTTGTCATCTGCTGTCCTCACCACCTGTTAGCATACTTGATACTAACCTATCTGCATTCCTAAATACCATCTTGAACTCTCCTGTACAAACCTATCAAGTGCTTACCATCCTTGTCACTGTTCACACCTGTCCCTTCAGCACATCACCTTCATACTATCATATACATCCTATCACTCCAGGAACATCTCATTGAGTGTGTATATATCTGTATGTTGAAGCTGACAGGCCCACGGTGATGAGTCCTGGAGAGTTGGATCTGGTATTCAACACATGACTACTGAGTGGAGATTTTGCAGCTGTAAATCCAGCCTATAACAAAAACGCAGGAGCGTTACACTTGCAGTCATGAGCTGATTTCACAGAATGCTGTATTGACCTGAATGTCCTCTATCAGTGAAGATTGTATTTCTTTTTGTCACATCATTAGGAGCCTGCCTAGTCCCAACCAAACACTCTGATGTGGCCCGCAACCTCCTGCTCTGGGATGGCGGGCTGGTATCCCAGATCCTCAGTATTCTGAATGGAGCCGGCGCTAGAGGAAGCGTGGCTGCAGAGGGAGCAGAGTGGCATAAGCCAATGCTTCCTGTAAAGTGCCTCCTCCTGTCACAGGCGGAGTGATACCAATTGCACCCTGACTTGGCAATGAGTAAGCGACATCTCTAAGTCGTGAAACGCGTCTGCCTTTGTGTCCTGCATTCACAGTGTGTTGTTCCAGTTGCCTATTGTTTGATGTGGAATAAATTTACTCCAATTTTTGATTTACATCGGAGTGCGGTCATCTCTTTTTGCTTCATACCAATTGCACCCTGCCTAGGACAGCAACAGCTGGCAATACCTGTAGCAAAGGAGATTCCTAAATGAAAGATTATTATTAAAGGTCAGTTTGTACTCTAAAATCACAGTTCATATATTGGCATATCTCTGCAGTGGTTACTGGGCTGTTTTCAAACTGATTTGCAGGTGCACCTGTGGGTTACCTGCACTGAGACTTCTGTTATTACCTGTGGGCTTGGTGCGCTTTCAGAAAGTTGTCAGAATATTTATACTGCTCTGAATATAACAGTGTCTATTTATGTCAATAAGCAAAGATCTGTAAGGCAGGAGAATCTCAACTTATTTCCACAAATCAATATGTAACAAGTTCGTTAACCACTTTACCACCGGAGGATTTTGCTGTCTTCCGTCCAGGCCACTTTTTGCGATTCGGCGCTGTGCGACTTTAACTGACAATTGCGCGGTCGTGCGACGCCGTACCCAAACAAAATTTACGTCCTTTTTTTCCCACAAATAGAGCTTTCTTTTGGCGGTATTTGATCACCTGTGCGATTTTTACTTTTTGCGCTATAAACAAAAAAAGAGCGTTTATTTTGAAAAAATAACAATATTTTTCACATTTTTTTATATGAAATTCCCCCCCAAAAAAATGAAAAAATCTAATTTTTTTTTAATTTTTGGCCAATTTGTTTTTTGCTACATATTTTTGGTAAAAAAAATCACAATAAGCGTATTTTTATTGGTTTGCGCAAAAGTTATTGCGTTTACTAACAAAGGGAAAGATTTCTGTCATTTTTGGTGTTTTTTTCTTTAACGAGTAATGGCGGCGATCTGCGATTTTTTTGCGGGACTGCGACATTGCGGCGGACAGATCGGACCCTTGACTGACATTTTTGACACTTTTGGGGGTACCAGTGACATTACTGCAGTAATCAGTGCTATATATATGCACTGTTACTGTAAAAATGACACTGGCAGGGAAGGGGTTAATTTTATTGGAGAGGGAGGGGTTAATGTATGCCTGGTGCTTACTGACGTGTGGGGGGGAGGTGACTGAGTGACACAAGGACAGATCCAGGGTTCAGCTATGCTGAACCCTGCAATCTGACCCTGCCTGTCACTTCAGAGTTCCGCCCACTGTGTTTACACACAGCGGGCGGATCTCCAGACTCGATCCCCGACGATCGGGTAAGAGCAGCGGCGATCACCGCTGCTCCTCCCCTGGCCCGACTCCCGCTGTGACTGAAAACAGCGGGAGCAAGTCTACGTCGCTGGACGGGAACGAGCCACTTTGCTGCAGTAGCAGCAAAGTGAGCGGGGCTAAAGTGGTTAATTAATTCATTTCTTTTTAACAGCATATACCAATATTAGTGAAAACAGTCTACAGTAGGGAATATATATAAGAATATTTATTCACAAGACATGTATTCACAATAAATGATCAAACTTGAGTTAACATAAAAGGGATAACTTTACATAAAATACAAACTTAAAACGATAAATGCAATGTGATATGTAGCTCTATAATGAAAGTAAAAATTAAACAAGATTACCTTTCTCCCTAGGTATAGCATAAACCATAATTAAATGTTCTATATGAACAGACCACAATTGTCTGCGAATTGCGCAGCCAACAGTCACTTCACTGCAGATGAAGTGAGAATAACCTATGCAAAACGGAAGACTAAAATCGCAAATAATGCGCTAAATCTGATATTAATAAAAATGTATAAAAACAAAATCAGTTTTTAGAGAAAAATCTACTATGGTTTATATGGCTGGGATTGTAATCTTATTACACTTAAATATGCAATATAAAACATATAAGGAAGGAAATAAACAATATTGAATAAAATCAAATAAACAGCAAGGTATATTTACCACACTTAAGGTGGCTGCTAGCTTCAAATGGTTGTTACCAGAGTCCTAAAATGGCTGCCTTCCCAAGATGGTGGCTAGTTAGGGAGGAGTTTCGTTTGGCATCCTTCAAAGTTTCAGAGACATGATGGAGCAAAATGGAGTATGTATAGATGAGTATATAGATGGATGTGAGTAGCGTGTGTGTTGTAGGTGTAATGAGTGTTGTCAGTAATGTAATGTGTCTCTCACATCTGGGTTCTCCTTTTTAAATGGTTTTGAACAAAAGACTATTAAAATTACCATAAGTTAAACCCAGAGGGAGGAACATTATCCCCATTGGTTGGGATTACTTATACATTAACTGGTGATGTCATTGGCAACACCTCTTTAATAATTATCCAATATTTTGGATATTAAAACTAAAGGATGATTTCTTTATATTTAAGATTAATCATAAAACAACATAAAACTTGTCCATACTCTCAGTACACACATAAATGTCCATCTAATACCTCCATCATGTACCCTGGCAATTATTGGATCTGGTAAGCCATTTAAAATATTATATTTTTAATAAAATATATATATATTTATATTGGAAAATACTGAGTTACCCCGAGACTGCATTTATTAGCATCTCCAAAGGGGGCAATATTGTACTGTTTCAACATATACAATAATTAGACCACTATTATTATCTGATGACCTTTTTGACCTATGGCTAGTGAAAGTCCTTTAATTATTTGAATTCTGTCAAACACTTCAGATTGAGTGTCTGGAATATAGTATTTATGATCACCATAAATACTTAAACACAAACTTCTCTAAAATTAGGCAATTAGTATTCACGCTAAGTAAGATTATTACTGTATTAAGAATATAAAACCAAAATATGATATAACATTCCTAAATATATATGTACACATATACGTATAATTATTACTCATATTCTCTTACACACGATATAATGCATCTTTAAAACTTATATAGTTTAAATGTCTGATAGAGTACACTGGACCATTGTCCATTGTTAAAATACTTACAGACAGACTGGCACTACCATTATGTCTTATCTGATGAGATGTCCATGTACCACTTATTTACGATCAAGAAAGACAGAGATCTTCTATTGAAATTCTAGACTCTCTTGTAAGAGACATTTTGCAAAAGAACATATATGAACTTTCATTCACCTCCAAACAACATGGAAACTGTGCGGTTCAAAATCTCCATAATAATTCTATTTTTATTTTTATTTTATTTAATCGCCCCCAATAATCCTGATAAAGTGCACCACATCCCTTGTGCTGGTGCATCCATTGTGCTGGTGGCTGTTATGTCAAAGTGCAGCTAACCCACATGAAAGCCACAGATGCACTGTGCTGCACCCGCGGTACAGGTAAACCACAGTGCACCAGTGTGAAAGCAGCCTTAAGTCCCTTTCACACAATCGGTTTAATCGGTTCCACCTGTCTGTTTTTAGGCGGTCCCACTCAGACCCTTCATTCACCACATGTGTCTTGTCAGAAGGGGAATTTGTCCCCTTACATCTGGGCTGATCAGATCATAGGACCCATATAGTAGAGTGGGCTGTGTTGGCATCCGCTCTGCGTATGCAGAGTGGACATGGACCTGTCATCTGCCCGCTCCACTCATTGTGGGCCGTGACCAGTTACCAAGTCACTTAAGTGCCCTTACTGTTCATAAGGTTGGGCACATCTGGCCTAGTCCATGGGTGTCCTGTGTCCTAACAATCTTTCTCAAGAGTGTTGAGTGAGAGTCAAAAACGCAATTCCTTGCATCAAAATGTTACCCATGTTAGCTAAAGCTGGAGTGCAGCAAAATATTTTTTTTCTTTAAATCAGTACAGGGATAGTAGTTACAGAATTGGTGGCTGCTATGTTCTTTGAAATCTTAATTATATTTTTATCCAGCCAGAGGAGACCATTATGTTCCTGTTGATCTAGTATTTTCTCAACTTCATGCAGCAAGCTAACAACACTGCACTGAACTCTCAAATATACCCCTTTCTGGGGTATCTGTGTGGACTACAGGACACCCCCCTCATGGTCAGAATGTGTGTTACTGTCAGAATTGCCAGTGCCAGATAGCTAGGACTGTATTCCAAGCTAGTTGGATCATAGCAGATCTTGTCTTCAGGTCCCCAACACAAAGACAGGAGCCGCTTCATCCTCAGGGGACTCAGCAACTGGACTTTGGCGCAACATTCATCTGGAGGTATCTCTATCAATAACCATATATACCCGGGCATTTGTGCACAATTCCACCAGGACTCCTATCAGGCCCTTTGCGAATAATACCTGTTTGTACATCGGATGTATGTACTGTTATTAATCTTTTGTTATTAAAAGCTTTTATTTTTCCCAACAATATTGCACAGTGCAGGTAAGTATAAACTTTTTTTATTTAACCGGTTGCCGACCGCCGCAAGTACATATACTGCGGCGGTCAGCCCCGGCCAGGCAAAGTGACGTACCGGAACGTCACTAGCCTGTCACTTGCTTGTGAGCCAATAGCGAGCGAGCACGCGCGCCCCCCGGCTCGTTCCCTGGGAAGTCCATGCGTGTGACATCGGGTCCGCCGGTCACTCGCGATCGTCCGCCGTGAAGGGAGAAAGGCAGGCGGCTAATCTAAACAAGCCGTCTGTCATTCTCCCCTGTGTAGGAATGGTGATCATACGGTTATACTATGTAGGACCGTTGATCACTGTTCCTGCACCAGTAGCCATGTCCAATCACAGTTAGAAGCACGCCCCTAGGGACACACTTAACCCCTCCTTCCCCAATAAAGTTAACCCCTTCCCTGCCAGTGTCATTTTGCAGTAACAGTGCATATGTATAGCACTTATTACTGCAGTAATGTCACTGGTAACCGCAAAAGTGTCAAAAATGTCAGTCAAGGGTCCGATCTGTCCGCCGCAATGTCGCAGTACCGCAAATAAAATTGCAGATTGCCGCCATTACGTGTTAAAAAAAAAAAACAACAAAAATGACAAAAATCTTTCCCTTAGTTAGTAAACGCAATAACTTTTGCGCAAACCAATCAAAATACGCTTTTTGCGATTTTTTTTTTACCAAACATATGTAGCATAAAACAAATTGGCCTAAAATGTTAAAACATTTTGATTTTTACTTTTTTTTTTTTTTTTGGGGAATTTCATATAAAAAAAATGTGAAAAATATTGTTATTTTTGCAAAATTTACACTCTTTTTTTATTTATAGCGCAAAAAGTAAAAATCGCACAGGTGATCAAATACCACCAAAAGAAAGCTCTGTTTGTGGGAAAAAAAGGACGTCAAATTAGTTTAGGTACAGCATCGCACGACCGCGCAATTGTCCGTTAAAGTCATGCAGCGCCGAATCGCAAAATAGGCCCTGGTCAGGAAGGGGGTAAATCTTCCGGGGCTTAAAGAAAACAAAATCTTAAGTATCACTTTAAGTCTTTTTCATGGAGATTGTGATATTTACAAGGATTATATTTTTCACTTAGGCAAGTAGACCTGTGTTCATTGAGGAGGCCTCGTCATGTAATGAGGAATTTAAAAAAAAAAATCCCTCATGACTGGGTGACCTCGGTTTCACTGAGCTTTTTGACCCTATTGAGTGACCAATACATCAAACTATTTTGCAAGAACTGGAAGCCTGATTCTTAAATACATTTAGATAACATTTAGGATGGTTTAATGGCAGTGTAGGGCATTAGCATTCGGAATTATTGTTGAAAAGAAGGATCAGGTATAAATAGGTTTGGAGTTCCTTAAAGAAGTTGAGCTGCAAATGTCTTGCAAGACGTTGGATCAAGTAATGACGGCTCTGACAACAACAGATTCCATTAGATACCATCCAGAATAAAACCTAGTAAAAGAGAATATACCTTTATGGAATAGTGTTGTATATACCAACATTAGCTTTTTCTGATAGATTTTCAGTGATATTATATACTGTACACTGTTCAAAAAATTAAAGGAACACTTTGAAAACACATCAGATCTCAACGGGGATTTATACTGATATGGACTGGGTAATGTGTTAGGGAGGAAAGGATGACACATTGTTTAATAGAAATGAAAATGGTCAACCTACAGAGGGCTGAATTCAAAGACACCCCCAAAATAAAAGTGAAAAAATGATGCAGCAAACTAGTCAATTTTTCAGAAATTTCATTGCAGCACCTCATAATGGTATTACTACATAATAGTAGTTTGTATGGCCCCCCACGTGCTTGTATGCATGCCTGACAATGCCAGGGCATACTCCTAATGAGACAACGAATGGTGTACTGAGGTATTTCCTCCCAGATCTGGACCAGGTCATTACTGAGCTCCCGAACAGCCTGAGGTGCAACCTGGTGGTGTCAGATGGACCAAAACATAATGTCCCAGAGGTGTTCTATTGTATTTAGGTCAAGCAAGGTTGGGGGCCATTCAATGGTATCAATTATTTCATCCTCCAGGATTTGGCAGCATACTCTCCCCACATGAGGCCGGCCATTGTCGTGCACCAGGAGGAAACCCAGGACCCACTGCACCAGCGTTGGGTCTAACAATGGGTCCAAAGATACCTACTGGCAGTCAGGGTGCCATTCTCTATTCTGTAGTGGTCTGTGCGTCCCTAGATTGATATGGCTTTCCAGACCATCACTGACCCACCACCAAGCCAGTCATGCTGAACAACGTTGCAGGCAGCATAATGTTCTCCACAGCTTTTCCAGACCCTTTCATGTCTGTCTCATATGCTCAGGGTGAACCTGCTCTCAACTGTGAAAAGCACAGGGCACCAGTGGTGGACCTGCCAATTCTGGTGTTCAATGGCAAATGCCAATCAAGCTCCACGGTGCCGGGCAGTGAGCAGAGTTGGGCTCTCAGGTCACCCTCAATAAGTCTGTTTTTGATTGTTTGGTCAGAGACATTCACACCAGTGGACTGCTGGAGGTGATTTTGTAGGGCTCTGGCAATGCTCATCCTGTTCCTCCTTGCACAAAGGAGCAGATACCGGTCCTGTTGATGGGTTAAGGACCTTCTTTGGCCATGTCCAGCTGTCTTAGAGTAACTGCCTGTCTCCTGGAATCTCCTCCATGCTCTTGAGACTGTGGTGGGAGACACAGCAAACCTTGGGACAATGGCACATATTGAAGTGCCATCCTGGAGGAGTTGGAATGCCTGTGCAACCTTTAAAGGGTCCAGATATCGCCTCATGCTTCCAGTAGTGACACTGACCCTATCCAAATGCAAACTAGTGAAAAACAGTCAGAAAAGGGAACAATTTCAGTGGCCTCCACCTTTAAAACCATTCTTTTTTTGGAGGTTGTCTTATTGTTGCCCATCTAGTGCCCCAGCTGTTAATTTCATTAACATCAATGTAGCTGAAACTGATTAACAACCCCCACTGCTACTTAACTGACCAGACCAATATAATAGGAGTTTAATTGACTTGATGCTATACTCTGATTAAAAAGTGTTTGTTTAATTATTTTGAGCAGTGTATATTTATATAGCTAACAAGTGTTATGTTACTTAAAAGTAATACCATATAAATCTAGACTAGAGATACAAAGTGTGGAGGGGAAGAAAAATAAAAGTCAGGCCCTGAATTGAATTCAATAGAAATTTAGAAAGTCTTATAGCAATTTTTATTTATTGCTAACATGTATATATTGGATTTGCTGCACCATATGGTTATCTTGCCATTGGAAAAGTCACTATGGATTAGCAAAGCTAGTTAACTCTAAATCAAAGAAATATATAATTTTAGGGTGTGAAAAAAGAAGATCTACTGATACAGTTCTCAACTCTGCTTCCACGTCATGAACATGCCAAGGTTACTGGCTGAAGCTGGGAATTAAGGTGACCCAGCCCCAACTGCTGATTTCTTGAACAGATTTAAAGCAGACCTTAACCTAAACATGGAAGCTCCCCTTATTATTTTCTGGGGTGGAGGGGCAAGCACTTTTTTTTGGGGGGGGGGGAGTACAAGCTCACTTCTCCATTCTTCAGGTAGGTAAGGATGACATTATTTCACCATGTCACACATTTTAGGGGCTCTCACAGCGGGCCACCATCTTGTGCATGTGCATCATGGGGTCAGCTGTGAGTCATTACAAAATGACAGTTGGCTTCTGAAGCCAAGATGTTGGCACAGAAAATACAAAGCCCTGAGAAGAGCCGGCTGCCTGGAAGACAGCACTGCACTTCATGGGCTTGTATGAAGCTGGTAGCAGAACTCACCTGCTACCATCTACTACATTTTAGATATTAATCTATGGTGGCCTGACCCTATTATAAACTCAAATATCCAAATATGAAAAAATTACCATTATTACTTCACTGTAGAGTGCTGTAGATTGCTGTATACGGCTCTGTCCTTGTGTGTTAATTTCTGTTAAAAAAGAAAAAAAAAAATTAAGGTTATTGGTTACAATATTAAAAAGTTTAAACAAAGAAATATTGTTAAGTGTGGCTATCATTGATGTATGATTCAAACATGTTTTCAGAGTAATGTTTGCTGGAGAAATTGTGTGTGACCTGTTTGTTACATAACCAATGCATTTGTAATTCTACTTAGCCAGCCTTGTGCACAGGCACCCCTGTCACAGTGTACACCAAAATCAGTGACCTCCTTTTCCTCTGTCGCAGTAAAGTAATACAACCTGGTCATGACTTGTCCCAGCCTACTGACTAAGGTTGAAAAGCAGAAACATGCTGATAAGAGCATTTCTATGCTACATTCTGCTAAAGATTATTCATACAGTAGTATAAGACCCCTTTTACATGGGCAGACTGAGCGGGTCCTCCTGTCAGTTTTTTAGGTGGACCTGTCAAAAAATCTGTGTCCTTTAACACCCACCAACATCCAATCTTGTCCGCTAAAAACAGACGGATGGGGGATCCATTCCCCATCCATCTGGTGGTTCGGATTGGATGACAGCTGGATGGAAAGGATAGGTGGTCCGTTTTTGTCCATTTCCATTCGACCGCCTATAGAGGAGAGAGAGTTGTGTCCATGTCTGCTCTGCAAAAGTGGAGCAGACACAGACCTATCATTCATCTGCCCAGCGCGGATCAGTGAAAAGATTCCCTGCTGAGTAGGAGGATCTGCTAGCGGAGTCTGCCGATCTGAAAAGGGCCTTAGAATGCCAGCAAGGTTAAATGTAACAGATTGTTCCAGAGTGCTTTTAGTTTTCTCTCCCAGTCTACACATACCATTTTATTTTTCATTAAAGGGTTATTCTAATCCATATACTGTAGGTTTAAGGAAAGTGAGCCTGGACCTGGGGGTGTGAGCTGGGAATGTGTTTAAGCAGAATTTTGGCTTTCCATTACAACATATGCTGCATTGCTTAAATACACTGCTCAAAAAAATTAAAGGAACTCAAAATGGTGCTCAGTAGTTTAAATGACCCCCATGTGCTTGTATGCATGCCTGACAATGTCGGGGCATGTTCCTAATGAGACGACGGATAGTGTCCTGGGGTATTTCCTCCCAGATCTGGACCAGGGCATCACTGAACTCCTAAACTGACTGAGGTGCAACGTGGCGGCGTCAGATAGACCGAAACAATGTCCCAGAGGTGTTCTATCGGATTTGGGTCAGGCAAGCGTGGGAGCCATTCGATGGTATCAATTCTTTCATTCTCCAAAAACTGGCTGCATACTCTCACCATGTGAAGCCGGGCATTGTCATGCACCAGGAGGAACCCAAGACCCACTGCACCAGCGTAGACTCTGACAATGGGTCCCTAAGGGCTGTCAGGGTGCCATTGACTAGCCTGTAGAGGTCTGTGCGTCCCTCCATAGATATACCTCCCTAGATCATCACTGACCCATCACCAAACCAGTCATGCTAAATTATGTTACAGGCAGCATAACATTTTCTATGGCTTCCCCCCTTTGACGTTTTTCACATGTGCTCAGGGTGAACCTGCTCTCATCTGTGAAAAGCCTAGGACGCCAGTGGGGGACCTGCCAATTCTGGCGTTCAATGGCAAATGCCAATCGAGCTCCACGGCCGGGCAGTGAACACAGGGCCCATTAGAGAATGTCGGGCCCTCAGGCCACCCTCAGGAAGTCTGTTTCTGATTGCTTGGTCAGAGACATTCACACCAGTGGCCTGCTGGAGGTCATTTTGTAGGGATCTGGTAGTTCTCATCCTGTTACTCCTTGCACAAAGTAGGAGATACTGGTCCTGCTGATGGGTTAAGAAAAAAAATGGTCTATGGCCCTGTCCAGCTCTCCTAGAGTTACTGCCTGTCTCCTGGATTCTCCTCCGTGCTCTTATTAATGTGCTGGGAGACACAGCAGAACATCTGGCAATGGTATGTAATGATGCGCCATTCTGGAGGATTTGGACTGCCTGTGTCTGGTCCAGGTATCACCTCATACTACCAGTAGTGACACTGACCATAGCCAAATGCAAAACTAGTGAAAAACTGTCACAAAAGTTAGTAGGGAAAAAAAAAATGTCAGTGGCATCCACCTGTAAAAACCATTCCTGTTTTGGCGGTTGTCTCATTGTTGCCCATCTAGTGCAACTGTTGTTAATTTCATTAACACCAGAGCAACTGAAACTGATTAACAACCCCCTCTTCTACTTAACTGACCAGATCGATATCCCAGGAATTTAATTGACTTGATGCTACACTAAAGCGTTTCTTAGATTTTTTTTGAGTAGTGTATAAATGAATGCACAGTTTTCTCTTAATACTGTTATGTGTGCAAAATAACCCTCGGCTCAGTTGGGACAAGATGTTATATGTATAGTTTTGATTGACCACGTGGATATTTTTTTACCATAAGACAAAACAGCATATTATATAAGCACCAATAACCTATAAGCGCCGGTTCACATACACGCGACGCTACTTCCCGGGACGACCTCCGAGATCGCGGTGCGAGCAGCACGCCGTGACCTCGGAGCGGCCGCCACGGACTTCATAACATTGAAGTCTATGGCGGTCGCCTCCTGGTCGCCCCAAAGAAGCTCCGGACCCTTTTTCTAGGTCGGAGCGACTTGTGTCGCTCCTATTAGAACGGGTCCGCAGCTTCCCTATGGGAGGCGACCTGTGAGGCGACCAGGTCGCCTCACAGGTCGCCCTAGTGTGAACCGGGACTAAAACTTACTTCATAATTTGATTCTTGCTGTCCAGATTTCATCTATAAGGGAAAAAACACCCAACAGATAATGAGAAGAGATTTCTTTATGCCAATTTAAAATAAAACTACAAAGCGTTTATCACAAATATTAGTTAACATGCATAGCAGAGTGGCCATAGGCTGGCAAATATCTCATCCTGAAGGACTATTGGTCATTATTGCTTAAAATGTGTACAGTTGGGTAATTGTAATTTCTTTGACCTTTAGAATGCCATAAAAATATTTGTCCGAGACAAGCCAAGGATCAGCTGTCTATCAGAATGTATAATATTGATAACAAAATATTGTCACACTTGTACACATTAATTACTGTTTTATATTTACCGTATTGCTGCAAAAAATGCTTACATTCTTACAGTTTTTTTATTTTATTGTGCAGTTAAAAAAAAAAAAGAGTTTTATCTAGTTCAACCAATAGAAATAAACAGAATAAATAAATAGAACACATGTCCAGGGCCATCTTTAACACAGGGCAAAAGGGGCAGTGCCCTGGGCCCAGTCATTGTTGTGGGGCACAAAGCAGCAGCCCCTTGAGCCCTTACTGTCTGCAAATAGGTATTAAGTGGATTTTAGAGGGCCCAAGAAAATATTTGCCCAGGGTCCAATCAATATTAAAGACAGCCCTGCACATGTCTACACCCACAGTTGATCCAAGGGAAAGCAAAAAGACCCTAAAAAGCATGGTACAATTTTCTGCAGCAGGGGAAAAAAGTTCTTCCTGATAGCCCCAAGGCATTCAACTACAGATAGGTAAATTCACACTGGTAGCTATGGTTTACTAGAACTTGTACACTGATTTGTGTGGGGAAAACACCCACTGACAGCATGGGCATCTGCAGTACGTTTTTCGGGGGAGGGGGGGCATCGTTTTAAGGTCACCCATGCTCCGCCCCTTTTTGACAATGTCATGCTACGCCCCTTTCTGACAGTCACCGCATGAGCTGCAACTCATGAGTATTTATTTTTAAAGGGGAAATGGCAGAATTTATTTGTAAAACGTTTGTTAACCTAAAAAAAAAAAAAAAAAAAATTATCCTGTTCTCTTAAAGCATGTTATACAGCACATTGTGCTGTGTAATTTGGCCCCTTCTATCACCTAAAAATACCTGGCTGATCCTGCCTGGCTATGTTCTCCCCTCTGTAAACTGACCACGGTGTACCATGGCTGCTGAGCCTTGACACCACAGTAAGTTTACGTGCCTCCATCATCCGCAGCCCTCCTGTCCTCCTCTGTCCTCTCTCCCCCCTCCCTCCCTGCCTGTCTGCTCCTGTGTCAGTGCCCCCTCCCCTCCTGCTGCTGTAATTTAATTTAAAGTTTCATATTCTGTCTACAGTCTGTTTAATAATCCTGTGTGCCCCTGTATCTGTGTTTTTTAAAAGTAAGCTGTTCTTTACCAGTTTTCAGAGAGCTGATCACCTCCTCCCCTCCCGACTGACGTCAGTGGGGAATCTTCAGCTCCGCACACTCAGGCCCACAGGATTATTAAACAGACCAGACAGGATGCTATAAAGTGGCTTAACAACCACTTTAAAGGTGAAGTTAAGATTCCCGGGGGGGGGGGGGGGGCATACCCCTTGAAATTTTCCACATTTTGCCATGTTACAACCAAAAATGTAAATGTATTTTATTGGGATTTTATGTGATAGACCGACACAAAGTGACACACACAATTGTGAAGTGGAAGGAAAATGATAAATGGTTTTCAACATTTTTTTACAAATAAATATCTGAAAATTGTGGCGTGCATTTGTATTCACCCCCCTGAGTCAATACTTTGTAAAACCGCCTTTCACTGCAATTACTGCTGAAAGTCTTTTTGGGGATGTCTCTACCAGCTTTGCACATCATTTTTGCTCATTCTTCTTTGCAAAATAGCTCAAGCTATGTCAGACTGGATGGAGAGCGTCTGTGAATAGCAATTTTCAAGTCTTGCCACAGATTCTCAATTGGAAGTCTGGACTTTGACTGGGCCATTCTAACACATGGATATGCTTTGATCTAAACCAGTCCATTGCATCTCTGGCTGTATGTTTAGGGTTGTTATCCTACTGGAAGGTGAACCTCTGCCCCAGGCTCAAGTCTTTTGCAGACTCTAACAGGTTTTCTTCTAAGATTGTCCTGTATTTGGCTCCATCCATCTTCCCATCAACGCTGACCAGCTTCCCTGTCCCTGATGAAAAAAAGGATCCCCACAACATGATGCTGCCAACACCATGTTTCGCGTTGGGGATGGTGTGTTCAGGGTGATATGCAGTGTTAGCTTTCAGATTTCCTGAGTCAGGGCGGCTCGGCTGTGCATAATCACGTAGATATACGTGATTACATACATGTGGTCTCAGCAGCGCTCCTGCTATGATTAGTTACAGCGGGAGTCAGACTGCGGGAGGAGTGGGCTCGATTGCCGCCGGCCTCCCGCGATCTTCAGGGAAACTGACAGGAGAGCCACCTGCCTATGTAAACAAAACAGGCTACTCTCCTGTCAGACAGGCACAATGAGATTGTGTGTCTCAGCTAAGCTAAGCACAATTTAGGAGCACACTTAACCCCTTGATCACCCCAAGTATTAACCTCTTCCCTGTCAGTGTAATTTATACAGTAACAGTGCATATTATTTAGCACTGATCACTGTATTGGTGTCACTGGTTCCCAAAAAGTGTCACCTGTGTCAGATTTGGCCGCTGCAATGTCGCAGTCCCACTAAAAATCGCTGATCGCCGCCATTACTAATAAAAACAACAAAAAAATAAAAAGTCCAAAAATCTATCCCATCGTTTGTAAACGCTATAATTTTTGCGCAAACCATTTAAAATATACGCTTTTTGGGATTTTGTTTACCAAAAATATGTAGCAGAATACAAATTGGCCTAAACTTTGATTTTTTTAATTTTTTTTAATTGGGAGTGTTTTACACACTAAAAGAAAGCTCTATTTGTGGGAATAAAAGGACATCAATCGAATTTGGGTACAGTGTTGCACGACCGCGCAATTGTTAGAGCAACGCAGTGCCGAATCGCAAAAAATGGCCTGGTCATTAAGGGGGTAAAACCTTCCGGGGCTGAAGTGGTAATGCTCTCCTTGCCTGGCCTGTCAGTTTAGGTGGAAGGCCATGTCTTGACAGGTATGCAGTTGTGCCATACTCTTTCCATTTTCGGATGATGGATTGAACAGCGCTCCGTGAGATGTTCAAAGCTTGGGATATTTTTTTTATAACCTAAACCCTGCTTTACACTTCTCCACAACTTTACCCCTGACCTGTCTGGTGTGTTCTTGGCCTTCCTGATGGTTTTAGTTTGCTAAGGTTATCTAACAAACCTCTGAGGGTTTCACAGAACAGCTGTATTTATATTGAGATTAAATTACACACAGGTGGGCTCTATTTACTAATTAGGTGACTTCTGAAGGCAATTGGTTCTACTAGATTTTAGTAGGGGTATCAGAGTCAGTGCCGGTTCAATCTTCTGCGATGCGGGAACGCTGCAAATATGCAGCGTGTTCCCGCATCGCATCCGCACATCTGGCAGTTCACACTGCCATATGCGATACGCAGGGGGTGTCAATTAATATAGATATATATATATATATGTGTGTGTGTGTGTGTATATATATATATATATATATATATATATATATATAAAACGCATGAATTATAATCGAATCAATAATATAATTTTATATATATATATGTGTATATATATGTGTGTGTATATAGGTATATATATATATATATATATATATATATATATATATATATATATATATATATGTATATATATATATATATATATGTGTATATATATATATGTGTTTTGTGTTTTGTGCAACGTTTTTTTTTTTTTTTTTGAATTTCCCTCTCTAGTTCCGCTCCCATGCAGCAGTGCTGCTGCAGGGAACGGAACTAGGAAGTCCTCCTACCGACAGACGAGGTTAAAAGTTAACGATACCCCCAGTTGCGATCGCATATCGCAGTGCGATCTGCAAGTACGCACAGAATCCGATCGCACAAGTGTGAACCACTATGCGATCCTATTTCGGTTCTACTGCGGCTCAAAAAAAGCCTCATGTGCGTGTTTGGTGCGGATACAGTGCAAATTCAGCCATACAAAGTGTATGGCTGAACTCGCATCCACACATCAGATCGCATGTAATTAGGAGCAGTGCGCTCCGAATTACATGCGATCTCCGCAAACGCGGAAGTGTGAACCGGCACTAAAGGGGCTAAATACAAATGCACGCCACACATTTCACATATTTATAAAAAAAAAAAAACATGTATCATTTTGTGCCACTTTGTGTTGGTCTATCACATAAAATCCCAGTAAAATGCATTTACATTTTTGGTTGTAACATGACAAAATTTGGACAATTTCAAGGGGTATGAATACTTTAAGGCACTGTATCTCATCTAAAAAAACCCAGCAATAAATATATTTCGAATGGGGCTACAAATCATCATGTTACCTATATGCAGGAAACAGTAGACTTCTAGATTGAACTTAATTGCTCTTAAATGTTTATCCTAGCTCTTGTGCCTTTGGTGAGGTTAATAGATAGACTAAACGTTAACAATAATGAGTTTTATACCCAATATTATAGTATGCACCAAAGAGTGTTCTAACTGTTAACATTCCCCCATCAAAATCCTAAGCTATATTATTAACCTTTCGTTTGCGCAATCAAAGCTTCTTTGCGAATTATCATCACAATGCTCCCTATCTCAAAGGAAAACTGTGATGTTTGGTACATTGGATTGTTTCAGGAAATATTTGGATACTGCAAAAGGATGTATATATTTAGCAATTATACAGAGTTAACTCTTATTGTGGAATATATATATATATATATATATATTATATATATATATACACACACATATACATATACAGTGGGTACGGAAAGTATTCAGACCCCCTTAAATTTTTCACTCTTTGTTATATTGCAGCCATTTGCTAAAATCATTTAGGTTCATTCTTCTTCCTCATGAATGTACACATAGCACCCCATACTGACAGAAAAACACAGAATTGTTGCAGATTTATTAAAAAAGAAAAACTGAAATATCACATGGTCCTAAGTATTCAGACCCTTTGCTCAGTATTTAGTAGAAGCCCCCTTTTGATCTAATACAGCCAGGAGTCTTTTTGGGAAAGATGCAACAAGTCTTTCACACCTGGATTTGGGGATCCTCTGCCATTCCTCCTTGCAGATCCTCTCCAGTTCTGTCAGGTTGGATGGTAAACATTGGTGGACAGCCATTTTTAGGTCTCTCCAGAGATGCTCAATTGGGTTTAAGTCAGGGCTCTGGCTGGGCCATTCAAGAACAGTCACGGAGTTGTTGTGAAGCCACTCCTTGGTTATTTTAGCTGTGTGCTTAGGGTCATTGTCTTGTTGGAAGGTAAACCTTCGGCCCAGTCTGAGGTCCAGAGCACTCTGGAGAAGGTTTTTGTCCAGGATATCCCTGTACTTGGCCGCATTCATCTTTCCCTCTATTGCAACCGGTCGTCCTGTCCCTGCAGCTGAAAAACACCCCCACAGCATGATGCTGCCACCACCATGCTTCACTGTTGGGACTGTATTGGACAGGTGATGAGCAGTGCCTGGTTTTCTCCACACATACCGCTTAGAATTATGGCCAAAAAGTTATATTTTGGTCTCATCAGACCAGAGAATCTTATTTGCAAAGGGAATAAATCGTCTTATGATTTCCCACATATATGTCTAGTATCCTCCATCCCCCACTTTAAATGAGGTTAACTAGACAAGGAAATTTATTACAAAAATACAGAAACATATGAAGATATAGTTACAGAGACAAACACAGAGATATAGCAACCAGTCATGGTACAATATTGGTACAAATAAATACAAATAAAATATTATAGAATACAATATTCCTCGGATCATATGCGGATCTCTCTGAAATAAAATAGGTACAATAAAACCTCATGATCTCTGTGTGCTCACAATCTAAATATGTCATAATACATTAAAATATCTGAGTAATCGTAGGCTCGACGCGTATCATGGACCTCCGTCCATTCATCAGGAGCTTTGATATATGTCTATATGTCTTTTATATACTTTCCAAATTATATCATTACGCAATTAATATATTAATTTAATCCATATTCTCACTTTATAGACATATATCAAAGCTCCTGATGAATGGACGGAGGTCCATGAAACGCGTTGAGCTTACGATTACTCAGATATTTTAATGTATTATGACATATTTAGATTGTGAGCACACAGAGATCATGAGGTTTTATTGTACCTATTTTATTTCAGAGAGATCCGCATATGATCCGAGGAATATTGTATTCTATAATATTTTATTTGTATTTATTTGTACCAATATTGTACCATGACTGGTTTCTATATCTCTGTGTTTGTCTCTGTAACTATATCTTCATATGTTTCTGTATTTTTGTAATAAATTTCCTTGTCTAGTTAACCTCATTTAAAGTCCCACACTTGTGCTTTTATTTCAGAGAATCTTATTTCTCACCATCTTGGAGTCCTTCAGGTGTTTTTTAGCAAACTCCATGCGGGCTTTCATGTGTCTTACACTGAGGAGAGGCTTCCGTCGGGCCACTCTGCCATAAAGCCCCGACTGGTGGAAGGCTGCAGTGATGGTTGACTTTCTACAACTTTCTCCCATCTCCTCACTGCATCTCTGGAGCTCAGCCACAGTGATCTTTGGGTTCTTCTTTACCTCTCTCACCAAGGCTCTTCTCCCCTGATAGCTCAGTTTGGCCGGATGGCCAGCTCTAGGAAGGGTTCTGGTCGTCCCAAACGTCTTCCATTTGAGGATCATGGAGGCCACTGTGCTCTTAGGAACCTTAAGTGCAGCAGAAATCTTTTTGTAACCTTGGCCAGATCTGTGCCTTGCCACAATTCTGTCTCTTAACTCTTTAGGCAGTTCCTTTGACCTCATGATTCTCATTTGCTCTGACATGCATTGTGATCTGGAAGGTCTTATATAGACAGGTGTGTGTCTTTCCTAATCAAGTCCAATCAGTATAATCAAACACAGCTGGACTCAAATGAAGGTGTAGAACCATCTCAAGGATGATCAGAAGAAATGGAAAGCACCTGAGTTAAATATATGAGTGTCACAGCAAAGGGTCTGAATACTTAGGACCATGTGATATTTCAGTTTTTCTTTTTTAATAAATCTGCAACAATGTCAACAATTCTGTGTTTTTCTGTCAGTATGGGGTGCTATGTGTACATTCATGAGGAAGAAGAATGAACTTAAATGATTTTAGCAAATGGCTGCAATATAACAAAGAGTGAAAAATTTAAGGGGGTCTGAATACTTTCCGTACCCACTGTATATATATATATATATATATATATATACATAGTAGAATAGATGAGTTATGGAGATCTTACCTCAATTCCTGGAATGGTAGTTGAATAGATGTGCGTTGGAGGAACATTTGTATTTTCATATACAGAACCAATGGGAGTTTCTAAATTCAAGAGAAAACTAAACATAATGTATCAGGGCATCTTGTGTATGTTTTCTGTGTTAATGACGCTATGCATTTAAAAAAAGAATGAGTTATTTGGACTTCACTTGCACAATACTTGTTCTAGGTCACTGACATGCAAAGTATGGAAGCCACATGATTAGTATGACAATTATGCTTCCAGCATTTTATAAGATGGCCTGTAATGCCAGACTGTGTATGTCTCATGGATCTTTATTTATTTTTTTATTTCTTTCTGCCTGGTACAACCATTGTCTCAGTGACAGTAAATGACCAACAGTAAAGTGTAACTAAAGACAAAACTTTTTTTTTCATGTTGGATAGAGTAAGGGAGGATTATAACCCCTGTCAGTTTTTTTGCCATTTGTATCCAAATGGGGAGGTTTCCCCTCACGTCCTATTTGATAGGCAAAACAGGAAGTAAGAGGACATCCCTCCAAAGTGAGGGAATCCAAGAGTGTCACCAGAACTACTGTCCCCATTGGAAGATTTCCCCTTTATTTCTGTTCTGATGTCAACCCAAAATTTTGGATTTTAATTTACTTTCAGTTTTGATGATAACAGTAAACAGGACAAATAGAGAGGGTGAATCAGCAACAGGTACAAAGATAGAAATACAATAAGAAGCAGATTGTGACCCTCTTGGAGATTTTTTCACTTTTCCTGTCTGGTGAAACCATTGTTACCAAAATAGTAGGCAAGGGTAAATCTCTCTTACAGAGCACCTTATTGCATTAAAACACAACAGCGGTTACAATCCTTCTCTACTCTATCCAAAACTGAAAAGAAACGTTTTGCCTGGACATACACTTTAAAGTGTAGGAAGAAGAGGCAATATACTTACCTTCCTAGCTGCCTGTGTCTTGAAAGACTACCCCAAAGCTGCTCCCCAGCAGCCACAAGTGTTCAACGTGTGAACTCCTGCTACTCCCGCTTCACACCGCCTGCTGGCTCATACTTCACTACAATATGTATAACTCAGCAGGAGGAACCACTGCTTAAGATGGGAAAAACAAGTACACAACTCATCCATATGGTTAATCACTTAAACCCCGGAAGATTTTACCCCCTTCCTGACCAGGGTTTTTTTTGCAATTTTTTACTGCGTGACTTTAACGGACAATTGCGCTGTCGTGCGACGCTGTACCTAAACTAATTTCACGTCCTTTTTTTCCCACAAACAGAGCTTTATTTTGGTGGTATTTGATCACCTGTGTGATTTTTTGATCATCTGCTATAAACAAAAAAAGAGCGTAATTTTTGCAAAAATAACAATATTTTTCACTTTATTTTTATATGAAATTCCCCCCCAAAAAAATGTAAAAATCAAAATTTTTTAACATTTTCGGCCAAATTGTTTTATGCTACATATGTTTGATAAAACAAATCGCAAAAAGCGTATTTTGATTGGTTTGCGCAAAAGTTATCGCGTTTACTAACAAAGGGAAAGATTTTTGACATTTTTGGTGTTTTTTTTTTTAACGAGTAATGGCGGCGATCTGCGATTTTTTTTGCGGTACTGCGACATTGAGGCGGACAGATCGGACCCTTGACTGACATTTTTGACACTTTTGGGGGTACCAGTGACATTACTGAAGTAATCAGTGCTATATATATGCACTGTTACTGCAAAAATGACACTGGCAGGGAAGGGGTTAACTGTATTGGACAGGGAGGGGTTAAGTGTGTCCTAGGGGCGTGATTCTAACTGTAGTGGGACATGGCTATTGGTGTAAAAATAAAGATCAACGGTTCTACATAGTAGAACCGTCTGATCTCCATTTTTACACAGGGGAGAATGACAGGCGGCTTGTTTACATAAGCTGCTCTGCCTTTCTCCCGCTGTACAGACGATCGGCGAGTCACACGCCCGCACTCCTCCCTGAACGAGCCGAGGCGGGCGCTCGCCCGCTATTGGCTCCAATCCCAGTGACAGGCGAGCGACGTAGATCTACGTCACTCTGCCTGGCCGGGGCTGACTGCCACAGTAAATATACTGTGCGCAGTCGGCAACCGGTTAAATACTAGTGCCATTTGTGGCCAGCATCAGTGTTTTAAAACATGGGCTTACGAAAAAGTATGTATTTTGTCTTTTCTTTCTACACTTACTCCCAGGATCTCTAAATTCCACCCACTACATTTGTCACCAGCCCCCCACTGTGGTAACTCTGTGGTAACAAATCATCATTGTATGATATTTTATGGGAGTATTTTCACTGGCAACTCACCATGATAGTTGAATGTGATCTGTTACAATGATGGCAGGGGTAGGTAGATGCCCATGCAGAAGCCCAGGACAAATTCAACAAATTCTTATTGGGTCAAAGCATGCAATGTCTACATTTCTACTTATTAAATTAAAATTTGTATTCAGTCTCACTCTTCTGGTTTGCAATCTGCACCATTTATGGTTTAACAAACCAACTAGGGACTCTATACTAGTTCTGGACAAGACCAACTTTGCTTTCAAAACAGCTTGAAATCTTTGTTGTATTGATTCCACAAACATATCTATGAGATTAAAAGTAATGATGTGCCATCCTGGAGGAATTGGACTGCCTGTGCAACCTCTATAGGGTCCAGGTATAGCCTCATACTACCAGTAGTGACACTGACCCTAGCCAAATGCAGGGGGGTGATCGTCTCATCACTTGTGAGCAGAGATGTATAGTAACTAAGTAGAACTACTTCACTACTGTACTTAAGTCCCGAAAGGCGGTATCTGTACTTTCCTGGAGTAGAATTTTTTTCTCCTACTTCCACTTTTACTTCACTACATTTTTTCGATGATTTCAATACTTCTACTCCAATACTTTTTTTTTGTGTTGCATAGTTACTCGTTACTATTATAAAAATCACCACTGCCAGAACAGTAGATGGCAGGTTTCATGAAGCTCAAAACGTGTATTATCAGCGCATACGAAAATAAATGCTACTGTATGTATGAATAAAAGCTGAATTTGAAATAATAAAAAACAATATGATGTTCAAACTTTTGACTTCTTTTTTTAATAACTACATAACACAGTACTTGTACTTTTACTTTCAGTACTTGAGTAGCAACATTTTTAAGAAAATTACTTGCAATACTTAAGTACATAAAATGTTGAATACTTTAGTACTTCTACTCAAGTCACTTTTTGATTGAGCACTTCCACGTCTACTCAAGTCACTTTTTGATCGAGCACTTGTACTTTTACTCAAGTATGGGTTTCGAGTACTTTATACAACTCTGCTAGTGAGTAAACTCATTCTATTTAGAATGAGTTTACTCACTAGTGATGAGACGAACACCACCCTGTTTGGTTCACACCAGAACATCTCGAACAGGGAAAAAGTTCTAGCGAACATGCAAACTCTATTAAAGTCTATGGGACACGAATATAAAAAATCAAAAGACCTCATTTTAAAAGCTTATAAGCAAGTGTTTGCCATTAAAAGTGTATGGGGACCCGGGCACTGCCCTGGGAGACATGTATCAATGTAGATTTTTTTTTTTTTTTAAATGGTAGTTTTTACAGGAGCAGTGATTTTAATAATGCTTAAAGTGAAACAATAAAAATGTAAAATTCCTTTAAATATCATGCCTGGGGGGTCCCCTTAATGTGTCTGTAAAGTGGCCCATTTGTACGATGTATGCAGCCTGTTGCAGCAATACCGACATTTCTAAAGGAAAAAATGACATTTAAACTTGCTTGCGTCTGTAATGTATTGTCAGCTCCCGGCAATACAGATAAAAAAAATACCTTCGGGTCTGGTACAGATTTTAAGGGGAACCCCACGCCAAAATTAAAAATAAAATGTGTGGTGTCCCCCCCCAAAACCCATACCCATCATTAAAAGTAACAGAGGGGAAATCCCAAAACCCATACCAGACCCTTATCCGAGCAAGCAGCCTGGCTGGCCAGAATGGGGGGGGGGGGGGGTAAGCGAGCTACCCCCCCCCTGAATCATACCAGGTCGCTTGCCCTCAACATGGGAGGGGTGCTTTGGGGTAGCCCCCAAAAGCACCTTGTCTCCATGTTGATGAGGACAAAGGCCTCTTCCCGACAACCCTGGGCTGTGGTTGTGGGGGTCTGCAGGTGGAGGGCTTATCGGAATCCGGGCCCCCAGATCCTGCCCCCCCCCCCCATGTAAATGGGTATTGGGTACATCGTAACCCTACACATTCACCAAAAAAGTGTACAAAAAAAAAAACACACAAAAGTCAGTTTTTGACAAGTCCTTTATTTAAAAGTAAAAATAAAAATAGTGTCCCCCGATGTAAATCCACTGTCAATTACATTGCCCGCCGCACCAGAAAAATAGAAAAAAAAAATCAAAAATGCTCCCGCCTCTTCAGAGGCCTCCCGGCGAATGAGGTGCTTGAGCTCTAACATCTCTTTTATAGGCAAGGGGCGTGGAAAAAACGGTTACATCACCCGGTGGCACCGCCCCTGGATGACATTTTTTTCCCTGGGCTGTGGTTGTCAGGGGCTATGGATTGGTATCTGAAAGCCCCCCTTTAACAAGGGGGCCCCCAGATCCTGCCCCCCTCCATGTGAATAGGTATGGGGTACGACGTACCCCTACCAATTACGACGCCCAACGGACACGAAAAATAGAAAAAAATAAAAACTCTCTCCCCCCGTATGCCCGCTCTGCGCTTTGACATTTCTTATATAGGTGGCAAGGCCGACCAGCTATGTCACCCGGTGGCACCGCCCCTTCTGACATCACGTGACAGGCACATTAAGGGGACCCCTCAGGCACTATATTTAAAGGAATTTTTCATTTTTATTGTTGCACTTTAGGCATAATTAAAATCACTACTCCTGAAAAAAAAGATTGCTTTATATATATATATATATATATATATATATATATATATATATATATATATATATATATATATATATATATATATATATTTTTTTTTTTTTTTTTTTTTTCATTATTGATACATGGGGCAGTGGCAGTACCCATACCCCCCATACCCCTTTATGGCCAATTACTTCCATATAAGCCTTCAAAATGGGCACTTTTTTTTGTTTGGCTCCCATAGACTTCAATGGGGTTTGCCGTTTGGGTTAGAACATTTCCCCTGTTCGGGAGTTCAGCTGCGAACCGAAAAGGGGGGTGTTCGGTCCATCCCTAATAATATATGATGATTTATTATAATAGCTAAACTAATCAATACACAATGCTTGCTTATGAAATATATTCAAATAATGAAACTAGGCTATGGCTGTTGGTGAAAGTGACACAAACAATGCTGTTTTTAATTTTTTTAATACCAACTAAAACTATATAGGAAGTACAGATAACATACTTTTCTTTCTCTTCAGGACAATGAACAGAGTGACCTCGATGATTGTGATCCCAGCAACAACACCAATCACAATACCAGCAACCTCACCGCCACCTAGTCCATGGCAACTTGATGCTGCAGAAATAAAATAAAAAAAAATAAAATAAAATAAAATTGATATTTTGCAACTGAATGTTTATGTTGATAGAGGTATGGCTTTGCCACACATGAATACTTTAATTTAGTCATATTAGGACTTTTTCACATTACAGGTATATGGCTTGATGTTACATAGCTGTGAGAAAACGTTTTATTTATGTGTAACTAAAGTCTTCTTTTAAAAAATTAAAAAAATAAAAACTTTGAACAATAGAGTGTTGAGGGGTTAGAACTACTGATTGTATTGCTGCCTGTGTCCCTGTTTGGGATCAGGAGAATTGGAATTTCCATATGTCACCAAGAATGAAAGGGTAAATCCAAAATCCAGGGGAAATCTGCCAGAGGGGTAACATGTTCCTGTGACAACTGTCTAAAATGGGATATCCCTCACATTGGAAGAATATAATTTCACTTCCCATTAAGTCTACAGGGTAGGGAGAGAAGAGAATTTTCCCTAGTGAGACACAGATGGAAAAAAAGAACCTGACAAAAGTTTGAAACTTTCCCAACTCTATCCAAAATAAAAAAGTAAAAAAAAATAATAATAATAATTAGTATCACTGAATGGGACCTGAATGGCGCCAACCAAAAACCAAAAGCTACATTTGTTAAAAAAATAAGTATCTTATTTTACATGCATACTTATAAAAAGTATTATCAGATTTCTGGGCAAAATGAAAGAAATAGGGTCTGCTCATGCTATATTTTCATCATGGATCTTCTTTTTTTTTAAGGAAATCTAATTTGTCAAGCACTATCATAAACACATTCAGGCCCCTGGAAAAGATGAGACTCAACCCAACAAAGGGCAAATAAGCCTACTGGTGCTAACTTCTTCCTTTACATTATTGTACTAAATAGTTTTAGAGAATGTGAATCAGCTACACTACTACTAGTTACTCATGCAACGAAAGGGTCCTAGCACCAATTACATCATGTATTGCACATCAGCACCAAAAATGTTGGTCATTACCATATTATCACATGTTTTTTTGGCACAAAAAGATTTTCAGTGCATAAGTAATATGATCCCTGGGATTAAAGCCCAACTGAAAGATAATACCATTATATTTGCATCAAAACAGAAGATCATGTGAAAAATCTTACAGTTAATTAGCTTGAAAGAGTGTCACAACTGAGGAGAAAAGTCTGTCCTCTACCAGCATAATATAGAGATGAACCCTCGCTCACTGTGTAGAAGCAGTAGTCTCCATGTAGAAACATGTCTTCTGATAAGTCAGAGCTACAGCTCTGCAATGAGAAAATCTCATGATCCCTGCTGATTGGAGAGCTCTGGCTCTGACTCAGAGGGAATGTTTCAGACCCCTGCAGAGAGACTACTGCCTCCACATAATTATTTTAAAGCAGGATTCAGATATCTGTTTTGGGTTAATTACACTTAATAATATTAATGATGATAATAATAATAATAATAATTAAAATAATATAAAACTACAAAACCTATCATGCATTTTCTGTTTAAGGTAATTGCCGAGACTTATGCACTTACTCGTCACATCCACAAGTCCCTCAGCCGTCCAAGACTCTCTCTCTGGATTGGCTGAGACACAGAAGCGGCACCATTGGCTCCCACGGCTGTCAATCAAAGTCAGTTAGCCAATCAGGAGAGAGGGGCGGGGTGGGGCGAATGGCAGCTCCATATCAGAATAGATACACGGAGCTGCAGCTCGGCTCAGGTTCCCCCGTAGCAAGCTGCTTGCTGTGAGGCACTCAACAGGAGGGAGTGACCAGGAGCAGCAAAGAGGGACCTGAGAAGAGGAGGATCCGGGCTGCTCTGTGAAATGGATTTTACAGGTAAGCTGTAGAAAAAATCCATATTTCTTTATTGTACATCACAGGACACAGAACCATATTCATTACATATGGGATGTCCTATAGCAATGCACCTGAGGGGAGGGGGACACCATAAATACCACCTTCAAAAAACAAAAGGTCTACATAGCTGCCTGCAGAACACTGTGGCCTAATACAGACTCCTAACATCCACTTGATAGAATCTAGTGAACGTATGCACTGATGACCAAGTCGCGGCTTTGCAAATCTGAGCCATAGAAATTTGATGGTGAACTGCCCAAGAGGCTTAAAACAGAATATGGATGGCGCACAGTGGTGGTATGTTTAAGGGATAAGCCATGAGCAGCCGGCAAGGGATAAAGGAGAACTAGTTTATTGACAGTTGAAAGTTAAAATAACGAAGTGCAACTGGTTACCAGCAGTGAAGACGTTGAAAAAGGTCCCATGTTGACACACCAGATGGATTAATTGCCACTGTCTCAATCAGGATGTAGGTACCCTTTGGATAGATGGATGGGAGATCCTCTGTGGAGCAAAGAGTGGATCTAGGCAGGACGCCTCTGGTGCATTTAACAGCCGTTGTTCACAAGCGCCACGAGCAGCGCGACTTCTGGGATTGACGTCACACAGTAACTAGGTAATCAAGCCCAGTGCAGGAACCAACGTAGAACACAAGCTTTGCCTTGTTACCGTGACTGCTAGCAGCAACAAGGTGACTATAAACCCAAAATAAGGGGCGTGGAGTGGGCAGAGCTAACAAAGGGGCATGAAGCTTCCGATTATTAACCCTTCAACGTCCTCCCTCCTACCCAATGAATAAATATATACCAATGACACAATATAAATGAATCTACCAAAATACCACAAAATACAACGATAGACATTGTTATAAAAAGCAGAAAAAAAATCAATTGAATTAAAACCAAAATCAATTAAATTAAAATATTGTAAAAAAAATATTGTAAAAAAAAAAATAAAGACATTAAACTTTATTATGTATTTCAACATCTTCATTTAAGCCATTAGGCGACAAATATCCAAACTTGTAAATCCAGAAAACTTCCCTCCTGCAAAGGAGGGAGAAACGCTCATTATCAGTGAGCATACCTTTAGGTATCATTTCTAGTGCCATCACCTCTAGACAATCAGCATTTTTCTTATGTGTCCGAAGAAAGTGGCGAGAGATACTGTGTTTATCACAGCCCTTCTGTATGAACCTGCAATGTTTCCCTATGCGCTTGCGTAATGTGCGCATGGTGCATCCAACATAGAGCAAGCCACAGGGGCACGCAAGACATTTTTGACAAACTCAGTAGAGCATGTGATAAACTGTCTGATTTTAAACGTGTTACCCTTATTGTCACTAATGGCAGTCTGTCAATGTGAAATGGATTGACATTTCAGACACCCTCTTTTCTTGCATTGAAAAATACGGGTCCTATTGTCAAAAAAGGACCTAATGTCAATTGGGGGCCTTCTATTCTGGGTCTGTAATCTACTAGGGGCCAAAATGTTTTTAATCGTCACCTGTGGGACAGGAGGCAAAATAAGGGCCAACCTCTGATCTAACTGAAGAATATTGAAATGTTTTTTTATAATATGAGATATGGCTCTGTGTTGATCATTAAAAACCAGTAGTGAATCTTATTGTTACTAACCTTTTCATATCTATTAACCATTGAACCCAGATCTATGTGCATATGGAAGGCATCTTCTATAAGAGATGAGGGGTAACCCTTATCTTCAAATTTCCTATTTAGCAGGGAACCCTGTGTTATGTAGTCCAGGAATTTCAATCCTCCTGCCTATAGTCTAGATGATCACATTGGAACGGAATTTGAAAATGCATGAAGATGAGCTTGTCAATACTAAAATTAAAAAATTAGAACGTGACGTTTCTGCTTATAAAAACAATTGAGTTTTCGAGTGAAAACATCCCAAATACACCAGTGCACCCACATTTCAATATGCATCTAATGATACAAGAATTAGGGTGGCCAGCTCATCCCCTTGGAAAAAAACAGAAAAAACCGAAGTGAAATAACAAACACCCTCATGATAAATCTAGACAATATCAGTCCAATTCCACATGAGGCATTCATGGGCCTATCGACGGACATATCAATGGCCCAGGTCGGGCTGGTGTTTATGTTGACACAGAGGCTGCCCTTATGGTCACGGACCCCATGATTGAGGAGACCAAGCCCACCACCAGTGGTCACCCTGTGCCTTCCCCTTCCATCCCTCCTGCAAGCACCATTCCTCTAGCCAATAACATTAATATTTTTATACCCATTAATAATAAATATAGTCCATTATCCCAAGACCTAGATGGATATATCAGGGAAAGTGGGTGACCAAAAATCTTTGAATACTCGACTAGAGCTACGAGGGATTCACCAATAGACAATATTCCCACTTCAGATGTGTGGGATTTTCAAACCCCAGCTCCAAAGAGAGTAACAAAAGAAAAAACAAAACTTGCTAAGGGCGATGAGGAGGCCAGCATCTTAAGACTAAACAAGAAAGAGAGAACAGGCTCCAAGTAAATAATGATACAATCAAAATTTATAATCCATCTTCTTATGCCCTTTCTGAGGCAGAATCACTTCTCCTCAAAAAAGTACTTGGGTTTTCTCCTTCTATAGGCTCCAATAATTTTAATCTATTCAAAGATCTGAATAAGTTTATACGACTCCTTACGATTAAAAGACTCTATGTTAATAACAGTTTGGACAAAGGAGCCTTTCCCCAAGCAACAACTTCTTCCTCCCACTGTAAGAATATTGTAGAGGGTAATTCCCCCGATAGGGAGCCCATTTTGAATATATTGGAGGAATTATGGTCAGAAAATAATACTGAAGAGGTTTCCACAACTCTATGTATGGATCCAGAGATTGTACATACCAACTTTAGACCCAAATCTACTTTTTATCCAGCCCAGTCTAAAGGTCCATACATAGAAATGTATTATCAGGCAGTATATAAGGTTCTTAAAACACTCTGTAAGACCCCTAAAGATACTTCTCGAGGTAATCTCACTAGACAAGAACAACAGGCATTTTTTATTTAAATTTTCTTTTGTTGGCTATTATTAGTCCTGTGCGATCTTT
This sequence comes from Pelophylax lessonae, assembly GCF_965119305.1. Classification (NCBI taxonomy): domain Eukaryota; kingdom Metazoa; phylum Chordata; class Amphibia; order Anura; family Ranidae; genus Pelophylax; species Pelophylax lessonae. The sequence continues at coordinate 188,626,561 of NC_138779.1, read as the reverse complement.
ATGTGATTAGAGGAGCAGACTTCGTTTCCTATTTTGCTTCCGGTTTCCGGGGGTTGGACTGGCTCCGCTGGTTCCCTGGGTGGAACGCAGGCGTGGCTATGCCGGTTTTCGGTTCCGGGGTTGTGATCACTTCCGGAACACAAAGTCCGGCGTTAATTGAAGTTCCAGTCCCAGCTACATATATACGACGGAGTGCTAACATAAGGCCACTCCCCTGATGACGTTGCATTGACGAAATGCTTTGGGAGGAGCTAGCCTTACGTTACATCGTCACGCCATGACGGCCATTGTCTATTGTCCTGGTTGGAAGTAAGGAGTTTTTATTGTGTATCCTGCGCATTATATCTGCTGTTTGGTGAGTGTGATTCCAAGATTTTTTGAATAAAAATATTGTAAACATATAATGCTATGGGCCTCGTTCCTTGATCCTTTTTTTCCTATGTATGAGGCATATTGTGGTCACGGACAAATTTTCATACTGGTCCGGAGGTCTAAGGTTGAGTGATCCTTCGAATCACCCACTGCGCTATTTGACCTTTGTGGGAACGATGGTCCACGCTTGGTGGAAAGAGTCAGTGTGTGGTGGAGGTAGAGGTGGAGGCTCTAGCTCGACATTGTGTGTTTCCAGCAGGTGGAAGTTCCTGCTCACAGGCTTTTGGATTACTTTTTTTTATGTTGGTTTATTTCAAACAGCGCTGCTTGTTTGTTTTTATATTAAAAGAGCTGACTAACAACAAGCAGATAATCATTAAACAAGCCGACAAGGGGGGAAGTTTGGTTGTACAGAATAGGACTGACTATCTTCAGGAAGTTTGTCGTTTTCTAGCTGATACCAACACCTATATGAAATTAGATTTGAACCCGTTTCCTCGCTTCCAGTTAGAACCCAAGACCTTAGTTGAGAGGGCATGACATGGGGGTGTGTTGACAAAGAGAAGAAGTTTTTGCTTCCTATAGAATGTAGTACTCCCGACTTCTACCACCTCCCAAAAGTGCACAAGTCCTTAGAGAATCCCCCTGAGAGGCTGATAGTTGCTAGTGCCAACAGTTTTATTAGCGGTTTATCAAAATATATTGATCACTTTTTTCAGCCGATAGTATGCCAACTTCCTTCATATATTAGAGATTCCAGTCATGTTCTAGAAGCTTTGGGGTCATATTCATGGGAAGATCATTATATGTGGGCCTCCTTGGATGTTTCTTCTTTATACACATCAATTCCCATGAAGTGGGGTTGACTGCTCTCCAGTATTTTCTAATCAAATTGGGCGACATTCATTCGGAACAATCCATTTTGCTAGTGGAAGGCATCTTATTTTGTCTGCGCCACAATTATTTCTCCTTTTTCTTCCTGCAGGTGAAGGGCACCGCTATGGGCACCAATTTCGCCCCAGTAAACGTCAATCTCACAATGGGTTACTGAGAGGAGGGATAAGTTTGGGCCAAAAATCCTTTAGCCCAGTACATTGTATTTTATAAAAGTTCAAATGCAGCGCTAAAACAGAACATGGCAATCCATGATCATGAGAGAAGATGGAAGGACGAAATCCCCACACCAGCTTTAGTGTGAATAGTGCAGCACACCAAACCACAGTGCCAACCAAATCTCCTTACCAGAGTAAAAGGGATGATAGGCATGTAAGTAATGCAACAAACACAATGGCAGTGACCAGATGTATACCCTCACATTAACCACTTCAGCTGGGCAGGAATCAATCCAGGTGAAAACATCAAAGCAGACCACCCTTGTTGGCTGGATATATTGTGTAATCTCACATAAGCAGGTGAGAATGATAAAAGCGCACATAGTGAAGGTCCGTAACAGGTCCGTAACAGTGGTAAGACATTTATTAAAACTGATACTCACAAAGGTACAATGAATAAAAGCTTCCAAGATAAATATAAAGTTGCCGCAGATCGTAGCGTACTGGTGTCAGTGTCCTCCTGACTCATTTCATCCAATAGGATTTCTTCAGAGGCGTGGCCTAGTGACACCAGTACGCCCTACTTAACAATGGAAAACGGAAACGATATGAAACGGATACGAATATATGAAATATATGATATGAAATTTCATTTCTCAAGCTGCCATCATCCGGCTTGGAAGCGTAAAATTCCCAGTGGACAATTTCATAGACTCCGAAATTGTTTCAAAAAAGAAGACTACATGACACAGGGTTGCTTACTGATTAAGAGATTTGAAGATAAGGGTTACCCCTCATCTCTTATAGAAGATACATTCCACATGCACATAAATCCATGTTCAGTGGTTATTAGACATGAAAAGGTTAGTAACAATGCAAACACCATAAGATTCCCTACTGGTTTTCATGATCAACACAGAGCCAGATCTCATATTATAAAAAAAAAAACATTTCAATATTCTTCAGTTAGATCAGAGTTTGGCCCTTATTTTGCCTCCTGTCCCACAGGTGACGTTTAAAGGGGCACAAACGAGTAAAAACATTTTGGCCACTAAAAAATGACGTGTCAATCCTTTTCACATGGACAGACTGCCATTAGTGACAATAAGGGAAACAAGTTTAAAATCAGACAGTTTATCACATGCTCTACTAAGTTTGTCATTTATAGCTAAATAGAATTCCTGCATCAGTCCTGGAGACAGCCTACATACCCACATCCAATTAATCATAGAAATAGAAAAAGGGGAGGCACAACACCTTCATGACATGGTCCCCAGACCTAGTCGTGTTTGTGACCCTAGTGGCTAGGACTTTAAAGGGAATGAGGCTGTCAACAATAAAGTGAGCATATACTGTATAAATTAAATATAATGTTATTGAGATTGACAAAATAGTTAAAAACCTTTTACATCAATAATGACCAACAAGTCATACTACAAACTGCATAGACTGTAGGTAAAGACATGGTAAGGGCTGATTGAATAAACACACTCTTTATTTTCTTTTTAAGAAGTATCATGGTGAGCATGAAATTTTTATTGGACCTTAGGGTTCAGCAACTATAATTATGATGAAGATATGTGAAAAAAAAATGTGTGTTATATATACTTATTGTGTATTTCTCTCTCTTTCTTTCAAGGTTGTAGAGATGTTATAGCCATTTTGATGGTTCCTGACGAAGCAGCTATTGGTTAATACCAATTTGCGAAACGCATTGAACCAGGCATATCATGTCTTTACCTACAGTCTATGCAGTTTGTAGTATGACTTGTTGGTCATTATTGATGTAAAATGTTTTTAACTATTTTGTCAAACTCAATAAAATTATATTTTATTTATATATGCTCACTTTATTGTTGACAGCCTCATACCCTTTAACCACTTAAGCCCCGGAAGATTTTACCCCCATTCCGACCAGGGGGTATTTTGCGATTCGGCACTGCGTGAATTTAACGCACAATTGCGCGGTCGTGCGACGCTGTACCTAAACGAATTTGACGTCCTTTTTTTCCCACAAACAGAGCTTTCTTTTGGTGGTATTTGATCACCTGTGCGATTTTTTGATCACGCGCTATAAACAAAAAAAGAGCGTCAATTTTGCAAAAATAGCAATATTTTTCACATTTTTTTATATGAAATTCCCCCCAAAAAAAATGTAAAAATCAAAATTTTTAAAAATTTTCAGCCAATTTATTTTATGCTACCTATGTTTGGTAAAAAAAATCGCAAAAAGCGTATTTTGATTGGTTTGCGCAAAAGTTATCGCGTTTACTAACAAAGGGAAAGATTTTTGTCATTTTTGTTGTTTTTTTTTTTAACGCGTAATGGCGGCGATCTGCGATTTTTTTTTGCGGTACTGCGACATTGCAGCGGACAGATCGGACCCTTGACTGACATTTTTGACACTTTTGGGGTTACCAGTGACATTTCTACAGTAATCAGTGCTATACATATGCACTGTTACTGTAAAAATACACTGGTAGTGAAGGGGTTAACTTTATTTGGAAGGGAGGGGCTGTGTGTGTCCCTAGGGGCGTGGTTTCTACTGTGATTGGCTGTGGCTCTAGCTGTAAGGACACTGATCAACGGATCTACATACCAGATCCGTTTTATCAGTGTCTTTGCAGCGAGGAGAATGACAGGCAGTTTGTTTACACAAGCTGCCTGACATTCTCCCTCTCCCCCGCCGATCGCCGAGTGACCGGCGGACATCGGGTCCGCTGGTCACACGCGCGGGGGGGTCCGTGACCACGCGGGAGCGGGAGCGCTCCCCGGGGGGCGCGCGCTCGCTCCCTAGACCCTCACAAGCAAGCAACGTAGCCCTACGTTAGTTTGCCTGTGAGGGGCTGACCGCCGACGTAGATAGTCGTGCGGCGGTCTGCAAGTGGTTAAAGTCCTAGCCACTAGGGTCACAAACACGACGAGGTCTGGGGATCATGTCATGAAGGTGTTGTGCCTCCCCTTTTTCCATTTCTATGAGTTTGTCATTTATGTCTTGCGGTGCCCTTGAGGCTTGATCTATGATGGACGCACCATGCGCACATTGCACACGTGCGTAGAGGAACCCTGCAGGTTCATACAGAAGGGCTGTTATAAAAACAGTGTCCCTCACCACTTTCTTCAGAAAAATGCTGATTGTCTAGAGGTGATGGCACTAGAAATGATACCTAAAGGTATGCTCACTGATAATGAGCGTTTCTCCCTCCTTTGCAGGAGGGATGTTTTCTGGATTTACAAGTATGGATCTTTGTTGCCTAGTGGCTTAAATAAAGACCTTGAAATGCATAATAAAATATATTATAGTTTAATGCCAATTTTTTTTTTTTTTTTAATTTTTTACAATATTTCATTTTAATTGATTTTGGTTTTAATTCAACTGATTTTTTTCTGCTTTTTTCTTTTCTTTTCTTTTTTTTTTTAAACATAAATTTTTATTGAAAATATTGCATATAAAAACAGTAGCAACATGGTAAGAAATCATAACAAGTATACACATACACAAGGTAGGTACATCCAGCAAAAAAGAAGAACCATTTAGCAAGACTTGAGGGTAATCAGCCTGGAAGTCCACATATGTAAACAACTACTAACCCTGGATGTAAAACCGGGGTAAACAAGTGACCCGGTAGATAAGTCTGGAAAGCTTGGTCGAAGTACACACTGTGGACAGACAATCCAAGTGGGGCTTCCATGAGTCGGCGGGGCTGCCACCACCCGCCCCCTCATTCCAGACAAAGAACCTGAATTACAACTTGGCCCAACAATAGGAACATAGAACCGTATGTAGATACCGAGCATTAATACGACCAGCAGGTCGTTAAAGTGTCTAGATGGAATATAGGGGTAACTAAGATAATATGAGGAAACAGGGGAGGGGATGGGAGGGGAGGGGAAACGAGGCATCCACCAGATAGACCAGACCCAGAGCAAGGAATGTTGTCAAAATCCTATTAATTTACAGTGTCACCAATGTCAGAGAGGTCTATTCGCCATTTATCCCATTTGTAATGAAATGAGGGAGATTTGCGCTCTTTATACGCCAGTAATTTTTCCATTTCATATTGGTAGTTAACTCTAGATTTAATTTCCCCCACAGAGGGGGGGGGGGGGTTACCAGTTCGCCATATTTTGGCTATTGCAATTCTGGACGCGAAGAGGATATGGGCAATTATTGTTCTACAACTCAGATGGAATTTCTCTATGCCTATACTCATAAGTGCCAATAATGGATCCATTACAATTGTTTTCCCCACTAATGTGGATACAATACAGGGCTATTTGATTCCACAATGATTGGATGGAAGGGCAACTCCAAAGTATATGTAGCAGGTTCCCAGTTCCCCCGCAATCTCTCCAGCAGAGCGGGGACAATGTGTTATCAATCAAATGCAATCTGTGAGGTGTCATGTAGTATCTGTGCATAATCTTCTGCGCGTTGTCCCAATGATCGACGCAGGCCGATGAGGTGGCGTTAGCCTTGAAAGCCGTCAACCATTGAGCAACGGAAAAAGACTGAGACAGTTCCACTTCCCATTTGAGCATACAGGAAGATTTACGAAATACCTGGGAACTATTACAAATGGGATAAAATAGGGAGATATCTTTTACGGTAGTAGAAGATCTATCCATTAGATAGTTCCACAGCCTTACCGGTATGTGTAAATTAGGAGCTTTATTAGCTTTGTCATAAGAATTGATTTGAAGGCGGGTCAAAGCATCCCTAGCGGTGGGGTTAGACAGTGCAACAGGAGGGTAATTTAATCCCTGTTTTGTCCAGTGAGTGATAGATATCCCTGATAGTAAGAAGTGGTAGCTAGCTGTCGGAAACCGGAGAGTTACACAGGGCTCCCCCTCTGATTCCTGCCTCAGCAACGTGGTCCAAGCATTTAGGGTGGCTAAGATAGTCGGGTACTGTGGTACATCAATATTACAATTCAGGCCTTTAGCTATAGCCATTGCCGGAAGGTCGTGTGTGTCAGTGCCATTTTTCTGCTTTTTATAGCAATGTCTATGATTGTATTTTGATTTATTTTGGTAGATTCATTTATATTGTGTCATTGGTATATATGTACTCATTGGGTAGAAGTGAGGATGTTGAAGGGTTAATAATCAGAAGCTTTATGCCCCTTTGTTAGCTCTGCCCACTCCTCGCCCCTTATTTGGGTTTATACTCGCCTTGTTGCCGCTACTTCCGTGATTTGACAATGCACATGCACGCGAAACATGTAGTCACAGCAACAAGGCAAAGCTTGTGTTCCACTCTGGTTCCTGCACTGGGCTTGGTTACCTAGTTACTGTGTGACGTCAATCCCGGAAGTCACGCTGCTTGTGGCGCTTGTGTACAATGGCTGTTACATGTGCCGGAGGCTTCCTGCCTAGATCCACTCTTTGCTCTACAGAGGATCTCCTATCCATCTATCCAAAGGGTCCCTAAATCCTGATTGAGAGAGTGGCAATTAGTCCATCTTGTCTATCAACATGGGACCTTTTTCAACGTCTTCACTGCTATTCAGGACCATGTGGTAACCAGTTGCCCTTCGTTATTTTAACTTTCAACTGTCAATACACTAGTTCTCCTTTATCCCTTGTCGGCTGCTCATGGGTTATCCCTTACACATACCACCACTGTGCGCTGTCCATATTCTGTTTAAAACTCTTTGCATACACATCCAATGCTGGGGACTGGCAGCACTGTGAGTGACTTTTGCAATTAAAGTGACCACTGGCTCATTTATTTATTTTTTCCACAAGGGGATCTTTGGGTTGCAAGCTCCTGGACTGTATATCATTTTTAATCTTGCCCAAGAGGCACCTACGCTTTTGGTAGAGTGTGCCTTTACAAGTAAGGTGAAACCTTCCCTTTCAAACTATATGCCTGAATAATAACCTGGCAAATCCAACGAGAAATCGTAAACTTAGATGCTGCCTGCCCTTACCTAGGCCCTTCTGTCAGTATGAACAAAAGATCGGTCTTACAAATCTGTGCCAACCTTTTCAGGTAAATCTTAAGAGCATGTACTACATCAAGAGAATTTTGTAACGTTTCCTCCTCTATTTGAGGATCTGGAAAAAAGGAAGGCAGTATAATGTCCTGATTCAAATGAAAAGCAGACACCGCCTTGGGCAAAAATACCTGTTTATAGACATAGAGTCACCCTATCTTGATATAAAATCAAGAGTGGTTCTTTACAAGAAAGAGCTGCTAGTTCTGATACTCTTCTAGCTGAAGTTATCGCAATCAAAAAGACCAATTTTCCGGTCAAAAGAACCAGGGGAATATGCCCCATGGGCTCAAAAGGCTGTTTTGGTAAAACTGCCAGCACCAAATTTAGATCCCAAGGACACAATGGTGGCTGCACTGGTGGAAGCATACGTAACATCCCTTGAACAAAGGTTTGAACCAAGTAATGCAAAGTGATCGGTCTCTGGAAAAAAAACCAACAAGGCTGAAATGTTACCCTTAATAGTGCTTAAGGCTAATTTCATATCCACCCCTAATTGCAAGAAGGCTAGAATTCTCCTGATTATATATTTCTGGGGATGTCATTTCCTGGCTTCACAGCAGATAATGTAAAATTTCCAGACTCTGTAATAATAGCCTCTAGAGACTGGTTTTCTAGCATTTATCAGGGTATAAACTGCCTGGCCAGATATACCCCGCTCTCTCAAAATCAAGGCTTCAATAGCCAAGCCGTCAAATTTAGAGACTGTAAAGCAGGGTGAAATATCAGTCTTTGAGAGAGCAGGTCCAGGCGCAGTGGAAGAACCCAAGGCCTTGTCATTGCCAGTTTTTGAACTTGTGCATACCTCTTCGACCATGGTGGAGCTGGAGCTACCAAGAATACTGGTTTCCCCTCTAGCTGGATTCTGTGTAATAGACGTGACAGCAGCTGAAATGGAGGAAAGGCATAGATCAGGGAAAACTCCCTCTAAGGAGTCACCAAAGCATCCACTCCCACTGCGAGTGGATCACTGGTCCTGGACACAAATATATTCAACTTGTTGAACCTGGATGCCAACAGATATACATCTGGGACCCCCCAGTGTTGGCAGATCGATGTAAATATCTTGGGGTGTAAGGACCATTCCCCTGGAAACATCTGTTGACGACTCAGAAAGTCTGCCTGCCAGTTTTCTATTCCTTGGAATGAAAACTGCTGATAGGCATGGAACACATTTTTCTGCTGAGAATAGAATATCTACCTCTTTCTGGGCTGACTGACTTTTGGTGCCTCCTTGATGTTTGATATAAGCCACAGCTTTGGCATTGTCAGATTGTACCCTGACAGGGTAATCCCGAAGTCTGGGCGTCCAGAATTTTAGTTTCATTAGATTTTTATTGATTTAAACAAAAAACAGAAGCTTCAAAACAAGCAGTTTACATACAGTGCCTCCATTACAACGAAGAAAATGTACATAGCAATGTCAAAAATGCAGATATGAGGCATACAGTACAGCTATCAGTACACGTTCACATGGAGCTTAAGTAAAGGTGTTAAAACACTTGCCCAATGAAACGGAGGACCTCTCCACCCCTGGCACCCCGATGGGAACAACCTGTGACACAGGGGGGGGGGGTGTCCACCTTGGAGTACAAATAAACAGTAAATAGATCGCCTACTAAAGTGAACTTGCTGAAAAAACTGCCAATGGTGAGGGGCAAAGGCGTTGGTGAGCGTGGGGGAGGATGGGGAAGACACGAAAGGGGGGGAGGGGTGTACATAAAGCGGGTTAAGAAGTTGGGGAGGTAGTGGAGGGGGCAGGGTCATGAAATCCACCTTATGTTACATCAATCAATATTTCATTAGATGTTAACTGTGCATTTAGGGTGCTGGAGCCAAATATCCCATTTCCTGTGGAATGCTTTGGTGTTCAGGTAAATGCGGGAAAGAATACGTTCCATATCACACTGTTGGTTCAAGGTGTCAATGGTGTCTCCTATCAAGGGGGCTGTGGTGGACTTCCACAGTCTAGTGATGGTGAGTTTGGCTGCTAAGAGAAGATGAATCACCACTTGCCTGGAGGCAGGCCGTAATTCCTGTATACGGGTGTGTAAGAGAGCTAACTCCGGTTCAGGGGACACCTGACGGTCACACAATTCAGATATCAGGCAGAAAATTTTATTCCAGAATGACCTAAGAGACAGGCAGGCCCACATAGTGTGAAACAGGGTACCACACTCCCCACATTCCCTCCAACACGAGGGCGAGTGGGAAGGGTAGATTTTGGAAAGCCGATATGGCGTTAGATACCATTGATGGGTTAGTTTAACATGCTGTTCCCAGTGTGTAACGCATTTAGTGGCCGAGTACGTGAATGAGAAGGCCTTCAACCAGTAGGAGTTAGGAAATGCTTTCTGTAGGGTCTGTTCCCATTTGATCATGGTGTGTGTTTTGGAGAAATGATCTGGTTGAGTGAGTGTTTTGTAAAAAAGGGTTATGCCCTTGGAGGAGCCAGGAAGATCCTGAAGGTATTCATGAATGGAAGTAGGCAGTGTAACGAAGTGTGGTATGGGTTCTGAGCGTAAATAGGATCTTATTTGGAGATAAGTGTGAAAGGTCTTCAACGGGAGGTTACATTTTTTCACTAGGTCCGTGTATGTAGAAAGTGAGGTGCCTTGAAAAAGGTCTCTTACGTATCTCGGTTGGGCATTCTTAGGCAGCCACAATGTGAGATCCAGGTTGGGAATGAGATAGACTAAAGCTTTCAGCGGGAGCATAATTTTTTGGCCACCGTCAGTAGGCGATAGGGTAAGAGGAAGTTCTTTCCATAATCGGACCGAACAAAGGATCGAAGGGATCGTGGATTGTGGGGGTTTGGCACCTATTCGAGTAGCAAGTAATAGCAGTAGGAGGCTCTTATGTGGCATTAAATCGCCTTCCATCTGCGACCAGGATTTGTTGGAGGAGGGAGTCCACCAGTACTTGAGTTGGTCGAGAACACATGCTTTATAATATGAGTAAAGGTTGGGGACTCCCATCCCCCCTAGGGACCTGTGCCTGGACATAATAGACAGCGAGCATCTCGAGGGTTTGCGGTCCCAGATAAATTTGGTAACCATACTTTGGAGGGCTGTAAAGAAAGAGCGTGGGAGGGGAATTATCAGTGTGCGAAGGGAGTACAGAATTTTAGGCAGGACTATCATCTTAAATGTGGCTATTCTACCCATGACGGATAGTTCCTGCGTTTTAAGGGACGCCAGAGTACGTGGTAAAGAGTCCAGTAAGGGTTTAAAATTGTAGGCATAAAGTCTGGAGGGATTTGGGGTGAGCTGGATACCCAGGAAACCTAAGGAGTCTGTGACCCAAGTGAAGGGTAGATCATGAGATAGTAACTGACGTAGGGCCGGGGGTAAGTGTAAAGCAAGTATTTGGGATTTGCTAGCATTCAGTTTATAATAGGAGACTGCACTAAATTCATTTAATAAATCATACACTGCAGGGAGAGATTTGGCTGGATTGGTCAAAATGAGCAAAACATCGTCCGCGAACAGACTTATCTTGTGCTCAGAACGAGCAATCTTGGGGCCTGAGATAAAAGGGGAGTCACGGATTCTTTGAGCTAGGGGTTCCATAAGTAGTGTAAAAATGATGGGCGAAAGGGGGCAGCCTTGTCTGGTTCCATTGGTAATGTGCAGGGGTTCGGACTTAATTCCCGAAGTAAGGACTACCGCAGAGGGATTAGAATAGAGGGATAAAATGGCAGATCGTAACCAATTATGAATGCCAAACTTGTCGAGGACTTGTTGTAGATAGCCCCAGTGGACCCTGTCAAACGCCTTCTCCGCGTCCAAGGACAGGAGCAGAGAAGGCGTTTGAGGGGTCCCCAGGTGGGATATTAGGTCAATAAGACGTCGAGTGGCATCAGGGGCCTGACGGCCAGGGACAAATCCCACCTGATCTGGGTGTATCAGGAGAGGAAGTACCCTCTGTAACCTTAGAGCTAATATCTTGGCATAAATTTTTATATCTACATTTAGCAGTGATATAGGTCTATAATTTGCAGGCAGAGAAGGATCCTTATTCGGTTTTGGAATGGTAACTATTACAGCACGTAACATATCAGGAGGAAAGGAAGCAGTGGAGGAGGCAAGAGAGAAGACGTCCCGTAATCGAGGGGCAATCTCTGGAGCAAAGCATTTATAATAGTCGTTGGAAAAACCGTCTTCTCCAGGTGATTTATTGTTAGGGAGTTTAGCAATAACGGAGCAGATTTCATGTGAGGTAATGGGTTGTGATATAGATTGGAGCAGCTCCTGAGAGAGGGCAGGCAATTTTGTTTTGGAGAGAAATTCGGCAATGCCCTCCGGAGTAGGTTGGGGTGTTGAATTGTCAGAGCGGAGGTCATACAGTTTCTGGTAATAAGACGCGAATGCGTCTGCTATGTTTTTGGGGTTGGTCAGGAGGTCAGCTGTAGTCGGATAGGTCAAGGATAGAGTTTTCTGTTTAAGTCGCTTGGATTTGACCCTCCGAGCCAACGAAGCCCCTGCTCTGTTATTAAGTGCATAGAATTGAGCCTTCATGTACTTAAGGTGATTTTCATATTTGTACAGGAGGAGAGACCTTAGTTTCTGTCTTTCAGAAACGATAAGTTGTGTAAGACCGGGGGAGGGATTGAGTTTATTTTCTTGCTCTTTGAGATTGATGGACTTCAGCAAGTCCTCAACTTGTTTCCTCCTCTGCTTCCGTAAATAAGAAGACATTTTGATCAACACACCTCGCATGTATGCCTTATATGTGCTCCATAAAGTGAACCTGTTAACATCAGGGCCATCGTTCCATTCAAAGAAATCGTTATGTTCTTGCAGTATCGATTGGCGCAGCTTCTCATCCGCCAGCAACTCAGAGTTCAGTCTCCACACCGGGGGAGGGGAGTTACGCAACTTGTCATCGAACTCCAGAACTAGCGGTGCGTGGTCAGACCAAGAAATTGTGCCAATGCGAGCATTAGTCACACTCTGCAAGGATCCCTTCGTAGTGAGAAAGAGGTCTATGCGTGAGTATGAGGAATGGGGTGCGGACATAAAGGTATAATCCCTTTCAGAGCCATTAAAACAGCGCCAGACATCATATAAATCATGAGACTGCAGTAAAGACACAATAGATTGTGTTGGCCTCCTGGTTTGTGAGGTGGAGTCCATGGCAGGGTCCAGGACCGTATTGAAATCCCCTCCAATCAAGAGGGTGCCTTGCAACATTTTCATCGCCACAGAGAGCAGCGGGGACAAAAACTTCCTTTGCTGTGTATTTGGGGCATAGAGGTTAAGTAGGGTAAATACAGTGTTGTTCAGTTGGCATATCAGCACAATAAACCTTCCTTCAGGATCAGCAATAGAGTCAATATACTTAAATGCTACTGAGTCTCTGACAGCTATAAAAACACCACACTTCTTTTTCGGAGCATTGGCCAAATAGACGTGGGGGAAATGGGGGAGAGACACTATAGGACACTTATGGGCTGCAAAGTGGGATTCCTGGACAAAAAGAACGTCAGCTTTGTGAAGTTTGGCTTCTCTAATCAATGCCGATCTCTTATAAGGACTATTGAGCCCTTTCGTGTTCAACGAGAGAACTTTCAGAGTCATGGTGACATGGTAGGATATGTATGATTAGTGAGGGACCTACCAAGAATAGGTCTCACTATGTGTGGTGACCAGTACCTTACTAAAAGATTTTGTAGACAGGAAGGCACCAGGGTGGCGTGCAGCCAGATGGATGAGGTGCAGGAGGGATATCCGGATCCAGCAGATACTTGGGGCATCAGGGCACACCAGGGATGATGTGGATGTAGGCTGGTGGTGGGTAGGTTTGCAGAGGCTGTAAGAAAAAGGGGGGACGACAAGACAGACAAGACAGACAACACAAAGATAAGAAAGGCCTGACTAAAAAAGCAGGCTTGATGGGCAGCCAAAAAAGCCACTGCGACTGAGGGGGGTCTACAAACGCTCAGCAACATGCTGAGCTGTCACAGAGTATTTGTAGAACGCACCAGGGAGGAAAAAAGTCTGGTGTCGATGCAGTGAAAAAGAAAAAAAACCTTCAAGAGCAAAAAATAAAAAGTAAAACAGCAAAAATAGCAAACGGTGAAGCTCACGGCATTCCTCCAGATAGTTGGAAAATCTGACTCATGCAGGAAGAAGAGGACTGTAGAGAATCATGTCCATTCATTCTGCAGGCGTTCCAATGGAGGGACAGTAGGTACCGGGGTCTCGTCAGGTAGAAGGTGCCACTGCTTGAAAAGCTGTATTCCTTTCTCCACACTGTAGATAGGGTATGTCTTGCCATTCCAGGTGACCAGCAGCTTCGTGGGGAAGCCCCACTTGTAGATCACTTTATTATTACGAAGCATCTTAGTGAGGGGTGCTAGCTTCTTACGGTTAAGTGCAGTTTGCTGCGAGATATCTGTATAGAGGGAGATGCCCATGAATTCCTCGGGCACTGCTGGGCTCTGCTTTGCTGCCAACATAACACGCTCCTTCACATGGTAGTAATGGATGCGGGCCAAGGTGTCCCTAGGAGTTGTGTCAGGAAGAAACTTAGGCTTCGGAATTCGGTGGGCCCTGTCCACGCACAGCTCAATGTCGCTCAGGGCGGGAAGGAGTGCCTTCATCAAGCGTTGCACATAGCGGGTCAGCTCACTGTGAGGGACAGTTTCAGGGATCCCCCGAAACTTAATGTTATTCCGACGTGAGCGATCTTCTAAGTCGGCAATTTTAGTTTGAAGTCGCTGAACTTCTGTCTCCTGGTCAGTGTAGGCATCTACAAGGTCGTTGTGTGCGTTGTAGAGGTCCGCCATCTTAGTCTCTAAATGATGAATTCTATGTTCATTGGTCTGTACATTGCCTTTAATTTCATGAAACATGTCATCAAAGTCCGCATGGAGTGTGCTCCTGAAGGACAGAAGCATCCGCTTCATAGTCGCTTCAGGTATGGGCTGGTCTGAGGCAGGGAACGAGTCAATAGAGAGGTCTGGGGATCTATGAGGCCTCTGTGCCTTGTCTGAGGTGCGCTGCGTGAAGGGGGAAGTATCCCCACTATTGCGGCGTTGCTTCGATTTAGCAGGGCTGGACGTTGTGGGAGAGGAGGGTGGAGAGCTTTCCTCCAGCGTCCCCATGTCTGCTATGTCCTCCATAAGGGGATCACCTCCACCGCTGTATCGCTGATGCCTGGGAGCTGCGCCGGGCCCGGCGCCATTTTGCTTACCCCGAGCCGGCGCCGCCGGGAAGAAGTCGGTCAGCCGTTGTGGCGGTTTCGTCGCCTTTCTGCGCTTGGACATCGTAGCCCGGTAGTGTAGGGAGTCTCCACAGCTGTTCACTGTGTTCGTAGTGGAAGTCGTCAGCCGCTGTGAGTTGCTTTGGTCTGGTGGATGCCGGAGCACTCAGTTCATGCGGCCATCACGCTCGCCGGCCGGACACGCCCCCCCTGGGCGTCCAGAATTTTAAAGCCCGACAAACTGCTTGGATTTCCAAGACATTGATGGGGAGACTTTTCTATACCTAAGATCACTTTCCTTGGAGAGTGGCCTCCTCCATAACTGCTCCCCAACTGGAGAGACTAGCGTCTGTGTTAACTACTTTCCAGACTACTGGAAGAATGGATTTCCCTTTTTCCAAATTTCTGGTTAACAACCACCATCTTAGACTCTAACCAACTCTTGTTACCAGAGGTATGCACCAGTCTAGGGACTGGACCTTTCTGGTCCATGCTGACAGAATGTTGTTCTGCAAGGGTCTGGCATGGAATTGAGCACAGATAATTTTTCTGAATGAGGACACCATTTTCCCTAATAACCTCATACAAAGACGTACCAAAAGATACTTTTGCCTTCTTACAGATGGAACCAGATTTTTCAGGTCTGTGACCTTTCTTGATTGCAAAAATACCTTTGCCTGTATTGTGTCCACAAGAAATCCAGATATTACAGACGCTGGACCGGCTGTAATACTGACTTTGCCAAGTTCAGAATCCAAGCCAGACGCTCTAAGAACGGAACTATCTGGAAAACATTCCAGCTTAGAGCTGAAGCCGATCGATCCATTAGCAATAGATTGTCTAGATATCCTATCACTGATATCCCTTGAGACCTTAGAGCAGCCAATACTGGAGCTAGGATCTTTGTGAACACTCTTGGATCTGTGGCCAACCCGAAGGGCAGGGCCACAGACTGAAAATAAAATTTTTCTTCTGCAAAGCGTAAAAACCTTTGATGGGCCTGAAAAATAGACATGTTTAGAATGTTCAGAAACTGGTTTAGAGCTTTGAGATCTTGAATAGATCTCACGTCCCCGTTTGGCTTGGGGACTGCGAAAAGGTTTGAGTAAAAACCCCTGAATCTTTCATCCTCTGGCACTTCTGTCTCACTCTTTGGGACCTTAAATGGTCCAGAGCCAGAAAGAGAGATCTTCTTTTTAGAGGATCTGCAGGTATATTTGACTTTACAAATTAAGGATGTGGGAACACCCGAAATTCCAGTTTGTATCCCTGCGTGATGGTGAAAAAACCCAGTTGTCCTGAATTATTTCTAGCCATGTCATCGAGAACCAAAGCAGCCTTCCCCCCACCCGATTTAGTGGGGGCACCCCATTACAAGGAAGGTTTAGAGGTAGACCTGGTATATCTCTGAGCCCAGGGTTTCTTCTGCCCTTGCACTGAAGGCTTGGTCCGAGATCCAGATGGCTGGGGCCGTCACAACTTCCTAGGATTATAAGCACTGGAAGTTTGAGCACTGGGAAACTTAAAAGAAGGATAGCAACGCACTCTTGCCCCCCTAAATCTTTCAAATATATGTATCCAGATCATCACCAAATAGGCGTTCTCCATGAAAGGGAAAGCCAGCCAGCAACCTTTTACATGGTAATTCCACAGACCAGCTTTTTAGCCATAGGATCCTGCGCATATGCACTGTCACAAGGGCAAACCGTGACATTTGCTGTATGGTGGCTTTAAGAGCATCTACTGCAAAACATAAAGTGCAAGGTAGATCTGTCAAATCTTCCACAGACTCTCCTTGAGAAGGAACCATCCTGGACACTTGCCTAATACGGTCTTTTAAAGACTGACAAACTCCTATAGCTTCTACTGCTGGTTGCATCGCAGACCCTGCAACAGCAAAGGAGGCTCTTAATAAACATTCCAACTTCTTACCGGCTGGATCTTTAAAACCTGGGCATTATCCACAGGACAAATTCAACTTTTGTCAACTGAAGAAATGGCAGCATCCACAGTAGGTATACTCCATTTTCTTGTGAATTTTTTCTTCATAGGATACAATAGTGAAAACCTTTTGGGAGGAACAAAAATCCTACCAGGATGATCCCAATCAGCATAGATTACCTGTTCCAAGAGCAGATGTAAGGGAAAAGCCTGAGGACTATGAGGAGGGTGCAATGAGTCTAGAGAGGAAAAGGAGACTTCAGGAATCTCTAAGGGAGGTAACTTTTATCCAGACCGGACCATTTCAATAACAGACTGAATCAACAATCCCTGGGATTGAGAGGCAGAGAAAAACTCCTCAGATCCTGACTCCCCAGAAGTGGAAACCTCAGCTTGATCTTCTATAGGGTCATTTACAGCTACTTCTTCCACATCCTCTGCCCAATCCTGAATTAATTCAGGGGGTGACTCAGGTGAGGGGGATCTATCACATTTCCTCCCTGCTTGCAATGCTGCAATCATGCCAGCAATCTTACCCTCAAGGCAGACTAACACTGATGTCAAATTACGTAGGTTGTGACAAAAACACTAGGAGAAGCTACTATGCCTGACAACCGTAATGGCTCAAATTGGCTAGTTGCCATTGTGACATTAGCAGCTGGTTATCCTTTTGGCCAGGAACAAGTAAGATGCACATAATCATTACCGGAATCTATCAAACAAGCCATATGTCCTTCTGGAGACATGGCACGATGATAAGAAGTATAAAAAAAAAAAAACAAGTCCTAAAGATCTCCACAAATTAAATATACTAGGCCGGTATAAACATTTCAGATATTTACGTTTTTATTTATTCATTCATAAAACATTCAAGTGTTATCCAGTAGTTGTGTTATAATTAGAACTAGGGATGAGGTTCAGGTTTGCTACCAAAACAAATCCATAGGATTTGCTGGGTTCTTGAATTGCAAACTTTTGGTCAAAAACTTCACAGTTTCATCACCAGAAATGTGGGACAAACCATGAGACATTGAATAGCCTTTCCTGCTGGTCAGCTGATCCACAAGAGCCAATAAACTGACAGAATGGATAAACCAGCCTTCTGAGTAAAAAAGGGTGGACTCACAGCAGCAATGATTGCAGTGTATGTTAATGCTGTTATGGAAAGATATTGTACTATATTATGGATTGCATTAACTGGTTCCAATAGATTACATGGGGAATTATTCTGACTCTCCACATACTCCCAGGTTCTACTCTCAGTATTCTCAAAATAGATATGAACCTTTGAGAAATGAAAGATATGAAGAGAGAGAAGAAATTTTTGAAACCCCTCAATCTAAGAAGCCCATTAAACCCGCTAAGAAATTTTTTTTAGGACAGGGCCACAAGAAAAGCAAAAAAAGAAAATAAATAGGGGCTGCAGAGGTGGCTCCAATCGTAAAAAAGGAAACACAGAAACACAGGGAATATTTAATTTAAGTGGCATAGAATTAACCAAATCAGAACAACATACCCTTAGCAAAGGTCTCAAATATGCACCAAAGAAAACCTTAAACAAATTTGAGACCTTTGTAGATATCCACAAATTCATCAGAAAATTAAATGTTAAACGACACTTTTTGTCAAAAGCTGGAGAAAGAAACGATGTCTCCTACCAGCCATCCTCCTCTATTTCCTCAGGGCTTAGAAATGCTTCATTATTTAATCTGCCAGGATTACAAAGCCAACAGGTCACTATTTTTAGAGACCTTGTGATTAGGGAATTAGAGGAGAAACCAGTGGAACATAAACCACAAACTGATTTGAAAAAGGGTATAAAACTTCTGTATGAACACAAAAACCTCATAGTGAGACCTGCTGACAAAGGGGGTGGAATCGTATTGCTCCATAAAAATGATTATTTACAAGAAATGGAGAATTTGCGTTCAGACAACAATACGTATGAGATCCTAAAAAAAGATCCCACCCCACAGTTTAAGAGAAAACTAGAAAAACTAGTACAAAAAGGTCACACTATGGGTATTTTAGACAAAAAGGAGAAAGAATTTTTGGTTCCCCTATGTCCCAGGATCCCAACGATCTACTACCTTCCAAAAATTCACAAAAGTCTAGTCAGACCACCGGGGCAGACCGATCGTAAGCGGGATCGATTCGGTCACCTCGAGAATCAGAAGGTATGTAGATTATTTTCTGCAACCATTGGTACAGAAAACCCAGCTTACCTAAAGGACACCTCACAGTGCATAAAAGAAATGACACAGCTAGAGGTCATAGGTGAAGTTTTGCTTGTTACAGCAGATGTAACCTCATTGTACACTGTGATCCCGCATGAAATGGGGTACGAAGCTGTGAGTACGTTTTTAGATACCAATTATGAAATACCTTTTAAACAAAAAAGTTTTATTTTGGAACTCCTCACCTTTGGGATGGAGCATAACTATTTTTATTACAACCAGAAATTTTATCTTCAGCGTACGGGTGTTGCAATGAGGGCTAAATTTGCCCCAAGTTTAGCCAACCTGTTTATGGCATTATGGGAAGATTGCAATATTTTCTCCAATAGAGCCAAGGAATTGGTAATATGGAGAAGATATATAGATGACACATTATTCCTTTGGCGAGGAGATGAGGAATTACTTGAGAAATACATGGACAATTTAAACTGTAACAACTGGGGAATCAGGTTCACATACCAGTACAGTAAAAGTTGTATCAACTTTCTGGATCTAACCATCTATAGAAAGGGCTCAAGTTTTGCCACTCGCTCCTATTTTAAGCCCACAGACAAAAACGGATTCATTGCCTTAGACAGTTGCCATCACCCTACCTGGTTGAACTCTGTGCCCAAAGGCCAATTTAGGAGGATCAGGAGAAACTGTACCGAGGATAAAGACTTTCAAGATCAAGCATTAGTCTTAAAAGAAAGATTCCTGGAAAAAGGTTATGAATCGCATAAACTGGATCAAGAAATACATGAGATAGGTTCAATTGAACATTCAGCCCTCACAGAGACAGTGGTGAAAAAACATTTGAGAAAGAATCTACCTCACTTTGAATATGCTTTCACCACCCAATTCTCCACGAGTTACAAATGGCTGAATCATGTTTTTTGGGGGGTCCTGCAAGAAGACAAAATTCTTGGACCAGCCATACCCCAACAGCCTAAAATCATTTTTAGGAAGGCTACTAACATTAAAGATTTAGTAGCACAAAACCCAGTGGAAAAACCCACAATTACAAGAATCTTTCCAGATATGAAAGGGTTCTTTCAATGTGGAAATTGTAGAATTTGCAAAGAAGCACACACTATAAAATGTAATAAATTTAGATCCAGCACCACAGGCAAAGAATATCCTATTAAGGAATTTATTTTATGCCACACGAAAGGTGTCACCTATCTGTTACAGTGTGAATGCAATAAACAGTATGTGGGAAGGACGATTCACACCATCAGCATACGTGTAGGTGAACACCTAGCAAATGTCTATAAAGGCTTCCCAGGACATAGTGTATCACACCACTATGCAAAATGCCATCAAAAAATCCCAAAAATATGAAAATTATTGCCATTGAAAAGTACACTCCACACTGGAGAGGAAGTAACCTCAAAAGAACGATATCCAGAAGGGAAACTTTCTGGATATTTGAACTAAAATGTTCTCGACCTCGAGGACACAATATTGAATGGGATATTAATTCCCACATCAATAATAGCTAGTTTCCTGTTTTTCATCAACATGTATATACATTATTTTATACTTCATTGTTTTTATACATTTTAGCAACATTTAGATTTTAACACACAATTTTTAATGATATTTTTATCATATTTTAAATTCCATTTATGTATTTTATGTATTTATATGTGATACCTTTTTGTCAGATTGATTGAAGTGTCGAAAGAGTTAATGTTATTTATTTTAATAATTAATAATCAAATACTTATGTGATGCACAATACCAATTTAATGCCCATTAAAATGTGAAAACAGGAAGTAATGGAAAATCTCAGGTCCGGTGTCATAAGGTCCGTACATAGAAAATAGTCAAATTGAAAATTGGGATGCGGGTTCGGTTTTTAACCAGCTATCATCACCATAATGAATTTGGATGTTAATAAGATAAATGTTCTCTCTGGATAAATCGCTGTAATTGAGGATCTGCTGTTATGAAGCTATTTCCGGCCCCGGACCTTTCTTTGCAGACACCGGAAGGGAATGACTTTTCTTTCCTGTATAAAGAGGCGGACGTGATTCCCCATACCCATTCTCAGTTGAAGTCCTATTGGAGGAAACGCGTCAGCAGGGGAGGCGTGCCGTCATTACGTCACTCGCGGTACGTGCTGCAGCCGGACGCGAGTTCTACATGAAAATTTCTCTGCTAGATCATCTGTACCACTCGTTAAATACTACATCCATGTAAGTGCAATCTGTATTTATTAATAAACATCGTCAAGGGTAATACACTATCAGCCTCCTATATATCCTTTATGCATATTGGAGCCATACTGTGGAAACTGAAAAGCCACCTCCCTGTATTGAGGGAGGAAGGGACACCGTTTTCAGCCTTATCACAGTGATTGCTGAGCCTGTTTGCTGTTGAGATTTGGTAAGAGGCCAGGTTTGCCTGTGTTGCACTGGAGGGTTTGCTCACGTTTGAAGGTGACCCAGCTTAGGATTATAACGTTGTGAACAGTTGGATCATTTCTATAGCACTTACCTTCTTCCGCCCGGTAAGGAGGAATTTCACCTGGTGGAGGGACACCTTAATTATTTTCACCACACTTTTCTTGCCAAATTCTGGATTTTTCCACATCACTGGTTTTGGTTGATTCACTCACCTAAACCTCAGCAAGAGGAGCTCTTCTTTTTTCACAAACTGATATATGATTTTATTCAAGTTTATCTTTTTATGTATATTTGTTTTTCCACCACCAATTACTCTGTTTTGATCTTTTGAGCTTTAAATCTGAGATAATTTGTATGTGGTCATAATCACATTTATTTTCATTCACACATCACTTTTAGGTGATTTCAACCCACACAGAATAAGCGCACTTTTCATTTAACACATATCCATTAGTACCCTACCTGTGTTTGCATTTCCAAATATGCAACAGGCCTTATGTTCCATAACAGCGCCTACAACTTTAAGGCATGCCCTGTTATCTGCTATTTTTATTTGAATTTGACATTGGTAGTGTACATGTCCTCTATGGCAGTGCCAAACTTCCGGCTCCTTTTGTTTGAAAACACCCTGCTTATTAACCCTAAAAATGGTCAGAATGTAATAACTAGATTCACCCCACCAATAGACTGCAATGAGATTGTGGGAAAAGTTTCTCAAACTGTTTGCAAATTAAACCCAGGCATGTTTGATAATTTATTTTAATCCAGACTTTATAAACTACCGGCTACCTAAATGAACAGGCTTCTCACTGGGCCTCTAGATGAGACTGTAGCCACCTGTAATAGGATAATGTGCTTTACTATGTCCCACAGACGGTTGGGTGGGCAAGTCTGCAGGGGAGACAGCAAGGGAGAAAGCAATTCTGCAAGCATGGAGCACACTGACCTGAATTTCCCTGGCTCATTATTAGGGATGTTGAAAAATGAAAGAACAGCTTTTGCTAGCAGGACAGTCTGACCCGAGAAGCAGCATCCCCGGTGCCTCCCAGAGCCTGCACTCCTTCAATCTCCTCTCCTGTCCTCTCCAAGCAGTGACATCAACAGGAAGACAGGCTGACCGAGGAACCAGAGGAGGAGGATGGGCGGGAGGTAGGTACATCACACCCACACACGGGCTGGGACAGGGGACCACAGTAGGGATAGTAGACAGGGCTAGGGGTCTCTCTATCACCCCCTCTCTCTCACCCCCTTTCTCTCTCCCTCTCTCTTTCCCTGTTTCTCTCCCACCCCCATCACTCTCTCCCCCTTTCTCTCTCACTTCCCTCCCTCTCTCCCCCCCCTCTCTCAACCCATCTCTCTCCCCTTCTCTCTCACACTCCCCCCCTCTCTCTCTCTCTTCCCCCTCTCTCACCCTCCCTCACCCCCTCTACCCCCCTCTCTTTCCCATCCCTGTCTCTCTCTCCCACCCACCTTTCTCTCTCTCCCCCCTCCTTCTCGCATCTCCCCTCTCTCTCCCACCCACTCTCTCTTTCTCCCCCATCTCTCTCTCACCTTCCCTCATCCCCTCTCTCCCACCCCTGTGTCTCTCTCCCACCCAACTCTTTCTCTCTTACCTCTCCTTCTACCATCCCCCTCTCTCTCCCACCCCCTCTCTCTCCTACTCCCTCCCTCTCTCCTGCCCCACATCTTCCCCCCCCCCGCTCTCTCCCACCCTCCTCTCTCTCTGCCCCACATCTTTCCCCCTCCCTCTCTCTTCCCACCTTTCTCTCTCACCCCTCTCTCTCTCGCCCCTCTCCTTTCTATCCCTCTCTCTCCCTACCCCTCTCTCTGTCTCCCCCACCCCTCATCCCTTTCCCCCCGTCTCTTACCCCTCTCTCTCCCCCTCTCTCTTTCTCTCACTCCTCTCTCCCACCCCTTCTTTCTCTCCCCCCTCTCTCTACCACCTCCATCTCTCTCGCTCACCCTCCCTCAACCCCTCTCTCTCCCCCTCACTCTCCCAGCCCCTCTCTCACCCACCCTCCTCTCTCTCTACCCCTTCTCTCTCTCTCTGCCCCACCTCTTTCCCCCTCCCTCTCTTTTCTACCCCCTAACCTCTCTCCCCTTTATCTCTCTCAGCCCCCTCTCTCTCATCTCTCTCTCCCATCCCCTCTCTCTTTCCCCCTCTCTCACCCTTCTCTCCCCCCTCTCTCTGTCTTCCCATCTTTCTCCCACCCCCTTTCTCTTTCCCTCCTCTCTCTCCCACCCCTATCGCTCTCTCACCCTCCCTCACCCCCTCTCTTTTTCACCCCCCCACCCTCCCTCAGCTCCTCTCTCTCTCACCCTCCCTCCCTCCCCCTTTCTCCCACCCCATCTATCTCACCCCCCCCGCTCTCTCACCCTTTCTCTCCCAACCCCTCTCTCTCACTTGCCTCTCTCTTACTCCCTCTCTCTCCCAACCCCTCTCTCTCACCCCCCTCTCTC
Organism: Pelophylax lessonae; assembly: GCF_965119305.1. NCBI lineage: Eukaryota > Metazoa > Chordata > Amphibia > Anura > Ranidae > Pelophylax > Pelophylax lessonae. Next base: position 188,602,895 of record NC_138779.1, on the reverse strand, counting down.
CTACTCCCTCTCTCTCCCACCCCCTCTCTCTCCTACTCCCTCCCTCTCTCCTACCGCCTCTCTCTTACCTCCTCTCTCTCTCACCCCCTCTCTCTTCCACCCCCTCTCTCTTACCTTCCCTTACCCCCCCTTCTCTCACCTTCGTTCACCTCCTCTCACCTTCCCTCACCCACTGTCATTTACCTCTCCCCCACTCCCTCTGTCTCACACCTCTCTCTCTCTCTCACACCGCCCTTACTTTCATCCACCCTCACCCCCCTCTCTCTCTCTCTCACCCCCCTCTCTCACCCCTCTCTGTCACCCACCCCCTCCCTCACCCCCCACTCTCTCACTTTCCCTCTCTTTCCACCCTCTCTCTCCCTACCCCCCTTCAGTCTCTCTCCTCCCTCTCTCTCACACCCCCTTTCTCACCCCCTCTCTCTCCCATCCCCCTCTCTCACCCCCATCAATCTCTCTCTCACCACTTCTATCTCTCACCCCCTCTCTCTCTTCTGCCCTCTCTTCCACACAGGCAGGAGGAACCAAGTGGACACTAACTAACAGGTGACAGCAAGGGAGAAATACTGATCCCATCCCCCCAAGCACTGCCACTGATCCTTTCCCCCAGCATTGCCACTTATCCCTCCTCCCCCAAACCCAGCATGGATCCTATCCTCCCCGCTGCTCCCACTAATCCATCAACCCCTCAGCGCTGCCACTGATCACACCCTCCCCTCTTTCCCAGCACTGCCATTGAACCCACCCCTAGCCCTACCACTGATCCCATCTCCCCTAACACTCCCATTGATCACGCCCCCCCGACCCACAAACCAATTGGTGAGCAGCAATGATGTGCAGTAACCTCTAGCAACTAATCAACTAGCAGAAATTATGTGTTTTAACTTCTAGCAACTAATCAGTGAGCAGTAATGATGCCCTGTAACCCCTGGCAAGCAATTGCTGCCTGATCTGCTGCAAAAAATGATTTTGAGTCTAGCTTCTATTTATTGTATGTCTCAGAGCAGGTGAAGAGCAAAACTGCATGTGAGCAAGGGGCCCCCAAGAAAATGTTTGCCCAGGGTCCAATCAATATTAAAGAGGGCACTGAGGACAAGCGCCTCCTCCCCCACCCCCCTGGCCCAGTGGTTGTGGTAGTTTGTGGGTAGGGGCTTATTGGAATCTGGAAGCCCCCTTTTAAAAAAAGGGGGCACCTCGGATACTGTTCTCCTACTATGTGAATGAGTAAGGAGTGCATAGTACCACTACTCCTTCACAAAAAAAAAAAAAAATGCAACCTGGAAATAAACACCCAAACATTTGACCTTTATTAAAATTTGAAATCTTAAAAAAATTTCCCTTGTTGTAAATCCATTGTCAATCCCGATGCCTGCCAAGTTACACAATTAAAAACCTGTTGGAGCTGGTGTACCTGACCGATCCCATCGATACTGCTCATCAAATAACAGCTTCCACAGCTGTTATATGTTATCTAAGGGAAGGGGCAGGAATAGTAGGGACATTATGACCAGATAAGGCCATGGCCATATTTGGTCAATGTCTTTGCTAAATTATGGCGAGGGACCATATCTTGGCAGCAATGTCACTGTTATGCCCTGCCTACGTGTGTCAGAGACTGTGGTGGTTGGTAGGGATGCAGAAGGGGCTACATCAGCTCCTTCATTAGAAACCACTGACAGCGGGAAGCTGTTATATATACTGTAGAAAAGGTAGATGCTCCCTTCCAACTGCCCAAACTGCCAATATTCGAACTGAACTGTCAGCTCTTGTAATGCTAGGATGAAAACTATACAAACGATGCATGGATGACACCTCAGAATATGGTAAAATAAAAAAATGACCAAGTATGACTGGAATAAACACACATATTAAAAATTTCAAGGATAATGCAAGTGGAACAGAGTAAGGTAAGTATAATTTATAAAGTGTAAGTTTATTTTTTTGTTTTAATCTGCTTCCATTCATCTGTTAAAATGAAAAATGCAGCTTTGGTTGCAAAACCTATCTTACCCCAGCACTGTCCCCCACTGAAGTCCAGCGCCACTCATGATTCAAGTTGAATGATGGCCATCATCATCTAACCCACTTCCTGTGGGCCCAAACTTTTATTGACAAACCCCTGGCAGGATGCATCCATATGCAGCCTGGGCCCACAGTATATCTTGACTGAGTGACCTCTTCATAGTGAGATTTTTCAGCTTGTTGGATGAATGCAATCTGGGGCATCCTTCCTTCCTTTGAAGTTGCTGACTGCTAATGAACATTTCAATTTGATCCACTTTTAAAAAGAAATATGGCTTTTCAAAAAAATATAAAATTATACTCACCTAGACGACTGCAGCACTGATCCTAGCTGCAGCTGTCCACTGCCTCCTCCAAGACCAAGAACTGAGTAACCAAAAACTGCTAATAGCTCAGTCCTGGGTCCTCAGCGTGCAGAGAGCTGGTGACTGCCAGGCTGTAGAGGGGGCGGGAATGGCTGACTCAGGCTCTCAGCATCTTGCTGAGAGGCTGAGCCAACTGTCAGTCCAGGCATATGGTTGGGATCTTTTCAGACCCTGGACTGCTGGACTTGGGTCTGTGACATCAGCTGACAGTAGGCTTTAGGAGTGCATTCCAAGATCTTAGGAGAAGTATAGTCAAAAAAGCTTTGGCTATACTTCTCCTTTAAAGGAAACCTGTAAGCATATACAGTGCATCCGGAAATTTTTCTTAGCGCTTCAGTTTTTCCACATTTTGTTATGGTACAGCCTTATTCCAAAATTGATTAAACTAATTTTTTTTCCTCAAAGTTCTACCAACAATACCCCATAACGACAACGTGAAAGAAGTTTGTTTTAAATCTTTGCAAATTTATTTAAAAAAAAAAAAAATGAAGAAAAAAATCACATGTACAAAAGTATTCACAGCCTTTGCCATGGCACCTAAAATTGAGCGCAGGTGCATTCTGCTTCCAATGATTATCCATGAGATGTTTCTGCAACTTGATTGGAGTCCACCTGTGGTAAGTTCAGTTGATTGAACATGATTTGGAAAGGCACAAACCTTTCTATAGAAGGTCCCATGTTTAACAGTGTATGTCAGAGCATAAACCAAGCCATGAAGTCCAAGGAATTGCCTGTAGACCTCCGAGACAGGATTTTATTGAGGCACAGATCTGCGGATAGGTACAGAAAAATTTCTTCAGCTTTGAAGGTCCCAATGAGCCCATTGGCCTCCATCATCTGTAAATGGAAGATGTTTGGAACCACCAGGATTCTTCCTAGAGTGGTCTGTCCAGCCAAACTGGATCGGGGGAGAAGGACCTTAGTCAGGGAGATGACCAAGAACCTGATGGTCACCCTGGCAAAGCCCAAGCATTTCCCTGTGGAGAGAAGAGAACCTTCCAGAAGAACAACCATCTCTGCAGCACTCCACCAATCAGGCCTGTATGCTAGAGTGGCCAGATGGAAGCCACTCCTCAGTAAAAGGCACATGACAGCCCGCCTTGAGTTTGCAAAAAGGCACCTGAAAGACTCTCGGACCATGAGAAACAAAATTCTCTGGTCTGACAAAACAAAGACTGAACTCTTTGGCCTGAAAGGCAAGCGTCATGTCTGGAGGAAACCAGGCAAAGCTCATCACCTGGCCAAAACCATTGCTACAGTAAAGCATGGTGGTGGGGATGTTTTTCAGCAGCAGAAACTGGGAGACTAGTCAGGATTGAGGGAAAGATGAGTGCAGCAATGTACAGAGACATCCTTGATGAAAACCTGCTCCAGAGCACTCTGGACCTCGGACTGCGACGAAGGTTCATCTTCCAGCAGGACAACGACCCCAAGCACACAGACAAGATAACAAAGGAGTGACTACGGGACAACTCTGTGACTGTCCTTGAGTGGCCCAGCCAGAGCACAGACTTGAACCGATTGAACATCTCTGGAGAGATCTGAAAATAGCTGTGTACCGATGCTCCCTATCCAACCTGATGGAGCTTGAGAGGTCCTGCAAAGAAGAATTGGAGAAATTGCCCAAAAATAGGTATGCCAAGCTTGTAGCATCATACTCAAAAAGACTTGAAGTTGTAATTAGTGCCTAAGGTGCTTCAACAAAGTATTGAGCAAAGGCTGTGAATACTTATGTACATGGGATTTTTTTCGATTTTTTTTTTTTTTCAAATTCTTTATTTATAAACAGAAAAGAGAAAGATACAACATTCGTAAAACAATGAATACTCAATAGATTCATGTGTAAGAAACCATCAGATACAAACTGCGATGCCAACAAAGGAACTCAAAGGCAGATACAGATAGGGCGCGCAGGCCGAAGTTGGCAAAAAGCAGAGATAAACATAGCAAATAATCAGTGGCTGATGGTAATGCGTAACTTCTATATGAAGCGTGAGTCACAATTATCCAAATATTTCAGTTAGAGGTATAGAAGAGAAGCAAGGGGAAAAAGAAGAGAGAGATGTAAAGGGTAGTAGATGGTGGGAAAGGGGGAGAGAGTGATGAAAAAAAAAGGAGGGGAGGGGAGTGGGGGTCAAATAGTACAACAGAGCCATCAGGGACCCTAGGGAGTGGGGGACAGCATTTGCCAGGGAGCCATTTGTTTACAAAGGGCTTTTCCCTCATCTGAGAAGACAAATTGATTCCAGAGCGCCCAAGTTTTGTTATATAGATCCCTCCTGCCCTGAGACGACAGGACCAGGTCCTCGAACGTTTCCACAGATCTAACTTTATTCAACCACATAGCCACAGAGGGGGGGCCGGTACTCTTCCAACATAGACTAATACAGGCTTTGGCAGCATTGAGGAGATGGCGCAAGATTGATTTATTTGTACTTTTTGACTGAAATTTGCGAGCAATGTAGTAAAAAGAAAGCAGGGTCATCCAGTTCATTTTTTATTTTAAATACATTTCCAAAGATTTCAATAAAAATTCTTTCACGTTGTCATTATGAATTGTCATTGTCATTACTGAAGCCATAGGATCAGCATGGCAGCCAGGGAGCTAGCATTTTCTGAAGACGAAATCATCTATCTGTCTATCTATCAATCTATCTATTTGAATGTGCAATCCTGAAATAGTTGGTGTGTTACCATTATATTCAAAGACATTAGTTTTACTTACAGGTCAAGCGGCTGATGTGTTACATGTTGATGCATTATCTCCAAAGGTTTACTTACAGATCAATCTGAGTATCAGTCCATTGCTAGTCAAACTGTTGAGCTTATTTGAGGCAGTGCAAGTGAATGATCCATCATCATTCCTGGAGACCGGGCTGATGATGAGATTGGACTGTGGAGGAGAATCACCCTGTGTGATGTGATAACGAGAATCCTGAGGTAATGGCTCTCCATTCAGTCTCCAGGAAAAACTGACCTCCGATCCCTGAGCAGAGCAGTGAAGAGACATAGATTCATCTCCAAACCAGACCAATCCTGTTGCATTACTTGTCAGCGTGACTGAGGTAACTGCAGCTGTAATCAGAAAAATACATATTTTTTTTTAATCTGTGTGTTACTTTGATCCAAGGAACTATAAGAGTAATGACTTAAAGTGGAACTAAACTGTATCTGAGCACCAGAAATCGAAAACACCATTTAATTAATTGTTAATATTCAAATCAAACTCGCACATCCATCCCTCTCTCTATGCCTTATTCTGTTGAGAAATCACTTTGGAAAAACACTCCCTAACATCTCTACCACAGCCATCTTGTAGCCATCTTAAGGGCAGATGATTAATGTAGCATTTACTTAAGGGAATCCATCTGCCCCTTAGCTCAGACATGCAGGCCGCAGGGTGTGTTTAGACGAGAAAGCCCCTCTTCTAGATGAAAGAAAAAAATGTCCATGAGTACTCCTGGGATGTATGACAGTATTTTGGCCTTGGCCAGAACAGAGGAAGAAGCTGTAGAAATGTATGAAAATGTTTAAAACAAGTAATCATTATATACTGTCTTATATACAGTCAGGTCCATAAATATTGGGACACAGACAAAATTCTAGTCTTTTTGGCTCTATACACCACCACAATGGATATGACATGAAACAAACAAGATGGGCTTTAACTGCAGACTTTCAGCTTTAATTTGAGGGTATTTACATCCAAATCAGGTGAACGGTGTAGGAATTACAACAGTTGGTATATGTGCCTCCCACAGTTTAAGGGACCAAAAGTAATGGGACAGATTAACAATCATAAATCAAAATTTCACTTTTTAATACTTGGTTGCAAATCCTTTGCAGTCAATTACAGCCTGAAGTCTGGAACGCATAGACATCACCAAATGCTGGGTTTCATCCCTGGTAATGCTTTGCCAGGCCTCTACTGCAACTGTCTTCAGTTCCTGCTTGTTCTTGGGGCATTTTCCCTTCAGTTTTGTCTTCAGCAAGTGAAATGCATGCTCAATCGGATTCAGGTCAGGTGATTGACTTGGCCATTGCATAACATTCCACTTCTTTCCCTTAAAAAACTCTTTGGTTGCTTTCGCAGTATGCTTCGGGTCATTGTCCATCTGCACTGTGAAGCATTTGGCTGAATATGAGCAGATAATATTGCCCGAAACACTTCAGAATTCATCCTGCTGCTTTTGTTAGCAGTTACATCATCAATAAATACAAGAGAACAAGTTCCATTGGTAGCCATACATGCCCACGCCATGACACTTCCACCACCATGCTTCACTGATGAGGTGGTATGCTTTGGATCATGAGCAGTTCCTTTCCTTCTCCATACTCTTCTCTTCCCATCACTCTGGTACAAGTTGATCTTGGTCTCATCTGTCCATAGGATGTTCCAGAACTGTGAAGGCTTTTTTAGATGTTGTTTGGCAAACTCTAATCTGGCCTTCCTGTTTTTGAGGCTCGCCAATGGTTTACATCTTGTGGTGAACCCTCTGTATTCACTCTGGTGAAGTCTTCTCTTGATTGTTGACTTTGACATACATACACCTACCTCCTGGAGAGTGTTCTTGATCTGGCCAACTGTTGTGAAGGGTGTTTTCTTCACCAGGGGAAGAATTCTTCGGTAATCCACCACAGTTGTTTTCCGTGGTCTTCCGGATTTTGGTGTTGCTGAACTCACTGGTGCGTTCTTTCTTTTTAAGGATGTTCCAAACAGTTGATTTGGCCACACCTAATGTTTTTGCTATCTCTCTGATGGGTTTGTTTTGTTTTTTCAGCCTAATGATGGCTTGCTTCACTGTTAGTTACAGCTTTTTCGATCTCATATTGAGAGCGACAGCAACAGATTCCAAATGCAAATAGCACACTTGAAATGAACTCTGGACCTTTTATCTGCTCCTTGTAAATGGGATATTGAGGGAATAACCCACACCTGGCAATGGAACAGCCGAGCAGCTAATTGTCCCATAACTTTTGGTCCCTTAAAAAGTGGGAGGCACATATACAAACTGTTGTAATTCCTACAGCTTTCACCTGATTTGGATGTAAATACCCTCAAATTAAAGCTGAAAGTCTACAGTTAAAGCACATCTTGTTTGTTTCATTTCAAATCCATTGTGGTGGTGTATAGAGCCAAAAAGATTAGAATAGTGTTGATGTCCCAATATTTATGGACCTGACTGTATTTACTAAGACTAGCAGCATAAGGATTAAAAATAGTTAATGATGATTCAGAGAGTAAAGTCCACATTATTAAATAACTAAGCTGTTACCTTCAACCATAAAAAAATTCTCAATTGTCAGCAGGTAACTTCTCTTACCTTTCAACTTGCACACTACTACAACTTTTATGTATTCATAAGCTAGTGCAAGTGCCACATAAGAGCTTTTCTACACCATACCTTCAACTTACATGCCAAATAGGCAGCAATCCAGGCGGTGTCCAGCAAAGGGCTCTGCCTTTGTGCTTCCTAGGTTTCTGAGACCCACAGAGAGTAAACCAAAAATTGCATGATAAGGTCTTCTGCTCCAATTTAGTTTTACAGAACTCAACATTGTCAAATGCTATTTTTATCTCTTAAACCCTTTTAACTTTAGAAGGGGCATTCACAGAGTTTGTCCTAACATATGATTAACCCCCGCTGCTGAGGTTACAAGACAAGAGGAGGCCTTGAGTGGTGATGTTGTGTTTTCAACAAACCACATTTCGTTGAGGACTTTATGGTGCAGCCTTATTACAGCCTATTATAAATTTTAAATAAAAAGCTCCTGTCAAAAAAAAAAAAAAAGAAGAAGAAAGAAAGAAAATTCTGCATTGCATGGAGAACAGAAAGACAGCTAGCAACAGGGTCTATATATCTAAAACCCTTGGGTATAAATAAAGTGCAGAACCTATAGCAATGCAATATTTAAAAAAAAAGTTAAACTATTCAAAATTTGAATAAATAAATAAAATAAATTAAAAACGTGCAAATAATCAATATACAGTATAGTGCAATTATACTCTTAAATATTTGAAATGTGCAATTCATCAATAAAAAGTAAAGTTCATCAATTACAACTGAATATATTTCTCTCCTCCATGTACTGTATGTGCTCTGTGTCTTACTCCTGTGTTGATATAATGCAGCAAACATGAGTTCTTTGAGACATTTTCATTTAAAACAAACCCTACATTTGCTTAGTTTTTACAGCAAAGCTTAAAACTGATGACTTGTGCCAACCAATACCAATTAATTTACAATGTATTGCTGCAGGGTCCTCCAGGAGCCCATATACCTATGGTATACATTGTTCTAGTTGTCAAAAAGTAGTAGCATTGGGGAATAATCTCAGGGAATCCCACAAAACATTACCGGGCACCCACATTGCATTAGGTTGCTGAGACCCCAGTTTGCACTGTGCAATGCTCATGGGGTATACTTTTGTGTAGACGTTTGTAAAAGTCAAAATTTGGATACAATAAGGGCCCTTTCACACTGGGGCTTCGTATGTCCGCAAATCATCCTATTTTTTTGCGGATGATTTGCGGACATAATGTAAGTCAATGGCATTGCGGATGTTAGCGGAATACCATCTGCTGACATCCGATTTTCTTCCTTTCAGTTCTGTTCCGTTTTTTGGAACGGAACAGATCCCTATTTTTCCTCTGTTCAAAAAACGGAAAGGAAGGAAAATCGGATGTCAGCAGTGTCATCCGCTGACATCCGCAATGCCCATAGACTTACATTATGTCTGCATATCATCCGCAAACGGATGGGATGATATGCGGACTTACGGAGCGGATGACACAACTGTCATCCGCTCCGTGAAAAAAAAAACGTCCTGCAACGGACAAAAACAGCGGAGCGGCTGTGTGAAAGAGCCCTAAACCGGTTACCTGTCACTGTGAAGCACCACTAAAGCTCTTAAGGGCTTTTAAGGAGGAGAATTTATTTTGTGTCATGGTGAGCCTTTCCAAGGACAACAGAAAGAGTTGGAAAATGTTAAACTTTCAAAACCTAGAAAGGGGGAAACAAATCCTTCCTATGGGGGGTAAGGAATAGGACTGAAGGTAACATATGGAAAGGGAAGAAGGTTTGGATCAAGACTGCGAGATGTAGACAATGTGATACCAGATGTGAGAGGGGTTACCTTAATCCCAAGATGTTTAAAGTAAGTGGTATATTCTATTAAATTTGTACAAGTAAAACCACCTCAGGCAGGAGATTTCCTTTGTTCTCTTAATTGTACACATAAGGTCCTTTGGCAGTTTGAGATTGTTTTTCCTGGCAAATCATTAAGAGCAAGAATACATGCCATGGCCGCGTTATCTATGTAATGATTAGGGAATTCTTGTACATCTTTAGAAATATGTTATGATGGAGAAGGAAGAAGGCTTCTGGGTAGACCATCTGGCTTGGTGCACACATGGACTTTTACTCTCTCTTATTCTTCTCCTTCCTCCATACTCTCTGTTGTACATGCTTGCTAATGCCTGGGACCAGGCAAGGCTGCATTCTTGTAACATTACAGTGGTTCCCCCAGACTTAGAAGCCCTTAACCCCAGTGTCTTTGTATCGTAACCTGAAGCGGTCATACAGGTGCCTCCCACAATACATACACATGCTCAGGATGCAACATTTTGAAAGAGATATAATAGAGCAGTGTCCTGTTCCTCCAGTCCAGCTTGACTCTGCCACCTATCTCCAAGTGACAGAACGGGGTCCTGCCATGCACTAGCATGGACCCCATGCACATGCATAATTAACTCTTTCCTCTACAATACCATAAGACTAGTTTTGTAGGGTCTACACCTTGCAGGTCCGATTGCTGGGGCACCGACAGCTTCCATTACTATGCATGAGACCCTTCACCCCTGCCTGGCTGTTATATCATCCTTATCCAATTATTTTCTTTTGTACTTGTTGCCTCTAGCAATAGCATGTAACCACTTCACCTCGTGTTTGTGCATTACATGCCCTGTTCTTTCATATACCATTACCACCATGTACCCATTTAGGTAACTTCAGACCAAGCATGACAATGTCAGCAGCTGTTAGAGACTGAAGAGCAAATGGCATGGTAGAGCATAGATAGTGTATGCCTCGCTGGGCCTTGTTTTGATCAAAGTGTTTTAAAGAGCGTCTCAGAAGTCGAAGAAGGAAGGGGCAAGTAAGGAGCTCAGGAACTGATGGAGTTTGAGAATTGTCCAGAAACCTAGAGAAGCATAGATGGAGTCTTTTGGTGACCTCAATAGCTTGTCAGGAGGTGGACAATTGAAAGTACCTCAGTGATGGCATCATCAGATTCATGCACCCGTTCCTGACAAATACATGAATTGGGTTCAAGCACCTTCACTTTTAGTGCTGTGCCCCAACAGAATTCTGAAGGGTGTCAATGACAATCTTTATGGATTCTCCAGAGAGTTTCTTTATTTTTTTTCCTGTCAGTCTCCATGGCAGCCTACGTGTGGGTTAACCCTGCCTCCACTCCAAGGGTATAGGACCCCCCTCCCATAAATTTCAGCTCTCAGGTACAGCAGGTGTTCCTTTTTTGTCCTCCTCCAAGGACCTACAATTCTGATTTCTTACTATTGTCCGGCTTACCTCAGGATACTTTGGATGGTGTCTGCATGTCCAGGGCCCAGCTACGGGCGGGTGAGTGACCTTTAAAATTCCCCTGCTCTCTGCGGTTGACTGAAGCTTGGCCGGCATTTTCTGACAGGGTCTGAAGTTTCTCATTACATCTCTTCATGGCAGCGGTATTTGTCATTTATGTATTCTCTGTTTGTGTCTTTCTCTATCACTGTGCGCCATTTGTTATGGCCCCAATGGCGCTGGAACGCTTCCTGCGTTCCAGCAACCCTTCCTCTTCCTCCTCTGCTTCCTGCGACCAATCGGTGGACGTTTCGTAGTCCCGCACATGCGCAGTGCGTCGCGAACGAAGCCGAGGCTTGGTTCGTGCATGCGCACTAGCGATCACGGCTGCATCACCGCTGACATCATTCCGGCGGGGGATTTAAGCAGCTGTCGGTTCCCCTGTACTTCGGGAAGTACTGTGGGCGTTGCGGCAGCTTCCCTGTGTATTTGGATTCCTTGCTACAGGTATGTGCAATGGATACTTGACTGCAGAGGGGGGGGGGGGATGGTTTGCTACCTCACACTGTATCACTATATTATCTTGGTGTCTGATGTGTATTACCTTTCTTTATCAGTCTGGTTGTTGGTCTGAAGTATGGATCCTGCGTCACCGCCCTCCTGTGGCCAGTCCTCTCACATCAGGTGGGTGCTGGCATTTTTAAGGGGGGGGCAGGGGAGGGCTAGCTGGTCCCTGTTTCATGGCTAAATCCAGTGTCTCCTCGACTTTCTCTTTTTCCATCATCTCTTCCAGGCCTGGTTTATCCTAAGAAAGAGACCCTGTCAGACCTTGTGGGAGTTCATCCTCCAGATCAAAGCGCCATGAATCTCCATCAGGGAGTAGGCAGCAGGGGAGATGCTCTAATTCCTCCCCCAGACACCACAAACAATACCAGAGTCACCGCACATATCAGAGCGCCTGTTGGGGTTGTGGGGCGCATGTCCCGGAGGACAAGTCCCTATGTGAGCTATGTTTTGCTCAGGCAGCCGGTGAGAGGGTGCACGAGGACCATGGATTGGAATCCCTAGCGAAGAGAATAGTGCAACAGTCCCTGAAAGAATGGGGTACGGTCCCGGCACTTGGTCCCACTACGCCCAGTTCTCCAGCGGAAGTGCAGGAAGATCAAGGCCCCTCTCAACCGAGCATTACTTCTGCAAAATCATCTGACAGTGATTCAGAAGAAGAAGGGGCAGTAGGCGGCTTTGAGTTTGCCCTGGTTTCACCCCTGATCAGAGCCATTAAGGAAGCTCTAAAATGGGAGGATCCTGTGTCTCCCCAGAAAAAGCAGCAGAAGTTCTTCAAGCACCTCGGCAAGGAGCGTGTTAACTTCCCTTCCCTCTCTGAATTACAAGAGGTGATTACTGAAGAATGGAGTAAAGGGGATAGTAAGTCTTCCCTATTTTCCAAACTTGGGAAATTGTATCCCTTCAAACCTGAAGATGTCGCCCGTTTGGAGTCTCCTCCCCTTGTGGATGCTGCAGTCACAAGATTAGCAAAGCATGTTACTTTGCCCCTGGATGATGCGGTTTCCTTCAGAGATCCCTTGGACAGAAAAATAGATCTAGACTTAAAGAGGATTTATGTTACGGCTGGAGCGGCTTGCAAGCCTGTTATGGCATTAGCAACGATGTCTAAAGCCATGGAAGTCTGGGTGTCTGATATTGAGACTAAACTTGGAAGCATCTCGGAAGAAGCTGTTGAGAGTAGTGTTGAGCGAACACGGACTGTATTATTCGTGTTCGTACCGAATAATTGGATTTTTAGTACCCGAACACGGACACGGACACTTTACTGTATGTTCGGGTAAAAATCCGTGTTCGGTCGTTTTATTTCCGGGTTTTGCATGCTTTGGCGCTCTTTTCATGGCGGGCTTTCAACAGCCAATCAACAATCGTTTAACTGGTGTGCCTTAAGCCATCCCAGCCATGCCTGCAAATGTCTCAGTAGCTGTGATTGGCCGTCTGAAGCATGTGACCAAGTCTTTATAAGTTCGAGGCAGCCGCAGCGGCGTCATTATGCTGCTTAGATTCAGGGACAGAGCACACATCAACGTGCTGGCTGCTGATTAGGGAAAGATAGGCAGGAAAAAACCATTTGTGTCCGGATAGAATTGAGGGACAGGTCGGAGTGTTTAGGCAGGGCGAGTTGTAGGCATTTTAGGGATAGAGTCTGCTGAATTATAGGGTCAGTGTCTTCTACAAACTACAATCGATATTGCTGTGTGGGGGGTGGGGTGAATCTGCACTCAATCCTGATCTACGATCTCTTCTCAATCCTGTTAGGGACAGAGTCTGCTGAATTTTAGGGAAACTGTGTTCTACAAACTACAATCGATATTGCTGTGTGGTGTGGGATTGGAGATAGGCAGGTGTCAGTGATCCACATCCATTTTTCTGTGTGTGAGCTGCAGTGAACACAATCTTTTTGGGCTGCAGTGAACACAATCTTTTTGGGCTGCAGTGAACACAATCTTTTTGGGCTGCAGTGAACACAATCTTTTTGGGCTGCAGTGAACACAATCTTTTTGGGGTGCAGTGAACAAAATCTTTTTGGGGTGCAGTGAACACAATCCTTTTTGGTGTGCAGTGAACACAATCTTTGTGGGGTGCAGTGAACAAAATCCTTTGTGGGGTGCAGTGAACACAATCTTTTTGGGGTGCAGTGAACAAAATCCTTTTTGGGGTGCAGTGAACAACATCCTTTTTGGGGTGCAGTGAACACAATCTTTTTGGGGTGCAGTGAACAAAATCCTTTGTGGGGTGCAGTGAACACAATCTTTTTGGGGTGCAGTGAACACAATCTTTTTGGGGTGGAGTGAACAACATCCTTTTTGGGGTGCAGTGAACAAAATCCTTTTTGGGGTGCAGTGAACAAAATCATTTTTGGGGTGCAGTGAACACAATCTTTTTGGGGTGCAGTGAACACAATCTTTGTGGGGTGCAGTGAACACAATCTTTTTGGGGTGGAGTGAACAACATCCTTTTTGGGGTGCAGTGAACAACATCCTTTTTGGGGTGCAGTGAACACAATCTTTTTGGGGTGCAGTGAACACAATCTTTGTGGGGTACAGTGAACAGAATCTTTGTGGGGTGCAGTGAACACAATCTTTGGGGGGTACAGTGAACACAATCTTTGTGAGGTGCAGTGAACACAATCTTTGTGGGGTGCAGTGAACACAATCATTGTGGGGTGCAGTGAACTCAATCTTTGTGGGGTACAGTGAACACAATCTCATACTTCTGAAGGTTTGAGGGTGCTGCCTGTTCCATACTCCCCCTACTCCTCATCTAGCCTTTTAGGGGTACAAACAATAGTAATTGGGGCCTAGTGTGGTTGTGTACGTGTGATATACATACACTTTTTTGGGATCATATTTTCTATTCCGCTATTTAATCAAAAACCTTTGGGGATCAGTTAAATTGGGGGATAGTCTGTGTTGGTACGTGTGAGAGAGATCCACCTTTCCAAGTTGTTGGGGTTCATCTCATACTTCTGAAGGTTTGAGGGTGCTGCCTGTTCCATACTCCCCCTACTCCTAGCCTTTTAGGGGTACAAACAATAGTAATTGGGGCCTAGTGTGGTTGTGTACGTGTGATATACATACACTTTTTTGGGATCATATTTTCTATTCCGCTATTTAATCAAAAACCTTTGGGGATCAGTTAAATTGGGGGATAGTCTGTGTTGGTACGTGTGAGAGAGATCCACCTTTCCAAGTTGTTGGGGTTCATCTCATACTTCTGAAGGTTTGAGGGTGCTGCCTGTTCCATACTCCCCCTACTCCTAGCCTTTTAGGGGTACAAACAATAGTAATTGGGGCCTAGTGTGGTTGTGTACGTGTGATATACATACACTTTTTTGGGATCATATTTTCTATTCCGCTATTTAATCAAAAACCTTTGGGGATCAGTTAAATTGGGGGATAGTCTGTGTTGGTACGTGTGAGAGAGATCCACCTTTCCAAGTTGTTGGGGTTCATCTCATACTTCTGAAGGTTTGAGGGTGCTGCCTGTTCCATACTCCCCCCTACTCCTAGCCTTTTAGGGGTACAAACAATAGTAATTGGGGCCTAGTGTGGTTGTGTACGTGTGATATACATACACTTTTTTTGGATCATATTTTCTATTCCGCTATTTAATCAAAAACCTTTGGGGATCAGTTAAATTGGGGGATAGTCTGTGTTGGTACGTGTGAGAGAGATCCACCTTTCCAAGTTGTTGGGGTTCATCTCATACTTCTGAAGGTTTGAGGGTGCTGCCTGTTCCATACTCCCCCTACTCCTAGCCTTTTAGGGGTACAAACAATAGTAATTGGGGCCTAGTGTGGTTGTGTACGTGTGATATACATACACTTTTTTGGGATCATATTTTCTATTCCGCTATTTAATCAAAAACCTTTGGGGATCAGTTAAATTGGGGGATAGTCTGTGTTGGTACGTGTGAGAGAGATCCACCTTTCCAAGTTGTTGGGGTTCATCTCATACTTCTGAAGGTTTGAGGGTGCTGCCTGTTCCATACTCCCCCTACTCCTAGCCTTTTAGGGGTACAAACAATAGTAATTGGGGCCTAGTGTGGTTGTGTACGTGTGATATACATACACTTTTTTGGGATCATATTTTCTATTCCGCTATTTAATCAAAAACCTTTGGGGATCAGTTAAATTGGGGGATAGTCTGTGTTGGTACGTGTGAGAGAGATCCACCTTTCCAAGTTGTTGGGGTTCATCTCATACTTCTGAAGGTTTGAGGGTGCTGCCTGTTCCATACTCCCCCCTACTCCTAGCCTTTTAGGGGTACAAACAATAGTAATTGGGGCCTAGTGTGGTTGTGTACGTGTGATATACATACACTTTTTTGGGATCATATTTTCTATTCCGCTATTTAATCAAAAACCTTTGGGGATCAGTTAAATTGGGGGATAGTCTGTGTTGGTACGTGTGAGAGAGATCCACCTTTCCAAGTTGTTGGGGTTCATCTCATACTTCTGAAGGTTTGAGGGTGCTGCCTGTTCCATACTCCCCCTACTCCTAGCCTTTTAGGGGTACAAACAATAGTAATTGGGGCCTAGTGTGGTTGTGTACGTGTGATATACATACACTTTTTTGGGATCATATTTTCTATTCCGCTATTTAATCAAAAACCTTTGGGGATCAGTTAAATTGGGGGATAGTCTGTGTTGGTACGTGTGAGAGAGATCCACCTTTCCAAGTTGTTGGGGTTCATCTCATACTTCTGAAGGTTTGAGGGTGCTGCCTGTTCCATACTCCCCCTACTCCTAGCCTTTTAGGGGTACAAACAATAGTAATTGGGGCCTAGTGTGGTTGTGTACGTGTGATATACATACACTTTTTTGGGATCATATTTTCTATTCCGCTATTTAATCAAAAACCTTTGGGGATCAGTTAAATTGGGGGATAGTCTGTGTTGGTACGTGTGAGAGAGATCCACCTTTCCAAGTTGTTGGGGTTCATCTCATACTTCTGAAGGTTTGAGGGTGCTGCCTGTTCCATACTCCCCCTACTCCTAGCCTTTTAGGGGTACAAACAATAGTAATTGGGGCCTAGTGTGGTTGTGTACGTGTGATATACATACACTTTTTTGGGATCATATTTTCTATTCCGCTATTTAATCAAAAACCTTTGGGGATCAGTTAAATTGGGGGATAGTCTGTGTTGGTACGTGTGAGAGAGATCCACCTTTCCAAGTTGTTGGGGTTCATCTCATACTTCTGAAGGTTTGAGGGTGCTGCCTGTTCCATACTCCCCCTACTCCTAGCCTTTTAGGGGTACAAACAATAGTAATTGGGGCCTAGTGTGGTTGTGTACGTGTGATATACATACACTTTTTTTGGATCATATTTTCTATTCCGCTATTTAATCAAAAACCTTTGGGGATCAGTTAAATTGGGGGATAGTCTGTGTTGGTACGTGTGAGAGAGATCCACCTTTCCAAGTTGTTGGGGTTCATCTCATACTTCTGAAGGTTTGAGGGTGCTGCCTGTTCCATACTCCCCCTACTCCTAGCCTTTTAGGGGTACAAACAATAGTAATTGGGGCCTAGTGTGGTTGTGTACGTGTGATATACATACACTTTTTTGGGATCATATTTTCTATTCCGCTATTTAATCAAAAACCTTTGGGGATCAGTTAAATTGGGGGATAGTCTGTGTTGGTACGTGTGAGAGAGATCCACCTTTCCAAGTTGTTGGGGTTCATCTCATACTTCTGAAGGTTTGAGGGTGCTGCCTGTTCCATACTCCCCCTACTCCTAGCCTTTTAGGGGTACAAACAATAGTAATTGGGGCCTAGTGTGGTTGTGTACGTGTGATATACATACACTTTTTTTGGATCATATTTTCTATTCCGCTATTTAATCAAAAACCTTTGGGGATCAGTTAAATTGGGGGATAGTCTGTGTTGGTACGTGTGAGAGAGATCCACCTTTCCAAGTTGTTGGGGTTCATCTCATACTTCTGAAGGTTTGAGGGTGCTGCCTGTTCCATACTCCCCCTACTCCTAGCCTTTTAGGGGTACAAACAATAGTAATTGGGGCCTAGTGTGGTTGTGTACGTGTGATATACATACACTTTTTTTGGATCATATTTTCTATTCCGCTATTTAATCAAAAACCTTTGGGGATCAGTTAAATTGGGGGATAGTCTGTGTTGGTACGTGTGAGAGAGATCCACCTTTCCAAGTTGTTGGGGTTCATCTCATACTTCTGAAGGTTTGAGGGTGCTGCCTGTTCCATACTCCCCCTACTCCTAGCCTTTTAGGGGTACAAACAATAGTAATTGGGGCCTAGTGTGGTTGTGTACGTGTGATATACATACACTTTTTTGGGATCATATTTTCTATTCCGCTATTTAATCAAAAACCTTTGGGGATCAGTTAAATTGGGGGATAGTCTGTGTTGGTACGTGTGAGAGAGATCCACCTTTCCAAGTTGTTGGGGTTCATCTCATACTTCTGAAGGTTTGAGGGTGCTGCCTGTTCCATACCCCCCCTACTCCTCATCTAGCCTTTTAGGGGTACAAACAATAGTAATTGGGGCCTAGTGTGGTTGTGTACGTGCGAGATACATACACTTTTTTTGATCATATTTCCTATTCCGCTATTCAATAAAAACCTTTGAGGATCAATTGAATTGCGGGATAGTCTGTGTCGGTACGTGTGAGAGAGATCCACCTTTCCAAGTTGTTGGGGTTCATCTCATACTTCTGAAGGTTTGAGGGTGCTGCCTGTTCCATACTCCCCCTACTCCTCATCTAGCCTTTTAGGGGTACAAACAATAGTAATTGGGGCCCAGTGTGGTTGTGTACGTGTGATATACATACACTTTTTTGGGATCATATTTTCTATTCCGCTATTTAATCAAAAACCTTTGGGGATCAGTTAAATTGGGGGATAGTCTGTGTCGGTACGTGTGAGAGAGATCCACCTTTCCAAGTTGTTGGGGTTCATCTCATACTTCTGAAGGTTTGAGGGTGCTGCCTGTTCCATACCCCCCCTACTCCTCATCTAGCCTTTTAGGGGTACAAACAATAGTAATTGGGGCCTAGTGTGGTTGTGTACGTGCGAGATACATACACTTTTTTTGATCATATTTCCTATTCCGCTATTCAATAAAAACCTTTGAGGATCAATTGAATTGCGGGATAGTCTGTGTCGGTACGTGTGAGAGAGATCCACCTTTCCAAGTTGTTGGGGTTCATCTCATACTTCTGAAGGTTTGAGGGTGCTGCCTGTTCCATACTCCCCCTACTCCTCATCTAGCCTTTTAGGGGTACAAACAATAGTAATTGGGGCCCAGTGTGGTTGTGTACGTGTGATATACATACACTTTTTTGGGATCATATTTTCTATTCCGCTATTTAATCAAAAACCTTTGGGGATCAGTTAAATTGGGGGATAGTCTGTGTCGGTACGTGTGAGAGAGATCCACCTTTCCAAGTTGTTGGGGTTCATCTCATACTTCTGAAGGTTTGAGGGTGCTGCCTGTTCCATACCCCCCCTACTCCTCATCTAGCCTTTTAGGGGTACAAACAATAGTAATTGGGGCCTAGTGTGGTTGTGTACGTGCGAGATACATACACTTTTTTTGATCATATTTCCTATTCCGCTATTCAATAAAAACCTTTGAGGATCAATTGAATTGCGGGATAGTCTGTGTCGGTACGTGTGAGAGAGATCCACCTTTCCAAGTTGTTGGGGTTCATCTCATACTTCTGAAGGTTTGAGGGTGCTGCCTGTTCCATACTCCCCCTACTCCTCATCTAGCCTTTTAGGGGTACAAACAATAGTAATTGGGGCCTAGTGTGGTTGTGTACGTGTGATATACATACACTTTTTTGGGATCATATTTTCTATTCCGCTATTTAATCAAAAACCTTTGGGGATCAGTTAAATTGGGGGATAGTCTGTGTTGGTACGTGTGAGAGAGATCCACCTTTCCAAGTTGTTGGGGTTCATCTCATACTTCTGAAGGTTTGAGGGTGCTGCCTGTTCCATACCCCCCCTACTCCTCATCTAGCCTTTTAGGGGTACAAACAATAGTAATTGGGGCCTAGTGTGGTTGTGTACGTGCGAGATACATACACTTTTTTTGATCATATTTCCTATTCCGCTATTCAATAAAAACCTTTGAGGATCAATTGAATTGCGGGATAGTCTGTGTCGGTACGTGTGAGAGAGATCCACCTTTCCAAGTTGTTGGGGTTCATCTCATACTTCTGAAGGTTTGAGGGTGCTGCCTGTTCCATACTCCCCCTACTCCTCATCTAGCCTTTTAGGGGTACAAACAATAGTAATTGGGGCCCAGTGTGGTTGTGTACGTGTGATATACATACACTTTTTTTGGATCATATTTTCTATTCCGCTATTTAATTTAACTGGGCCTCCATGCGAGACCTGTGTGCCTTGTTGCGCTGTTTTGAGTACTCCACCAACATGGCCAGTGGCAATGACGCCGTTCTCAGCTTAACTATCCCACTTCTATGCCTCCTTGAAAAAACAATTCGGGCGATGATGGAAGAGGATGTGGCACAGGATGAGGAGGAGGAGGAGGATGAAGAGGTAACATTTCCAAGGCTTTCAGGGCAGTCATTCGCAAGGGGCTCCGAGGGTGGGTTCCTGCACACGCAAACGCCAGGGACGCAATTGTCCAGCAGGGGCACAGTTCTGGAGGATGAGGAGGATGAGGAGGAGGAGGAGCTGGAGGAGGAGATGGAACCATGTTCACAGCAGGGTGGCACCCAGGCCAGCTCATGGCCATCACTGGTGCGTGGCTGGGGGGATACAGAGGACACGGACGATACACCTCCCACAGAGGACAGCCTTTCGTTGCCTCTGGGCAGCCTGGCACACATGAGCGATTACATGCTGCAGTGTCTCCACAACGACCGCCGAGTTGCCCACATTCTAACTTGTGCTGATTACTGGGTGGCCACGCTGCTGGATCCCCGTTACAAGGACAACGTACCGTCCTTAATTCACTCACTGGAGCGCGATCGCAAGATGCGCGAGTACAAGCGCACGCTGGTAGACGCCATGCTGCTGGCATTCCCATCTGACAGCGGGGCCACAGTGGAAGCACAAGGCAGAGGAGGAGGAGGAGGAGGTCGCCAACGCAACCAGGGCACCGCCAGCACCTCAGAAGGCAGGGTTAGCATGGCCGAAATGTGGAAAAGCTTTGTCAGCACGCCACAACAAACAGCAGCACCAGCAGCTCAGATGGAACGTCTTAGCAGGAGGCAGCATTTTACCAACATGGTGGAGCAGTATGTGTGCACACGCCTACATGTAGTGAATGACGGGTCTGCCCCCTTCAACTTCTGGGTCTCCAAATTGGGCACATGGCTTGAGCTTGCCCTTTACGCCTTGGAGGTGCTGGCGTGCCCTGCAGCCAGTGTATTATCTGAACGGTATTTAGCACGGCTGGGGGCGTTATAACAGACAAGCGCAGCCGCCTGTCCAGAGACAATGTGGACAAGCTCACGTTCATTAAAATGAACCAGGCATGGATCCCACGGGACTTTTCCGTACCTTATGCAGAATAGCAATGGATACCGACCTTACCCACCCATTGTTCCATTTTTGCTCTTTCTCACTCTTTTGGGGTGTACCCTCATTTAAAATTTTTGAAAAGAAGCAGTGTTGGCTACCTCGTCCTCCTCCTCAGGGCCAGATTAATGTAGGGGCTATTGGAGCTGCAGCTCCAGGCCCCTACCTTTTATATAGGCCCCGGGTTGGCCATATTCACTGTTACCGCTCTTCTGTCACTTGTAAACACAGAAGTCTGGCTTCTATGCTCGCTTCCCCAGGCAGCACCCTCAGAACCTCCCCACACAGCGTGAAGGCCGGACAAGGAGGGACAGTTGGCGATGCATGGATGTGTTTATGGGCTTCAGAGACAGCATCCCATGTTGAATTAGGCATGCATGGCTGCACCCTTCCTCCTCTGGGTGCATGGCAAGGCACGGCCCTTAAGGCCCTTCAAAATCCTCAGCACCAAGCCCATGATGCTGTTAATCCGGCCCTGGTCCTCCTCCACCGCCGCTTCCACCTACACCGCCCATAGGTGTGCGCAGCCTATTGCATTAAGGTGTGCACCCCAAAGTTGAAATACACATGCATGTGTTTGCCAGCAGGGAGAGTAATGTATCGGGGCCATGTACCTGTAGGCAAGGAGAAATAGAGCAGAGCAGGTCCCAGGGAGATCTTTCCCATCTCCTCACTGGCAATGCTATGTGCCCTAGGTGATTAGGGTGTGCCCAGGCACACCCAGCACACCCTGTGCGCACGCCTATGTCACCGCCACATCCACCACCACCTCAACCTCCCTCCTACTCCATATGGGCCTCGTCCTTCAGAGATGAAGAAGAACATTGTTTTATTTTTCTGTTTTTTTTTTGTTGTTTTAAGTTATTTCCCTATCCACATTTGTTTGCAGAGCACTTGCCATGCTCTTAATTACGTTTTGCTGCCATTTGCAGCACTCTAGCCCTTTCCTTTGGTGTTTTAGAGCCATTTTAGTGCCTTAAAGTTCGGGTCCCCATTGACTTCAATGGGGTTCGGTGTCCGGGAAAAGTTCGGTAAAAGTCCGGGACACGGACCCGGACTTTTTTTTAAAGTTCGGCCGAACCCGTCGAACACGGACATCTAGGTGTTCGCTCAACCCTAGTTGAGAGCTCTCCTGTTCATGAACTCAAGCCGGTTTTTGGGAGAAGCATCTATTGATGTTCTGCGCCTTCTGTCCAGATCAATGTTATCTTCAGTGACGGCAAAAAGGGCCTTGTGGCTCCGCCCTTGGCTTGTGGATCCAGCCTCTAAGCAGGCATGGTGTAAGATCCCTTTCGAGGGTACTTCCCTTTTCGGGAATAAATTGGACAGCGCCATTGCAAAGGCCACTGATGGAAAGTCAGGCTTCCTTCCGCGGGATAGACGCTTATTTGGTCAGAAGAAGCCTCAATCTAGGAGGCAATACACTGAGAGATCGAGAGATGCCCGCTCTTACAAACCTAATAGAGACTTTCGGAGAAATTGGAGAGGAGGCCAATCTTCTTCTCGAAGATCATCCAAAAATCCAGCGCCTGCTGGACAAGAATCTACTAAATCTTTTTGAGATTGGGGCCGTTCAGACATGCCAGGTGGGGGCACGTCTTCTCCATTTTCAGCGTGTCTGGACGGCCTCAATCACTGAATTTTGGACCGTAAGGACAGTCTCTATAGGCCACAAATGGTCATTTCTGGCAGATCCGGTTCCACGGTTCATTCCAACTCACTTGCCCTGTCTAGAAGAGAGAAGAGAGAAGAGAAGTCTTGCTCGCCTATGTAGATGGTTTGGTGGCTCAAGGAGCAGTAGTTCCGGTTCCAGAGCAGGAAAAATTTCAAGGTGTTTATTCACCCCTCTTCTTAGTCCAGAAGAAGAACGGAGCTTGAAGGCCCGTTATAGATCTCACATACCTGAACAAGTTTATAAAGAACGAAAAATTCAAGATGGAAACACTCTCCACCATTCAGAAGGCAGTACTGCCAGGAGACTGGCTCTCCTCAATAGATCTGAAAAATGCGTACTTTCATGTACCTGTGGCAGTCGACTTTCACAAATATCTCCGCTTCTGTGTTCTGAACCGACATCTTCAATTCATCTGTCTACTTTTCGGCCTTTCTACCTCGCCCAGAGTATTCTCCAAAGTTCTCCTGGCTGTAGTGGCCCTCATAAGATTAAAAGGAATACGTCTACATCATTACTTAGACGATCTTCTGCTGCTGTCTCAAGAGAAAGATCAGTTATTGACACACAGAGATCTGGTCATATCGACCCTCAAAGAGTTTGGCTGGCTGTTAAACCTACAAAAGAGTCAGCTGGAGCCCACTCAGCGCCTAGTTTATCTCAGGGGGCGATATTCGACACCATCGAGTATTCAATCTCTCTCCCATTAGAGAAGATACCAATAGTGAGGGAGAGAATCCTTCTAGCTCTTTCTTCTCCTCGGCTGAAAGCCTCTCAGTGCCTCAAAATCATTGGCACCATGGTGTCCACGGCTCAGATGGTCAAATGGGCTCTTTGGCGTATGAGGCCCTTCCAGAAAGGGTTCCTACAACAGTGGAACCCGGAAGAGAGGGATCAATTCATCCATATCTCCTCCAGCATGAGATTCAGTCTTCTTTGGTGGCTGCAACGCAAGAATCTGCTCAACTGCCACTCTCTGATTCCAGTCTCATGGACCATAATCACAACAGACGCCAGCAACTCAGGTTGGGGGGCTCATTGTCTGTCGGAAATGACACAAGGAAAGTGGTCTTTTCAGAGACACACACCAGTCTCCAATATACTGGAGCTCCGAGCAGCCTATCAGGCTCTTCGATCTTTTCAACACCTGGTGGAAGGGAAATCTGTAATGATTCAGATGGACAACACCACGGCAGTGTCTTATGTGAAGAGACAAGGTGGGACACGGAGTCTCTCTCTACTACGAGAGTTAGACCCAATTATGTCTTGGGCTCAGGCTCATCTAGTCGATATCTCAGCAGTCTACATTCCAGGTTCACAGAATGTTCAAGCAGGTTTTCTGTCCAGGGTCCAGTTGAACCACAACAAGTGGTCTCTCCATGTGGAGTCGTTCAAATGGATCCTGTCATTGGGAGTATCTCCCGAAGTCGACCTGTTCGCCTCTCCTTGCAACCACAAGTTGGAGAAGTATGTCACGAGAGGCAGATGCCATCAAGCCTACGGGACAGATGCACTAACCGACAGGTGGGAGTTCAGCAGGGCATATGCCTTTCCTCCAGTACCCATCATTCTCAAATTTCTGCAGAGACTTCAAGCGGAAGATGTAGAGATAGTGATGGTGGCGCCTTTCTGGCCAAACAGGCCATGGTTTCCGCTGCTCCTACAGCTGAGTTACCGGGACCCGGTCCCTCTTCCCCTCAGACCAGACTTGCTTCTACAGGGAATATCAGTACACCCCTGTCCTGCAATACTCCAGTTGACGGTCTGGTTCTTGAGAGGGAAAGGTTGGAATCGCTCGGCTGCCCATCTACAGCCATTTCCACCTTGATGAATGCTAGACGACCAAGTACAAATAAGGTATACTGCAGAATCTGGTCAAGATTTGTGGAGTCTGCATATCCAGAAGGTATGTCTTCCTCAGTTCCTGGGATTCAAGAAATACTAAGTTTTCTTCAGGCTGGCCTAGATATGCCCCTTTCAGTGGCAACTCTAAGAGTCCAAGTTTCGGCATTGTCTGCCTTCTCTGGGATCATGTGGGCTCAGCACCCACTTATTCAAAAATTATTTAAAGGAGCAGTCAGGCTCAATCCTCAAAGAAAACCTAGGTTTCCAAAATGGGATCTACCTCTTGTCCTAAATGCCCTCTCAAAAACGGGCATAGAATCTTCTTCTTCTATCAAGGATCTGACCATCCGGACTGTCTTCCTGGTAGCCATTACTTCGGCTAAAAGGGTCTCTGAATTAAGTTCCCTCGGCTGTAGAGAACCATTCCTGACTTTCTTCCCAGATCGGGTAGTGCTGATACCCATGCTAAATTCAAATCCGAAAGTCACCTCGGTGTTTCACCAGAACCAGGAGATCGTGCTGCCTACGTTTCGGTCCTCTGATAAGTCTAATCCTCATCCGTTGGATGTAGGAGAATCCTTAAAAGTTTATCTTCAAGCAACTGCACCATTCAGGCAGTCTGACAACCTCTTTGTCCTGTTCTGGGGGAAGAACAGAGGTAAACCTGCTTCATCCAGAACTATTGCATCATGGATAGTGGCAGCTATCCAACAGGCCTATAGAGCTGTGGGTCTGGCTCCTCGAGAGGCGGTGACGGCGCACTCTACAAGGAGTATCTCTACGTCCTGGGCGGCCTCGCGGCACGTGGCTCCAGATGTGATCTGCAGAGCGGCTTCATGGTTTTCGGTCAATACTTTTATGACCCACTATTGTGTGGAGCTTGCTTCTCTGTCCTCAGTTAATTTTGGTTTGACTGTTTTGTCTGCAAATAGCAGGAATTAAAGTTTCTTTGCTAAAGCATTCCCACCCGTGTGGCGTGAGCTAGTTATTTCCCACACGTAGGCTGCCATGGAGACTGACAGGAAAACGGAAAATTCCTATCAAATACTTACCGTAATTTTCCTTTCCTGATAGTCTCCATGGCAGCCGGAGTTCCCACCCTCTCGTCTTGGATTCGGCTAAGATATGGAACACCTGCTGTACCTGAGAGCTGAAATTTATGGGAGGGGGGTCCTATACCCTTGGAGTGGAGGCGGGGTTAACCCACACGTAGGCTGCCATGGAGACTATCAGGAAAGGAAAATTACGGTAAGTATTTAATAGGAATTTTCCGTTTTATCAATTAGTCAAACGCTGCCATCTGTTTCGTCTTTCATATGT
Organism: Pelophylax lessonae; assembly: GCF_965119305.1. Classification (NCBI taxonomy): domain Eukaryota; kingdom Metazoa; phylum Chordata; class Amphibia; order Anura; family Ranidae; genus Pelophylax; species Pelophylax lessonae. Next base: position 188,576,993 of record NC_138779.1, on the reverse strand, counting down.
ACCCTAAGGTACTGTAATATAGCATCTCCTTTCAAGTGTGAGCTAGGCAGTCCTCCTCCTGTCAAATCACCTTCAGCTTAAAATGGAGAAACTGATTAAAGCTCCATTGTGCAATATATTAATGTATGAAGAAAAAACATTTATACTTTAGCAATCATGAAGATATACTTTACTCACAGGCTAAATTGAGGTTCACTCCATTGCTGGTTTGGTTGTTGATCCAGTTTGAGGCTGTACATGTGAAGGTTTCATTGTAGTTTTTAGAGACAGGGCTAATTATGAGGACTGAGTTACTCTGTGTGAGATTATATTGAGGGTCCTGGGGCAGTGGTGATCCCCTCAGGCTCCATGAGTATATAATATTAGTACCATGAGCTGAACAATTCAGGGACACTGCATCTATTCCAGGCCATAGCAGCCCTGACACATTAGTGGTCAGCTTCACGTCAGAGATCGGATCTGCGAAACAGAGTACATTAGTACATTACATGACTCAGACATTCATCTATCTTTAACATTTTAACTTGTTTGTATTTCCAATAATAAATGAATAATAATAATAAAACATGAAGATAAGCATCATTATTTATTTAAAATTTAAATGTATTTAAACCCATTTTTCCTTTTATCTTTTTTGCAATTACTCCTCCAAGCCAATCTCAGCTAAATCATGACCTACACAGTTATTGAGGGATGGAGGTGCGTCACGGTTTGAATCAGGGCATATTTTAATATTGTACACAATTAACAGTGAATTATAACAAAATGAGCACTGGGAAGGTATCTGAGGTCTAAAGCTGGGCATACATGGTTAGAATTTTGGTTGAATGTTTGTACAGAACATTTACACTTTTGTCCAGACCTATTATTCAAATGGAATCCCAGATCAAGCAGGTTTCATTACAAAAGTAAAATTTTTGTTCATTTAAAGTGCCCTCCTAGTTAGGTTACTAGGATGTTAGGCACATTTCTTTTTTTTGGCTCCTCTGTAATCAGTGGAGCAGTTATTGATGGCTTTAGACTGTTCTGCGATTCACAGGGTGCTGGTCTGACTATTTGCCCCTGCATTCTAGTGGATTCTGGGGTTGGAAAGAAAGATGGGCAGTCGGAATGTTTATAGAGCTTCAGCCAATCCCTGGGGGGGCGTAATGCCCAGTAGGTGGCTGTCAAGCTCATAAATAGTCTGAGGCCTGCAGCAATGGTGTGCTAGTCCTCCTGGGTCTAGTCCTGTAGAAGGAGTCCCTAGCCTAAGGGAGCTCTGATACTCTGGGCAGGTTATTGTAACTTGCAGCATTTTCATCTAGGTCCTAGCTGTGGCATGGGTATCCAATACCACCCTACACCCTATCCAAGTTTCTTCAGGAATAAAGTTACATCCCTGGACTTTTTATTGAGTCAGAGTTAAGGGCTAATACTGTGTGCCTGGTTGCCTCTGCAGCAATCTTTGGGAAAGAACCAGTTAAGTATTTGTAACCTTTAAAAAAAAAAATCACTTCAAGCTCCTCCTCCAGCTTATCTATCCATAACACACTGTGTAAGTGTTTGTTGAAAATGAAGCCTCTAAATACCCTTTTTTCCAGATCTCTTCAAGCCACGTGACTCCCAGCCGCACTCCTACTCCACCTATGGGCTACAGTGGAAGGGACCAAGATCTGCCCCTGACAGCAACCGGGGAGGTCACATGACAGGCCTGAAGAAATCTGAAGATAGGTATTTAGAGGCTGTGTTTTCAACAAACACTTACACAATGTGTTATGGCTGGATAAAACAGAGGGGCTGGCAGTGACATTTCTTTACAGTTTGCTTTGCTACTAATAGTGGCAGGAGGGGGGGGGGGGGGCAGGTGGTGTACAGTCACAGGAGCTGACAGGCAAGGAGGGAGGAGAGAGAGGAGAGCTGCGGATGACACAGGCATGTAAACTTACCACGGTATTTAGGGCTCAGCAGCCATCATTATTTTGGTCAGTACAAAGCGGGGGACACAGGGACAGGCAGGATAACGATCTCCCCCAGCACCGCCACTGATCTGATTCCCCCCACCACTGTCACTGATCCGATCCCCCCCCCAGCACTGCCACTAACCCCCCCAGCACTGCCACTGATCTGATCCTCCCAGCACTGCCACTGATCTGATCCCCCCAGCACTGTCACTGATCCGATCCCCCCCAGCACTTTCACTGATCCGATCCCCCCCAGCACTGCCACTGATCCGATCCCCCCCCAGCACTGCCACTGATCTGATCCTTCCCCGCCCTGTCACTGATCCAATATCCCCCAGTCCTGTCACTGATCCGATCCCCCCAGCACTGTCACTGATCTAAACCCCCCAGCACTGTCACTGATCTGATTCCCCCCCAACACTGTCACGTATCCGATCCCCCCCAGCACTTTCACTCATCTGATCTCCCCAGCGCTGTCAGTGATCCCATACCCCCAGCATTGTCACTGATCTGATCCCCCCCAGGACTGACTGTGACCCCCACCAGCACTGCCACTGATCCAATATCCTCCAGAACTCTCACTGATCCAATCTCCCCAGCACTGCCTCTGACCCCCCCAACACTGTCACTGATCCCATCCCTCCATCCAGCATGGCCACTGATCCCACCGCCCCTAGCACTGCTACTGATGCCATTCCCCCACCAACACTACCACTCTTCCCACCCTCCTCCCATCACTGCCACTCATCCCATCCACCCACGCTGCCACTCATCCCCTCCCCTCCCTCTACGCTGCCACTCATCCCCTCCCCTCCCTGCATGCTGCCACTCCTCCCATCCCCTCCCTCCATGCTGTCACTCCTCCCATTCCTGTCCTCCACACTGCCACTCCTCCCATCCCCTCCCTCCACACTACCACTCGTCCCATTCCCTCCCTTCACACTGTCACTCCTACCATCCCCTTCCTCCACACTGCTACTCCTCCCATCCCCTCCCTCCACACTGCCAATCCTCCCATCCCCTCCCTCCACGCTGCTACTAATCCAACCCCAAAGCACTGCCACTGATCCCATCCAATCCCCCACAAGCACTGCCACTCATCATGTCCCCCCACACTGCCACTGATTCCTCCTCCCTATACGGTCACTCAGCTTATCCCACACCCCGGAACTGCCACTGAACTGATCCCACCCTCCCTCCACACTGCCAGTGATCCCATCCAGTCCTCCCCAGCACTGCCATTCACCCCCCCCCCCCAACACTGCCACTTATTCCATTCTCCCCAGTACTGCCACTGATCTCAATCCCTTCAGCACTGCCACTCATTCCAACAGCCCACCAGCACTACCACTCATCCCACCCTCCTCTCGTACTGTCACTCATCCTATCCCCCCCGCATTGCCACTGATCCCACCCTTTCTCCACAATACCACTGATCCCATGCATTCCCCCGCGCCATTAATTCCACCCCCCTAACACTGACATTTATTCTATCCCCCCAGTATTACCACTGATTTCACCCCCCCATCACTGCCACTGATTTCACCCATCCCCCCAGCACTGCCGCTGATCACACCCATCCCCCCCAGCACTGCCACTGATCCCATCACTCCCACCAGCACTGCCAATCATCCCAACTACCGTCTTGCACTGCAACCAATCCCAACCCCCCATCCCCCACACTGCCACTGATCCCATCAAATCCCCCCCCCAACCAGCACTGCCACCAATCCCCCCACCAGCACTACCACTTATCCCAACAACCCACCAGCAATGCCACTCATCCCATCCCCCTCAGTGCCACTGATCCCACCCTCCTTCTACACTGCCACTCATCCCATCCAATTTCCCCCCTACCCCAGCACTACCACTCATTCTTCCCCGCCAGCACTGCCACCCAATTCACCCCCCCAGAACAGCCGCTCAATTCACACCCCCCCCCCCTTCCCAGCACTGCCACTCAATTAACCCCCCCCCCCAGCACCACCACTCAATTCACCCCCCACTCCCACAGCACTGCCATCCATTCCTCCCCCCACCAGCACTGCCACTCAATTCACCCCCCCAGCACTGCCACTTAATTCACCCCCCAGCACTGCCACTCAATTCATTAGCCCCTCCCCCCCAGTACTGCCACTGATTACACCCCCCCCCCCTCAGCCAATGGGTGAGCAGTAAAAATTTGCAGTAACCTCTAGCAATCAGGGAGCAGTGACTGCAATCATTCAGTGACTGTAGCAGGCTAAATAGAACTAAAAGACATTGAGGAATTGGTAGCTGTCATTATTTGTAATCTGGTTTAAATAGAAAAAACAAAAAGGCTGCTCAGTCTAAAATGCCCGGGCCTATTTTTTCTCCCAGTCCGGGCCTACCTATAATGTTATTGGTTTAGCCTTCAAATTTTTGCTTACACTATCTTTTACTCAAGTCGCCTGTGAAAGAAGTTTCTCCACGTTGAAGTGTATTAAGACCTGTCTAAGAAGCTCTGTATCTCAGTAGAATTTGAGCTCTTTCATACTAATGACAATCAAAAAGGATATACTAATGAACCTTGATTTTGATGATGTCATTGACAGAGTTGCAGAAACCAGTGAACTTCTACGAAACTTGCTGAATCCATAGTTATTTTGTTCTGTGATTTTAAATATAATGTAATATATTTTGCTATTTGTTTGTTTTTGTATTGAATCGTTCATTAAAGATGTAGCACCTTATATATTAGATTTATTCTATCATTTATTATCATATATTTTTTATATTTCCAAATGATTGATACATTTCAGTGACTGAAGCAGGCTAAATATAACTAAAAGCCATCGAGAAACCATGAGTTGTCATTATTTGTAATTTGGTTAAAAAAAAAAAAAATGCTCAGCCTAAAATGCCTGGGCCTATTTTTTGTCCCAGTCCAGGCCTGCCTACAGTAAACTATGGAGGTGGTATTATCCTGTTATGGGGGTGTTTCTCTGCAGCAGTGTCTTGTCAGGAGAGAAGGAAAAACGAATGGGGTAAAATTCCGTTAAATTCTTGCGGAAAATCCGCTGCTCTCAGAAAATTGTCAATGGGAAGGTTTACCTTCCAACATCAAGATGAACCAAAGCACACAGGAAAAATTACCACACAGTGGTTGAAGGAAAAAAGTTAAATGTCTTTGCATGGCCTAGTCAGGGCCCAGACTTAAAGTGGTCATAAAGGCAACGTTTTTTACTTTCATGCATTCTATGCATGATGGTAAAAAACCTTCTGTGTGCAGCAGCCCCCCACTAATACTTACCTGAGCCCCCTCTCGATCTAGATGTCCATGAGAGCCTTGCCTCCCCAGGGACTCACACTCCTGATTGTCTTCTGGCAGTGGCAGGGGCCATTGGCCATTGGCTCCTATTGCTGTCAATCACAGCCAGTGAGCAAATCAGGAGACGGAGGGGGCAGAGCCAAACTGCAGCTCTGTGTTTGAATGGACACACAGAGCTGTGGCTGGGGAGCGCGCCTGCTTGGATGCACTCAGAGCCAGCCACTGGCTGTGGGGTCACCCGGCAGGAAGAAGAAGCCAGGAGCACCGGTGTGGGACCAGAGAAGAGGAACGGGGCTGCTCTGTGCAAAACTAACTGCACAGAGCAGATAAGTATAACATGTTTGTTATTTTTTTTTTTTTTTCAAACAAGGCTTTAATATTGCTTTAAACCACATTGAAAATCTGAGAAATGTCTTGAATAGGGTTGAGCGGACACCTAGATGTCCGTGTTGGACGGGTTCGGCCGAACTTTAAAAAAAAGTCCGGGTCCGTGTCCCGGACTTTTACTGAACTTTTCCCAGACACCGAACCCCATTGAAGTCAATGGGGACCCGAACTTTAAGGCACTAAAATGGCTCTAAAACACCAAAGGAAAGGGCTAGAGTGCTGCAAATGGCAGCAAAACGTAATTAAGAGCATGGCAAGTGCTCTGCAAACAAATGTGGATAGGGAAATAACTTAAAACAACAAAAAAAAAACAGAAAAATAAAACAATGTTCTTCTTCATCTCTGAAGGACGAGGCCCATATGGAGTAGGAGGGAGGTTGAGGTGGTGGTGGATGTGGCGGTGACATAGGCATGCGCACAGGGTGTGCCGGGTGTGCCTGGGCACACCCTAATCACCTAGGGCACATAGCATTGCCAGTGAGGAGATGGGAAAGATCTCCCTCGGACCTGCTCTGCTCTATTTCTCTTTGCCTACAGGTACATGGCCCCGATACATTACTCTCCCTGCTGGCAAACACATGCATGTGTATTTCAACTTTGGGGTGCACACCTTAATGCAATAGGCTGCGCACACCTATGGGCGGTGTAGGTGGAAGCGGCGGTGGAGGAGGACCAGGGCTGGATTAAGAGCATCATGGGCTTGGTGCTGAGGATTTTGAAGGGCCTTAAGGGCCGTGCCTTGTCATGCACCCAGAGGAGGAAGGGTGCAGCCATGCATGCCTAATTCAACATGGGATGCTGTCTCTGAAGCCCATAAACACATCCATGCATCGGCAACTGTCCCTCCTTGTCCGGCCTTCGCGCTGTGTGGGGAGGTTCTGAGGGTGTTGCCTGGGGAAGCGAGCATAGAAGCCAGACTTCTGTGTTTACAAGTGACAGAAGAGCGGTAACAGTGAATATGGCCAACCCGGGGCCTATATAAAAGGTAGGGGCCTGGAGCTGCAGCTCCAATAGCCCCTACGTTAATCTGGCCCTGAGGAGGAGGACGAGGTAGCCAACACTGCTTCTTTTCACAAATTTTAAATGAGGGTACACCCCAAAAGAGTGAGAAAGAGCAAAAATGGAACAATGGGTGGGTAAGGTCGGTATCCATTGCTATTCTGCATAAGGTACGGAAAAGTCCCGTGGGATCCATGCCTGGTTCATTTTAATGAACGTGAGCTTGTCCACATTGTCTCTGGACAGGCGGCTGCGCTTGTCTGTTATAACGCCCCCAGCCATGCTAAATACCCGTTCAGATAATACACTGGCTGCTGGGCACGCCAGCACCTCCAAGGCGTAAAGGGCAAGCTCATGCCATGTGCCCAATTTGGAGACCCAGAAGTTGAAGGGGGCAGACCCCTCATTCACTACATGTAGGCGTGTGCACACATACTGCTCCACCATGTTGGTAAAATGCTGCCTCCTGCTAAGACGTTCCATCTGAGCTGCTGGTGCTGCTGTTTGTTGTGGCGTGCTGACAAAGCTTTTCCACATTTCGGCCATGCTAACCCTGCCTTCTGAGGTGCTGGCGGTGCCCTGGTTGCGTTGGCGACCTCCTCCTCCTCCTCCTCCTCCTCCTCCTCTGCCTTGTGCTTCCACTGCGGCCCCGCTGTCAGATGGGAATGCCAGCAGCATGGCGTCTACCAGCGTGCGCTTGTACTCGCGCATCTTGCGATCTCGCTCCAGTGAGTGAATTAAGGACGGTACGTTGTCCTTGTAACGGGGATCCAGCAGCGTGGCCACCCAGTAATCAGCACAAGTTAGAATGTGGGCAACTCGGCGGTCGTTGTGGAGACACTGCAGCATGTAATCGCTCATGTGTGCCAGGCTACCCAGAGGCAACGAAAGGCTGTCCTCTGTGGGAGGTGTATCGTCCGTGTCCTCTGTATACCCCCAGCCACGCACCAGTGATGGCCATGAGCTGGCCTGGGTGCCACCCTGCTGTGAACATGGTTCCATCTCCTCCTCCAGCTCCTCCTCCTCCTCATCCTCCTCATCCTCCAGAACTGTGCCCCTGCTGGACAATTGTGTCCCTGGCGTTTGTGTGTGCAGGAACCCACCCTCGGAGCCCCTTGCGAATGACTGCCTTGAAAGCCTTGGAAATGTTACCTCTTCATCCTCCTCCTCCTCCTCATCCTGTGCCACATCCTCTTCCATCATCGCCCGAATTGTTTTTTCAAGGAGGCATAGAAGTGGGATAGTTAAGCTGAGAACGGCGTCATTGCCACTGGCCATGTTGGTGGAGTACTCAAAACAGCGCAACAAGGCACACAGGTCTCGCATGGAGGCCCAGTTATTGGTGGTGAAGTGGTGCTGTTCCGCAGAGCGACTCACGCGTGCGTGCTGCAGCTGAAACTCCACTATGGCCTGCTGCTGCTCGCACAGTCTTTCCAGCATGTGCAAGGTGGAGTTCCACCTTGTGGGCACGTCACATATGAGGCGGTGAGCGGGAAGGCCGAAGTTACGCTGCAGCGCTGCCAGGCGAGCAGCAGCAGGGTGAGAACGCCGAAAGTGCGCACAAACGGCCCGCACTTTCTGCAGCAGCTCTGATATATCGGGGTAGTTTTTAAGGAACCTCTGCACCACCAAATTCAGCACATGCGCCAGGCAAGGGATGTGCGTCAAACCGGCTAGGCCCAGAGCTGCTATGAGATTTCGCCCAGGCCGGGCTTGAGGCTCGCTGGCAGCAACCACTCATTTGTCTGCTGTTCCATGCTCCTCCACAACTCCTGCGCGGTGTGTGGTTTGTCCCCCAAACAGGCAAGTTGTAAAACTGCCTGCTGTCGTTTACCCCTGGCCGTGCTGAAGTTGGTGGTGAAGGTGTTACGCTGTCCGGATGAGGAGGCGGTAGAGGATGAGGAAGCGGAGTAGGAGGAGTTAGGAACAGGAGGCAAACTGAAGCGCCCTGCAATCCTCGGTGGTGGAAGGACATGCGCCAAATTGCTATCCGCCTCAGGCCCATCCGCCACTGCATTTACCCAGTGTGCCGTTAGGGAGATATAATGCCCCTGACCGTGCTTACTGGTCCACGTATCGGTAGTTAGGTGGACCTTGGCACAGATGGCGTTGCACAGTGCACACCTGATTTTTTCCCCCACTCGGTTGTGCAGAGAAGGGATGGCTTGCCTGGAAAAGTAGTTGCGGCTGGGCACGACGTACTGTGGGACAGCCACCGACATAAGGTTTTTAAAACTGTGCGTCTCCACCAGACGGAATGACAGCATTTCAAAGGCCAACAATTTTGAAATGCTGGCATTCAGGGCCAGGGATCGCGGGTGGGTAGGGGGGTATTTCCTCTTCCTCTCAAGTGTTTGGGAGATGGAAAGCTGAACGCTTCCACGGGACATTGTGGAGATGGTTGTTGGTGACCCAGGTGGTGGTGTTGCTGACAGATCGTCCGTTTGCGGGGTGGCAGGTGCCGGTATCACTACAGATGTTGCTGGAGCGGCAAAGACTGCAGCAGAAGAGGAAGCAGGATGAGCCAGAGACGTTTCTTGGTTTTGAAGGTGTGTACTCCACTGCAGCTCGTGCTTTGCACTTAGATGCCTGATCATGCAGGTTGTGCTCAGGTTGAGAAGGTTTATGCCTCGCTTCAAGCTCTGATTGCACAGGGTGCAAACCACTCGTGTCCTGTCATCAGCACATTTTCTAAAGAACTTCCACGCTAGAGAACTCCTTTGAGCTGACTTTGGTGCGCTCGTTCCCTTGCTGCGTTGGGCAGTAGCGGGCGTAGTGTCTAGGGCACGGCCGCTCCGCTTCTGCACCCTGCTCCCTCTTCTGCTGTGCTGGTGGCTCTGTGCGACCACCGCCTCTTCCTCCAAACTACTCAGGTCACCTGCATGACGTTCATTCCATGTGGGGTCGAGGACCTCATCGTCCTCCACATCATCTTCCACCCAGTCTTCACCCCTGCCCTCCTTGTCGGTCTCCACAATGCTGAACGCCGCAGCAGTTGGCACCTGCGTTTCGTCATCATCGGAGACGTGCTGCGATGATCCTTGCATGTACTCATCTTGAGAAATAAGTGGTTGGGCATCGCTGCACTCAATCTCTTCCACTTCTGGGGCAGGGCTAGGTGGATGGCCCTGGGAAACCCTGCTGACAGAGTCATCAAAAAGAAGAAGAGACTGCTGTATGGCTTGGGGCTCAGACTGCTTGCCTGATTTGCAAGGGGGTGAGGTGAAAGACGGCTGGACATCGGCTGCAGGTGCCAACTGTGACCTTTCTGCAGTAGACTGGGTGGGAGACAATGTGAAGGAACTGGAGGCACTGTCAGCAGCAAACCAATCTACTATCGCCTCCACTTGTTCTGGCCTCATCACTTCTAGGGGCATATGATGCAATACCAAATACTGATGCAGGTTCTGTCGCCTACTCAAACTTGAGGAAGGTGTTTCACTTGTGCGTGTAGCTGGCACAGATCGACCACGTCCTCTCCTTGCAACAGGAGCTCTACCAGCAGCACCACGACCCAGGCCACGGCCCTTATTTGACGGTCTCCTCATATTTCTGTAATTTAAGATCTTGCCCTAGAAAGGTTTTTATTGAATAGCGGAATAGGAAATATGATCCAAAAAAGTGTATGTATCTCGCACGTACAAAACCACACTAGGCCCCAATTACTATTGTTTCTACCCCTAAACGGATGGATGAGGAGTAGGAGGAGTATGGAACAGACAGCACCCTCAAATCTTCAGAAGTATGAGATGAACCTCAAAAACTTGGAAAGGTGGATCTCACACGTACCGACACAGACTATCCCGCAATTCAATTGATCCTCAAAGGTTTTTATTGAATAGCGGAATAGGAAATATGATCAAAAAAAGTGTATGTATCTCGCACGTACACCACCACACTAGGCCCCAATTACTATTGTTTGTACCCCTAAAAGGATGGTTGAGCAGTAGGAGGAGGAGTATGGAACAGGCAGCACCCTCAAATCTTCAGAAGTATGAGATGAACCCCAAAAACTTGGAAAGGTGGATCTCACACGTACCGACACAGACTATCACGCAATTTAATTGATCCCCAAAGGTTTTAATTGAATAGCGGAATAGAAAATATGATCAAAAAGAAAGTGTATGTATCTCACACGTACACCACCACACTAGGTCCCAATTACTATTGTTTGTACCCCTAAAAGGATGGTTGAGCAGTAGGAGGAGGAGTATGGAACAGGCAGCACCCTCAAATCTTCAGAAGTATGAGATGAACCCCAAAAACTTGGAAAGGTGGATCTCACACGTACCGACACAGACTATCACGCAATTTAATTGATCCCCAAAGGTTTTAATTGAATAGCGGAATAGAAAATATGATCAAAAAGAAAGTGTATGTATCTCACACGTACACCACCACACTAGGCCCCAATTACTATTGTTTGTACCCCTAAAAGGATGGTTGAGCAGTAGGAGGAGGAGTATGGAACAGGCAGCACCCTCAAATCTTCAGAAGTATGAGATGAACCCCAAAAACTTGGAAAGGTGGATCTCACACGTACCGACACAGACTATCACGCAATTTAATTGATCCCCAAAGGTTTTAATTGAATAGCGGAATAGAAAATATGATCAAAAAGAAAGTGTATGTATCTCACACGTACACCACCACACTAGGCCCCAATTACTATTGTTTGTACCCCTAAAAGGATGGTTGAGCAGTAGGAGGAGGAGTATGGAACAGGCAGCACCCTCAAATCTTCAGAAGTATGAGATGAACCCCAAAAACTTGGAAAGGTGGATCTCACATGTACCGACACAGACTATCACGCAATTTAATTGATCCCCAAAGGTTTTAATTGAATAGCGGAATAGAAAATATGATCAAAAAGAAAGTGTATGTATCTCACACGTACACCACCACACTAGGCCCTAATTACTATTGTTTGTACCCCTAAAAGGATGGTTGAGCAGTAGGAGGAGGAGTATGGAACAGGCAGCACCCTCAAATCTTCAGAAGTATGAGATGAACCCCAAAAACTTGGAAAGGTGGATCTCACACGTACCGACACAGACTATCACGCAATTTAATTGATCCCCAAAGGATTTAATTGAATAGCGGAATAGAAAATATGATCAAAAAGAAAGTGTATGTATCTCACACGTACGCCACCACACTAGGCCCCAATTACTATTGTTTGTACCCCTAAAAGGATGGTTGAGCAGTAGGAGGAGGAGTATGGAACAGGCAGCACCCTCAAATCTTCAGAAGTATGAGATGAACCCCAAAAACTTGGAAAGGTGGATCTCACACGTACCGACACAGACTATCACGCAATTTAATTGATCCCCAAAGGTTTTAATTGAATAGCGGAATAGAAAATATGATCAAAAAGAAAGTGTATCTATCTCACACGTACACCACCACACTAGGCCCTAATTACTATTGTTTGTACCCCTAAAAGGATGGTTGAGCAGTAGGAGGAGGAGTATGGAACAGGCAGCACCCTCAAATCTTCAGAAGTATGAGATGAACCCCAAAAACTTGGAAAGGTGGATCTCACACGTACCGACACAGACTATCACGCAATTTAATTGATCCCCAAAGGATTTAATTGAATAGCGGAATAGAAAATATGATCAAAAAGAAAGTGTATGTATCTCACACATACACCACCACACTAGGCCCCAATTACTATTGTTTGTACCCCTAAAAGGATGGTTGAGCAGTAGGAGGAGGAGTATGGAACAGGCAGCACCCTCAAATCTTCAGAAGTATGAGATTGTGTTCACTGTACCCCACAAAGATTGTGTTCACTGCACCCCACAAAGATTGTGTTCACTGCACCTCAAAAAGGATTTTGTTCACTGCACCCCACAAAGATTGTGTTCACTGCACCCTAAAAGGATTTTGTTCACTGCACCCCAAAAAGATTGTGTTCACTGTACCCCCCAAAGATTGTGTTCACTGCACCCCACAAAGATTCTGTTCCCTGTACCCCACAAAGATTGTGTTCACTGCACCCCACAAAGGATTTTGTTCACTGCACCCCAAAAAGATTGTGTTCACTGCACCCCAAAAAGGATGTTGTTCACTGCACCCCAAAAATGATTTTGTTCACTGCACCCCAAAAAGATTGTGTTCACTGCACCCCACAAAGATTCTTTTCACTGTACCCCACAAAGATTGTGTTCACTGCACCCCACAAAGGATTTTGTTCACTGCACCCCAAAAAGATTGTGTTCACTGCACCCCAAAAAGGATGTTGTTCACTGCACCCCAAAAAGGATTTTGTTCACTGCACCCCAAAAAGATTGTGTTCACTGCACCCCACAAAGATTGTGTTCACTGCACCCCACAAAGGATTTTGTTCACTGCACCCCAAAAAGATTGTGTTCACTGTACCCCCCAAAGATTGTGTTCACTGCACCCCACAATGAATTTTGTTCACTGCACCCCAAAAAGATTGTGTTCACTGTACCCCCCAAAGATTGTGTTCACTGCACCCCACAAAGATTCTGTTCACTGTACCCCACAAAGATTGTGTTCACTGCACCCCACAAAGATTCTGTTCACTGTACCCCACAAAGATTGTGTTCACTGCACCCCACAAAGGATTTTGTTCACTGCACCCCAAAAAGATTGTGTTCACTGCACCCCAAAAAGGATTTTGTTCACTGCACCCCAAAAAGGATGTTGTTCACTGCACCCCAAAAAGGATGTTGTTCACTGCACCCCAAAACGATTGTGTTCACTGCACCCCACAAAGATTGTGTTCACTGCACCCCACAAAGGATTTTGTTCACTGCACCCCAAAAAGATTGTGTTCACTGCACCCCAAAAAGGATTTTGTTCACTGCACCCCAAAAAGGATGTTGTTCACTGCACCCCAAAAAGGATTTTGTTCACTGCACCCCACAAAGATTGTGTTCACTGCACCCCAAAAATGATTTTGATCACTGCACCCCAAAAAGATTGTGTTCACTGCACCCCAAAAAGGACGTTGTTCACTGCACCCCAAAAAGATTGTGTTCACTGCAGCCCAAAAAGATTGTGTTCACTGCAGCTCACACACAGAAAAATGGATGTGGATCACTGACACCTGCCTATCTCCTATCCCACACCACACAGCAATATCGATTGTAGTTTGTAGAACACAGTTTCCCTAAAATTCAGCAGCAGCAGCCTCTCCCTAACAGGATTGAGAAGAGATCGTAGATCAGGATTGAGTGCAGAGTCACCCCACCCCCCACACAGCAATATCGATTGTACTTTGTAGAAGACACTGACCCTATAATTCAGCAGACTCTATCCCTAAAATGCCTACAACTCGCCCTGCCTAAACACTCCGACCTGTCCCTCAATTCTATCCGGACACAAATGTTTTTTTCCTGCCTGTCTTTCCCTAATCAGCAGCCAGCACGTTGATGTGTGCTCTGTCCCTGATCTAAGCAGCAGAATGAAGACGCTGCGGCTGCCTGGAACTTATAAAGACTTGGTCACATGCTTCAGACGGCCAATCACAGCTACTGAGACATTTGCAGGCATGGCTGGGATGGCTTAAGGCACACCAGTTAAACGATTGTTGATTGGCTGTTGAAAGCCCGCCATGAAAAGAGCGCCAAAGCATGCAAAACCCGGAAATAAAACGACCGAACACGGATTTTTACCCGAACATACAGTAAAGTGTCCGTGTCCGTGTTCGGGTACAAAAAATCCAATTATTCGGTACGAACACGAATAATACAGTCCGTGTTCGCTCAACACTAGTCTTGAAGATTGCAGTCCACAAATTTACACAATTAAATTGAACTTAAGCAATTCTGCAAAGAAGAGTGGGCAATTATTGCAGAGTCTGGATGTGCAAAGTTAGTATAGCCATATCCCAACAGACTAAAGGCAGCCTGTAATTAAAGCAAAAGGTGGTTCAACAAAATACTGACACAAGGGGGTGATACTTTTTCCAACTCAGTGATTCTGTTTTTGATTTTTTTTTTCCTGACATAATTACATAGTTACATAGTTGTAACCACACCCCAAATATAACAGGGGTTACAGTCGTCTAGGATAATCCGCTCCCGAACACCAGGACAGCTATCGACCACTCCAATCCGCCATACATGAAGCCCATCATTAATTCCCCCCCAAGTACGAGACAAGGCTCTGTAGTGAGGTTCGATCAAGAGTAACTCTCTCCTCTTTTATTGAAAGAAACACAGCATTTATATATACTTTGAGAATACCACATGAACAATGACTGTGTAATTACCTCCCTTAGTAGTCAGCCAGGTGAGCTCATTAACATGCTTATCAATAGTCTCAGACCCAATTAACATACTGTCCTATTTTAGACAAAAGCACATTCTTTAGGAGGGGCTGCTGGAAACAATCCCCACCTCTCTCTGCAGCTAATACACATGGATTAGCAGACACGGTGTCTCTCCTATTTCCTGGACGCCCAAATTAGGCGTTGTACTTCCTGTGCCTTACAGTGTACAGGAATAAGGTAGATCTCCATATTTCCTGAGAGATATGGGTAATGCATATACTGTCCCATTTTAAATAGTCCAAACCATATTCTCAGTGTACACCACCCTCCCGGTCACCCTGCATCCATAAAAGATGCAGGGTGACTTAAACATAAGAAAGTCACACAAGGCTGGACATGGTGTCTCCCAGCCTCTTTAAAGAAATTTGGGGTCCACAACCTTCATGCCCAAAGTGACTCCTGTCACAATAGTAGTTAAGGTTGAATAAAGACAGCAGTCCATCCAGCTCAACCTGTGGAAGTGTGTGTGTGTCAGTGACGATATTAATTTCCAATATACCTAAATATTGAGTTTTTTGAGATGCACGTCCAAGAGTCTTTTAAAAGTATTATTACTCCCAACTGATACCACCAATTGTGGAAGAGAGTGCCACATTCTTACCAGCCTGACAGTGAAAAACCCCCTACGCAGCTTAAGGTTAAATTGCTTCTCCTCTAATCTCATTGTCCACGTGTCCTCTTACACTCCCTGAGACTAAATGTTTTTTTTCCTATGCTGGGATCACCATTGGGGTATTTGTAAATCGTTATCATGTCCCCAGGTGTCTCTTCTCCAGGGAGAATAAATTAAGTGCTTGTAACCGCTCCTCGCAATTAAGGTCCTACAATCCCCTAACTAGTTTAGTTGCCTTTCTTTGGACTCTCTCCAGTTCCAGCACATCCCTTCTGAGGATTGGTGACCAGAACTGGACAGAATATTCCAGATGTGGCCAGACCAGAGTTTTATAAATTGACAGGATTATAGTTTAATCTCTGAAATATATCCTCTTCTTTATGCATGCTAATATTCTGCTGGCTTTGGCAGCTGCAGCTTGACATTGCATGCTATTGCTTAGTCTATCTTCTACTAGGACCCCCCGATCTTTCTCCATCCTTGATTCCCCCAGAGGTTCCCCCCCAGTGAGTAGTTTGCATTTATGTTTATAGCCTCCAAGTGCATTACCTTACATTTCTCCACATTAAACCTCATTTGCCATGAAGTTGCCCACTCTGTTATTTTGTTCAGGTCATTCTGAAAGATTTCTATATCCTGATGTGAAGGTATTGCCCTGCCTATTTTTGTGTCATCCACGAAAACTGAGATTGAGCTAATAATCCGGTTCTCTATATTATTTATGAAAAAATTAAACAGAATTGGTCCCAGGACAGAACCTTGGGGGACCCCACCTACCACTCCAGACCAGTCTGAGTACACGTTATTTATCACCACCCTTTGGACATGCCCCCTGTAACCAGTTTTCTATCCAAGAACAAACCTTGTGGTCGATGTCTGCAGACCTTATCTTGTAGGTTAAGCGTTTATGGGGAACTGTATCGAATGTCTTTTCAAAATCCAGATACACCACATCCACAGGTCTCCCCCTATCTAGCTCACAGCTCACCTCCTCAAAGAACGTTAACAGATTGGTCAGGCAAGAACGTCCCTTGGTAAACCCATGTTGATTACTACTAATGATACTGTTGTCCTCAGCAAAGTGTTGGATATAGTCTATTATTATCCCCTCTAATAATTTACATACTATTGATATCAGACTGACTGGCATGTAACTTCCCGAAATATGTCTCTGCCCTTTTTTGAATATTGTTATCACATTGGCTTTCCTCCAGTGAACTGGTACAGTTCCTGTCAGTATACTGTATGCAAAGATGAGGAACAACGGTCTAGATATAACCGTTGATGTTATATCCTACACTTGAATGTTATAAGTTGTACTGAGTAAATACAGCTGGATAAAACAAAAACTGTGTCTTCATTTCAGGCTACAAAGCAACAAAATATGACTATTTTAAAGGAGGGTGATTCTTTTCTATACCCATAGTAGCTAGTTTTATCCAGCGCAGACAAATGCAAAATCAAGCTTGTTATTGTATAGATGTAATGAATGAACTAAATTGGTAAATAATTTGAGCTTTACATAATTCCTGCTGAATTTAGTTAGTTAGTGCAGGAATACAGAAATTACAGTCTTAGTGTAATAAATGCCTTATTTTGAAATGTAGCAACATGATACTACAACTATACAATCCCCCTAAGGTCCCTTCAAGGCACTCTGTAAAGGGAAACTGGAATTATTGGATACATCTAGTGGCTGCTCTGATTGCAATGGTTTACTGTAGGGATAGGGGCACCTTCCTTATGCCAGCTCAGCACTGGGAGCATCAAGGAGAGGAGGAGAGAGCCAGGAGGCAGTGTGGGCTGTGTTCTCGCTCCCCCTCCTTTAATGCCAGTGCAGTGGTCCTGTATTAACAAGCAGGTGGCGGTGTTCTCAGACATACAGGAGCTGCACTAGTAGGAAGGATGAATGGGAGAGAGAGCACAGCCCGCATCACCGAGTGCAGAAGTGTTCAGGAGAGAGCCACGAATGGAGGAGAGAGCCATCAACACAAGCATGTGACCAATGTGAAAACTGAGCTGCACAGTGATTTTGACAAGTGGGATCCCCTAAGCTTGCGCATCATAAATGTGGTGGTGCAGTTTGGCATCTTATGACATGGGTGCTGGAGCCAGGCACACGGTTACAGTCACTTTTTGCCTCAAAACCAGTCTAGGGGTGTTCTTTTAGTTTTTTATATTTTTGAAGCATCTTGGATAGGGTTGAGGGAATAGAGTGTGGTGCTCCAAAAAGAGTCCTATGTACAAGTTGAGGATAGTGAACTCCTTTCTATAAATCTGAAACAAGAGTCCTTGCACAAGCAAACTGTGGGCTTGGCTTTGTAGTAGAAGCCCTTAAAAGAGTAAAAGCTTCTTTAAACAAACACACAAGTCGTTTTTGTTTTAGCATAGCCTCCCCACCTTAACCCCAAAGAGCTGGTGTTGAAGGAGGCCCAAAAATTGTAAAGGTGTGCACCTGTGGAACAGGTGCGCAAACATTGTCGTTTTTGTCATAACCAAAATGAGGTTCTGTGAACGTAAAGAGAATGAGAGGAGGGTTTGAGGGTGGCACCATGGTCCAGGCTTAAACTGAGGCTCAACTGCCACATCACAACGATAGCCTAGTCTACAAGGTCTGCATCAGGTGCATCAAAGCTTGATATCCACGACTGATTCATCTTAATGAATGTCAAACGGTCGACTGAGTCGGTGGAGAGTCTAGTTCGATGGTCTGTGACGAATCCTCCTGCTGCGCTGAATGCCCGTTCCGATAGGACACTGGAAGCAGGGCAGGCCAACAACTCCATGGCATACTGGGCCAGTTCTGGCCAGTGGTCTAATCTTAAGACCCAGTATGCCAGTGGATCGGATTCGTCACATGAAAAGCCCTCTGTGTCACTTTGTGCCCTCACGTAATCGTCCACCATGTGATGCAGACGGTGTCGATGCGATGTGGCAGCTGAGAGGCCTGGGCGGTGAGGACTAAAAAAAGACCGAAAGGCATCCGTCAACCGCACGCCTTCTCCAACGCTCCTCTCGTGACCACCAGTAGAATCCATGGTAGGTTGTCCCCGCCCCTGCACCCTACGGGAGTCGGGGAACATGTTCACCAGATTCCTCTTGAGACTGTCCTCAAGGGATTTGATCCTGTGGACTCTATGGGTGGATGGGAAAAGCTCCGAGACTTTACACTTGTACCGGGGGTCAAGGTGGCTGGCCAACCAATAGTGGTTAGTCTCTTTAATGGCCTTGATTCTGGGGTCCTTTCGCAGGCTCTGGAGCATGATGTTTCCCATGCGTCGCAAATTAGCGAAGGCCTGAGAAGCTGACTCCTCGGGGTCACTCATAACGACATTATCTTCAACGGGCTCCTCCTCCTCCCAGCCACGTACTACTCCAAAGTGTCCCGAGGGAGTCAAACTAGGCCTTGCAGATTGCCGCATGTCTTCCTCCTCCTCCTCCTCAAACCCTGCAAAAGTTCCCGCAGAATCGTCCTCCTCCTCCTCTTCCACCCCTGGATCCTGCTCGGGCCTCTGGGAGCTAGGCATAATGGGGTCAGGATTCTCAGGATAAAGGGGGCCTCGAGAGGCAAGGAAGTCCTCCTCTTCCTCCTGCTGCTCTGCCTCCAGTGCCCTGTCCATAATGCCACGCAGAGTGTGCTCCAACAAAAACAGTACCGGTAGGGTGTCACTGATGCATGCGCTGTCCCGGCTGACCATCCTTGTGGCCTCCTCAAATGGCGAGAGGACAGCGCATGCATCCTTAATCAAAAGCCACTGCCGTGGTGAAAAGAAGCCCAGGCGCGCAGAGCCAGTGCTGGTGCCGTACTCGCATAGGTATTCATTGAGGGCCCTCTGCTGCGTGTACAGGCGCTGCAGCATAGCCAAGGTGGAGTTCCAGCGGGTGGGCATGTCACAGATGAGGCGGTGTACCGGCAGCTGAAACTCGCGCTGCACTTCGGCCAAACGTGCAGTGGCACTGTACGACCGCCTGAAGTGACTGCACACCCTCCTTGCCATCCTTAGCACATCCTGCATTCCCGGGTACGAGTTCAAAAACCGCTGTACCACGAGATTCAGGACATGCGCCAGGCATGGCACATGGGTTAACTTTCCCTGACGAAGGGCGGCCAGGAGGTTTGACCCATTATCAGTAACCACCATCCCTGGCTGCAGCTGGCGTGGTGTCAACCACCTCTGGGCCTGTGCCTGCAGAGCCCCAAGAATCTGAGGGGCAGTGTGCTGCCTGTCCCCTAGACACACAAGCTGCAGCACTGCGTGACACCTTTTGGCCTGAGACATAGAATAGCCCTTTGAACGTTTACGTGGTATCTCATCATATTCAAAGGACCATTCTGCAGAGGAGGGCATGGAGGAGGTAGAGGAGGAGGAGCAGGAGGGGGTAGAAGTGATCGATCTACCCGGATCAGCGACACCACCAGCTGTTTGCAGACGTGGGGGCAACACTGGCTGCAGCACCGAGCCCTGGCTACAATCCCTTCCACTGGCAAGCAGTGTCACCCAGTGAGCAGTGACAGAAATGTACCATCCCTGCCCATGTTTGCTTGACCAAGTGTCAGCCGTCAAGTGTATCTTACGGCTGACTGACTTGGCCAGGGATGACACTACATTGCCTTCCACATGTTGGTATAGGGATGGCAGGGCCTTACGGGAAAAGTAATGCCGACTTGGCACCTGCCACTGTGGAACTGCACATTTTGCGAAGTCACGGAAGGGAGCAGACTCTACCAGGTTAAATGGTAATAGTTGCAGAGCCAGTAGTTTAGCCAAACTACTGTTTAGACGCTGGGCATGTGGGTGGCGGGGAGTATACATTTTTTTTCGTTCCAGCATGTGTGGAATCGAAATTTGGCGTCTAGATGATACAGCTGGTGGTGTGCTGGAGGTAGATGCGACACTGCCTGCTATATCATCATCCCTGCCAGTGGAGGCTGCCAACAGGTGACGAGTGACTATAGCAGGGCCAGGAACAGACTGATGTGCAGGTGGAGCAGGTGGAGCAGATGGAGCATGAGGAGGAGCGCGAGGAGAACTAGGAGGCCGACTGACCAATCTTTGGCCCTTTTGTGGGTTCTTTAAATGCTCCTGCCAACGGGCCGAGTGGTGGGTTGTCAAATGCCTGTTTAGGCAGCTTGTACCCAGGTGGTTGACATTTTTGCCACGTTTTATACCCTTCTTACAAATCTTGCAGATCGCAACTGTTTTATCTGCATGGGATGTCTCAAAAAAGGCCCAGCAAGATGAGGTGTGTATAGTGGCCCGGGAGACAACAGGTGCGGCCTTAGATGGAGTAGGCCGTCTGCTCTCCCCTCTTGCTTGCTCTGCCTCCTCCTCAACCTCAGACCCAACATCTGACTCCATCAAAGACTGAGCATCAGGCCTGGCCTGGGAGACAACAGGTGCGGCCTTAGATGGAGCGGGCCGTCTGCTCTCCCCTCTTGTTTGCTCTGCCTCCTCCTCAACCTCAGACCCAACATCTGATTCTATCAAAGACTGAGCATCAGGCCTGGCCTGGGAGACAACAGGTGCGGCCTTAGATGGAGCGGGCCGTCTGCTCTCCCCTCTTGTTTGCTCTGCCTCCTCCTCAAACTCAGACCCAACATCAGACTCCATAAAGGACTGAGCATCAGGCTGGAGTAGATGGCCGACACTGTGGTCAAACAGCTCAGCTGACTCCTCTGCCATGTCTGAAATTGGGTCTAAGGGAGGACATGAGGTGGACATGGACTCATCTGTATTTGTTCTGACAACTGCAGAAGACTGACCACTTTTCTCTGCCTGGGTCACTGTAGTTGCAGATGATGCCGATGATGAGGGTTTGTTCATATAGTCCACCACCTCCTGTACATACTGTGGACGTATAGCTTGGCCACTGCCGGAGAACAATCCAAATGGTGGCCTGGCTGAGGACTGACCACCACGTCCACCCCTGCCTCTAGACACCCTAGAAGCTGTGCCCCTTTCCGCAGCAGGGCCACGTATGCCTTTTCTTGGTCTACCAGGCATATTTCTCAATGATGCGTTGGCAACTGTGTGCGGTGAAAAACGCACACTGCTATGCGACCCACAGTTGTCGCTGGATACAGCACAGCAGTTGCGGTTCACGCACAGTAGCAAAGCCTTTTGCACAGTGGACCTAACGCTTTGAACAACAGGGGTTAGGTTGTCACTGATGCGTTGGCAACTGTGTGCGGTGAAAAACGCACACTGCTATGCGACCCACAGTTGTCGCTGGATACAGCACAGCAGTTGCGTGTCACGCACAGTTGCAAAGGCTTTTGTACAGTGCACCTAACGCTTTGAACAACAGGCGTTAAGTTGTCACTGATGCGTTGGCAACTGTGTGCGGTGAAAAACGCACACTGCTATGCGACCCACAGTTGTCACTGGATACAGCACAGCAGTTGCGGTTCACGCACAGTAGCAAAGCCTTTTGCACAGTGGACCTAACGCTTTGAACAACAGGCGTTAGGTTGTCACTGATGCGTTGGCAACTGTGTGCGGTGAAAAACGCACACTGCTATGCGACCCACAGTTGTCGCTGGATACAGCACAGCAGTTGCGTGTCACGCACAGTTGCAAAGGCTTTTGTACAGTGCACCTAACGCTTTGAACAACAGGCGTTAAGTTGTCACTAATGCGTTGGCAACTGTGTGCGGTGAAAAACGCACACTGCTATGCGACCCACAGTTGTCACTGGATACAGCACAGCAGTTGCGGTTCACGCACAGTAGCAAAGCCTTTTGCACAGTGGACCTAACGCTTTGAACAACAGGCGTTAGGTTGTCACTGATGCGTTGGCAACTGTGTGCGGTGAAAAACGCACACTGCTATGCGACCCACAGTTGTCGCTGGATACAGCACAGCAGTTGCGTGTCATGCACAGTTGCAAAGGCTTTTGTACAGTGCACCTAACGCTTTGAACAACAGGCGTTAAGTTGTCACTGATGCGTTGGCAACTGTGTGCGGTGAAAAACGCACACTGCTATGCGACCCACAGTTGTCGCTGGATACAGCACAGCAGTTGCGGTTCACGCACAGTAGCAAAGCCTTTTGCACAGTGGACCTAACGCTTTGAACAACAAGCGTTAGGTTGTCACTGATGCGTTGGCAACTGTGTGCGGTGAAAAACGCACACTGCTATGCGACCCACAGTTGTCGCTGGATACAGCACAGCAGTTGCGTGTCACGCACAGTTGCAAAGGCTTTTGTACAGTGCACCTAACGCTTTGAACAACAGGCGTTAAGTTGTCACTGTATTTTGCTGCCTAGCAAGCACGTATACCTGCTGTGATACAGCAGCACTGTGCCACGTGCTCACTAAACAGAACCCTCACACTTTCCCTACAGAAACTAAATTTTCAAATCTAACTAATGTAGTACAAAGCTCCCTAACTACACTAGATATCCCTTTCCACTAAATAGAAAGCTCCATACAGCAGAAGACTGACACTGTCCCTTAAGTTTTTTTTTTTTTTTTTTTTTTTTTTTAACTCTAAGAACCAGCACAATCGCTGTATCTAACTACACTGGCTGTAAGCTAAATACAATTCTGCTATATGGAGCTTTAGAACCACTCGATATGTAGGAAATGTAGTGTAGCAAGCAGGAGTCAGACAGAACTGCTTCAACTCTCTTCAACAGGCTCTGGATAACTGTGCTAGGGGTTAGGCGGGGCCATCTTATATAGTGTGGGGCGTATTCACTCCTGATTGGCCTCTGGTCCCCGTAGTCACTCCAATCACGTTCCTAGGAGACTCCTGCCCCCTCATTGGCTTTTGCAGACGTTTCTGGGCCAATCACGGGCTTTTAAAGCCCAGTTCCTGTCCCAGTGCATTTTGGGCGGTTCTGGTGGCCGAATACCGAACTTTTGCCGCAAAAAGTTCGGTATTCGGCCGAATATCGAACATCCAATGTTCGGGTCGAACCGATGGTCGACCTGAACCGTTCGATCATCCCTACTCAAGAGCTTGGTAAATGAGCAGAAGCTCTGCTGACTTTCATCATCCAATCATGTGCAAGCAAAAATGTTGCTTTTTAATTTTCCTTGCATGTGATTGGGCATTCTTTGCAAAGTGAAGCTTTACCTCATTTACTAAGCTCTGGAGCAACTGCACTTGCAGAGTGCAACTACACTTTGCAAAAATACACAGTCTATTTGCCTTTAGTAAATCAACCCCTACGTGTCTTAAAGTATTTATATAGACTCCCAGCAGCCTTCAGGACCATCTTTCCTGGTATTGGCCAGAGCTGTATAAATAGTCATACTGCCATTTGCATTGCTCCACCCCTATGTTCCTGAGGATTCTACTGCTCTCTGGAAAGCAGAGGAAACAGGCAAACCAGCAGCTGCTGGAACACTGAGCAGACCTAACTAATCACAGGCAGCTGCACTGATTAAAATTTACCTAGCAATCAAAAACACAGCTCCACTAAACACAGTGAGCCAGCTCTAAATCTAAAGCAGGCCATAGACGATTCGAAATTCGTACGATTTATCGTTCGATAAACTAAAGCGGCACTCGTGCACATCATCGAGTGTACCATCAATGTGAGCCGAAAATCGTACGACAAAACACTATTTTTTGTGCCTTTTAACCACATCTCTACCGGACACACTCCCTACTGTTCTGTGTTTTGTTAGGCGAAATCATACAACTCCCCCACTAATGATACGAAATTCGGTCGATTTTCGCAAAAAAAACCAACATGTTGGATATGTGAATTTTTGCTGTCGTACGAAAATCGAACGTTTTACATACCACACTAACGATACGAAAATCGTTCGATAACACTGCCATTTACAATTTTCGAACGAAATTCGAATCGTCTATGGCCTGCCTAAGTAATCCTAGCACTTATTTAGGAGGGTGCTACATAAACATGCAAAGGGCTTTAGCCCTTGCCTTGGGTTTGCCAAATTAAACAGCCCTTTACCCTGTTTTATCATCAAATTAACATATAAACAAGCCACTTATTTACCACAGTTCTGACAATGTTGCATCAGTGAAGTGAAATACAGAAAACAAATCCCTAGACATGGTCTTGGGATTTCTACTTCAGTTGGAAGCCCTTTAGCAGTTGCAGCACTATTACTTTAAACCAGGGCCTTCCAAACTTTTCGGTACAAGGGCTATATATACTTTACAAATTTTTATAAGGGTAAAAAAAAATAATCAATTTTCTAAAAGGTTTTAATTTTACATTAAAATGTTTTACTTGTCTTTTTTTTTGTAATCAGCTTGATCCGATTAATAAACATCAATAGGACAAACAAAAAAATTCCAAATAAACTTGAGCCCATCAGATTCCCCTTTACATTAGAGTCAAATCAAAGCCCCCGTACATCAGTGTTCCCACTTACACGTGAGTCCCCATCAGAACCTTCCCTTACATCAGAGTCCCCATCAAAGTATCTAAATAAAATCATGCAGCAGGTTTTGCCCATGGGCCACAGTTTTGAGACCCCTGTCTTAGACATAGTATACCTATACAGTAAAACTTTTACTCCACTATATATTGCATTTTAGAGCTGCAGATATTTTCAATGCAGCCTTTCTTCTCCACGCAGAGAATAAAGGATCACATGAAATTGTAACTTTAACTGAGCAATTTCTTTAACTCAGAAATTATCTTTCTGATTCACCTCTACAATTTCTCTAATCTCTGCAATTGCTTTAACATTGATTTGTTGTGATTTTTTTTTTTTTTAAAAAGGCCAGAAAAATGACCAGAAACTTATTGTCGCCCAATGTCTTTTCAGCACAAATTACTTAAAATGATACTAAACAGAGAAGTGTTAATTGCCATAATTAATTCAAAAAATAATTTTTATCATGCCACTGTTTTTTTTTTTAATCCTCTAAGTACCTTATTCATGCAGCACTATTGTGTGGTCATATGCTCTTTGGCATCTGCAGGGAAAGGTCCTTAGGAGGGCTTCAATTACTCTGCTGATATATGTTCTCAACATTGTAAGTCTGTGTCTTCACAGCCCTGATTGGTGCTGAGCTGGTCACATGACTTAAAAAAAAACTGTTTCAGAAGAACAATTTAAATTAAATTATAAATATATAAAAAAAGTTTTACAGCTCCCAAAAAATATTTATTGAACAATTGAATGGCTAATCTTTGTACAATATTTATGATGTAGGTGGAGTCAAAGATGGTTGACACTTGTTTTTATTTTGTTCAGATGGCATCGCAATCCAAGGCTCGTTTTTTAAATTTCCAAGAATTAGCACTTACATTTAATACTGATCTACATTAAAACTAATCTTTTGTGTGAGTTTCTTAGTGAATGTAATCAATTAGCATACTATATCCCACCCCATAGTGTTTAGCAATAGGAGGACATGGAGGAGGGGGAGGGAGGGGAGTGTAATTTACCACTGTGCATACGCCCACATGTGTGACTCTATAATCATGTGGGCATATACACATCTATAATTATGTGTGCTGCAGGATAAGAAAAAGGACTAATTGAAGAGCTTAGAAAGAAAAAGAAAATGGACCATGCTCAGCAGGGGCCAATTCCTGCAGGAACGCATGAGAACGGCGTTCTTCTGAAGAAAAAGCTGCTGGTGCCCCACCAACAGGATCCCAGCACCACCTTCTACTCTGGGATGGTGGTTCGATAAGACCAGATTGTGAGTTCCCGACCCGCCATCCCCGAGCATCAGTGTGAAGAACAGAGCCTGCACTAGAGGAAGCAGAGCCGATGCTTCCTGTATAGTGTCGGCACCTGTAAAAGGCTGAGTGATACCAAATGCTTTTCTCCTGTGAGAGGAGCAAAAAAGGAAGCATCGTCTCTGCTCTCTACTGCAGCAGTACCCATCACCAATACCCACAAGTAGTACCCACCAGCAGTACCCACCACCAGTACCTGCCAGAAATACCAGCCAGAAATACTCACTAGCAGTACCCACCAGCAGTACCAGCCAGCAGTACCCATCAGCAGTACCCGCCAGCAGTACCCACCAGCAGTACCCATCAGCAGTACCAGCCAGCAGTACCAGCCAGCAGTACCAGCCACCAGCAGTATCCACCAGCAGTAACCACGAACAATACCAACCAGCAGTACCAGTCCTGATTGAGGTCAGTTGAGGTTCAGGTAAACCGCAGTGAATCCGTGTGAAAGCAGCCTTAGGCCCCTTTCCCACAATCAGTCTGCTCAGGTCCGCTGGTCCATTTTTCATGTGGACCCATTCAGACCCTCCATTCACCTCTATAGAGTGGCAGATGTAAACGGACTTGTGTCCGCTTACACCCACAAACCTCAGATTCAATCCACTTAAAAAAACAGAAGGGGATCTGTCCCCTTCTGTCTGGATGGATCGGATGGCCCATAGAGTAGAGCGGGCTGTGTCCCTGTCTGCTCTGCATATGCTGAGTGGACACAACAGACCTTCATCTTCCCGCTCCGCTCATTGTGGCCTGTGACCAGTTACTAAGTCGATAAAGAGGCCCTTGCTCCTCAAAAGGTGTGTGTGTGTGTGTGTGTATATATATATATATACACATGCAATCACACTTTTTTTATTTTTGAGGTTGGGGGGGGGGGATCTTCGGTGACTTCCCACACATTTTTTCACAGGACCTGACGCCTGATGCTCAGTAGATGGCAACAGCTGGTTTATACAAACTTCCTCGAGAGCCATTCCTGATGCATTTCTCTGTGCATGTGTGTTTTTAATGCTTTTTTGGTGCGCTTTGCTATATTCCAGTACAGTTCAATGCAGGAAAAAAGCAGCATGTTGTACTTTTTGTTTCTGGAACTGAAAAGCACGGGAACACACCGCGGGCCCTTAGAGGCTTTGTGAGTACACAAACTTTGTTACATAGCATGTAATAAGAGTTGTTCTTAGTCTTGGTTTAATGACACCTTAACTTATAGTTCTACTTTATACAAGTGCTTCAAATCTGATTGCCAATAGTTACATTTTCACGAACACAAAAGAAAAATGTGGCTTATGTGCATATGTTATTAACGCCTTAATAACAACAGGATCTATTCTCTTAGGTAGAGACTTTATCCACTAGTAGACACATCAAACAATTAGTAATTCCATATATAACTTTTAAATGCATCAAAAAAATTATTCAGATCCCCACAAGTGGCTGGTGTAAGGAGAAGTGGCCGGTGTGGGCGGAGTAGGCGGGATTAGTAGGTTGGTTTGCTGTAGAGACGGACGGCGGTGGCGCTGTTGGAGAGGTCCAGAGGGAGGACGAGACTCGGGCCGGCAGGCGCAGAGTGGCGTATTGGAGGTGCGAATCTGCTTGTCCATGTTGTTGAGAAAAATGTGGTGATAAAAGAGAAGGTGGGACCTGCCATACACTGGGAATGAGAGGACCTTACCAGGAGTGGGTATGTATCCTGGCCCTGGTGACCAATCAAGCGGTTTCTGGTCTTAGTGCTGTATGGCATCTATGACCAACTACATTCGGTGAGTGACCCATCTACTACCTTCACAGGGTGGAGAGTGACCGGCGCCATTTACTTATCACAGGGCGGATCAACAGACCGGCATTGAGCACTGGCACCTTACTCCTATTTTGGCACAAAGAATCATTCACTTTGAACTGTGATCACAAAATAGTCACGTTACATTTATATGGACTATATTAAGCACAAATGAAACAACCAGCACTTTATACGTATACTTTATACATTTTTTGCACCTTAATTGAATTGGATATTTTATGTAGTTTAAAGTTCCGTTTAATATTGCATATTTGCACATTTACTTGATGCACATATATTTATTCTTTATATATTTGTTTATAAGGATTTTGTATCAATTTGTTAATTTGAATGTATCACAGTATTATACAAACAGCAAGCGCTACGGGTAGCCCCTAAGTCTAGTGGTTATTCAGATTAGATCCCCACAATTATTAGAATTCTGACAAATGCTACGTCTAAAAGATAAGAAAACACTCAACCATTACTGGTTACTTTTTGATCTCCCAAGATGGCAAACAATTACTCACAGAAACCTATATCCCAACACAATCTTCCTGTAACTTTCCCCTCAATCATAGATAACGTATCTTTACAAACAGTACACTTTGAAACTGAATCGCTCTTTTCCTAATTAGGGATGTGCTCCTAGTTTGGATCAAACTTTGCTTGTTTGGAAGTTCATTTGAATGCTTGACTTTCAGTCCATTCAGCGAACATAATATATTGTAGTATGTTTTTCTCCAGCTACTATATGTGACAGCTTCCTACTTCTGCTGGCAAGGTTGTTAAGGAAGCCGTTGGTGCCAGCACCTGATGTATCCTTAGCAACCAGGGACATCACCTAGTGCCATTCATTTACTGGCCAGAAATCTCAAGCTATGTGAACAAAGTGGCCAAGAATAGTTAAACAAGAAAAAACTGTGTGGGTTTCCTTCCATAATTTATACCAGGCCTTTTAGGTCTGGTATGGATTTTAAGGTAAAACTCCAAGCACAAAAAAAAAAGTGTGGCCCTCAAAAATAACACTAGATTAGTAAGATGTTACGCACACCTTTGCCCACATATGACCCATAATAAGGGAATATTAGTCAATGAACATTCACCATTCAAGATTAAGATGCCTACCCATCCTTCTATTATCATTTTAATAGGGTGCCATTCCCCTACAATTCTGTTATTTTGGCTGATGCCAATGCAGATGTCAAAATTAATGGTACATATATTTTGTATTAAAAGTAAATATGCATATAGTAGTACAAGGTGGCCCAAACCCATTATTATTGCACTTTTATCAAAATTTGTTGATTAGGCTTTTTATGTGTGTCTTTATGTCCTGTAAATCACTGATTTTTTTATTTGTTGACTGTATATTTAAAAGAAAAATCACAAAACCTAGTGCATTTTTATACTGTGTTGTCTCCCATGAGACTCAGACTTGCTTCCTGACTTCTGTCTAAACGCTTGCCCCACTGTATGCTGGCTACAGCAATGAAAACTGCCGACAACACATATTTTCTTCCAATATATCTTTGACACAAGTTGTCAAGCATCTCAAAGAACTGCGCTGATTGCAGTCAAGCCCAAATTTTCCTTTTTTTTAACCAGGAACTTCTTGTTGCTTATGTACAGAGAAATATTGTAGATGTATGGGTCGTTTACCTGATACACTCAGCTGTATAGAGTTTCTGCTGGAGTTGGAGCTGACAGGATTCTGAATGGTGCAGATGTAACGTCCACTGTTACTCCCTGTGATTGGCTGGAAGTAGAGATAGGAATCATGACAGGTCACACGGGTCTCAGAGCAGATGTTCTTCCCATCACGGTAGAAGATGTAAGTAGTGACAGTCTGGCCACCGGCATTACAATGGAGAGACACATATGAGCCACTAATAAGACTATTAGAAGTGTAATTTCCACTCAGGACAGGAGCATTGAGCACATCTGGAATATAAAAAAAGGAACTCTTAAGTATCCACAGTCTTATTACCAATATATTAGTAGAGGCTCAAAATGTAATACTGACAACATATCTGTGATATCTGTATATGCAGAATGAGTAACATAGGAAAGAGATCTTAAAGACATCAAGTGAGCCTGTGCTTTGCCTGATGCAATGCAAAGTAAAAGGTTTACTTAAATGTTCTTCTCCCAACATATACTCCACTATACTTCCAGGTTTTGGGAAATATGGGAGTTCCACTAATCCCTCCAACAATTTTGTGCTGGGTACCTGAGTCACAAGTCATCAGACCCATGTGGAACTGGGGAGAGAGTCCTGATAGGTACAATAATTATTAGCAGTTTATTTTTGCCCAGTCAGGCTAATTTAAAGGCTTGTACTTCTTCTTTATAGACACAATTTACACATAAGCAAAGATGAGACTGCAAAGATAATTATTGTATGAGGCTAGAATCACATGATATCTGCTCATGCTTGGGAATTTACCATTGCCTGCCTACTGAGAAATGGAGTGACCTTGTACTTAATGCTCAACTTTGGGCAGCAGAAAAATTGCTCTTGCATTACCGCCCTGCTTTCCAAGGGTTAACCACTTGCCGACCGCCCATAGTATATTTACTGCGGTAGTCAGCCCCTCCTAGGCAAAGCGACGTAGTACTACGTCGCTCGCCCAGGAGCCTGCAGGGGGTGAGTGTGCACCGCCGGAGGTGCGCTCCCGCCCCCGCTCGTTCAGGGACATCCCTGCGCGAGTGACTGGCGGCTCCGATGTCCGCCGGTCACTCGCGATCTCCCGCTGGAGAGGGAGAAAGGCAGGGGGCTGATGTAAACAAAGCCGCCTGTCATTCTCCCTGGTGTAACTGCAGAGATCATACGATCCTGCTATGTAGGATCGTATGTCTCTATGTTTACATCACAAGCCACGCCCCTTTACAGTTATAATCACGCCCCTGGGGACACACTTAACCCCTTGATCACTAATAAAGTTAACCCCTTCCCTGCCAGTGTCATTTTTACAGTAACAGTGCATATGTATAGCACTGATTACTGTAGTAATGTCACTGGTACCCCCAAAAGTGTAAAAAATGTTAGTCAGGGGTCCGATCTGTCCGCCGCAATATCGCAGTTCCGCAAAAAAAAATCGCAGATCGCCGCCATTACTAGTTTTGCAAAAAAAAAAACAATAAAAATGACAAATCTTTCCCTTAGTTAGTAAACGCAATAACTTTAGCGCAAACCAATCAAAATACGCTTATTGCGATTTTTTTACCAAAAATATGTAGCAGAAAACAAATTGGCTTGAAATGTTAAAAAAATTAGATTTTTACATTTTTTTGGGGAATTTCATATAAAAAAATGTGAAAAATATTGTTATTTTTTCAAAATTGTCGCTCTTTTTTTGTTTTATAGCGCAAAAAATAAAAATCGCACAGGTGGTGATCAAATACCACCAAAAGAAAGCTCTGTTTGTGGGTCTAGGTCCTTTGATCCAATTCACCCTTTTAATTTTAATGAAATAATGTAAGTATTACTTCTAAATTCAATCCCCTAGACAAAACTAGTATTTAAGCCATGCAGTGTAAGTGGGTTTGGAGGGTGGAGGGAGGGGATAGCAGTGCAAGGGTAACATGAAACATGGTCAAAAATACACCAAGGGTTTTTGAGCCCCCCCCCCCCCCCCCCCATCCTTACAGAATTGCCGGGTTCTGAAACCCGCCAGCACCTGTCATATTTTAACTACTTCAGCCTCCGATATCTATCGTTAAATTGTGGGGTTGAGGTGGTTACACCGGGGTGATGCCTGCAGCTACAGGTGTGTTTTTTTTTTCTTCCAGTTGGCGATTCTCTTTGTTGTAAAAGCAATCGTAGTGGCCAATAAGCAACTAGAATTATTTTACAAGAGGTGGAAGGGGGTCCCTCCCACCACCTTCTCTTTGTCCCTGATCATCTCTATGGTCTAAGAATCTGGAAGTGACAAGTATTACATCACTTCTGGTTTCACCAGGATGTAAACAAGCCATTACTGGCTTGAGAAAGCAGCAGATCAAACTGATCTTGGTTTGACCTGATACTTTTAAGGGCAGAGAAGAGATCTGGGGTCTAACAGTAAGGCTCCGTTCACATCTAGGCGTTTTGGGGCGTTTTTGGGGCGTTTTTCTGCTCTAGGATCAGCTCTCAAAACGCCCAACAAGACAAATCCTATTCATTTCAATGGCCCCTGTTCACATCTGAGCGTTTTGACGCTGTATACAAAACGCCCAACGCTCAAAAAAGTACATGAGCTTCTTTTTGGGCAGATTACAGGCGTTTTCCATTGATCTCTATTCAATCTAAAAACGCCTGCACAAAAATCGCGGTAAAAATCGCGGTAAAATCGCGGTAAAAAACGCCGCAAAAATCGCGGTAAAATCGCGGTAAAAAACGCGCGAAAAACGCTACGCTCAGGTGTGAATGTAGCCTAACACAATAATCACAGTAAAAAGTACCTGTCACTGCCCATACTATCACAAGGGATTTTGTTTATCCCCGGTAATAGCAATAAGGTTGATCAAAAAATAAACAGTGTAAAATAAATAAATAAATAAAAAATAAACAAAAATAATAAAACTATTTTTTTTTTTCAATAAAGGGAATTTGTGGCTTTTCCCCCCATACTTCCGCATGATGGTGCTAGTGCTTGGTGGCAGCAAATTGAAAGCAAGGTACTGTATGAACAGCAGGGTGGGCAAAAAAAGAAAGAGGTAGTGAGAAAGAAATTGTGAAATCGCTATGTGAAATGTTATGCTTCTGCCTTGTTCACCTTATAACGCATGTACAATA
This sequence comes from Pelophylax lessonae, assembly GCF_965119305.1. Taxonomy (NCBI): domain Eukaryota; kingdom Metazoa; phylum Chordata; class Amphibia; order Anura; family Ranidae; genus Pelophylax; species Pelophylax lessonae. The sequence continues at coordinate 188,544,209 of NC_138779.1, read as the reverse complement.
AAACACAGCACAGCAGCTTTGCCCAAATCTCATGTTTTAATGACTACTGTAAAATTGTAGCTTTCCCTTACCAGAGAAAATGGTCATCACGAAAAACAGAGGGGAAATACTTCCAGCAGGAATACAAATGGCCGTGAAAACCTGAGTTTGCAACCTTTCCGTACTCTCTCCAAAAGTAAAAAAATACAATTGGATGCATATGCTGTACACTTTCAACATAGTAGGAGACTTTGCCTTTCAAGAGGCATAGGGGTTTATTTACTAAAGGAAAATCCACTGTGCACTGGAAGTGCATGTGGAAGTGCAGTCGCTGTAGATCTGAAGGGAAGATCAAAATTAGGGGAAGCTCTGCTGATTTCTATCATCCAATCATGTGCAAGCAAAAATGCTGTTTTTTATTTTCCTTGCATGTCCCCCTGAGATCTTCAGCGACTGCCCTTCCAAGTGGATTTTTCTTTAGTAAATAAACCCCTATACCTATTGAAAGGCAAAGTCTCCTACTATGTTGAAAGTGTACAGTATATGCATCTAATTGTATTTTTTACTTTTGGAGAGAGTACGGAAGGGTTGGAAATTCACGTTTCCACTGTCATTTGTATTCCTGCTGGAAGTACCGTATTTCCCCTCTGTTCTTCGTGATGACCATTTTCTCTGGTAAGGGAAATCTACAATTTTACAGCAGTCAGTAAAACATGAGATTTGGGCAAAGCTTCCAATGAGGACACTTTTTACAAAGACAACTGTCTAAAACGACACATTCCCTATATTTGGAAAGATTTCCTTTTACTTTCTGTTTTGTCCCTGGGGCAGAAAGTAAAAAAAGAAATGACAGGGCCTCTTACCATTCCTTACACTAGACAAAACAAACGTATCTATACTTTAATATTTGCTAATAGCCTGTCAGTATTTGTGGAGGGACTTGGTAATAATTTTTGGGCAAAGCACAGGTTCACTTGAAAGCTCTCAAATAATGCATATCTTAACAGCATCAGAGGTAAGATACACAGTCTATGAATGTGACTGTATTCCCATCATGAAGCCATGGAGTGTTATTGGGCCTTAACCTGCCACCATCCCCCAGTTCTGTAGGAGGATATTCACGTTGAGAGGTGGAGACGGGCTTTATGATCTTGTGACCACTGTGACTGTCACAGAACTAAAAAATATGTTTTGTTTCGATTTGTTTGTGCATAAATTTGTTTAGGTAAATTAATTTAATCCTTTGATTTGTTTTCCGAATTCGTTTAGTTTATTCGTATTTGAATCAATTCCAATTTTCCAAATTTAAATAGTTTTTCATTTCGAAAAGTTTTCGGATTCGAAAAGTTTTCAATTTGTTTTCCAATTTCCACAGACAATAAAATAGAGAAGAAAATAAAGGAATAGAATATAAAAAAAATATAGAATAGAAAAGAATACAACAGAAAATAAGAGTAGAATATAATAAACAGAAAACAAAAACAGTAAACAGAACAACATAGTTAAGAAAATAAAAGAATAGAATAGAATAAAACAAAGAATAGAATAAAATAGAAAGAATAAAACCATCTTCTGAAATTTGAATAGAAATGAATAGAATACAAAAGAATATAATTTAAAAAGAAAACAATAAAATAGAATAGAAAATAAAGAATATAACAATTTCCCAAAATTTAAATGGAATCAATTCAAATTTGAATAGAAGGGAAAATAATATATTAGAATACAATAGAAAATAGCAGAATAGTATAGTAAAAACAACACAAAAGAATAGAATAGAATAGAATTTAATGAACATAACCATTGTCATATTCTAATCTATTCTTGTTTAATCTATTCAAATTTGATTTCATTGTATTTGAATTTTGGAAGAAATTCGAACTCCAATTCATTCTATTCTATTGTTTTTTTTTTTTATTTCAATTTTTTTTCTATTTGTTTATTCTATTCTATTATTCTCCATTCTATTATTTTCTATTCTATTCTTTTCTATTCAAATTTTAATTCATTCTATTCAAAATTTGAATTTCGGAAGATGGTTATTTTTGTTCTATTCTATTCCATTCTAGTCTGTTGTTTTTCTATACTACTCTGTTATTTTCTATTCTATTCTAAACTATTCTTTTCTCTTCTATTCAAATTCCAATTGATTCTATTTGAATTTTGGGAAATGGTTATATTCTTTCTATTCTATTCTATTGTTTTTTTTTTAATTATATTCTTTTCTAATCTATTATAGCCTTTTCTATTTTTTTTTTCTGAAATTCGAATTTCAGAAGATGTTTATATTCTTTCAATTTTATTCTATTCTATTTTATTTGTTTTTCTATTCTATTTTGTTCTCTTTGGAAATTGGAAAACAAATCGAAAACTTTTCGAATTCGAATTTGAAAACTATTTGAATTTGAAAACTGTTCGAGATTGATTTGAAAACTATTCAAATTCGAATTTTGTCAGAATTTTTCTCCCATTATTTTTTGGATTTGTTTAAATTCAGTACGATTGTAGTTAGAAAATTTGGATACATCCGAATTTTGGAAAACGGAAATTTTGTCCGAAATTCAATTCAAAACTAAACAAACTGCACATGTCCAAAGACAATCACAGCAGTCACATGATCTGAAGCTCCCAATCACAAGTACGCATTGGGAACTGCCCACGACAGACAAGCCATTCTGCATGGACATATATATATATATATATATATATATATATATATATATATATATATATATATATATATATGCAGCTTCTTGGTGTTAAAGCCCTCCTACTCAGCGGCCGCATATATGTGTATGGTTATACTGTATACTGCGCCAACCTTAAATATACAGCAGCCAGCAACAACAAATGACAATTTGTGAAGACAATGGAAAAGCAAAAATTTGCAGCACTGTTAGACTGTGTTATAAAGTGCAATGGTGCTAATGCATATAAATATATGCTAACCAAAAAATAAAGTGCGTAAACTATGTGCAAAATCACATCATTACAGTGCTGAAATGTGCAACTTATAAAGTATCTAAATACTTTAATACATAAAGTGCAAAATTGCATAAGAGCCACAAAATTACTGCAGTAGTAAGCAATAAAGTGCAAAATTAGATATGGACCACAAAATCATAAAAACATATATATAAAAGTGCATAAGTGATAAAGTGGCTGATGCTGTTAATGTGAAATGCTCATCATAGCATAAAGTCCACAAATTCCACCATAGATGTGCAAAGGTGCTGATCAGTCTTCTATTGTGAATTCAGGTGCTTGACCACCACCAACAGGACAACTGTAATGAAGGCTTACCAGATGTAGTGGACCCAATAAAGTATACACCTTTTGGGTCATGCAGGTTTCTAAGAAATAGATTGGCTTTATACCAGTAATATATACAAAGATCAATGGCTCAATCCTTCAACGTCATCCACTAATATAGAATATTATAGCCACTAGCAGTAAGAGCACCAAGAAATCCTCTTCCGGACGCTCAAAAAATAAAAAGCTCACATAGTGTGTATCTTTTTAAAACATTTAATAGTAAAAAATAACAAATACACTTACACATACTTGATGGTATAGCACTTGTACAAGTAGATAAAAGACGGTATTAGCAGTAGACCCGACACGTTTCGTCTAAGTAGACATCATCTGGGGTATGTGTATGGCCAGCGGAAATAGGTTAAAAAAATATTAGAGTTGTCATTAGTGTTGAGCGATCACGGACTGTATTATTCGTGTTCGTACCGAATAATTGGATTTTTGTTACCCGAACACGGACCCGAAAACTTTACTGTATGTTCGGGTTTAAAATCCGTGTTCGGTCATTTTATTTCCTGTTTTGTATGTAATGGCGCGCTTTTAATGGCGGGCTTTCAACAGCCAATCAACAAGCGTTTAACTGGTGTGCCTTAAGCCATCCCAGCCATGCCTACTAATGTATTAGTAGCTGTGATTGGCCATCTGAAGCATGTGACCATGTTTTTATAAGTTTGAGAGCCCCAGCGCGCTGCGTCAGTGGAAGCACAAGGCCAAGGCAGAGGAGAAGGAGGAAGAGGTCGCCAACGCAACCAGGGGCACCGCCAGCACCTCAGAAGGCAGGGTTAGCATGGCCGAAATGTGGAAAAGCTTTGTCAGCACGCCACAACAAACAGCAGCACCAGCAGCTCATATGGAACGTCTTAGCAGGAGGCAGCATTTCACCAACATGGTGGAGCAGTATGTGTGCACACGCCTACATGTAGTGAATGACGGGTCTGCCCCCTTCAACTTCTGGGTTTCCAAATTGGGCACATGGCCTGAGCTTGCCCTTTACGCCTTGGAGGTGCTGGGGTGCCCTGCAGCTATCTGAACGTGTATTTAGCACGGGTGGGGGTGTTATCACAGACAAGCGCAGCCGCCTGTCCAGAGACAATGTGGACAAGCTCACGTTCATTAAAATGAACCAGGCATGGATCCCACAGGACTTTTCCGTACCTTGTGCAGAATAGAGATGGATACCGACCTTATCCAGCCATTGTTCTATTTTTGATCTTTCTCACTCTTTTGGGGTGTACCCTCATTTAAAGTGTTGGCTGCCTTGTCCTCCTCCACCGCCGCTTCCACCTACACCGCCACATCCACCACCACCTCAACCTCCCTCCTACTCCATATGGGCCTCGTCCTTTACAGATGAAGAAAATTGTTTTATTTTTCTGGGTTTTTTTTTGTTGTTTTAAGTTATTTCCCTATCCACATTTGTTTTCAGAGCACTTGCCATGCTCTTAACTACGTTTTGCTGCCATTTGCAGCACTCTAGCCCTTTCCATTGGTGTTTTAGAGCCATTTTAGTGCCTGAAAGTTTGGGTCCCCATTAACTTCAATGGGGTTCGGTGTCCAGGTAAAGTTCGGAAAAAGTCCGGGACACGGACCCGGTCTTTTTTTCCAAGTTCGGCCGAACCCGCCGAACACGCTGAACACGGACATCCAGGTGTCCGCTCAACTCAAGTTGTCATTACTGACCTGTGTTTAAGGTGCAAGATACAGGGCTGTCATCCTCACCCTTGCTTTATTAATTAGTTAATTGCTGATGCACAAAAAAATACATGTTTCAGGTTATTGTCTCACTAACCAGTGGAGGAGAATTGAGGATTACATTAAATAGACTAAGAGCCCTTTCACACTGTTCTGGTTAACCGCACCATGGGAGCAGCGCAGCTTTACCTCTGGTTTGGTGTGGATTAGCTGTGCTCTCCTATAAAGTTGCATTATGGCCCGTGGTTTAGGTGCACTTTCTGAAATCGCCAAAAGATGCAGCATGTTGTTAGACATTTGAAACTCTATAGAAGTCCTGTAGAGCAGTCAAACCACACTGAAAAAGGGGAAAAGGGCTGTAAATGTAGATTACATATTGCATACCAGGTAATTGTTACTAAAGCCATTGTTTTTTCAATAAAATATATCCAGAAACAAATTCCCCTGGTATAAAATTTCACTTTTATCTCCAAAACAGGTACTTACGTTATGTGATGGTCATAATGTAAAGTACAAAGTTGCTACTTATGGTAGGCTCTAGGGTCATAGACAGCCTCCCTAATCTATGTAGATGATACCTGCTGTAAAGAAAGGGTAAGCTTCCTCTTATCTAATTATTTACTTCTGTGATAATAATTTGGCTTCAACCCATGTATTGCCAGGATATTGCCACCATAGGTATAACAGGGCAGCAGTATCAGGATGTAAACAAACTGCAGCAGTGGTTTGTTTACATGTTGTAGAGCCAGATTAGGACTCTGTAATAGATGTCATTTTGTGAATGTAGCGCACCCCCTAAGGAGCCGCAGAGGAACTTGGATCCTCCACTTCTGCACAGCCAGGCACACTGAATTTTCACAAGCACCCCAGAGTCAGAGAACAGTCCGCGACTTTCTGTTTTTTTCTTTTTGTTATTTATTGAGCGTTAATAATTTGGATAGGGATGGGAGGTTTTGAGATGCCCATTTGACTTCAGCAAAACTTCAAAAACTTCTTCAGGGTCATCTTCCTAAGGTATATATAGTCTTCTTCACTTTCCTCCTGCACACACTTGCATGCTTGCACCAGCTGAATCACTGTGGGATGATCTGACAGGCTCCCAGTCAGATTAAAGGAATAACCCTTTACAGGCAGAGACTTATAGCTCCTTGTTGTGTAACAAAAATGTAATGAAACAGCTTGTTATTTCTCCTCTGGCCACTGCTCCCAACACCATCTCTTTAGGCACTGCCAACCCACCTGGCTGCAGCTTCCCCTTTCTCTAGCCATCCTGGCTAACACTTCACACCAGTACTCCAGAAAGACTCTTTCGTGTTACCAGACTAGATACACTGTAGACTCTCCCTCTGTCAGCTATAGTAGGAACAGGGTCAGCCACACAGCCTTCAGACCCTCAGGTTGCCCAACTGAGGCCACTTGGCAGCAAGTGCCCAGCCTGGTGCAATCGTCTTCTAGAAAAAACTAGAAGCCAATGTGCTTCTAAAACATAAATAGCAGCACCCAGCATGCCTAGGGTCCCCTCCCCTTCCAATTGGCCAGGGCTGTATGAATATTCATGCTCCTCATTTGCATGGTCTCCACCTATACCCCAAAACCTTCCTAGGTTGCTTGGACACAGGGACACTCAGACACAGGGACACTCAGACAGCATGAGCAGCACCAGAACACAATAAGCAGCCAAACTAAACAATCACAGCTTCTGTTAAGCACATAAACTTATCTAGCTGCTCCTCTGCTAAGCAGAGTGGCCAAAAACGATTCTATGTACTCCAGCACCTACCTAGGAGTGTGCTTCACTGGATACTTGAAACCTGACTCAAAGAGGCAAAATTTACACTTCCTTCCACACTTCCAAGTTTCAAACTGAGTGATATTGCCCCTTTAAATAGAAGTGCAGCAAAGATTGTGGCCAGGACCCTCTCAACACTCAGAAGTTCATTGTGGAGTCTCTTCACTCTGGTGGGTGTCTGAAAAACTGGACACATAATTACGTTGCCTCCTGCAGTATCCAAGAGTGATGGTAGCAGCTCTGGTCAAAGCAATCTTGGGCAAAGCTTCAGATGTCTGGGGAGCAGAAGTCCTCTCCCACAGCACGGTGGGTTCCTCCACTATGGAACATGATCCCTGTAAAAACTCAACAGCCCATCTAGAAACAGCAGCCTCTGGATAGGTGCAGGAACACAGCCCTGATCCTCCAACACTGTTTCACACCAGTGTTTAGCAGCACCATCAACAGGTCTAACAACACACTTCTCCTTGTACCCATGTGAAAAATTGCCTTAAATCCCAGGCTTTCCAATCCTTCTTCTCTTCTCTAGCACTGTTCTCCTGCCTTGTAGTCCCACAAAGTTCTATCTAAAAAGGGGCTGTCTCCAGACAACTACACTCCCCACTGTTTCATGCAGATTCCTGCAGCACACTGTCCTCCTGACTCCATGGGTGGGCTTTTCCCAGGCTGCAGCTGTAGCCAATCACAGCAGAAGAGTTGGTGGGTGGGGCTCTCTACGGAGGTAGCTGCAGGTATGGGACAATGTCTGTGCCTCTCCCTCCCTGCACACACCCCATAAGTGGTGAGAAAGAGAAGCAGTAGCTGTGTGACACAGTGCTGTGGTCAGGCTACAAATATCTACAGTACTGTGCAAAAGTTATAGGCAGGCATAAAAAAAAAAAAAAAAATGCTGTAAATTAAGAACACTTTCAGGAATAGAAGTATTAATAGTTATTTTTTTACCAATTAACAAAATGTAAAGTAAATAAACATAAGAGAAATCCAAATCGAATCAATATTTGGTGTGACCGCCCTTTGCCTTCAAAACAGCTCATTTTTGAAGGAACTCGGCAGTAGTGATGGACGAACATCGGCCGGGGCGGTTTGGGAACGTCAGCAGCGAATTTTCTCAAATGAAAAAAACAAATTTAAACCCGCGCTACACAATAGTGATAGGTTATTCTGTGAGAAAACTGTGAAGGTGTGCAGCTGCTGCAACACTAAGAAATTCTTAGAATAAATGAATAAAACCAAATTAATGCAGCGCTAGCAACAGATTAATATCAAAAATTATAAATTATTTAAATTGAAACCAATCTATATCATGTGAATACAATATGTAATAATAAAATATATTAATCACATTAAGGTGCATAAATTTCTATAGAAATATTTTAAAGTGCATATTTAGACTAAAAAAATAAATAAACATTCAAAATGTGAGATTTAAAGTGCAAAAATGGTGGAATAAAGTCCTTATTGATGATCCAAAAAAGGTGCCAAAGTGCCAAGTAAATAAAGGTGCTTGTGAGGTGAAGGTGCCCTCTTGGTTCCCCACTCACCGGAATTGGATAGTATAAAAGCCCTTGGTTTTATTGCACATTTGCCCAGGATCAGATATGGAATTCCTCCGATGTGTCCTCCGTATGGAAATCGTTCCCGATAATACCATTAAAAGAAAAGAGGGCCATACATCGTGAAGTACGTAGGTATACCTATATGTGCAAAGAGGTAGATCGCCAAGTTGGCACGCACGTTGCCTCGCTTTGAGCCAGGAGCTGGACCGCACGCCGAGACTCTCACTTCCGGGTTCGGCGAGGAGAGCGGAGAGAACCAGCGCCCATGGTTACCCAGCCGTAAGGCGGAATTAGGGGCTCAATAGCGATCTACCTCTTTGCACATTGTCCCTCTACACTTTTTGGGGATAATTGGTGCTGTTTTTTGCTGTGTCACCTACGTTTTATTTGGAGTGTTTTTTACCACTTGGGAGTTTTTAGCATCAGCTGCAGCTTTTGATTGGGGGACTTTTTATGGTGTTTTTACATGGACAGTGTTTGTGAAGATTGATGTGAGTTTTTATGCAAGTTCAATTAAAGGAAAACCTTTTTGCACTATGAGAAGCATATCTTTCTTTCTTCCATGCTGAGTGTCCACCCTTCATCCATAAAGAGAACGTCCACCTTGGTATCCATATAGAGGAGCAGCAGCAATAAGCGCTTTAGATTCCATTAGGCGTACGCCATTGGAATCCACACCGTCCGGTAAGTGTGATACCTTACTCCACCCGGCACAGAGTGGTAGAACCTGTAAGAATCACCGTCACGCACGATCCCATTCAGCACAATAGAGACTGTTTTTGAGCACGTATTTTGCACTTTTAAGAACTTTTCACGGACTATCCTCAGATGTTTATATATTGAAATTTTCATGGAATTTTTTTATGTCATTTTTTTAGTTTATTGATAAGTCATATGTTTGCACTTTCATATATATTTTCTTAAGTTTGCACATGCAATTTAGTGGATGACACATCGCAATTGGAGTCCATTGTTTACATATTTAACAATTTATTTAATATTTAATATTTATTATTACTGTAGAGTAATCACATGTCTGCACGTGCACTTTTCTGGGTTTAATTTAATAAGGTTAGCGCAGTATACACACCCATCCACCTATTCACTTTGAGACTACTACCCGTTCAGTTAGTGTCTTTGAATACTTGCAGCTTTCCCATATCTGACCCTTTACACCTTGGCGCGAGTATTTTTATCACACACTATTTTTTATGTCTTGAAAGAGCACTGGCACATTCCCTAAGAAAAGGATTTTTCACGTATTATATATTTAATAGTTTTTTTCACCTATTTATACTTTTTTTTTTATATATGTTTATTGCACAAAGGAAATACCTTATTGATTTATGTATGGACTTGAAATATTGAGGAATTGATTTGCATAAGTATTTGCACAAGTATTTGCACATTGGCACTTTTATTTGTAATCCTACAACTACACGTATATAATTTTACACATTTTATACATTTTAGCAAGCGCTGTAGATAGCCCTAACATTAGGACTATTTGTTTCCATTTCCCCATTTTATACTACTGCTGCTGCTATTTCTATAAACCTATAATTTCATATAGAATTTTACACATATTTTCACATTTTTAGGGTAATTTATATATTTTAATAAACACTAACTCCTAGGCGCGGGGAGTACAACCTTTTTTTAAAAAGGATGCTTGTTTTCTATAATATACTTTGTAGAACGCATATTAAAGTGGATTGGCATTATTATTGTGCACTGTGCAGCACTGTGACAGGTGTGGTGGTGAGACTGAGCGTTTCTGTAGCAACACTACACACAGTGACAAAAGCACTTATAATGTATTATAACTGGTGTGATAGACCAATTGGCCCCCCTCCCCCCAATGCCACATATTGAAGTGGGGTGTTATCTGAGTAAACTTTTTCAAGTGTATTTGTGTCATGCAACAATATTGCCTAGTTTGCTGAGTGAAGTCTGGTACACACAGCGCCAAACTCACTGGCCAATTTTTTGAACTGGTGTGCTACACCAATGCTCCCCCCCAATGCCACATATTAAAGTGGGGTGTTATCTGAGTAAACTTTTTCAAGTGTATTTGTGTCATGCAACAATATTGCCTAGTTTGCTGAGTGAAGTCTGGTACACACAGCGCCAAACTCACTGGCCAATTTTTTGAACTGGTGTGCTACACCAATGCTCCCCCCAATGCCACATATTAAAGTGGGGTGTTATCTGAGTAAACTTTTTCAAGTGTATTTTTGTCATGCAACAATATTGCCTAGTTTGCTGAGTGAAGTCTGGTACACACAGCGCCAAACTCACTGGCCAATTTTTTGAACTGGTGTGCTACACCAATGCCCCCCCCCCCCAATGCCACATATTAAAGTGGGGTGTTATCTGAGTAAACTTTTTCAAGTGTATTTGTGTCATGCAACAATATTGCCTAGTTTGCTGAGTGAAGTCTGGTACACACAGCGCCAAACTCACTGGCCAATTTTTTGAACTGGTGTGCTACACCAATGCTCCCCCCCCCCCCAATGCCACATATTAAAGTAGGGTGTTACTTCCGGTTCCGGCCCCCATGTAATATAAACCCTTTATAAGGTTTACCTACTGAGCAATCAGAAGGCTTATTCCCCTATATATCATACATGTGGTACCGTAGTTGGTAATCCATATAAAAATCCTTTATACAGAAAATATAATTATTAGGATATACATATGTACACCTATATATGGGTTATATCCATCCTCCATTTTCTTATCCAATATATAAGGCTTTTTTACTCCCCCCCCCTCCCCCTTCCTCCTTTTATTGTTTCATTTGCTTATATGTTTCTCCATACCACAGCCTGTATAGGTATTATGCATTAGCTCTTAAAATATACCTTTTAAAGATGCTTTTTATCAACTTTTTTATTTTTATAATTGTATCATTTTAAACCTGGAACGTTTTTACATGTTCTGCATAAGCCTTGATGAACCCAGGCTTACCCCTATTTTACATTTATTATATGTTTTGTATTGCCTAATTGTCTGCTATCACTGTGATAAGCGGTTGTCTAGCCCACATACATGTGTATTTAAGGGCAGCCGACCGATCACACTCCACTTCTAAGTTGTTTTTAATCTCTCCCATTGCTACAAAAATGTTTGATTGGTTAGGTTATTGCTCAGTGCTGTGGGCGGTTGCCATCCCCTTACTTCAGCTGTGCCTAATTATCCTCTTGTTCAGCACTACATAAAGCCCCACAGAGACTACGGCACTCTAGCACCTGATGAAAGAGCGCGCCGGGTGCAGAGGACCCCGCGCATGCTCAGAAACGCGTCGTGCATGCCGTAACACATCGGACAGATCCCACCATCCCTGTGGGTGAGAGTGCCTCCATCCATCACTCGCAACACGGAACCGCAGATCCGAGCCGCTTGACCGCTCACCGCTGATGTTGTGGGAGACAGCCGGCTTTCTTCCCTCCCACCGCCAGTGACAGTACTGCATACGGCTTCCTGTGACCAGAGGACACCCTCCAGAGGATGGCTGCAGGATTGCTTTGACACATACAGCTTTTCAGTCTTCATGTCTAGTGAGTGTATATCACCTGCCTTGTTATCTGCAATAAATTGTCTGCACTTAGAGCGCTTCTCCCCTCTTCTTTTTTTCCCCATGTAAGAGGCTGTGAGGGACATTGGCTCCGGTACTAACCTGCACATTTAGCCCTTCAACCTGGTCCGGACGAGCCATCCGACCGCACAACCCGATACCGGCCCTCTGGAGATACAACGGGATGGATTGTTTCCTCCGTCGGAACGGCTCCGCCGCACCGCTGCTAATTGAGCCCGCGGCTTCAACTCCGGCCTACAGCGAGGCCGTCATGGCGGACGCCGCGCCTCTAGCATCCACGGCCCGGCAAGGTCAGCCTACATCCCCTCTGCCTGACACCCAAATCGCTTCACTAGCCCAAGCAGTGGCCACATTGCTGTCACCGACGATCACCGATGCTGTGGACAAGGCAATACCCTCAGGGATGGCGCAGCTCCGCAAGGAATTGGGAGATCTCTCCCACAGGCTGCAGGAATTGGAGCACAGGCTCTCTGATGTAGAGGATGAGCTGCAGGGCTCATTCTCCATGGACCAACAAGCCAGACAGACCCAAAGATATCTGTTGGACAATTTGGAGAATCGATCTCAGAGGAACAACCTCTGGATCATAGGCCTCCCTGAAACCTATGGAGCTGACACCCTCATAGACATAGTCACTACCCGCCTCCCTCTGGCCCTGGGGATCCACACCATGTGCACGGCCGAGAGAGCCCACCGTTTGGGGGCCCCATCCAATGACAGGAAGACACCTCGCCCTGTTATAGTGAGATATCTGAACTATATGGATCGGCAAAACATCCTCAAATCGTTCCGAAAACGCCAAAACGTTCCAAGTTGATGGCCACAAGTTGTTGGTCTTTGCAGACTACTCGCAGGAGGTAACACGGCGTAGAAAAGCCTTTCAGCCGCTTTGCCAAGCACTATACCAAAAATCTATTAAGTTCACCTTGGCATACCCTGCTACTTTACGTTTATCGGACTTGTCAGGGGAAAAAAATCGTTCTTGCATCCTGAGGAAGCCACGCATTTTCTCGAGCACCACTTCAATATCCAGGTGGATATGCCTGCGATGCCTTCTCCCCAACGCCCGCAGGGGGCGAGAGAACAACGTAGCCCGGGGAAAGACCCAGCGAAAAAACGACGCACCAACGGATCCGCACCCCGCCAAAGACAACGCTGAGTACCTCGACCCTCCTATGGTGTGATCATGTTCTACTCATCTCCTTGATGTTTTTCCTCCCATTCTCTGGTACCGTTACTCAGGGAGTCACTTGCCCCTGCACTGGCAATGGTTTGTTCTTCGAACACCGCGACTGACACTCCATCCTCCGGTCTGTCGTACTACATCATTGCCCTATATGCCCTCATCACTATTTCTTTTTGTGCTCAGTACTGCACAGAACTGTTCGACTACGGCCACCCTGGCAGATCTACATGAGGTTGTATAATTTATATGTTGATTTCATTGTGATGGTTCATTCACCTATAGTGATGTGTTATGTATGTTGTATTGTTTGCTGCTCACTGCTCCTTTATTTTATGGTAATATACAGCCTTACAGCTATCTGGGCCTTGGCCTTGCCCTTGGCATCTATGATCAGCGCTTCCACCGACCTAAGCGGTCGACCTAACCCATGCGCTTTATGTTTGAACCGGACGCAGATCATAGAGATACCGGTAACGCTGTCCATAAGCATGTCTCCCTACATGAGGAAAAAAGTGATGTCCTTATGCTCTTTGTTTTACACCCTATACCTCCTTCCTCTGACCCCTGTTGGGTCATGTTACCCCCTCCTTGTACCCACTTGTACGCTAGGTTCAGTTAGTTCATTCTCATGGTGTACAGGTCCTTCGCCTAACATTGCGTATTACCCATGGCACCGTCTCACTCCCCTTGTTGCTCTGTACTGCTTCGTGGCCCAATCCTACCCATATGATCCCCCATGACCATAATCTCATGGAACGTTAAGGGTCTCAGGTCACCTCATAAACGGATGGCCGTCCTTAGACACTTGAGGCGTCTACGGGCGGACATAGCCATTTTGCAGGAATCCCATTTGGAGGAGAGGGACTTCCATAGAATGAAGAAACTTTTGGTAGGGCAGGTGTATGGTTCACCGGCAGTCAAGGGTAAATCGGGAGTATTAATTCTCGTTCACAAGAACTTTCCTGTCACAATCAAATCCACCCACTTTGATAAGGAATGGGGTATAGCTCTCCTGCACCTCACCGACACCCACCAAGAATGGGTCGTGGCTGGGGTGTACACCCCTACCACTCCCTCTGCGACTTTTTTCCAGACACTGTCTCACGACTTGGCCCCCTTTCTGCATCTGCCACTACTGGTGGCGGGTGACTTCAACCAACTTATGTCCCCGTCTGAAGATAGGTCTCAAGCAATTGGCTCTTCACCTACCTCAAGCCACTACCACTCCCCCCTGTTGCTACACATGACGGAAAGCTTACACTTGACTGACGCCTGGCGTCTGTCTAACCACACGAGCAGAGAATTTACTTTTTTCTCCCACCCCCACCGTACGCTCTCACGGATAGATTACACATTGACGAATGACAAATTGCTCCCGTACACTAGCTCACCTAAAATACACGACATTGCCATCTCGGACCAAGCCCCCATCTCTATAGACATTTCCATATTTGCCCACGCACCTTCCTTTAAACACTGGCGATTCCCCTCATATCTAGCCAAGGATCCAGGGGTGGGCACGCTCATCCGGGACGTGTGGTCAGAATTTATTGACACCAATGCCTCCTCCTCTGTCTCCCCTACCCTATTATGGGAAGCGGGCAAAGCAGTTCTCCGGGGCCGCATCATCTCATACGCGTCTGCTTACAAGAAACGCATTGCCAAAGCCTACATGACAGCCAGCACCTCCCTGAGGGACGCTCAGGTGGCCCTATATCGCACTAACTCCCCTGCTCACAGGGAAGCATGGCGCAAAGCAAAGGAAGCTTTTGACACATGGGCCGACACCAGGGAACGCCTCTATAAATCCCAGCAGGAATGGAAATACCATTTCTTTGGGAACAAACCTGGGAAACTGCTAGCCTCCCTATGCCGAGGCCCCTTTTACACCTACGCACGTCACCTTCCTTAGAGACTCGGAAGGCAAACTTGTAGACTCCCCCTCAGACATCAATAGGGTATTTGCAGACTTTTACACTTCCCTATATAGCCACGAACCCTGTGACGAGGCAATGGCCACACGCTGGCTGTCCTCAGTTGTCCTCCCCAAAGTAACCGCTGACCAACTGGCCACCCTAAACGCTCCTATAACCCTGGAGGAGGTGCGGAAAACCATTCAAGGGCTGTCAACCGGGAAATCTCCTGGGCCTGATGGATACACCCCGGAGTTCTACAAACTGGCAATAGACCAGATCGCCCCTACCCTACAGTCAGTTTTCCACCACATCTTGACTGGACACCCATATCTGCCCACTGCATACCAGGCACACATCAAGCTGATATATAAAAAGGGTAAGGACCCCAGAGACCCGGGATCGTATAGACCCATCTCTTTGTTGAACGTAGATTCCAAACTGCTCTCCAAAATTATCGCAGATGGACTGGCATCCATACTACCCACGCTCATACACCCAGCCCAAGCAGGATTTACTAAAGGCCGGTCGCCACATCCAATATAAGGAAGGTGCTGATGGCGCTTGAGGTCTCGAAACTGAACCCCGATAACCAGGCAGCCATTATCACCCTCAACGCCGAAAAGGCTTTTGATAATGTTAACATTCAATGGCTAGACAAGGTATTGACCCGCTTCGGTTTCTCTGGCCCCTTCCTACACATGATCAGGACCATGTACGCCTCCCCCGCAGCTCAGGTGATAGTGGCCGGCCATGCCTCACAACCCTTCAAATTGTATAAAGGCACTAGGCAGGGGTGCCCATTGTCACCCCTGCTGTTTAACCTGGCTCTGGAACCGTTGTCAAGATACATGCTGACGCACCCTGAGCTCCGGGGCATTGAGGTGGGACAGGAAGAACTGCGCACAGCAATGTTCGCAGATGATGTGCTGATATTCACGGGGGACCCTGGCCACGACCTACCTATCATACAACAATATTTTTGCGGACTACCGGCGGTGCTCGGGCCTCCGCATCAATTTCACTAAAAGCGAGGTCCTCCCGCTAAATACCACACATACCCCGCAGTGGGCATCTTCTTCCACACTTCGCATTAACACCAGCCACATTACGTACTTAGGAATTAAAATAGGGCCCTTCCCATCCTCTCTGTACAGGCTAAATTTTACTCCTGTTATAGACAAGATGATTGCTGAATTGAAGAATTGGGCGGATCTCCCTCTTTCGTTCAGGGGCAGATGCCACCTGTACAAAATGGCTACCTTCCCTAAATTGCTTTACCCCCTTCAAACTATACCACTTCTCTTGAAACATACTGACATCAAGCGGTTACACAAAGCTGTCTCTCTCTTCTTGTGGAAGGGGAAACGGGCTAGGATCTCAATGACCAAGCTACACTTATCTACACGAGAGGGGGGGGGTGGACCTTTCGAACATCCGCATATATAATGTGGTTTGCTTGATACGGTCGTGTATGGATTGGTTGAGCCGCGAATCGAGATACACCAATTTCTCCCTGGAATCGCAGTTGGCTGCACCTTATGATCTAACAGCACTGCTGCACTGTGGGATCGCAGACTTACCTGTGTCTCTGAGACGCAATCTTCTACTCAGAGACACTGCGATGGCGTGGAGAGAGCTGCAAAAACGTTTTAAGTTGTCCCAGCGTCTCTCCAGCTATCTACCTATCCGTAATCATCCCATGTTCCCGCAGGCCCAGCAGTGCTCTGCTTATGAGGAATGGTCAAAGCCAGGGATCACTAAATTTGCGCAGCTGTATGATATGCAAACTGGTAAACCTCTCCCCTTTGCAACATTCATGGCAAAGTTTAACCTGCCGTCTGAGCACTTTCTATACTTTCATCAGTGTGTAAGCTTTGTGGACTCTCTCTGCCACACGCCTTTAACCCGCTTCTGAACCTCCATCTTGGATACCTGGATACAACCGGACAAGCACAAAATATCACATATATACAAACCATTGCACTCTGAACTCTATCAGGGGACCTCCACCCAGATTGCAAGGGCATGGAATGATCAGCTTCAATCCGACAATGCTCATCTCCGCATCCTATCAGGATACCTAACTACCCGACGCTTCATCACCAACGAGTTTTGGAGAGAGCAGCAATTTATAATCATGCACCGGGCATATCTCCCCCATATCAGATGGTCTTCAGACATTTCCCACCACTTCTGCACGCTCTGCAAGTCACATTTTCCCTCTCTGCTTCACAAATTCTGGCAGTGTCCTCCTATATCCTCCTATTGGGACAAGGCACTAAGATACATAACTAGATATACAGGGATTTCGCTACCGAAAGACATTTACCTCCTATTGTTTGGTGACCTCTCCCTACAAACACTGTCGCTACCCAAACACTCCAGGAAACCTCTACTGGACTATAAACCTTGGATACTAGCCTGCCTCATGGTAGCGCGCAGATTAATACTTACACACTGGATGGACACCAAACCTCCCACCATCCACGAATTGCATAATGACTTATCTCTCCTCAGGGATAGAGAGCTGGTGGGCATGCAACATCCCTCCTCAAATGGACATACCCGCTTGCTCAGAAAGTGGTCTGCTTTCCCCCTCCTGGGGAAAAACACTCCTTTCCATGATCTGACCTGACCCAGAAATGATACGATACTGAATGTTTGATGGTTCACCTCTTTATTTAGGCTGATAACGCTCCTCTCTCCTAACAAACATTTACCTACATGAGAGTCGAGCGTCATCACCCTTCGTCAGCACTAATGCAGGTGATCCCTGGTAATATTGTCAAATGGAGTAGATGAGACGGTGACCTGTGATGCGTCTTGCATGATGTATTTCCTTCGTGTATTTCTCAAGGTGGGCATTGAGCCCACCATTACTACTTTTGATGGTTTTACACAATAATTTACCTAGCTCCACTCCCCTACCGCACTGCCCCTCCTCCCCGCTCCTACTCCCCCCTTACTCCTCCCCCTTCCGCACCTACCTCCCTCCCCCCCCTTTTCTCCCCTCCCCCCCTTTCTCTCCCCTCCCTCCCCACATTATAATATGGGAAAATTAGAAACACCTACACCAAAGTTATCCATACCCCCCTCCTAAACCTACTTTCTGTGTAGTTCCTCGAACATCTTCTCAGGTTAACTGTTGTGACCGTTCTGTATTATGATGTACCATGCTGTACGCACAATACCCTTTGTATTTTCACATGTGGTCATGTTGTGTATTCTTTTTGTGAAGAGTTGAACTTCAATAAAATGTTTTTAAAAAAAAAAAAAAAGTGGGGTGTTATCTGAGTAATTTTTTTCAAGTGTATTTGTGTCATGCAACAATATTGCCTAGTTTGTGAGTGAAGTCTGGTCCACACAGCGCCAAACTCACTGGCCAATTTTTTGAACTGGTGTGCTACACCAATGCTCCCCCCCAATGCCACATATTAAAGTGGGGGTGTTATCTGAGTAAATTTTTTCAAGTGTATTTGTGTCATGCAACAATATTGCCTAGTTTGTGAGTGAAGTCTGGTCCACACAGCGCCAAACTCACTGGCCAATTTTTTGAACTGGTGTGCTACACCAATGCTCCCCCCAATGCCACATATTAAAGTGGGGTGTTCTCTGAGTAAACTTTTTCAAGTGTATTTGTGTCATGCAACAATATTGCCTAGTTTGCTGAGTGAAGTCTGGTACACACAGCGCCAAACTCACTGGCTAATTTTTTGAACTGGTGTGCTACACCAATGCTCCCGCCTCCAATGCCACATATTAAAGTGGGGTGTTATCTGAGTAAACTTTTTCAAGTGTATTTGTGTCATGCAACAATATTGCCTAGTTTGCTGAGTGAAGTCTGGTACACACAGCGTCAAACTCACTGGCCAATTTTTTGAACTGGTGTGCTACACCAATGCTCCCCCCCCCCAATGCCACATATTAAAGTGGGGTGTTATCTGAGTAAGCTTTTTCAAGTGTATTTGTGTCATGCAACAATATTGCCTAGTTTGCTGAGTGAAGTCTGGTACACACAGCGCCTAACTCACTGGCCAATTTTTTGAACTGGTGTGCTACACCAATGCTCCCCCCCAATGCCACATAGTGAAGTAGGGTGTTATTTAACAGTATACATTTCTAAGAGTGTATTTTAGTCCTGCAAAAATTTGGCCTCTCTCTGTGTAAACAGTGCTACACACAGTGACAACAGTTACTGGCCAATTATTTGTAGAACTGGTGTAATAAACCCGTGCCCCCCCCCCCCCCCCAATGTCACATATTGAATTGAGGTGTTATTTAACCACTTGCCGACCGCCGCACGACTATCTACGTCGGCGGTCAGCCCCTCACAGGCAAAGTGACGTAGGGCTACGTCGCTTGCTTGTGAGGGTCTAGGGAGCGAGCGCGCGCCCCCGGAGGCGCGCTCCTGCATGGTCACGGACCCCCCCGCGCGTGTGACCGGCGGACCCGATGTCCGCCGGCCACTCGGCGATCGGCGGGGGAGAGGGAGAAAGTCAGGCGGCTTGTGTAAACAAGCTGCCTGTCATTCTCCTCAGTGTAAAGACAGTGATCACACGGATCTACTATGTAGATCCGTTGATCAGTGTCCTTACAGCTGAAGCCACAGCCAATCACAGTAGAAAGCACGCCCCTAGGGACACACACAGCCCCTCCCTCTCAAATAAAGTTAACCCCTTCACTACCAGTGTATTTTTGCAGTAACAGTGCATATATATAGCACTGATTACTGCAGTAATGTCACTGGTAACCCCAAAAGTGTCAAAAATGTCAGTCAAGGGTCCGATCTGTCCGCCGCAATGTCGCAGTACCTCAAAAAAAATCGCAGATCGCCACCATTACGCGTTAAAAAAAAAACAACAAAAATGACAAAAATCTTTCCCTTTGTTAGTAAACGCGATAACTTTTACGCAAACCAATCAAAATAAGCTTTTTGCGATTTTTTTTACCAAACATATGTAGCGTAAAACAAATTGGCCGAAAATGTTAAAAAATTTAGATTTTTACATTTTTTTTGGGGGGAATTTCATATAAAAAAAAGTGAAAAATATTGCTATTTTTGCAAAATTTACGCTCTTTTTTTGTTTATAGCGCATGATCAAAAAATCGCACAGGTGATCAAATACCACCAAAAGAAAGCTCTGTTTGTGGGAAAAAAAGGACGCCAAATTCGTTTGGGTACAGCGTCGCATGACCGCGCAATTGTCCGTTAAAGTCACGCAGTACCGAATCGCAAAATACCCCCTGGTCAGGAAGGGGGTAAAATCTTCCGGGGCTTAAGTGGTTAACAGTATACTTTTCTAAGATTGTATTTTAGCCCTGCAAACATTTGGCCTCTTTTGCTGTGTTAACTCTGCTACACACAGTGACAACAGTTACTGGCCAATTATTTGTAGAACTGGCGGACTGATGGACCGGCAGATAGGGAGGAGAGGCAGGCAGAACTTGAATTGCAGAAGAGGTAGAAAGCAGACTGCAAATGTATCAGGAGCGAGCCATCAACCATGTACAGTCACATCTGGCGCTCCCAGGATGCCGTCACATGGCTCCGCAGTGTGGGCTTTTATTAATGTGTCCGTTGTTTACACCAGTGTTGCCATCTGCAGCCTTTGCAGTCAACGGATAAGTCGCAGTAAGCCCAACACTCACCTAGGGACAACCGCCTTAAGAAGGCACCTGAAATCTCATTACCAAGCCCAGTGGGAGCAAAACTGTCAGAACCCACAAAGCCACACTCCATGCTCTCACCGTCCAGCCTCTTCTCCTTCTCCTCCCCCTTCTCCTTCTCCTGTCTCCTCACAGTTGTCCAACACTCCACCTTCCATGATGCCATCGTCACGTTTTTCTGGAAAAAGACAGGCTTCTGTGGCTTGTCATTTCCTTGGCTTCGCTAAATACAGCGGCATAAAAGGCATTTCATGTCCATTGAATGGCTAATTTTTGCAGCCTATACAGGCCGACACTTACTGTTCTGTGTACTGTGAATGCCTACTATACCTCTAGCAATCATATACTACGTTCCTTGCTGTCAGTTCAACCCATGCGAGCTCATGTTTATGGCCTAAACAGCCCGCCACCAACTTGTGTATACAGTGAACGCCTACTGTACCTCTAGCCATCATATACTACATTCTTTGCTGTCAGTTCAACACATGTGAGCTCATGTTTGCGGCCTAAACGGCCTGCCACCAACTTGTGTATACTGTGAACGCCTACTGTACCTCTAGCCATCATATTCTACATTCTTTACTGTCAGTTCAACCCATGTGAGCTCATGTTTGTGGCCTAAACAGCCCGCCACCAACTTGTGTATACAGTGAACGCCTACTGTACCTCTAGCCATCATATACTACATTCTTTACTGTCAGTTCAACCCATGTGAGCTCATGTTTGCGGTCTAAACAGCCCGCCACCTACTTGTGTATACTGTGAACTCCTACTGTACCTCTAGCAATTATATACTATGTTCTTTGCTGTCAGTTCAACCCATGTGAGCTCATGTTTGCGGCCTAAACAGCCTGCCACCAACTTGTGTATACTTTGAACACCTACTGTACCTCTAGCAATCATATACTATGTTCTTTGCTGTCAGTTCAACCCATGTGAGCTCATTTTTGCGGCCTGAAGTGACCAAGACATTTTCAAACCGCCCTCTTTTTACAGGCGCTGTTGGATTGTTACCCGCAACTGTCTCTCTCTGACTGGAAATTCCTCTGCCAGCGCACACAAAAGCAGAATGCAGCATTTCTCGCAGCAAGGCCTGGAAGTGCTGCATTCTGACTGCCCTCTGTTATGGTGGTAACATTTCCGCCATTTTTTGTTTGTACCAGGGGTCTAAGTACGTTTCCACCCAGTACTGGTCCTTGCCCTTTATGCTTTTTATACGGGGTCCCCCTTAAAAAACTGGAGCATGAAGTCCCCCATTCGCACTAAACTGGGCGCGGTGTAGTGGCCTGGCTCCAGCTCATCATCCAGGATAATGTCGTTCTTGTTCTCCTCCCCCCATCCACAGACAACACCAGGGATCCCAGACAGGTTTAAAGCATGCTCTTCTTGCTCCTCCTCATCCCCCCCAGCACCCTCCTCCTCTGACTCCTCTTCAGACTCCTGCTGTTGATTTGTCTCAGATGGAGTAGCACCCCCTGGGAATTCATCCAACATTGCGACTTCCTCATCTTCCTGCTCCTGCTCCTTGACGGCTTGATCAAGGACACAACGCAATGCACGCTCCAGAAAGAAGGCGTAAGGTACGATGTCACTGATGGCGCCCTGGCCGTGACTGACCAGTTTGGTGATCTGATCGAATGGCTGTAGAAGTCTGCATGCGTCGCGCATGAGCAGCCACTGGTGAGGTGAAAAAAGCCCAAGCTCCCCAGAACCTGTCCTGCCGCAGAGTTCGTACAGGTAGTCGTTAACTGCACGTTTCTGCTGGAGCAGCCTATCAAGCATATGCAACGTTGAGTTTCATCGCGTTGGGCAGTCACAAATAAGACGCCTGAGGGACAGGTTGTGTTGCTGATGACTGTCAGCAAGGCGAGCCATGGCTGTGTAAGATCTTCTTTAGCTCTTGGTCTGGCCCCTGTAGGATACCCCATGGTGTTTGGAATTTAGAGTGGTGACCATATTTGGTGTGGTGGTGTCGGGTTCACACGGCGAAATGCTCACATAATGATCTCTTTTGTTTAAACTGTTTATGTAACATGTTTCTAAGTTTCAATGTAGTACCTTTAAGACCATTTCTGCTGCAGCTACACGCCCCTGAGGAATCAACGGCAAATCATGTTGGGCTCTGCTTTGTGGATAACAGCCGGTGCATCATCCGGCCAAGTCATTCAGAGCTACCTGTGACATAATATGCTCATATACAATTAGGAACATCTTTATTTAGTATATTTGTATGCTTTTTTTCTGTATTTCTTTTCTTTGTTGATTTTATATTTATATCCAATAAAATTTAATGATTTTATATATGTTTGACAACCATTGATCTTTATTTGGTACCCTTAAAGTCCCACCCTTTCCTCTAAGCCCTCTATATTTCCGCCTTTATGGTGGGAGCTTTGGGCAACCAGAGCAATGTCGTTATTAGTCTTAACATAGGGACGGTGGTACCATTTTGCACTTTATACTTATCTCTTCGATACCTTTAAAGACACACTTTAAACTTTTAAACTGCACGCATATGCAACGTTGAGTTCCATCGCGTCGAGCAGTCACAAATGAGACGCCTGACGGGCAGGTTGTGTCGCCGCTGAATGTCAGCAAGGCGAGCCATGGCTGTGCAAGATCTTCTGAAATGGCCCGAGATTTTCCTGGCCTGCCACAAGACGTCCTGGATCCCAGGGTATTTGGCAACGAATCGCTTCACGACCAAGTTTAGGACATGTGCCATGCATGCACGTGTGTTATTTTGCCCTGTTTCAGCACGCTCAGCAGATTGGCACCATTGTCGCACACCACTTTACCAACTGTCAAATTCAGCGGTGTCAGCCACTGATCTGCCTGTGAACGCAAAGCTGAAAGGAGTGCAGGACCAGTGTCGGCTTCCAGGCACAACAGACGCAGCACAGCACGGCATGTGGAATAGGTTCTGGGGTTCTTGGGCGGCGCAGCGGAAGAGACGGTAGAAGCGGAAAAGGAGGAGTCAGCTGAGGAGGAGAGGGAGGATGGAGGAGGAGGAGAAGAAGAGGCAGGCCTGCATGCAATCCGTGGCGGTACAACAAAATCTATACGGGTGCCACGGATTACATGCGTGACAGCCGTCAGAAGGTTCACCCAGTGGGCAGTAAAAGTAATATACCTTCCCTGCCCATGTTTGCTAGACCATGTGTCTGTAGTCAGATGTATCTTGGCACCAACACTGTGTGCCAGAGATATATTCACTTGCAACTGAACATGGTCATACAGCTCTGGAATGCCCTTCTGCGAGAAATATTTCCTGCCTGGGACCTTCCATTGTGGTGTTCCAATGGCCACAAATTTCCGAAAGGCCTCCGAGTCCACCAGTTGATATGGCAGTAGTTGGTGGGCTATCAGTTCCGACAAGCCAGCAGTCAAACGTTGGGCAAGAGGGTTATCCGGCGTCATCATTTTTTTCTGCTCCAACATTTGGGCTACGGAAGCCTGCCTTTTTCCAGAATAACGTGACGAAGGCATCATGGAAGGTGGAGTGGAGGATAATTGTGAGGAGAAGGAGAAGGAGAAAAGGCTGGACGGTGAGAGCCTGGAGTGTGACTTTGTGGGTTCTGACGGTGTTGCTCCCACTGGGCTTGGTGATGGGAGTTCAGGTGCCTTCTTAAGGCAGTCGTCCCTAGGTGAGTGTTGGGCTTACCGCGACTTATGCGTTGACTGCAAAGGCTGCAGATGGCAACACTGTTGTGTGTAGCAGAGTAAGGAGGCAATAGTGTTGCAGGACACAAATACACTTATACAAGTACAAGTATACTCAGATAACACCCCACTTCAATATGTGGTATTGGGGGGGGGGGGGCACTGGTTTATCACACCAGTTGTACAAAAAATTGGCCGGCGAGTTTGGCACTGTGTAGCAGAGTTAATGCAGCAAAAGAGGCAATATTATTGCAGGACACAAATACACCTTTAAAAGTATACTCAGATAACACCCCGCTTCAATGTGGTATTGGGGGGGGCACAGGTTTATCACACCAGTTCTACAAATAATTGGCCAGTAACTGTTGTCACTGTGTGTAGCAGTGAGAGGCCACATTTTTGCAGGACTAAAATACACTCTTAGAAAAGTATACTGTTAAAAAACACCCCACTTCAATTTGTGGTATTGGGGGGCCACTGGTCTATCACACCAGTTGTACAAAAAAATGGCCAGTGAGTTTGGCACTGTGTGTAGCAGAGTAAACGCAGCAAAAGAGGCACTATTGTTGCAGGACACAAATACACTTATAAAAGTATACTCAGATAACACCCCACTTCAATATGTGGTATTGGGGGGCCACTGGTCTATCACACCATTTATAATACATTAAAAGTGCTTTTGTCACTGTTTGTAGTATTGCTGCAGAAACGCTTAACACACCAGTCACAATGCTGCACAGTGCACTATACAAATCCACTATAATATTCTTTCTATATTATAAAGTATATTGTACGTGGATTACACCCCTATATAGTGCACTGCACACCTATACCAAATACCAGTCCTTAAAATGACTTTTGTGGACCTTAACAGAGTGATTTGTGTCACTGACAATCTGTCCCTGGTGCACACAGCAGACCTCTCCCTACACTGAGAAGAGACTGTACACCTATACCAAATAGCAGCCCTTAAAATTACTTTTGTGGACCTTAACAGAGCGATTTGTGTCACTGACGATCTGTCCCTGGTGCACTCAGCAAACCTCTCCCTACACTGACAAAAAGCAGAATGTGAAATGGCCGCCAGCTCTGGTCTATTTATGAGGTAAGGGTCATGTCCATGTGCTGAAATGTTTCAATTTGCTGTCCCGTTCCACTTGACGGCTGTGTGATGGGTCGAAGCTCTCCCCAATGTAAACTAATATGGCCGCCGCGAACAACGCCTTGTGTTAGCAAAATCGGCGGGCTGCGAACGAGCAAAGTTTGCCGCGAACCGACCGCCGGGTGAACCTCAAGGCCATCCCTAATTAGGGGTTTGGAGGAGTGACACCGCACATCATAACATTTTGTCTGTTCTTATACAGTTGTTTGATTTACCTTTCTCATCTCAGTAAACAGTTAAACTGGTGTTTCATTGTGTCAGTGTGTTCCTGAAAGGTATATACAGTCTAAAATTATCAGGTGTGCAAGTGGGGCGGGGCTTGTTCCTGGGGTTGAAAGGCAGAGTGCGGGACCGTTATATTTAAGTGGCTCCTGCGGGGGTTGCACTATACGTGGAGGCTTGTCCAGGATTATACTGCTACTCTGCAAGCAACACCTCAAGACAGCGCCCCTAACTGTGCCGAGCTAGACATCCCTGGCCACGATTGGGCCAGAGTTCTTCGTTGCCCTGGGAGACTTTGTGTCAAAGTTGCAGAGAGATGTTCCAATGTACTCTGGAAGTGGGTACCAGAAACTCAGAACCTTTTCTGGAAGACAGCCAGTGCCTACCGGAGAGGTCAATTTTGAAGAGTGATTGGATCAAGCCACACAAGCCTTAGATGAATGGGACATCCCTGAAACCTATAAGAAACAGAGAATCACAGAAAGTTTAGGGGGACCTGCCTTAGAGGCCATACGCAACACGAAACTTGGCAAGAAAGATTGTTTTGCCCAGGACTACCTGAGCATTCTGCAGGATGCGCTTGGGCATACAGAGAACGTTTCTGATCTCATGTATCAATTGGAGCACACTTACTGTACCAAGATGAGGGAGAGAAACTGTCTGATTACATGAGGTGTTTAGACAAGATCATACATCAGATCTTGCTGAAGAAGGGCAGACCCTAGGAAGGTGGATGAGGTCTGGGCCCAGCAAGTTTTGAGAGGTGTCTATCCCTTGGATCCCATCACGCTACTACTGAGAACCCGATAAGATGGAGGAATCCTGAAAAACCCAGACCTAGAAGAACCAAAGTTCAGAGTCTGTTGTTGGGGTCAGGGTGGCCAGTACAGCCGGTGGTGACCAAGAGATTGAGTTACTGAAGACTCAGGTTTTCCAATTACAAGAGATGATGGCCAGGCAATTGAGCCAAGTCAGTCAAGTTGCAAAAGTTGTCCCAGTCACCATCCCTAGGTTGTGCCAAGACACAGAGCCGTCGAACATCAAGTCTGAAATAGCTGCGTTAAAGATACAGGTGTCTCAGATAATAAACAACATGGTAAACATGTTGGCAGCAAACTTCACCGAGTCATCCTATGAGGGTGTTAGGGGTCGGAATGTACCCCCGGACTTGCCTGGTGCACCTAACAAGAGGCTAACAAATTCTGACGTCTGCCCAAATTGTGGAGGTGTGGGACATTACCGGAGAGTATGCTCAAGTCCGTCAAAAAGGGTAGGAGGCTAGCGGAGACCACCAAGAAGATCCCTTAATGAAATTGAAAGGGAACAATGGAGACCACCGGTGGTTGCATCCACTTATGCTGTCTCAGTAAAAAATGCCTACCGACATCCAAAAAGTCCGCAGAAACAGCATCCCCGGTGCAATAAGAGAGAAGTGCAAATCCAGTCCAAAATGCCTAACATTTCAAATGGTTCCACCAAACCTTCTACCGAGTTAGTAGGCCCTATGTCTGTATTGCCTGTTTTGGTGGAAGGAATTTATACAAGAACCCTTCTTGATTCAGGTGCTCAGGTGACTTTGCTGACTAGAGACTTTTATGAAAGGTATTTGTCATATATACCTCTGAAGAAGTTGGAAGATATCAAGATCCAGGGTATTCAAACAGAAGATTACTCCTGTGATGGTTACCTGCAGATCAAGTTATCCTGTGGTCCATTGATTGGAAAGCCTCAGAACTTTTAAACACTGGCCATTGTGTGCCCTCAGTTACCAGAGTCTCTAGGAAGTTCGTTGATCGTAGGGACCAACACAGATCTTGTGAAGAAGCCGTTAGCCCCTGTTGTCCCCAGGTGTGATCCTTTACCCTCCCTGCCAGCAGCGGGGCCAGAAGTGTATGCCTCTTCTACAGTGGAAGAAAAGGGACCCATAGTAGTAAAAAGAGAAGCTGATCTGCAGGAGGCAGAAACAGTCAAGCGGGAAGATGGGGCTAGTGATCCTACAGTGCCTGAACCAGGTAAATGGAGGAAGCGAAGAGTTATTCCTCAATTCAAGAGACTGATCTGTGATGTGTTGGATGAGAGCTCCGAAGAAGTTATCCTTACCACTCAAGGGACTCTTGACATGCCTCACTCATTCACCACAGATTTGGTGAAGGGCAACCCTGATTCACCCCTGGCACATCTGGTTGGGTCAACTTAATTAAAGTGACCTGTAGGCTGGACAACCTCCCTTCCTATGACAATTGGTGGGAGGTTCCTCTGTCGACTTTGTGTCATGAAATTAGCTGTCTGAGTCTGTGCTTGGGTTTATGAAAATGTTAGTCATCTGTTTGTAGTCACATTAACCTGTTTATCTCTGTGTGTATTTAAAAAGCATGTACCAGGTTCAGGACTCTCCTGCCTTTGGAGGACCAATGGTTCTTTGGTGGGGGGGGAGTGTGTAGCGGACTGCCATTCTTTGATAATGCAGACTTACCCTCTGCTCCTTCAGGCTGTCTGTGCACCTTTAAGACTGTTTGCAGAAGAGATCAGCCTCTCACAGGAAGTGGAAGAACAGAATTGTGGGAGATATGGTTCTGTATTGAGAGCAGACTGTTATCTGGATTACTGAGGAAACTGCACTCCCAGGGAGCAACGGCTGAAGGGAAGGTCCATAGCAGAGCCTATAAACTTGTCTGCTTCACAGTGCACTCTCTCTCTTGCTTCCGGAACTCAGCTAGAATAGACCAGCCTGAGAGGTGTGCTGGAACACTGTCAGTGATTGAGGCCTAGTACATGTGGCCTAGTGAAAGCGGAGCCCATCCTCAGTGGTGTGGATGCTGGTAAGTACACAGTGGTAGCAGATCCAGCCGAGCTGAACAGAGAGCGGGCGGATGATGAGCTGACTGACTGAGACAGGGGAGCATCGAGTATTCCTGGTGACACAGAATCGGGAGGAGAGGTCCTGCCTGTGGATGGACAGTCACATGGGGACACTGCCGATACACAAGAGTGCCTGGAGATACCTGTAAAACACAAGTATAACCCTGCATCCAGAATACACTGACAGCAGTTATGATTGTATTAACACCATTACACCTGGATTACAAATATCACATAGAAGACTGATAAAGAGCTCCAACTGCCGGCGAAGATTCTGCAAGGCCTTGCTAGAGTAGAAACTTCACTTTTTATAATTCTAAAAGGGGGCTCCCTGACATATGATATAAATCTCATTAGTCAGACTTAGGATACCTCTAGGCCTGAGTTTAGTAGAAGCAGAGCACAGTTTGTGGTTATTATATTTTGATCATAGACCTGATAGTTACAGCTAATGATTATTTCAGTTACTGTCACTTATTTTATGTATTACTTGTGAATCAAGCATTTATCTCCTGGGTGTCAGTCTTCTAATCTCCTTTTTTCATGTTTAGGGGTTTGGAGGAGTGAAACCGCACTAACATTTATCACTAGGGATGATCGAACTTTTGAAAAGTTTGGTTCGGCCAGAACACCTGAATTTCCCGAAAGTTCGGTTCGGATTCAAGAACCCCATTGAAATCAATGGGAGCCGAACTTCGGTAATCAAAAAACACAATTTTGAAGCCCTAAAACCCAATAAATGCCCCTAAAAAGTGTCTAGGGTTCTGGGTCATGCCCCAGGGACTATCAATCACACAAAAAAAAGTTCTTAAAAATTGTCGTTTTTAATAGAGAGCCAATTATTGAAAAAATTATTGAAAAAAAAAAAAGAGATTTCTTTGGATTTAGTGATTGGGGGGTCTAAAAAAAGTGTACCTGTGAAGTTTCAGCTCTGTAGCATGTCCAGAACCAGAAAAAAAAAAGATAATTTTTCTTAGAATTTCAGTAGCGCAGGGATGGTGTTACCCTCTTTTCACACCTATATGTGTGTATGTGTATATATATATATGTATATATATATGTGTGTGTGTGTATATATACCCCTATACAGAAGTTCAGATGTCATGCTTGCCTCCAAAGACGTCCACAAAAAAGCCCAATAAATGCCTGAAACAAAAACGCCCAGGTGTGAAAGGAGTGGAATCCCATCCCTGCTCTACTAAAAATTCTAAGAAAAATTATGACATGGATGAGTTAGGTCACCCTGGCATAGCAGTCAGAGTCAGTTCACCCTAAACTACACTACGGTCACCCTGCCACTTAACACTTTCCCTACAGAAACTAGATTATTGAATCTAATTATAGTGGTATATAGTACCCTAACTACACTGCATATCCCTTTCCTCACACTAATAATTGCAAAATGACACTGGAGCAGCAGGAGTAACAGAAATGCTTCCACTCTATTTCACAGCCTCTCTATTACAGTGCTAGAGAATTGGCGGGGCTATGTTATATACTGGGGGGCGTATTCACTACTGATTGGCCTCTGGACCCCGTGGTCACTCCAATCACATTCCTAGCATCCTCCTGCCCCCTCAATTGGCTTTTACTGACGTTTCTGGTCCAATCACGGGCTTTTAAAGCCCAGTTCCTGTCCCATTGCATTTTGGGCGGTTCTGGTGGCCGAATTCTGAACTTTTACCACAAAAAAATTCGGCCGAATTTCGAACCAATGTTCAGGTCGAACCGATGGTCGACCCGAACCGTTCGATCATCCCTATTTATCACAACATTTTGTCTGTTCTTATACAGTTGTTTGATTTACCTTTCTCATCTCAGTAAACAGTTAAACTGGTGTTTCATTGTGTCAGTGTGTTCCTTAAAGGTATATACACTCTAAAATTACCAGGTGTGCCAGTGGGGCGGGGCTTGT
Source organism: Pelophylax lessonae (assembly GCF_965119305.1). Lineage (NCBI taxonomy): Eukaryota > Metazoa > Chordata > Amphibia > Anura > Ranidae > Pelophylax > Pelophylax lessonae. The sequence continues at coordinate 188,513,687 of NC_138779.1, read as the reverse complement.
TCCTGTGGTTGAAAGGCAGAGTGCGGGACCCATTGTATTTAAGCGGCTCCTGCGGGGGTAGCGCTACAGATATAATCCATATTGGCAGTTTGCTGTGTATATGTCAGAGAAACCTTCAGCTGCAGACTGGTCATCACATGACAAGCACCACATGACTTCCACATGACTTCCTGGCTGCCTATAAAAGCTGAGCAAGTGCTCAGAGGAATTGCTGGTTTGTCTTTCAGCTTCCTGTACCTGAGTTCCTGTTTCCTGTGTGATCATTTACCTGCTGTGACCCGGATTGACCCTGACCTACTCTGCTCTTCTCCTGGACCCGACCTTGGCTTGTTTTACAGACTTTGCTTTTGCTTACCTGTGTTTGACCCTCTGCCTGTGACCCGGATTTACCTTCAGTCTCCTGTGCCTTGACCTTCTGCTTGTGACCTAGTCTTGTCTCCTATCTCCAGTGCCTTGACCCTCAGCCTGTGACCTAGATTTTCTGCTTACCTGTGTTTGACCCTCAGCCTGCTCCGGACTTCTTCTGCTGGATCCTGATCAGTCTCTGCTTCAGTTCTACAGGACCTCCACACAAGCTCTACCTGCCTGCTGGTAGCTTGTGCCTCTTTGTGCCATCCACCCTCTGTATCACCTCCAGAGGGGCGGAGTGCGCTTAGTCGCAACAGCGAACCGCTCTCGGCATCTCGGCCTCGGTGAGTACCTCTATTCTGATAGTATATATGCTTAGTCCTTGTACCGCTGGTAATAAAAGGTAATAAAAGGTGCATCTAACAGTGCAGCAATAGGCCTGTAAAAGAAGCTGGAGGCTCAGAGCACGTAGCCGGATACAACCTTGCTTCCTCCCTTTGATGTCACGTTTGCTGGCTGCTGTGGACGTCCTGGATCTGCAGGGTGTCCCTGCCCATCTCCACCATATTCTAGCTGTCCAGACCACCAACAGGATGGAGGCAAGCAGCCGACCCTTACCCTATAAGGAGTGATTTTTCACACAATACTCTGTGTTTTTAATCTATTGTAAATAAAATCCTAACTTTTAAAACTACACTTAGGTGGTACCTTTCCCCCTCCTTTTCTTTGCTCCCTGTCCTCTGCCTCTCCAGCGGTGATCCCTGTCCTCTGTTTCTCTAGTGGTGATCTCTGTCCTCTCCCTCTCTAGTGGTGATCTCTCTCCTCTCCCTCTCTAGTGGTGATTTCTGTCTTCTACCTCTCCATCAGTCATCCTTGTCCTTTGCCTCTCCAGCAGTGATCTTTGTCCTATTACTGTACCTGCCAGCAATGATACCTGTTTTCTGCTTCTCCAGCGGTGATCCCTGTCCTATTACCTGCCAGCGATAACCCCTGCCCTATGCCCTGCCAGGGGGGACCCCTGTCCTCTGTCCTGCGAGTGGTGATCCTATTCATCTGCCTCTCCATTGGTGACCCCTGTTCTCTGCCCTGCCAGGAATGACCCGTGCCCTCCACCCTGCTTACCCCTGTTCTCGGCTCCTTCCCTACTGAACTTCCATCCTTTGCCCTGCTAACCCCTGTCCTCAGCGCTGCTGACCCCTGTACACTGCCCTGCTGACCTCACATCCTCTTCACCCTGACATACTTTACTGCACCCCCACATCAGGCGGGCTAAATCTGGCACTGCAAAGTTTGCGTATTTTGTTGTGTTTTTCCAGAGTGTTCTTTATTCTGACTGACAATTATTCTGTGGTATGCACATCTATTATGTGAATGTGGAGTTCTTGTTTAGACAGGGAAGCAGCTTGTAGCAGTGAAAAAATTTAGATAAGCTTGTTTGTCAACTGCAGAATGAATGGAAACAGGAGTCTTAAGCTGGGTTCACATTGCCACATGGAGCGGCTCACACCAGGGGTCCGTTGTGTCCATGTTTACCATTTCAGGTCTGATTTGAGTCCGAATTTTTGACTGAATTCAGACCTGAAATGGACCAGAAGACACACAGGACTCCTGTGCAATTGGCACTGAAGCCGCTCTGGAGATATGTGAACCGGCTCCATAGAGATCTCCTGACATGCAAATTTGATGTGGGGAAACCACATTTCAATGGGGAAGACAAGATGTGGACACCTTTGATGGAGCTCATAGTTTGCAACAGGATAGTCTCACTTGGGCTTCACAATATAGAGCTTGCATCCTGCCAATATCTGTCATCAGAGCCTATGTTGTGAACTTTGAAAATTAATTCTGTCATAATGCCTATAAATACAGGTATGAGTAAGGTTCATTTCAAAAAGGCTTTCCTATCAGGTCCACCTGTCAGTTTTTAAGGCAGACTTTCTCTGAAGCCTTATGTAAGTCTACAGGCAGGAATATATAAATGAATGTACGCCCATTTACATCTACTTACATCCAAGTCTGTGCAGGCTTGGAAAAATAAATAGAAAAAGTCTGTGCCCTTTTAGATTTTTCTAGATCGCAACATTGGATGAGAGGTAACTTGATTAAATGGGCACAAGTCCAGCCACCCATTGACCTAATATGTGTGCATTCACCAAGTGCATTAAAACAGATATTGATTACATAAAATTGACATCTGTTCCGATTAATTTAGATTCAACAGGGAACCTCTTCACAGATCCCTTGCTGAAGAGAACGGGCGGCACGTGTCTAAAAGGAACTTAGGGTCTTCTTTCAAGTGCTTTCGTTGATTGTGCAGAATATGTAAGTACTTTAGGCTACTTTCACGCTGCGCCTTGAAAAAAATACAATACAAATGCAAATGTGTCTTTGCAGCATTTTTGCTGTCTTTTGCACCTGTGAAACAAGGACATGTGCCACGTTTTATGTTGTGTTTTTTCATTCATTTCAATAGGGAGGTGCGTTTTGTTATCGCACCAAAAATGCAGCAAGCAGGTTTTTGAAAAATGCAATGAACCCCCCAACTGACCAGGGTAATGAGTTACATAGGATTTAATGGCCATGCGTATTTCTTCTGCGTTATTTTATCAAAAAAATGAAAGAAAAACAGATCAGTGTAAAAGCAGCCTTAGTGTGCATGATCTTGGCACAGGCTCACTTAACCACTTCCCACCCATGGCTGCAGGGTGGGTGCTTTCCCATCCTGACTGGGCATCACATGACGCCCTGTCAGGAATGCGCCACGGGACATAGCCGATGAGCAATCAGAGTACCGGCTCGCTGCCGGTACCATGTGACCGCCGTGACAAATCACAGCAGGGTAAATGACAGTTGTACACAATGGATGGCTTCCTCTCAAGCCATCCAATTAGCTTTGACTAATCACAGCTAATCACAACAAAACAAACTGAATGAATCAGTTTCATCTAGTAATACATTGCTATAAGCGAACATAATGTGTAAATAAAAATAAATCCTGATCACTTCCCCAGCGCATACAATGTTATATATATATATATATACTGTATATACATATATATATATATATATATATTTGTTATAAAAAAAAAATTATTGTCAGAGTCTCCAATCACTGCTGCCACACCTGTTATATGATTACACTTTACTGTACTGGTGCCAGCAATGACAAATTACAACTTAAAAAAACCCACTGTGCCTCTTACTAAATACCTTGGACTGTCTACTTTTCAAAAAGGGGTAATTTGGGGGGTATTTCTACTGTCCAGGCATTTAGGGCCTTAAGAAATTAGATACGCCGTCAGTACATCAGGATTGATCAATTTTCATATATACCATAGTTTGTGGATTCTATAACTTTCCTACAGACTAAATAATATAGGGCTTTGGGTTATTTTCACCAAACAAATGTAGCAGAATACATTATGGGCTAAATGTTTTAAGAACAATTATTTAGTTGCAAAATGTTCTAACAGAAATAAAGAATGAAGGTTTTTTTCCAAAATGTTAAGTCTTTTTTTGTTCTTTTATCAAAAAAATAAAAAACCTAGCGGTGATTAACCACTTCAATACTAGGCACCTTTACCCCCTTCCTGCCCAGGCCAATTTTCAGCTTTCAGTGCTGTCACACTTTGAATGACAATTGCGTGGTCAGGCAACGCTATACTTAAACAAAATTTTTGTCACTTATTTTATGACAGACAGAGCATAGATACTAATAATTAAAAAAAAAAATAACAAACAGAAAATTAAAAAAAAAAAAAAAAAAGTTTTTAGTAGTTTGTAGTATATCATTTTTTAAAGAAGTCATTTTTGTCCTTTACTGGTGTGCGTTTATGAGTGGGCACTGATGAGGCAGCACTAATGGGCACTAATGAGGCGGCACTGAAGGGCACTGATGAGGTGGCAAATGATGAGGAGGCACTAATATTCAGCATTGATGGTCACTGATTGGCATTCCTGATGGGCACTGTTTATCTGTGCAGGTCTCCCCTGTGAGGAGATGCCACTGATCGGCTCTTCTCTCACTTCCCCTCACACAGTGTCAGTGTAAAGAGAGGAAAGACGATAACTCGCATTTCTTGTTTACATGTGATCAGCTGTGATTGGACATCGGCTCTTTACTGAGATTGGGTATGCACTGTTTCCCGGGGACACAGCGCGCCACCATGTTGTTGGTGTACAGTGTTGCATGATCGCACAATTGTCATTCAAAGTGCTGAAAATTGGCCTGGGAAGGAGTGGGGTAAAAGTGCCCAGTATTGAAGTGGCTATATTCACACAGGCATTTAGGAATGAACAGCAAATTCCTGCAAGTACAAATCACAGGTGTATTCCAAGAGCTGAATGACTGACAGTGGCTACATCTGTCCGTGGCTGTTCGCAAATAATTGCACATGGAGTGATAACCTGAGATAAAAGACAAAAGGAGAAAAATTGTGTCCAGGGCCGATCACCTGTCCCTAACTGAAGGTAGTTACTTCATGTGCGATTACAGCCACAGACAGATGTGACTGCTGTCACTGTCATTCATATATACAAGCTTCCCGGCCGCAGCTAGCCACATACACCTGTCATTCCTGCCATAGAATTAGACAGCAGCAACCAGATTTATATTGAGATGTCCAGTAATTACTTACTATAGACTCTGAGCACATAGGTAGACTTCTTTATAAGTGTATTGTTTGGATATTGTGCAGTCATGGTGTACTCCCCCTCATCTGCAAATGTCAAATTTTCCAGTCTCAGAGTTCCATCTTCAGACAGGGTACATCTTCTTACATACTGATCACCAATACACACAGGAGTCCCACCAGGAAAGCGTTGTGCAATTATAGCATTTTGAAAACTCCATATCATTGCGGGATTGGCTTGAACTGGTACAGACTCAGAAAAATAAACCGATCCTCCAAGTGTTCCATTCTCAACTCCGTTAGCAAATACAGCACCTGCAGGAAAAGATTTAAGTGACCAGTAAATGTAATGTACAATGTGCCTTAAAGAACAGTCATGCTGTTAACAGTTATACAGTAAAATTTGTGTTTTCTTCAGGAGCATAATAGAGCTTCAGCATGTAAGTTAATTTAGATATAAATGTAATGTTGGGGACATTTTTAGTGACTTTCTTTGAGTAATACTGTTAAGGATTTTAGGCTCACTGTAATGCCCTCTGCACACATACTGCTTGCAATCATTGCATTCACATTATTCACCAGCATATACTGTATGACCCTAAGACACTTTTTTAGCATTGTTTGTTATATACTCAAACTTTCCCAATATGGAAGAGCACACTGCCTGTAACCATACAATAAAAGTCTGGTTGGGAAGCTAGAACCTTTTTATGGTCTAAGATCAAGAAAAACTGTGAAACTGCTGACGTTTGTATGTTATCAAATGGTAGGTATGCTGTGGTTAAAAGTCCCTGTTTAATGACATCATAATCCAATTTACTGGCCAAATATTAGATATTGATTATGTATAATCAAAAATTCATAGCAGAATAATACCACATCATCAAATATTGTTCACTAGTTATAGGCCCTCTGTAACCTTCCTTTACTCTATCCAAAGTGATGAAAATCGTTTTGTCTATAGCTCTACTTTAACCACTTCTGGACCGGAAGGATTTGCCCCCTTAATGACCACGACATATTTTGCGATTCGGCACTGCGTTACTTTAACGGACAATTGCGCAAACGTGCAACGCTGTTCCCAAATAAAAGTGATGTCCTTTTTTCCCACAAATAGAGCTTTCTTTTAGTGGTATTCGATCACCTGTGCGATTTTTATTTTTTGCGCTATAAACAAAAAAAGAGCAACAATTCTGGAAAAAAAAAAAATATTTCACTTTCTGCTATATAACAGAAGAAAATTTAAAAAGCTAAATTTTTTAACATTTTAGGCCAATTTGTTTTCTGCTACATATTTTTGGTAAATAAGTGTATTTTGATTGGTTTGCACAAACGTTATCACATCTATTAACTATGGGAAAGATTTATGTCATTTTTATTGTTTTTTTTTTTTTTACTAGTAATGACGGCGATCTGCGATTTTTGCGGAACTGTGACATTGCAACAGACAGATCAGACCCCTAACTGACATTTTTGACACTTTTTCCGGGGACCAGTGACATTACTACAGTAATCAGTGCTAAAAATATGCACTGTTACTGTAATAATGACACTGGCAGGGAAGGGGTTAACATTGTGGGTGATCAATAGGTTAAATGTGAGCCTAGGGGAGTAATTATAACTGGGGGGGGGGGGGGGGGCGTGGCTTGTAAAATGATCATAGAGACCTGTGATCCTATATAGAAGGATCACATGAGCTCTGTGATCATTCCAGGGAGAAGAACGGTCAGCTGTGTTTACAACATGTGTAAAAAATTAAAACAGCGCTAGCAGAAAAACATTAAAATGAATAAATATGCATATATTATAAAGTGCACAGTGATCAGTGCAAAAAGACTGTAAACAATGAATATATAATAAATTTATCTGTATAAATATTAAATAAATAATTATTATAAAAAATTTAATATAAAGAAGTCCTTATTCCTTGGTGCAAATAAATATATATATAAGGTGCTCAGGTGCAAATCGATCCAATCAAAATGGTGCTCCAGTGAGTGACCCTCCAGGTCCCCTACTTACCACAAATAAAATTAATCAGCGCATGAAGAAATCAAGTGCAGCTTATGGCAACCGAGCTCCAATGTTTGTTATTCCAAGGGATAAGAAGAGCCTTGATGGAATCGCTCCAAGCAAGCAGTAATCGTAATTATCAGGTTTTAGAAGGGCATTTCTGGTTCTTGACCATTAATCCTAGCAGGCCTGTCTTTGGAGCTCATAATCTGTCCAGGAATTAAATGATGTCCGATGTCTCTCCAAGATCACTGGCAAGGTGTTGCTTTCCAATGTGCAGTTCTGAAAATAATGTGAATGCTGCCCACTATGCGGCTCCACCGGGACTCCTCAACACTTACAAAAGTGTTGAGGAGTCCCGGGGGAGCCGCATAGTGGGCAGCATTCACATTATTTTCAGAACTGCACATTGGAAAGCAACACCTTGCCAGTGATCTTGGAGAGACATCGGACATCATTTAATTCCTGGACAGATTATGAGCTCCAAAGACAGGCCTGCTAGGATTAATAAATAAAAGAATAGTAGCGCAAAAAGTCAATATGATATGACTTAGAGTATAAAATCAGTAAGCATACAAAGATAATACTTCATTAACACTCTAAATAGGGTGCAAAGTCCTTATAATGTCCATAAAACATCCTAGGGATCGTGATGTTAATACTGGATCACCTTTCAACCACCACCAAGTGTCACACCGAGAGGTCAGTAGAAGTGGCAACTCACCAAATGTAGTTGCTCAAGTGTTCTCACACAGGAGCAAAATAAGCAGGGTTCATAAGCTGATGTGGCAGGTATGCATGAAGAAACCTGGACTATTCACCACTGCTGCATACACATAAAAAGATCTCCTTCATAGACTCCCCTCGGTTAAGTGGTATCATGTAAAGAAGAATTGCTCCAATAGTGAAATACCGTAAAGATATACTTTATTAATAAAATGTATTGCACTCACATGGGTAGAAATAAAGCAGGCTCTTTGTCACAACAAGATGGTCAGTAAGAAGCTACACTCGTAAAGTCCGCTGGGCTCACTCCACGCTAGCCCAGATACTTCCGGATAGGTCCTCCGCCGTGTCACGTGATGTCGGATGCGTTGTCTGGTCACGCCCCGACGCGTTTCGTCATTTCCGACTTCAACTGGGGGGCGTGACTCAGACAACGACATCCGGCATCTAAATACCCCCGCTGGAACGCACCGCGACCAATCGGCAACAAGGTAAGCCGACCGGAAGACAAACAGCGCTTCACACAGCGGAAGTTAGACACTCATATCCACATTAAGTATATCCTTTCTCCAAGGATTGTAACCGTGACACTGCTGGTACTTTCAACAGCACCGGAAATGCCGCTAAGGACAATAAACGGTCACATAATACTAATACAATAACGAAACTAAATTATGAAACTGTTACACAAACAAATCGTCATCCAGCAGATTTACCCTGTGCCGATATAAAATCTGCAGAGCATTGCCATATATATTGTATATAGACGCATCCGACATCACGTGACCTACCCGGAAGTATCTGGGCTGGCGTGGATGTTTTATGGACATTATAAGGACTTTGCACCCTATTTAGAGTGTTAATGAAGTATTATCTTTGTATGCTTACTGATTTTATACTCTAAAGCCCCGTACACACGTACCGATCGTCGGCCGAACGATCGGCCGTCTTTTGTCCCCGGGCTATCGTGTCCGCTTAAAAGTGCAAAAGACTGCACACTAATTTTGTCGGCCAACAACAGCCGACTGCAGAAGTGATGTCATGTGATGGTTAACTTTCCCTGTGTTTTTTCTTTTCTGAGCATGCCCAGTCTTGCAAATCTGCTGTCTGTCGGCCGAATTCTGTACTGACTGGCGAACAATCGGCCGTTCTGGTGTCGGCTGTCGGAAGCATCATACTAACAAGCCGAAAATCGACCGATCGGTCGTCAGCCGAATCTTTTCGGCCGACAATCTGCACGTGTGTACGGGCCTTAAGTCATATCATATTGACTTTTTGCGCTACTATTCTTTTATTTATGTACTTCCAATATTTTTCGTTATTTGGTGAAGTAGCAGCAGTTCATTCATTTTAGCAGTTAATCAACTGACTCCTCCAAAAAGCGCAGAGATATCTTGCTTGACAGCTTGTGTCCAGGTATATATATTTTTATTCTGCTAGGATTAATGGTCAAGAACCAGAAATGCCCTTCTAGAACCTGATAATTACGATTACTGCTTGCTTGGAGCGATCCCATCAAGGCTCTTCTTATCCCTTGGAATAACAAACATTGGAGCTCGGTTGCCATAAGCTGCACTTGATTTCTTCATGCGCTGATTAATCTTATTTGTGGTGAGTAGGGGACCTGGAGGGTCACTCACTGGAGCACCATTGTGATTGGATCGATTTGCACCTTAGCACCTTATATATATATTTATTTGCACCAAGGAATAAGGACTTCTTTATATTAAATTTTTTATAATAATTATTTATTTAATATTTATGCAGATAAATTTATTATATATTCATTGTTTATAGTCTTTTTGCACTGATCACTGTGCACTTTATAATATATGCATATTTATTCACTTTAATGTTTTTCTGCTAACGCTGTTTTAATTTTTTACACATGTTTTTTCCAAAACCTTTTTGGATGCACAGCAGCTGCACAATATATTACACATATATTTATACAATTGCACTTTTAGGAGGATCTTCTTGATCACTCTTATCCATGTGTTAAGCGCTGTTTTAATTTTGTTTCACATGTGTTTACAACAGCTGACCGTTCTTCTCTCTCAGCGGGGAACGATCACGGCAGTCAGGCAGCAATTGGAGCCGCCTGGCCCATGCTTCGGCTTCCCTGCTGATGAGCGGGGGCGGGAGGGCACCGGCGGCGGTGCGCGCTCGCCCCCTAGTTGCCTGCGCGCGACCGACATATACCTACGGCGGTTCGCGCAGGAGTGGCTGCCTGCCGCAGTATAACTGTTGTGGGAGCGGTAGTAAAGCAGTTAAAGGATTTGTAAAGTCAGAATGTTTTTTATCCTAATGCATTCTATGCTTTAAGATAAAAAAAACCTCCTGTGTGCAGCAGTCCCCCTCAGCCCCCCTAATACTTACCTGAGCCTCCTCTCTATCCAACAATGTGCACAAGTGCCTCAGCCATCCAGGACTCTCCCTTCTGATTGGCTGAGACACAGCAGCGACCATTGGCTCCTGCTGCTGTCAATCAAAGTCAATTAGCCAATCAGGAGAGGGAAAGGGTGTGGCTGGGCCACAGGTCAGTGTCTGAATGGACACACGGAGCGGTGGCTTGGCTCGAGTGCCCCCATAGCAAGCTGTTTGCTATGGGGGGCACTTGGCAGGAGGGAGGAGCCAGGAGTGTCAGTTGAACCCAGAAGAGGAGGATCTAGGTTGCTCTGAGCTGCTCTGTACAATACCACTAAGGAAAAAAAAAAAAAACTTTTGTATCACTTTAAAGCTAAACTACAACTTTCTTTTCTCTAGAACTGAATGGAATGATCAATCCTGGCATAAATTATACCTCTGTAACATGTTGCTCTGTTGTCTGCAGATCCTCTGATATTCTGAGTTTAGTTGTGGCTTTGTATCATGTAACACTCTATATATCCTTCTATAGACTGGGTCCCTTCCACAGACACTTCCTGCAGTGACCAGTCTGGAACAGCTCTTTGTAGTCTTTTAGACTCTGCAAATGATGTAACTTCCTTCACAGCTCTTATGGTGGGTGGGATTGACGGCACTTCACTTTTTTCACATTTTGTTATGCTACAGCCTTATTCCAAAATGGATTTAACTCATTATTTTCCTCAAAATTCTACAAACAATACCTGACAATGACAATGTGAAAGAAGTTTGTTTGATAGCTTTGCAAATTTATTAGCAATAAAAACAAACAAATCACATGTACATGAGTCTTCACAGCCTTTGCTATGGCACTCAAAATCGAGTTCAGGTGCATCCTGTTTCCCCTGCTCATCTTTGAGATGTTTCTACAACTTGATTGGAGTTCACCTGGGGTAAATTCAGTTGACTGGACATGATTTGGAAAGGCACACACCTGTCTATATTAGGTTCCACAGTTAACAGTGCATGTCAGAGCACAAACCAAGCCATGAAGTCCAAGGAATTGTCTGTAAACCTCCGAGACAGAATTGTATCAAAGCACAGATCTGGGGAAGGGTACAGAAAATTTTCTGAAAGTCCCAATGAGCACAGTGGCCTCCATCATCCATAAATGGAAGAAGTTTGGAACCACCAGGACTCCTCCTAGAGCGGACTACCCGACTAAACTGAGTGATCCGGGAAGAAGAGCTTTAGTCAGGGAGGTGACCAAGAACCCAATGGTCACTCTGATCGAGCTCCACCATTTCTCTGTGGCAAGAATAGAACCTTTCAGAAGAACAACCATCTCTGCAGCACTTCACCAATCAGGCCTGTATGGTAGAGTGGCCAGACGGAAGCCACTCCTCAGTAAAAGGCACATGACAGCCCACCTTGAGTTTGCCAAAAGGCACCTGAAAGGCCTGAGGACTCTCAGACCATGAAAAACAAAATTCTCTGATCTGATGAAATAAAAAGATTGAACTATTTGGCCTGAATGACAAGCGTCATGTTTGAAGGAAACCAGGCACTGCTCATAATCTAGCCAATACCATCCCTACAGTGAAGCATGGCGGTGGCAGCATCATGCTGTGTGGATGTTTTTCAGCAGCAGGAACTGGGAGACTAGTCAGGACTGAGGAAAAGATGAATGCAATATTGTACAGAGACATCCTCAGTGGCGGCTGGTGATCAAAATTTTTTTTGGGGGGGGGGGCGCAAAAAGAAAAATGTAATAGGTATTGCTTCACGGCAAAAAACGCGGTAAAAAATCGCGTGGCTTTGAGGTTATGGTACAAGCATGGCACAGGTGATGGTACAGGCATGGCACAGATGATGGTATAGGCATGTCACAGGTGATGGTATAGGCATGTCACAGGTGATGGTACAGGCATGTCACAGATCATGGTACAGGCATGTCACAGGTCATGGCACAGGCATGGCACAGATGATGGTATAGGCATTTCACAGATGATGATATAGGCATGGCACAGGTGATGGTACAGGCATGGCACAGATGATGGTATAGGCATGTCACAGATGATGGTATAGGCATGTCACAGGTGATGGTATGCATGTCACAGGTGATGGTACAGGCATGTCACAGGTCATGGTACAAGCATGTCACAGGTCATGGTAAGGGCATGGCACAGGTCATGGTAAGGGCATGGCACAGGTGATGGTACAGGCATGTCACAGGTGATGGTATAGTCATGTCACAGGTGATGGTATAGGCATGTCACAGGTCATGGTACAGGCATGTCACAGGTCATGTCACAGGTCATGTCACAGGCATGTCACAGGTCATGTCACAGGTCATGGTACAGGCTTGTCACAGGTCATGTCACAGGTCATGTCACAGGCATATCACAGGTCATGTCACAGGTCATGGTACAGGCATGTCACAGGTCATGTCACAGGTCACGGTACAGGCATGTCACAGGTCATGTCACAGTCATGCCACAGGTCATGTTACAGGCATGTCACAGGTCTTGGTACAGGCATGTCACAGGTCATGTCACATGTCATGTCACAGGCATGTCACAGGTCATGTCACAGTCATGTCACAGGTCATGGTACAGGCATGTCACAGGTCATGTCACAGTCATGTCACAGGTCATGTCACAGGCATGTCACAGGTCATGTTACTTACCTGCTCCTAGGTCCGGAGGGACAGCTCCCATACATGGTGCTCCCCCGCAGGTTCAGGCCATGAGGGGGCGACACGCCGACACTGGACACCCCGACTTCTCCGGCACTGCGGGCATCTCCTCTTTTGCCGATCCTTGGAGGTGAAGAAGTGACAGGATGTGATCCTCCTGCAGCAGAGCGCAGACTTTCTCTGAGATCTCTGAGTCTGATCGCAGATTATCTCTGCACGATCCGATCGAGCCGACCAATCATTCACAACGTGAGGCCGCCCGCCCCGCTGCAGGTGCTGGCGCAGAATAACTGGAAGTCTGCGCTCTGCTGCAGGAGGATCACATCCTGTCACTTCTTCACCTCCAGGCTCTTCTGGTACTGCTCCGGGCGGCCGGCTCCCTCCGGCGTGGCGGCGACTGGCGACTCTTCGGTCCTCCAGGCTCCCGGCTCCCACCTTCATCCTCGCCAGAGTCCCCCAGCCAATGGCATCGGGTAGGTCAGCAAGTTCCGATCCGATCCATCTGATTCACTCAAGTGTCACGCTGCGGCGGCGGCTCTCACTCTCCTGTGTCCTCTCTCCAGCGGGAACAGAAGGTGATCGTGATGCCGGGGCGGTGCACCACCCCCACGCGTCACGTCACCGGGTCCATGTCCTCCTGTGATTGGTACAGGCTGGAGTCTGGACCAATCACAGACCGGACATCAGTAAAGTGGGGAGTGTCGGGGCGCATTGCACTGCTCTCCGATAACCCCCAAAAGAGCGCCAATCGGCGCCTCTGTTTGCAGCACGTGGGGTCAAAACCCCCACCCCCCCCCCCCCATACCCAGCACTAAGTCCGGCGCCCCTAGTGGGCAAAAATTGACAATTTTTTTATTTTTTATTTAATCTTTTTGTTTCTTATTCTTATTCCTATCGGCCGGCCGCCACTGGACATCCTTGATAAGCACCTGCTCCAAAGCGCTCCGGAGCTTAAACTGGGGCAAAGGTTCATCTTCCAAAAGGACAATGACCCTAAGCACACAGCCAAGATAACAAAGGAGAGGCTACGGGACAAGTCTGTGAATGTCCTTGAGTGGCCCAGCCAGAGCCCAAACGTGAACCCAACTGAACATCTCTGGAGAGATCTGAAAATGGCTGTGCACCGACACTCCTCATACGACCTGATGGAGCTTGAGAGGTCCTGCAAAGAAGAATGGGAGAAACTGCCCAAAAATAGGTGTGCCAAGCTTGTAGCATCATACTCAAAAATACTTGAGGCTGTAATTGGCGCCAAAGGTGCGTCAACAAATTATTGAGCAAAGGCTGCGAATACTTAAATACATGGGATTTTTTTTTTTCATTTTTTACTTGCAAAAGTTTTTTATTTTGTAAGACATATGTAGATTAATAACATACAATCTCAGGAAATATTGCATAAGAAAGGTATACAATGTGTCATATACAGAGCCCACTCGGGAAGGGACTTTGTAATGATAACAATGGCAACAATGCAATACGAGATAGGCATGGTTACTAAAACAGTATTACTAAAACGTCTGAGGATCAGAACAGAATCCCAGCCCGCAAGCAAAGCACAGAAAAATATAACCGTGGACCTCCATGTAAGTTACAAACGCCCTCTGTAAACCAGGAAGGGGAACCCCCCCCCCCCCTGAATCTTATGAACTGGGGTTGCATATAATCACCCTCTGAAGATATAGGTCCTGAGAGAGGTAGATACCCTATAAGCCACAAGAAAGGAGGAAGTATGGAATATCCGAAAGGAAGAAAAGGAAAGGAAAAGAAGGAAAGAACACAAGAAGAGAAAGGGGATAGGAGAAAGGATGGAGATACTGGAGTGGATGCAAGAAGGGATCGGGTGGAGAAAATACAAAACACAGACAATTAGGATGAGGGAGGTGAGATGTACAGACGCCAGGGTTCCCATACTGCTTCAAATTCCGCTTGCTTGTCACGGAAGATGCTGACCATCTTCTCCTGGGTCATGATCCAAGAGATTTTGCGTTTGGTCTCCCCCATTGAGACCGAGGGGGACTTCCAAGCCCGAGCCAAGGTAAGCTTCCCCCCCAACAACATGAAATGCATGAGCTTCAAACTGGTTCTGGGCCCTTTTACACCAGAGCCAAGAAGCAGCGCTACTTCCGGGGTCCTGGGAGCCGGAAGCCCAGTAACTTTGCAGATCAGACTAAACAATTTATTCCAAAAACTACGGATACGCGGGCATTCCCACCAAATATGGAGCAAGGAACCCTGATGTCCGCACTCGCGAAAGCAAAGAGGATCAGTCCCCGGGTACATTCTGGCTAGACGGGTGGGAACAAGGTACCAACGCGTAATAATCTTAACATTAGCTTCAACTAGAGACATATTCAAGATACCTTTAAAAGCCCTCCGGAAAATGGAGTTCCAGGTGTCCGGTTCCCACGATAGCTCCAGATCCCTTTCCCAGGAAAGGGCGTAACCAGGCTTGTCAGGTGAGTCGATCAAAGCCCTGTAAATCAACGAAATACCTCCCCACTGGACTTGAGCTTGTGCACACCAGCATTCATATGAAGTGGCCCGGGGTTCAACATCTGAACCTGCGACCATAGATGATAGGAAATGCCTAATCTGGTGCAACCTAAATTTTTCTGAGGAAGGCATATCAAGCTTACTCGTACAGTGTGCGACTGACAAGGGGCCCTGAGGTGAGAGGAAGTGTCCTATCCTGAATAGTCCCTTGTTGGTCCACCATCGAAAAGCCCTTATGTTTAGTCCCGGAACAAAGTCCGGATTGTTAAAAATATGTGTCAGGGGTTTGTGAGCCGAGATAAGTGTAGGATGTGTATATAGTCTATCGCACAGCGCTAATGAGTGAGAGAGGGAAGGTGCCAATACAGGAGGTCTCCTACTTGGAGGAGCCCAAACCAAGTAATCTATGGTGTGATTAGGGACCGATTGTCGTTCCATATCAACCCAATCCGGTCTGCCCCCCCATAGCATATACCACCGAGAATTGTGCCAGTTGGGCTGCCTGGTAGTATCTCCAAAGCAGGGGGACCCCTAGGCCCCCCTGTAAGCGGCTTCTGAAGAGGACCCTCCGTGGGAGTCGGGGACCTCTGGTGCCCCAAATAAACTGAACCATCTTGGATTGAAGACTCTGCAATTTCCCTTTAGTTATCTGTATCGGGAGTGATCTAAAAAGGTACAATATCCTGGGGAGAAGGTTCATTTTAACAGAATGAACTCTTCCCAACCAGGAAATGTTCCCTCTGGCCCAAAGTTCCATATCGGTAGACAATTTAGCGAACAGAGGTGGGTAGTTGGCTTGGTACAAAGAGGAGATGGAGGCGGTCAAATTGACCCCCAGGTACGGGATAGAGGTGGTGGCCCAGGAGAACGGAAAATTTTCCCGGAGGGTCTGCAACATTGATTGCGGGAGACTGACGTTCAAGGCTATTGACTTAGAGAGATTTACCTGGAGGCCTGAGATTTTCCCAAACTCATCCAACAGTCGGAGAAGATTGGGACTAGTAATGAGCGGTCTCGAGAGGAAAAGAAGAAGGTCATCAGCGAACAATGCGCACTTGTGTTCTCTACCCCCGCACGAAATCCCTTTAATATCAGGATGGCTTCTGATTGCTATAGCCAGCGTTTCGATGGCCACCGCAAAAATGAGGGGGGACAGTGGACAGCCCTGTCTGGTCCCCCTGTGTATCGGAAACGCGTCCGAATAGTGGCCCTGCAGTTTCACGTGCGCAATAGGAGAAGAGTAGAGGGCTCTTAAGGCATTTAGGAAAGAGGGGCCAAAACCCCACCTGCTCAAGACATCAAACACATAAGGCCATTCAACCGTGTCAAAGGCCTTCTGGAGGTCCAAGGAAAGGAGGAAACCCTGTTGGGGTCTCCCTCCATCCCAGGGGGCCCCCAGAAGAGAAACGATGTCCACAGCCCTTCGGATCTGGTCAGGTCCCTGCCTCCCCGGCATGAACCCCACCTGATCTTTGTGAATATAGCGGCCTATAAAATCCGCCAACCTATTGGCCAATATTTTCGTCATAATTTTTAAATCGTTATTAATCAGTGAGATTGGTCTATAATTTTTAACGTCAGAAGTATCCTTGCCCGGCTTCGGGATAACCGAAATGTATGCGGTATTGGCCGAAGCCTCTAATTGCTGTCCCTGCCTAAGGGAATTAAAAAAACGCGCCAAATGCGGGGCAAGCACTGGACCAAACGCTTTATAATAACCCGAGGAAAACCCATCAGGCCCGGGGGCCGAACCTTTTTTCAAATGCTTAATTACCTCTAAGATTTCTAGCTCCGAGATGGGGGATTCCATGGATTTCATATGAGCCTCGGAAATACTAGGTAATGCCAGGCCATCCAGGAAGGCCGTCCTGCCCTGGATGGTCGCTCCCTCACTAGGAGTGTACAACTGAGAGTAGAATTTGTAAAAAGCGGTCATAATTTTTTGTGGGTTCTGAGTCATGGATCCATCCGAAGTCTTAATTTTGGGAAAAGTATAGGATCTGGGCCTGGGGGAAAGTTTAGCAGCTAGCCGGGGTCCTATTTTGTCGGTTTGGTAATAGAACTGTGCAGAGGACCAACGTAAACTTTTCTCTGCCCGGGTGGTAAGAGCCATGTTCAGGGCCAGACGACCCGCTTCCAAACACTGTCGCGACGCTAGAGTTGGTTTTTTCTTATGTGCCCTTGACACTTCCCGGAATTCCTTCTCCAGTTTAGCTATATCAATTTGATTTTCCCGCTTAAGTTTCGCCGCCAGCTGGATAAGCTTACCCCGCATGACAGCCTTATGAGCAGCCCACACGGTTTCTGGTGAGACCCCGCTTTGAGCGTTCAAATGAAAGTATTCAGTAATGTCTTTTTCCAGCATATTGCAGAGAGAGGGATTACTGAGCAAAGATTCGTTCAGACGCCACCTGCGCACCCCATCCCGTGATCTAGGGGACAGGAGGTCCAAGTTGACCACGGAGTGATCCGAAAGAGGCGATTCCCTAATATTTGCTTTAACGGCCAGAGGGACCTCAGCCGATGACAAGAAAATGTGGTCAATCCTGGCAAATGTGCCATGAGGGGCAGAGAAATGTGTGTATTCCCTGGAGGAAGGGTTGAGTTCCCGCCATATGTCTATCAGACCCAGTGAGTTAAGTTGCTTAGCGATGGTGAGACCACGTTTGGGAGGCCCCAAGACCCTAGGGCGCCTAGGGCTGGACTTGTCCAACATCTTATCAAAAGACGTGTTGGAGTCACCCCCAACTATCAAGGTACCCGTTAAATACGGTTCAAGCTTCGCCCACATTCTGGTGAAAAACCTAGCCTGTCCCTGATTGGGGGCATAGTAGGACACAAACGTGTAGGAAATCCCCTCCATTGTCCCTGACACCAGAATGTATCTCCCTTCCGGGTCTCTAACTTCTGATGTGGGGGAGAAGCCCAAGTGTTTAGAAAAGAAAATGCCAACCCCTTTTGTCTTATTAGCTGCGTTAGCCAGGAAGAACTGTGGAAATTTGGAGTGTATGAATTTAGGCAAATAAGTATCAGGGAAGTGGGTTTCCTGGAGCAGGAGCACTTCAAATTTTTGGGAGTGTGCATGTTGAAAATATTTCCGTCTCTTAACTGGGGAATTCATCCCCTGAACATTGTGCGATGCAATTTTTAGAGGAGCCAGAGATGGTTTACTAACCGCCATAAATCCAGAGAGGAGCTATAACGCCAATAAAGGACCCACCTAAAGTTCCGAGGAGTTCGGGAAGTCGGAGGAACCGGAGCACCATCACAGCAGTCCACCCACCGTCTGAAGAGGAGACAGAGTCCACTCCAGCATCTGAAGAGAAAGCAGACAGATAAGAGAGAGAAAGGCAAAGAAGAAGAGAAAGAGACGGGGAAGAGGAAGACCAACCCAGAGGCCCCTGAGGCATGTAAGCCAGGGGAGCCCCCTCCCCCCCCCCCCCAGGTCCGGGCCAGGCCCGCCTAGGCCCAGACCATGAGACAAGCAAAAGTTACCTGTCCGCGAAAGTTGCAGACAGACGTCTGACGCCGCCCAGGGCATATTACACTGGACAGGGTCAGAGGGAGGCGCAAAGCTCGCGCCCCAGACCTACCCGGCCCCAACCCAAATGCTATGATAACGAACATAAACTTAAATACAACATTGTGGTGAGAACCAGGGCCAACCATCCGACCCAAACCCCCCACCCTCCAAACATGTATGTCATTCCGGATGATGAATCAAGGAGTGATGAATCCCTCTACTTCCTCTGGGAGGTGGTGGAAGGACCCGGGCAGAGGCTATACCAACCCAACGGGCGTCAGCCAACAAAACCATGCGACCCCTAGGACGTCCACCAACCCCCCAAAGCAAAAATGTGACTCCCACCGCAAGGATGAGGTATGGGGGATATCGAGCAAGAAAAGAGCCGTACAGCAAGATTTCAATGTACGGCCAACCTGTAAAAAAAAAAAAAAATAGCAACAGATAGCAAGAATTTAACCAACTTAACACACCCGGCCTGATCCCAGGCCTGAAATTAACCGGGAACAGAGTTCAAAAAAGAGTCCAAGGAGTCCCCTATCTGAGAAAAAAAAAAAAATTAAAACATTTCTCAGAGAGAGGAGGTGGAAGAAAAATTTGGAACACAAAAAAAAGGGGCTGGAAAGCAGTTCAGGTGACATGCGAGTCCTTGGATCGATTAGATTGCTTCTTCACCCACGCCTGGGCAATGGGGCTGGCTGGAGAAGGCCTTTTGGATGGGCCAGCTGGAGCCGGGGATGTAGAACGTGAAAGTTCCAGGGAGATGATGCCCAATTGTAGAAGGAGTTTTTCGCCTACCTGAAAGCTAGAGAAACCAAGTGTCTTACTCTTGTAGGCGAAAGAAAGACGAAATGGGAACGACCACCAGTACTTGATTGCCTTTTGGGTTAAAGCATGTAGAAGCGGTTTAAGAGAACGCCTTTTCTGGATCGTCAGGGGCGATAAGTCCGCGAATATTTGGACCGGGTGTCCTTGAATTTCCAGACGATCAGAGGACCTGGCCAGTCGCATGACTTCTTCCTTCACTTTATAAAAGTGTGGCTTTACCACAATGTCCCTGGGGAGATTATCCTTCCGGGGTGCTTGAAGGGCCCTGTGTGCCCTGTCTAACTCCAGCCTATGTGCTGGGATGTTGGGAATCAGGGAGGCAATAAATCCTTGGACAGCGTCATGGACATCCTGAACTGCTTCAGGCAATCCTCTAATGCGAAAGTTGTAACGCCGTGAGCGATTTTCAAGGTCATCAATTTTGGAAATGGCGGTTTCCAGGCGATCTGTTAGATCCTGAATGCGGTCAGTGTTTTGGTTCGTCCTGGAGACTGTTTGGTCCATCTTGGACTCCATGATTTCAATTGTGGAACCCAGGTTTTGTAGGTCTGCTTGAATGGTGTGTGTGATTTGGCTTGCTGTCTGCGCTAAGCCATCAGACAGCATCTTAGAGAAGGCCGACATCATAGCATGAAAGTCCAAAGAGCGAGCAGGGGGAGTAAGCTCAGAGAGGTTGGATACTAAGGGGCTGCACTGTAGGCCTCGGACTGGGGTGTGGAGTAAATCCCCTAGGGTATGCCTGATGAGCGACTCTGTGGAGGCAGGGGATGGGACCGCGATGATGCTGGTACTCACTGCGCCTTCCGGGAGTGCATGGGGGGTTGGGAGACCCCCTCCGTCGCTGTCCTCCATCCCCTCCGTCCTGGGATCTCGATCCTCCGGCGCGGGCGGCACCATCTTGTGTAGGCCTGGAGCCTCCGCTCCGAAGCCCGGGTTGCGGGAGAGATCCCTGCGGACCGTCCCCGAGGCCATAGAACTGATCCTTGGTGTGCCCCGAGTTGGATGGTGGGGTCCTGTGTCGGTTGCGCTGCTCAATGTGGCTGTATGGGGGCGGATGGTCTGGGGCGAGACGGAGCCTCGGAGCTAAGCGGCCATCTCCGTTGCTCCGCGCATGCGCACTCTTTTTTTTTCATTTTTTATTTTTACCCACCTCAGCCCTGGAAGATTTTACCTCCTTCCTGACCAGGTCCTATTTTGCGATTCGGCACTGCGTTACTGTATCCAAACAAAATTTCTGTCCTTTTTTTCCCATAAATAGAGCTTTCTTTTGGAAGTATTTGATCACCTGTGCAATTTTTTATTTGTTACGCTATAAACAAAAAAAGAGCGACAATTTAAAAAAAAAAAAAACAATATTTTTCACATTCTGCTATATGATATTCTCAAAAAAAAAAAAAAAAATTAAAAATCAAAATTTTTTAACATTTTAGGCCAATTTGATTTCTGCTACATATTTTTGGTAAAAAAAATCGCAATAAGTGTATTTTGATTGGTTTGCGCAAAAGTTATCGCGTTTACTTTTTTTTTTTTTTTTCCAAACAAGTTTATTTCAATTAGCAAATCAAAGAGTACAAGGTTTGGCAACAATTCTGAAATTACAATATCAGGTAAGACAATTACATATTGTCATGTTAAACAGTTCAAAATGCTTGTAAAGGAATAAAGGAAACAAAAAGAAAAAAGGATATGGAAGCAAATTGTCAGTTGTAACATAATACTAGAATAAACAAAGGGCTTTTCAACAAATCTGGAAGAAGTTGGCATATGAAGATTATATAGCCCATAACTGTAAACTAACTCGAGCAGATTGTATATTGCATTAAGGAGGAATTACTTTAGAGATGAATATTATGAAATATCATATTGTTAGAGCGTTTGAATGAAAGGGTGTCTGTGACCAGCACCAATACCTGGGCACTTCCAGCCTTGTATCAGATTGGACATCTAAATGCAAGAAGTAGGGACATGTAAGGGAGGGGACAGGGAAACAAAGGGAGGTGTTGGGGATAGGAGTCAGTCTAATGATGATAAAGTTGACACAATCAGAGTCGATATAGCTGAGTGTATATACTGGTGGTAAGAGACACATCTAATGATAAATTTATCAGTTGATAAAGTGAATAATTTAGGAAGCGGGCAATAGTAGAAAAAAGTGCTTTGGATATCAGGATTCATAGGTCGTTAGATATTCAGGGGAGGATTTGAAGTGAGTCCAACAGGACCATACGGTAGTAAATCTTTTGGGGTTGTCTGATGAAATGGATATGAGTTCTTCCATTTCAGCGATTTTATTTATGCGGGTGAACCATTCTCGTGTAGAAGGGGTTCTTGTTGTTCCCCAGAGTTTAGGTATGCACATCTTGGCTGCGTTAATTAACATTATAGTAAGTGATTTGAAATAGAGTGGATTATAGGAGGGACAATGATGAAGCAAAAATTGTGCAGGAGTAAAAGGTAGAATACTTGGGGTGATTTTCTGTATTAGGTCATGAACTTTGTTCCAGAAGGTTTGTATAATAGGAAACGTCCACCAAATATGCAAAAGATCTGCTTTAGGTTGATTGCATCTCCAACAATGGTCAGAGATTGTGTGATTATATTTGTGTACAATATGAGGAGTGCGGTACCATCGAGATAGAACTTTATAATTGTTTTCCTGTATGGAAACATTGATCGATCCTTTAAGTATATGTTTATAGATCCTTTCCCATTGTTCATCGGTTAAGTGGATTTGGAGATCACGGGACCAGCCTGAGCAAGCTTTCCCTTCAGCAGGTTTGGTGTTGTGCCATAACATATTATGGATTAGAGATATGAGATGTCTTTGGGGTGTCTCTGAAATACACAGTTTTTCAAATGGAGTCGAAGAAGAGGATAAATTGGATGAATCTGAGGTGCGAAGTATGCTGGTGGTGTAATGTTTAATTTGTTGGAATTGTAGGAAATTTAAATGTGGTTCCGCCCATTGTTCATTTATTTCCATTTGTGATTTAAATTTACCGCACCTAAGTAGATGATGTAAACGAAGACCCGTCGAGGGTTGCTTGGATGATAGAGGGTGGTGAGTCATGCCTGGTAGAAAATCAGGGTTAGACAGCAACGGAGCAAGTAAGCTTGGGGAAGATGTCAATTTAAGTTTTGGAAGAACTTTGAATGCACATTCTAAAGTGGGGCCTATGGTGGGGTGTGATAGTAGGTCAGTGGGAGTATGTGTGCGTTTTAACCACGGGATGGTGCTGATATGAGGGGATGCGAAGGAATTCTCTAATGAGATCCAGTCTTTAAGATGTGAATGTGTGTGCCATTCTACTATCCTCTGCAGATGACATGCCCAGTAATAGTGTAGGGCAGGGGTAATTAATTAGAATTCAAGGAGGTCCGGTCGCTAAAATTTTCTTTGGGCCGAGGTCCGAATCTGAAGTCTGTGCTATGACTCAGAAAGACGGGCAAAACAAAACGTGTCCATCAGCGTTGCTCTTAACATAAAATATGCCCATTTGAGTGCCCCTTAACATAAAATGTGTCCATCAGCGTGACCCTTAGCATAAAATTTGCCCATCAGCGTGACCCTTAACATAAAATAAGGGGCACGCTGATGGGCACATTTTATGTTAGGGGGCACTCTGATGGGCACATTTTATGTTAGGGGGCACGCTGATGGGCACATTTTATGTTAGGGTGCACGCTGATGGGCACATTTTGTAAGGGGGCACACTGATGGGCAAAACAAAACGTGTCCATTAGTGTTGCTCTTAACATAAAATATGCCCATTAGAGTGCCCCTTAACATAAAATGTGGCCATCAGAGTGCCCCCTAGCATAAAATTTGCCCATCGGCGTGACCCTTAGCATAAAATGTGCCCATCAGCGTGCCCCCTAGCATAAAATGTGCCCATCGGCGTGACCCTTAGCATTAAATGTGCCCATCAGCATGCCCCCAGCATAAAATGTGCCCATCGGC
Organism: Pelophylax lessonae; assembly: GCF_965119305.1. Classification (NCBI taxonomy): domain Eukaryota; kingdom Metazoa; phylum Chordata; class Amphibia; order Anura; family Ranidae; genus Pelophylax; species Pelophylax lessonae. The sequence continues at coordinate 188,490,120 of NC_138779.1, read as the reverse complement.
GTGACCCTTAGCATAAAATTTGCCCATCAGCGTGCCCCTTAACATAAAATATGCCCATCAGCGTGACCCTTAACATAAAATAAGGGGAACGCTGATTGTCACATTTTATGTTAGGGGGCACTCTGATGGCCACATTTTATGTTAGGGGGCACTTTGATGGGCACATTTTATGTTAGGGGGCATTCTGATGGGCACATTTTATGTTAGGGGGCACTTTGATGGGCACATTTTATGTTAGGGGGCACTTTGATGGGCACATTTTATGTTAGGGGGCATTCTAATGGGACCATTTTATGTTAAGGGGCACGCTGATGGGCAAAACAAAACGTGTCTATCAGTGTTGCTCTTAACATTAAATATGCCCATTAGAGTGCCCTTTAACATAAAATATGCCCATTAGAGTGCCCCTTAACATAAAATGTGCCCATCAGCGTGACCCTTAACATAAAATAAGGCGCAAGCTGATGGGTACATTTTATCTTAGGGGGCACTCTAATAGGCATATTTTATTTTATGGGGCACTCTAATGGACACAAATGTGTGCCCCTTAACAAAATATGCCCATCAGTCTGTATTTTATAAAACTGTGCCCCACATACCTTTGGGAGCGGAAAATGTGGGAGCCAGGAGCAGCGAACATCAGGGGGGCAGGGCGTGCATGTGATGTCCCGCGGCTAGGCTGAGTGTGAGTCAGGAGCCGCAGTTAGGAGCAGGGGGGCGGGGCACGCACGTGACGTCACGCCCCAACTCGCGGCTGGCTGGGAGGGAGCCGAAGAAAGAAGCAGGGGGCGGGGCGCACACACGGAATGTCACTGGTTGCTGGGACACCCGCGGTCCCAGCAAACCAATGATTACTTACGGTGGCGGCCTGACGGGTCCGGGCGGAAGCCTCGTGCGGGCCGCTCCTGGACCGCGGGCCGCCATTTAGTGACGGCTGGTGTAGGGGATTGGGGAGGCCAATACCCCCCTTACTTTTAGGTTTAGTAAGTTGCTCGAATTGTATTCTGGGACGTTTATGATTCCAAATGAAAGATCTGAACAATTTAGTAAGTGAGAGAAAGAATGAGTTCGGTAATTTAATAGGAATGGTTTGGAGAACATACAGGATGCGGGGCAAGACATTCATTTTGAGAATTGCTATTCTCCCAAACCATGAAAAATGCGATTTGTTCCAATTATCAAGATCGGAGGTTATATTAGCAATAAGTGGTTTAAAATTGGTGTTATAAAGATTCTCAAGTTTTGATGGTAGGCGGATCCCTAAGTAAGTTAGCGACTGAGATTGCCAGGAGAATGGGAAGTTTTGTGCGCAGGAGTCGACTTGATCGGGGGAAAGCGATATGTTGAGGGCATGTGATTTCTCAAAATTAATCTTAAAATTGGAGATGTATTGGAAAAGTTTGAAATCCTTTAGGAGGTTAGGTATGGTAGTGTGTGGGTCGGACAAATATAGGAGGATGTCATCTGCGAAGGCAGCGAGTTTATAGTTTTTGTTGGCTATATGGATTCCTTTAATATTGGTATTGTCGCGTAGGCGGTTAAGTAGTGGTTCTAGAGTGAGGACAAAAAGGATTGGGGATAAAGGACACCCTTGTCTGGTTCCGTTTTTTATGGAAAAGGCATTTGATAGGAGGCCGTTAACTCGTATTCGAGCGGTAGGACGTCCATACAAGGACATAATGAATTGTAGAAGACGCTCACCTATTCCTAGGAAGCGTAGAACAGAAAGTAAATAGTCCCAGGCCAGCCTATCAAACGCCTTTTCAGCATCTAATGATAAAAAAAAACCAGGAACTTTGTTATTAGAGAGCCAGTGGTGGATGTTCAGGGCCTTTATCGTATTATCCCTGGACTCCCTGCCAGGGACGAATCCAACTTGGTCTGTCGATATCAAATTGTTGAGGAAGGGTAATATTCTGTTTGCAAGTATTTTTGCAAAAATTTTTATATCATTATTGAGAAGTGAGATGGGTCTGTAATTAGATGCTATTTCCTGATCTTTTCCAGGTTTTGGTATAACCGATATATAGGCTTCTAAGAGATTGTTTGGTGGGGTGTCTGAGTTTGCGAGTTGGTTGAATGCTTTTAGAAATGGTTTTACTAGGGGATCAGAGAAGGTTTTGTAGTAGGCCATTGAGAATCCATCGGGGCCAGGACTTTTACCCGATTTCATCTGAGAAATGGAAGTTTTAAATTCCTCTGCATTGAGTGGGCCATCAATTGATTTGGTTTGTGATAAGGTTAGGGGTTTGGGACAATACTATTTTAGGAAATCATCTATGATAGTTTGACGTGGGCTGTTAGCACCTGGGGGTTTTGGTTCCTGGGGTAAGTTGTATAGATTGGTGTAGAATTGGGCAAAGTGTTCAGCAATGTCTTCAGATTTGGACCATTGCTGACCCGAAGTCGAGCGTATCGTGCGTATAGTATTGTTAGCCTTTTTGGCTTGCAGGGATCTAGCTAGTAGTCTTCCGCTCTTGTTACTATGTTGATAAAAGAGTTTTTGAGATAGGGCGAAGTTTCTTCTGGACTTTTTCCCCAGTTCTTCTTTTAATAAGTCTCGTGTATGTTCCAATTCCAATTGGTGGGTTTGTGCCATTGTCATTTTATGTAATCTTTCCAGTGTTTTAATTTTATTAAGGAGGGAGTTCATGTGAAGTTGTTTAGCTCTTTTACGTTGAGCAGAAAATTTTAACAGAATACCTCTAATCACACATTTGTGTGCTTCCCACTGAGTAATTGGGTCTGTATCTGGCTTGTCATTATATGTAAAGTAATCAGATATGCTTTGTGTGAGGGCGGCTAAGTTAGAAGGGTCTGTAAGTAAAGACGCATCCAAGCGCCAAGTTTTTGAAAAATTAGTTTGTTCAGGGAAAGTAATGGTGGCAGAAATTGGGTGGTGGTCGGATAAAACCAAGGGTTCAATGGATGCTTGATCAAGGTAGGATAGATCCTTTTGGGAAAGAAATATGTAATCGATCCTGGAGTAGCGACGGTGTGGAGGAGAAAAGAAGGTGTAGTCTTTTGTATTTGGATGCAGAGTTCTCCAAGTATCATGAAGAAGTAAATCATGTAATTGGGTTTTAATTTGGCGGAGGGCTTTGTATGGAAGAGAGGATGTACCTGTGGAGGTATCTAGGAGCGGGTTGAGAGGGACATTAAAATCACCTCCCAAGAGTAGTATTCCCGTTTTAAAGGCTGACAAAGATGTAGATATTTCCCGGAAAAAACTCACTTGTGCGGAATTAGGCGCATAGATGTTAGCTATAGTTATTGGTTTGTTCCAAACTGTGCCTTTGATAAATAAGTATCTACCGTCTTTGTCTATAAGGGTGTCAGAAATAGATAAGGGTAGTCGCTTAGAGATTAATATAGTAACACCTTTCGTTTTTGCCTGTGAGTTTGTTGCATGATACACTGTTGGGTATTGGTTGTTCGTTAATTTAGGGATATTATCTGATCTGAAATGTGTCTCTTGTAATAGGACGACATCAGCTTGAAGTTTTCTAAGATAGAGGAGGAGCTGAGATCTCTTCTCCGGAATGTTTAAGCCTTTAGAATTCAAGGAGATGCATTTAAGAGAATTCAGTTTGGATGTGTGTCTTGATTGTGTCATTGCGTCTTAAGTCGTTATTTGCACTACTTTTGTCTGAAAAGAGCGTGTTTGTCAGAAGATTGTTTGAGTAGGAAGGAGGGGAAAGGGTGGGTATAAGGGTAGTTCAAGGATGCGGGTAAGGATATAATCCAACTGCCAAAATAGACCAGCTATTTGGCTCAGATGAGTGGTGTGTTGGATGAGTTCAGCACGGGAAAATAGGCCGTGCTGTGTTAGAGCCTGATAGGACTGCTGTATACAATAAAGAGTGGAGGAGTCAATGTGACCAATCCTCCAACGGTCCTCCATTAGAGAGCAATATTATAAGGGCTGCTTAAAGGGTGAGTGAATATAGTGTTTAATATAGTACAGGGAAATATAGTAGGTAGAGTATTTCAGAACCCCATTGTGAAGCAACGGTGTGGTTATGGATGTAAGGTTAATACAAATGCAAAAAAGCATAAAAGGATAATAAATGAAGGCAACATGGATTTTACCTTGAGTCTGTGTACGTGTCAGAGAAAGTGTTCACTGGCAAGATAATGTGTGTCACACAATAACCAAAAAAAACATTAAACAAAGGAGTTATTGCGTTAAACCATTCATAACTTTTGAAACAATGGGATCCCACCATCGTACAGCGGTCCCCCCGAAGCTCATCAATTAACAATTTAACTAGCAAACTTTGCTAAACCAGACCTCTATGAAGTCAATCCAATGAGAGTGAAGGGGCCGCTGCTGGGGCGACGGAGGGGTAACCCCGGCATAAAATGGCTAACATTGTATAATAACATTATAGGTAGTAGTAGTATTATGCTTGTGTTGAATCCTAACTTCTAGAAAACACGAGCTTGTCTAATGTGGTATCATAGATGTCAGGAGTGGCCGCTATTGTCTAGCTAAGCCCAGATTAAGTATGAATACCTGGCAAATGTGTAGCTTAAAGAGGTCAGTTCCAGAAAGCAAGTTTAGTTAATTATTGTGTCTATTCTCTTCTTGCCCTCCTATGAGCGGGTGAAGCAGGAACGCTGTCTCCTCCTGAGGGGCGTCTGTTAGCAGGAGGAGTAGAGGAGCGGTAAAGAGATCTTCGATATCTTCGTGATGCTTCTCCTGACGGTTGAGCGTCCATATGTTCAATCAAGCGATGGGATGAAAAGTTATTGTGTGTGTGCCAATCAGGGATTTCCACAAAAGGAATATTTAAAGTAGCACAAAAGGAGGAGGAATCTTCAGGAAATCTCAGGGTTGCAGTATGGCCTGCAGTGCCAGCAGAGAGGCAAAATGGAAATTTCCATCTGTAAGGTATTTCGCGTTCTTTCAATACGTCAAGAAGGGGCTTCAGGGCTTTCCGTTTTTGTAAGGTCGTTTGCGAGAGATCCTGAAATAATTTAATTTCTGTGCCTTGGTATAGAATTCGCCTCCTAAGCCTAGCTTGTCTCAATATGTCTTCTTTCATTCTGAAATTGACCAGGCAACCAATTACGTCTAGTGGGGGGTCATTCTCTCTGCCCCTAGGGCGAAGAGCGCGATGCAAGCGTTCTATATCGATTGGAGTGTCTAGAGGCCTCCCCAAGAGGTCATTAAATATAGAAAGAGTCGCTTGAGTGAGGTTAGGATTGTCAATCGATTCAGGGAGCCCCCTGATTCGGATATTATGACGGCGTCCTCGGTTGTCAAGGTCTTCAAGGGCTCTATGCATTTCTCTCAGTTGTATGGTATGTGAGTCTATGGCATGAGAGTTATCTTGTATAGCTACCTCTTGTTGCTCTGAAACCTCTTCCACTTTGTCAATTCTTGTAGTGAGCGACTGCACTTCTAATTTAAGGTCTGAGATAGCTGCCGACAATGTGTCTTTAATGTCAGCTGCGATTATTTTCAGATCGTCCATACACAGAGGTCTGGGGTTCTGAGATTGGTGAGGTTGGTGTAAATAATCATCAGTATGTCGATTAGGACTTCTACTCACTGCCCTGGATCTGCTTGCGGCCTGTGGAGGCGAAATCCCCTCATGGGATTTGGACCTGAACATTTCAGGAATGGTGTAGGAGTTTTGTACTGAGGGGTCTCTTGGGGATCTAGAGCGGGGTGGGGATGCAGTGTGGTCAGACTTCTCCATCATGGTGTTGTTGTCACCCTTTATGAGAGCTGGGAGGACCGTGGTGGATCAGTGCGAGATAACTAGGCTTGCATTATACACAGTGACCCGGTCAGGCTCCAAAAAAAAAAAACAACAATCAAAATCGATAGATCGATATCCCTCCTGGGGATGGGAGGAAGACTTGTCTATAAGGGGGTGTCCGGAGTGAGCCTGGATGATAGCGGCGCCGTTCGTCTTACCGGAGCTCTGTAGGCGCTATTGTGCTCCCTGGCAGGAAAGCCCGCGGCTTCACCCGGGTGTTAGGCCTCAAACCGTCGCTCCTCCAAAACGGGCTCCGATTTCCTCGGCAATGGATGGTATCGAGCCCTGATGGTTAGGGGAGCCGATTGCAGATGTTGCTGGCGGAGCTCTCTCTTCTCACGTCTGATCCCGCTGGCTGTCGGACACGCCCCCCAGCGTTTACTAACTACAGGAAAGATTTATGTCATTTTTATTTTTTATTTTTTTTTTACTAGTAATGGTGGTGTTCTGTGATTTTTTGCGGGACTGCGACATTGCAGCGGACAGATCGGACCCCTAACTGACATTTTTGACACTTTAGAAGGGACCAGTGACATTACTACAGTAATCAGTGCTAAAAATATGCACTGTTACTGTAATAATGACACTGTTGGTGATCAAGGGGTTAAATGTATGCCTCATGCTTACTGACGTGTGTGTGTGTGGGGGGGGGGGGGGGTTCTGTGACAGACACAGAGATCGCAGGTTTAGCTATGCTGAGTCTGCAGATCCCTTCCAGTCTGTCACTTAGAAGATCCGCCTGCTTTGTTTACATAAGCAGGCGGGTCTTCTCACCATTTCCACGACGGTAAGGCAGATCTCTGTTATAAGGATGGACGGAAGGAGCCCTTTATTTTGAAGGCAAGGTCCATGATGCGGCCAATATACATGGATATACAAAATATACCCTATGAAGCATCTGCCTCATGTATACAGTGGTCCTAACAGAGACCCCACTAACGTTGATGTGATACTATACGAGGAACGTATCTGGTGCCTGTAATTTTGGGGTTCCCGCAATAATTTTGAGAGGATACTGAATTTGAATTCTCCTCCAAATCTGCATATTTGCAGTTGCTCTATTGCACACAACCTTTTGTATATATATCCGCCTGCACTGATCTGCTCTTCAACGCATGTGTCCACTAAGGTCTGTATCGCAGCTGGAAATATCGGTCTGCCTTGGTCTCTCTGGCCCTGAGGAAGCCCTGTTGCAAAACGTGTAGGCTTGCTGGGGACCCTAGACCGTGCTATCTAGAGACCGTAACATCTATTGAGATACACTTATCAGCATTCCCTATGGGAATATATTTCTACACATGCGTTTTTCTTTTATTCAATTTGTCTATGTATTTATAGTATATCCCCTTTTTATATATATATATGTCTGTTCAATAAAGAGATTCATTTTTAATCATATTGTGTGATAATTGTGATCATCCTCTCTCCATTTGCCCATACAAAGCCCCATCTTTTCCTTAGCCTTCTGTTGTACACAATATTTAGGGGTTTGGGCATAACATCACGGGAATTGTATCTGCATTTCCACGACAATCAGGGGAGGGAGGCTGCAATCGCCGCCTCTCCTCCCCCGGCCCGACTCCCACTGTGTCCAAATCACATGAACTCCAGCGACGTAGGTCTACGTCGCTGGACCCAGGAGAGCCACACTGTCGCAGTAGGAATACTGTGAGCAGTCGGCAAGTGGTTAATACATTTGCAAACATTTCAAACAAACTTCTTTCACATTGTCATTATGGGAAATTGGTTGTAGAATTTTGAGGAAAATATTAAATTGAATCCATTTTTAAATAAGGCTGTAACATAACAAGATGTGGAAAAAATGAAGTGCTTCGAATACTTTCCAGATGCACTGTACATTCTAATTAGCATTCAGTCCCACCCAGTCACTCCCACAGAGAGTCTAAACCTCCCAAGTCCCGCCTCAAAGATAACAGCATTATTCAAAAAGGAAAGCCTTTCATATACACACAAATACAGAGGCTGCTGGGAAAGCTTGCTGTGCTGAGAGGTATGGAATATACAGCCTTGGTTCACATTAGTACCACATGAAAGTCACGTGACCTCCAGCGCGACTATCATTTTTGTGCAACTTGATGGATCAGGGTTTTTTTTTTTCATAACCCTCACCTCTCCTCCCTGGTCATTCTTGCTGCCCTAAAACTTAATTCCAAGCACATTCCATTCATACCTCAGCGTAGCAAAAAAGCATGTTCCTGCTCACAGTTTCTTCCAGGTTTTTTTACGCTTAAATGTGCATTATTTTCTTGCGGATTGCACTGCGTTTGGAAATGTGCAAATGTGAATGAATGGTAACCCATGAGTTGCCTTGCTTTTTTAAAATGCAAAGCAAAGCACATGCTTTCGGGTTGCCACTCGTTTGGAAATGTGCAGATCCAAATGTAGGCTAAATGGTTACACAGGTGTGACACACATTGCTATGCGTTTTCAAAACACACGACAAAGCATACATTTTCTTGCGGGTTGCTGTGCATTTGGAAATACGCAGAAGCAAACTAAGGGCTCTTTCAGGCGGCCGCTCCGCTGTTCTTATCCGCTGCGGGACTTTTTTTTTTTTTTTTTTCACGGAGCGGATGACACTTGTGTCATCCGCTCCGTGTGTCCGCATATCATCCCATCCGTTTGCGGAGGATATGCGGACATAATGTAAGTCCATGGGCATTGCGGATGTCAGCGGATGACACCGCTGACATCCGATTTTCCTTCCTTTCCGTTTTTTACACAGAGGAAAAATAGGGTTCTGTTCCGTTCCAAAAAACGGAACAGAACTGAAAGGAAGAAAATCGGATGTCAGCGGATGGTATTCCGCTGACATCCGCAATGCCATTGACTTACATTATGTCTGCAAATCATCCGCAAAAAAATAGGATGATTTGCGGACAAGCGGAGCGGCCGTGTGAAAGAGCCCTAATGGAAACACAAGCATGACACGCGTTGCTGCACGATTTTGAAAAGCATGGCATGGTGCTAATTTTTTTAATTGTGGATTTTCATGCATTTGGAAATGCGCAGATGCAAATGAATGGCAACACAAGCATGTTGTGTGTTTTCTTGTGGCTTGCTGTGCGTTTGGAAATGTGCAGATGTGAACGATGTGGTAATGCAAGCGCGACGCTCATTGCCGTTCTTTTTCAAAACGTATGACAAAGCACGTGTTTTCTTTGCTGGTTGCTGTGCATTTGGAAACATGTAAATAAGAACACTGACGTGACATACATTGTTGCACGTTTTTGAAAGTGACTGGTAATGCAAGCGAGCCGCACGTTGCCATAGGTTTTGAAATGCTCACCAAAGCGTGTGTTTTCTTCCAAGTTACTGTGCATTCGGAAACGTACAGATACGAACGAATGGTAACACAGGTGTAATGCACATTGCCGCGCGATCTTAAAATGAGCAGCAAAGTGCACGCTTTTATGCGGGTTACTGTGCACGCGTTGCTAGGTGTTTATGAAACACATGACAAAGTGCATGTTCTCTGTGCTGGTTGCATTCAGAAATGCGTTTAGCAACCCCCTAGGTGGGTGCTAGGAGAAAGCATATGGGTGGCCCTGTCTGCTTATCAGGGGGGCCTGATCATTCAGCTAGGCTGTCATGTGTTCCAGGTGTGACTGTTGAGTCTGGGGAGTCTCCCCACTGTGTCCAATGAGGGCTCTCATTGGATAGTGGAAGAAACCTAGCCAATAGCACCCCAGGGCTTGTATCTACCCCAGAGGGCAGAGTCTGCCGCAATGCATCCTGGGAGGGGATATAAGTCTGAGGGGAGCACATGACAGGTGTTCTTTGGCGGGAAGCAGAGTCCCAGGAGGAGAGTGACGGCTGTCTCTCCTCCTGTCAGTGATAGAGAAGGTGTTCAGGACAGTAGGCCTGAAGGACGAAGGTTGAGCTGGGCTGCAGGGAAGGATCCAGAGTGCTTTGGACTGAGTGGAGCTGCTGGGCAGAGGACTTTGAGAGAAAACAGTATTGTGAGTACTTGAAGTCACCTAGGAGAGGGGACCACTCCAGAAAGTCAAAGGGATCCAGGAGCCGGCTAACCTGTAGAGGGGGTTTAGAGAGGGGGTGCCAGTGTCTAAACCCTGAAGATAATTGTGTAAAAGAGAGTGCCGGTGTGGGCCCTGGAGCGTTCAGCAGTGCAGCAGAGTATACAAGTAGCTACCTCAGCAGGAGTGTTAGGGGAGCTAAAAGAGGACTTCAGAAAAGAATCCAGAAGTCAGTTCAGAGATAACAGGCAGCAGGTCAGTGTTAACTAGCGTTTAATCAGCGTTGACTGGCATTTGGCCAGCGCCAAGCCAGCATCAATCAGCATTTTCAGTTGTTCCCAACGAGTTGTGAATAGTTGAGCCAAAGGAGTATCCCACTCATTCCCTTCTCCTATCCAAGTTCTCAATGAACCTAAAAAACCCAAAGATACTGGATTGGTCATTGTCTCTGTGCTCACTTTTGAAGAAACATGCACAAAGGGACTTTTGTTGCACCCGGTGGCCCAGGGGGACCCATAGCCAGCACCTATGCTGGAAAAACTGCTACATGTGTAAATGAAAATGCAGCCTAAATTGTAATGCAAGCGTGACATACATTGCTGCACATTTTCGAAACACACAGCAAAGCGTGCATTTGGAAACAGGCAGATGCAAATAAATGGTAGCGCAAATGTGATGCCCATTGCCACGCATTTTCGAAACACACCGCAAAGCATGCGTTTTCTTGCAGGTTGTCATGCATTCTGAAATGCACAAATGAGAACACGGCCTAAATAGTAATGAAAGTGCGGCGTACATAGCCACACATTTATGAAACACACAGCAAACCTAGTGCTTTCTGTGCGGGTTGCTATGCATTCAGAAACACACAGTTGCAAACCTAGCTTAAAAGGCCCAGTGAAAGTGACACATGTTTGGTGGGCGAAACGAAGACATGCGTTTTCTGTGTGGGTTGCGTGAGCAAGCATGAATGAGGTATCTATGTAAAAATCCCAGTGCTGCCCTTACAAAATATTCAATTCATATACCAACAAGCCTTACATTTTAAATAAAAAGCATTTATAAACATATACAGATGTATTATTTCATATAGTCCAAGCGTGAATAAATCAAGTCCTGAAAATAAACTGCAAGAAGTGCTTTCTTCCAAAGTGCAAGCAGAACTTCAAATCTTCTCTGTGCAGTTAATAAAGTGATATGGTCCCCTCTTATGTGTCCTCATTCACTAATTTTAAGGTTTAAATGCGCCTATTGGTAGAAAAATGTTCCTCTAGTGTTGCTGTTGCTCCAACTTCCCTGGTTCTCTTGATGAAATGAAATGTCTGAATGGTGTTTTCTCTCTCATGTAAAGAGGATTGAAAAAAAAATCTCCATAGTGAGATTTCAATTTTATTTTAAGAGGTTAAACAATATACAATTTACACTCAAAAGCAATGTGTGTAAAAAAGCATGAAATGCCGGTTCGGATCCAACCCCAAGGCGTGCATTCCAAAGACCAGATGTAACTTCCCTGGAAGTTAACACCGTCTAATGCATTTCGCCCCTCCCACAGGAGGCTGGGAACACCGGGGATTAGAAGTCCTTTTTTGTCTGTCAGACCTCCTACTACTCCCATATAACCACCCACTACACTGAAATTCTTCTTCCATTCCTCTTCCTACTATTGTCATATTAGGGAAGGAATCTAGGTGTACTCTAGTTAATCTCACTTCCCCCTTCCTTTTACTACCATATTGGGAGTGGAATAGCAATAGATCGCCATAGAAACTGGCGACTATCGTCCTGTTTTTACATTCTTTATCTAGGTTGGATGGGTATACTGTATTACACCTAAATCAATATACTCCTAATATGTTATCACTTTGATCCTTTCCCTTCATGTGTATATTCAAAACACATTAACCCTTCTTATATTTCAAGTTCTATATATGAATAGATATATAACGTGTACTGTATATATATATATATATATATATATATATATATATATATATATATATTCATGTATAATGCTAAAATAAATACATTAAAATCCAAATACATAGGCATCAAATAAAAAAAAAAAATATAAAACCAATGTACAACCAAAAGTGAGTACAACCTTCACATTTTTGTAAATATATTATTATATCTTTTTATGTGACAACACTGAAGAAACAGATGACACTTTGCTACAATGTAAAGTAGTGAGTGTACAGCTTGTATAACAGTGTACATTTGCTGTCCCCTCAAAATAACTCAACACACAGCCATTAATGTCTAAACAACTGGCAACAAAAGTGAGTACACCCCTAAGTAAAAATGTCCAAATTGGGCCCAAAGTATCAATATTTTGAGTGGCCAACATTATTTTCCAACACTGCCCTAATCCTTGTGGGCATGGAGTTCACCAGAGCTTCACAGGTTGCCAATGAAGTCCTCTTCCACTCCTCCATGATAACATCATGGAGCTGGTGGATGTTAGAGACCTTGCACTCCTCCACCTTCCATTTGAGAATGTCCCACAGATGCTCAATAGGGTTTAGGCCTGGAGACATGCTTGGCCAGTCCATCACCTTTACCCTCAGCTTCTTTAGCAAGGCAGTGGTCGTCTTGGATGTATTTGGGGTCATTATCATGTTGGAATGCTGCCCTGGGGCCCAGTCTCTGAAGGTAGGGGATCATGCTCTGCTTCAGAATGTCACAGTACATGTTGGCATTCATGGTTCCCTCAGTTAACTGTAGCTCCCCAGTGCCGGCAGCACTCATGCAGCTCCAGACCATGACACTCCCACCACCATGCTTGACTGTAGGCAAGACAAAGTTGTCTTTGTACTCCTCACCTGGTTGCCACTACACACACTTGACACCATCTGAACCAATTAGGTTTATCTTGGTCTCCTCAAACCACAGGACATGGTTCCAGTAATCCATATTACTTAGACTCCTTTTCTTCAGCAAACTGTTTGCGGGCTTTCTTGTGCATCATCTTTAGAAGACGTTTCCTTCTGGGATGACAGCCATGCAGACCAATTTGATGCAGTGTGCGGCGTATGGTCTGAGCACTGACAGGCTGACCCCCCACCCTTTCAACCTCTGCAGCAATGCTGGCAGCACTAATACATCTATTTCCCAAACACAACTTCTGGATATGACGCTGAGCATGTGCACTCAACCTCTTTGGTGGACCATGGCCAGGCCTGTTTTGAGTGGAACCTGTCCTGTTAAACCACTGTATGGTCTTGGCCACCTTGCTGCAGCTCAGTTTCAGGGTCTTGGCAATCTTCCTATAGCCTAGACCATCTTTATGTAGAACAACAATTCTTTTTTTTCAGATCCTCAGAGAGTTATTTGCCATTAGATGCCATGTTGAACTTCCAGTGACCAGTATGAGAGAGTGAGAGCGATAACACCAAATTTTACACACCTGCTCCCCATTCACACCTGAGACCTTGTAAGACTAACGAGTCACATGGCACCGGGGATGGAAAATAGCTAATTGGTAACCTGTGAAGCTCTGGTGAACTCCATGCCCAAGAGGGTTAAGGCAATGCTGGAAAATAATAGTGGCCACAGAAAATATTGACACTTTGGGCCCAATGTGGACATTTCCACTTAGGGGTGTACTCACTTTTGTTGCCAGTGGTTTAGACAATAATGGCTGTGTGTTGAGTTATTTTGAAGGGACAGCAAATTTACACTGTTATACAAGCTGTACACTCACTACTTTACATTGTAGCAAAGCATAATTTCTTCAGTGTTGTCACATGAAAAGATATAATAAAATATTTACAAGAATGTGAGGGGTGTTATCACTTTTGTGAGATACTGTACAGCCACATGCATGCGCGTATGCACAACAAATGCATTCACACATGCATGCATACATTCACTTATAAATCCAGTTTTCAATACTATTACCACTCTCTGATTGATATCTAAAAATTATGGATAAAACATTTGATGTTGATCTCTACATTAAGGCCTGTGGATACCATCGTACCCAACCAATAAATCAGTTTCATTTTGCGACACCGCATGTTTAATATGTGTACTTCGCCAGTGTCTTCCAATTTTATCAGTCGCACAGAAACCTAAATGTGATGGATCTCTATGATATTTTCCAAAATGTTCTGAAAGGTTGTGTTGGCAGATCCCCTTGTTAATAATAGTAATGTGTTCTCTCAGTCTCATTCTCAGTCGGCTGGTGGTTCTGCCTACGTACTGCAACAAACACATACATTCTAAAAGGTAAGAAATGTGTGAGCTGCTGCACGTGATGAACTTTCTTATGGCAAATGTTTTGCCTATGGTTTTCGATTGGAAATGTGTGGTTTTCCTATTACTCTTTTCCCATATCTGGCATGCCATACATTTTCACATCTATATTATTCCACCTGGTCCAAAACAGTGACCAAATTCTTCGGTGGGTCTTGTATGCTCTTAACTATTCTATTTTTAAGTATTGGTGGGTGCCTATGAATAAGTTTGGGATGTTTTGGGAGTAAGTTTTCTAGAACTAGATCCCTACACCAAATTGGCCTATGTTTTCCTAAAGTAGAACTATAGGCATTTTTGAGGAAGGGTTATAGCCAGGGCTTTTTTTCTCAGAGAATAGGTGCAGGAACTCACCCTTCCCGGCCACCCCTCCACCCCCAACACTGGTGTTCCTCGCAGAAAGACGTAAAGCAGTGCCAAATAATCTGCCCATTGCACAACAGGGATGGAGTACCGCTCTCAGTATTGCATATCAGCACAATGAACAGTGCTTAGATATCCCCTCCCTAAGGAGCCATCTATTGCTTACCACTGCACACCTCTTTGTTTCACCTCTGTACCCTCTGTTTATAGCTCACCTTTTCTCTCCCCTGTTGACAGCTCCCCTCTTCTCCCCCAGTCCACAGCTCCCCTCTTCTCCCCCAATCCACAGGTCCCCTCTTCTCCACCAGTCCACAGCTCCCCTCTTCTCCCCAAGTCCACAGCTCCCCTCTTCTCCCCCAGTCCACAGCTCCCCTCTTCTCCCCCAGCCCACAGCTCCCTTCCTCTCCCCCAGTCTTTAGCTCCCCTCTTCTCCACCAGTCCACAGATCCCCTCTTCTCCCCCAATCCACAGCTTTCATCTTCTCCCCCAGTCCACAGCTTCCCTCTCCCCGCCCCCAGTCTATAGCTCTCCTCTTCATCCCCAGTCTACAGATCCCCTCTTCTCTTCCAATCCACCACTTCCCTCTTCTCCCCCAGTCTACAGCTCCCCTTTCCTCCCCCAATCCACAGATCCCCTCTTCTCCCTGAGTCCACAGGACAGGGCAGCCAGAGGTGGCGGAATGTCGTTCCGCCACGTTATGGCTGAAAAAAAGCCCTGATTATAGCCCCGATAAGGTTTATTTCTTCCTTTTTTGTCCCATTGGGGAGATTCACTTTCACTTCCTGTCCCATAGCTGAAAGGAGGTGAGAGAAAATCCCTGCAAATTAAGGGAACCACTTAGGGACCCCCAGGTCACCAGAACTAGTGTCCCCTTAGTAAAATATTCCCTCTATTACTTTTCTGGGAGCAACCCAAAATTTGTGATTTTTCTTTTACTTTCACTAATAATGGTAAACAGGACAAATAGAGAGGATGAATCTCGCTAAAAGGGGGCACAGACAGTAATAAAAAACGGACAAAGTTCAAATTCCTCTCCACTCTTGTAAAAAATAAAAAATAAAAGTTTTGCCTTTAGATATACTTTAACTGCTCGCAGTGAGAAGTTTACAATAAGCTATTGCTGCCCACTGCTTATCAAGAACTGTCAGAAATGAGTGTTTCTCAGTCTAGAAATTCAGCAATTTACAAATTGAAAACTTATAAACAATAATTAATGGAATTTAAATTAATTTACCTGAATTAAGGAGTAACAAAGTAAAACAGACCAAAAACGATTTAAGTTCCATATCTTTACATTCGAGTCTTCATTCAGCTGTCTGCGGTTCTGTAGTGTGTTCTTCTGCGTTTGTATAACTCATTAACTTATAAGGAAGAACATAATAAAAAATAAATAAAAATCAGCATTTAAATGCATCATATGCCCTCTTTTGGTAGAAAAAGGAACTTCAAAATTTGTGAACTAGGAAAAAAGTGACTGTATTCGTATTAGAGCACTTGCGACAACACGGTTCTATTTTTTGCACAGAACAGCATGCTGCAATGTGTTGTAAGCAAAAAAGGCAGCTTTTTGTCTGCTCTTGCGACCGATTGTCCAGTTGTCTCTTCCTGCATAGTGTGGACTGTGGAGAAAACACATTAGGAGCAGTGGTGACTCTGGGAACAATATATAGGGGAGGCACATAAGATACCACAGTCAAAACTGGGGTAGGCGGGGGGGGGGGGGGGGAGTGGACTCATAATTTTCCACACTATATCATACCACTAAAAAAACATAATAAGTATATATATAAATAAGGTTACAAAATAAGAGAGTAATGTAGTATGCAATGATCCCTTTTTATTGTACTAACCTAACACTTAAAAGACAAGCTTTCAAGAGTTTTCCTTTCTTCCTTAGGTATTGCTTCATTTGCTTCAGACCTGAGAAAGAGGAAAACTCTTAAAAGTTTTTCTTTAAAGTTTAACCACTTGCCAACAGCCCGTTGCATAAATACTGCGGCAGGCTGGCTCGGCCGTGCGCTCTCTCCCCCACT